>NC_050573.1:133261977-133891977 GCF_011100635.1 Trichosurus vulpecula | reverse complement strand
GTTCTTAGGTAAGGCCTCTCCTTGGTAGAGAATCCTACATCAACTCTGAAATTTATACATGTAATTATCATTCATGTTTTCAGCATTTTGCAGAATTATTATCATTTCAGATTTTACAAATTTGTTCTATGATTTATGTATACTCAATGAAATTGAAAGAAAGCAAGTTAGTAGCAATGAGTAAAAAAATAAGGTTTACAATATGTTATAGAACAACTATAGTGTCATAATTAAGTAAATGCTCAGTCAGTGTTCCTCTTTGTTCATAATGAACATGTGATGTTCAGTATTCAAAGTAGACTAAGTTAAAAACCTGAATCTAAAGATATTTTTCATCCATACTTGTATTTTCATTAGTGTAGGAAACTTCAGATTAGAAAACTCCCTCTACCACTGTAGGTCAGCAACTACTCTGCAATTTATAATTTTAAACAGCTACTTCTGTCACTGAGAGACAGAGATTTGTCCAGTCTCATGGAGGCAGTTTGTGTCAGAGGGAAAGCTTGAAGTCTTCTTGACTCCAAGGCCAACTTTTCACTGACCGTAAAACCTGGACTGTCACATACCTAGTGACAAATATACTAATGTTTCTCACTAGCCAGTCAACAAGTACTTATTAAACAGGTTGAGAAAATGTTACTTTAGGCAGTAGTTTCCTTCCTTTGCAAACCCCATTCTCCTTTTCGATACTGGCAAATTTAACAGTAGTGTTGGTGAAAATAGCAAGTTACATGAAACAGTGCTATGCCCATGTGAATTGTGCGGTTTTTATATATTCCTCTGTAGCATTCACAGGAGAGAAAGAATGGCATAGTGAAAAGAATATAGACTTGGAAAGGAAGGAAAGAAGGAAGAAAGGAGGGAGGGAGGAAGGAAGGAAAGAGGAAGAAAGAAAGAAAGGAGGGAGGAAACAAGCATTTGCTATGTCTCTTCCATATGCCAGGCACAGTTCTAAGCCTTCATATTATTAAATATTGTATCATTTGATCCTCACAACAACCTTGGAAAGTAAGTGTGATTATTATTATTATTCCTATTTTGCAGATGAAGAAACTGAGGCAGACAGAAGTTGAATACCTTATCAAGGACTACACAGACTGTAAATAGCTGAGGCCAAATGTGAACTCAGGTCTTCTTAACTTCAAGGCTAGTACTTTATCCACTTTATCCCTTACATTTCTAAGTTCAATTCACAGCTATTAAATTTGTTAGTTCTGTGATCATGTCAGGCAAGCTTTTTGAGACTTTAATATCATGGTAGGATAGGAGATTTGCCCTCACTGAGGGGACTTTAAACAAAGGCTGGATGACCATTCATGAGATATGTTGTAAAGTTTGGTTTGTGCTAGGTAACATAAAAGGTCTCTTCTAATTCTGAGATTCTTTGATTTTTGTAATTCTGTGATAGAACTGTGAGCAAGAGTAATTTATTGCAAACTATATGCTAGGAAAAAGACAAAAACATAATATGCAGTATTCTTAAACATTCTGTAATGACTGTAATTTTTTTCAGTTGGAAACAGTATGATCTTTATGAAACTTTATGTATCAATGTTGCTATTTTTATTTTAAGTGCGTAAAATATGATTCTTATAGGAGTTGTTGGAGCTACCATTTAGTTGTTTAGGAGTTGGAAGAGAGAGAAATTATATGCAATACACATGTGTGTATAATTTTATTATTTTTCAAAATAATAAATTGTATTATCTCCTCTATACTTACCCAGAAAACTATGCCTTATAACCAAAAAAAGAAGAAAAAAGATAAAAATATTTCAATAATTGTACCATATTATTTTTTTAAGCTGAAAGGAGAATTATTTTGGATAAGCAAGCTTAAGTTAGAATGTTGAACTATTTTAGGAAAGGAGACGAGGATTAAGACCACTATGTAATTGCAAATCAGGGGGTACTGACAAGTTGATGGAAGAAGTCTTCAGTGTTATGTGTGCTTGTGTGGGAATCAAATAATCATTGATTGGTTTTCTTAAAGTTTGGAGTTCAATAATAATAATTGACATTCGTGTAGAACTAAAATTTGCAAACTGCTTTACAAACATATAGGCTTATTTTAGTTGCATAATAGCCTTATTAAGTAGGCATTTCAGCTATTATTATTGACATTTTGAAGATGAGAAACTGAAACTCAGAGAAGGAAAATGACCTCCTACTGATCACACAGCTATTAAGCGCCAGAGATGGGATTTGAATGCAGGTGTTCCTGATTTTAACTCCAGCACTAGAGAAACTGTACCACTGTGAGAAACAGTATGCCATAACGAATAATATACTGGAATGAAATTTAGGAATAATTGGGTTTGAATCAAACCTCAGACAATTATTAGCTGTGTCAACCTGGGCAAGCCATTAAATCTCTCCAAAACTCAATTTGCTCACCTGTAAAATGTGCATTATAATAGCACCTACCTTACAAGGTTATTGTAGCCATCAAATTAGATGATTCATGTAAAGTACTTAGTGGATCTTAAAATGCTAGTGATGTAAATGTCAGATAGAAACATCATCAGCTTCACTCTAACTTCATCATCATTATCACTCTCATCATTATGATCACTATCACCCTTATTATCATTATTATCCTCACTTACTTCACCCTCACCCTCAAGGTCCTAGCCTTCTCTCTCACCTTTATGATGATGATCATCATTTCCTGCTGCTGCCTCTTGACTGCAAAACTTGTGTGATTTTAAACCCCTTAACCTTTCTTGGTTTTTCATATTTAAAATGAAGAGCTTGAAGTAGATGATCTCTACAATCCCTTCAGTTTCTAAATCCTAAAATCCCTATCAGGTTGATTCTTTTTGTCTCATAGCAGCTGCAAGAGAAAAGAAACAAATTTAAGTTTCAATATTTAACTTTCATGATAAATGAACCTGATCTTTCTCCTCCTTAATATCATCAAAATATATCCTGGCTACAACGCAAGTCTTGGCTTTTTTTCTGCTCTTTAGTGAAGACAGTAATTATTTCAGCAAATTTACCACTGAGATTATGTTTTCCCCTTCAGTTTTCATTCACCAATTTTATTACAGCATGATATGGTTGCCATCTGGTATTGCTTATATAATTTTATGCTCAGGTTTTTGAGTTTTTACACATCAATAATATTTCAAAGCAAATGGAAATTGTTTCTGAGAGTATACTTTCATGTAACACATTTTTAAAATACGCAATGTACTTTCAGTGTTTTTGTTGTTCATGTAGAAAATATATGTTGGTAATAGATTAATAATAAAAATTTAAGGAATGCATAGGTCTTTACTTTATTGTCCATTGTGCAATTTATTAACTTTTTTGGATTAGCTTTCTTGACCTATTATTACATTGTGGTTTCAGGTGTCTTCAAAGCCTTGAAAATCCTATAATCCTTTCAATAAATATATTGGGAAAACTGTCAGGTTTCATGATGCTCCTGTAGGGACTTTTGCTGAAAAGTTATTTTGCGATGCCACCAAGTAAACTTCTTGAAGGAGTCTGTGTGTTTGTGTTCTTATAGTTCTGTAATATTTTCTCCATTTGATTTCCATCATATGCAATCTGTACAGCTGAATTTTCCATTCAAGATTAATTTTTCTGGATGTGGCTCAGTTGCAAATATCCTCTCACTGTATCTGTTTTCCTGATGTACATGTTAAGGAGACTGCATTAATATTGAGGGCTTTAAGCAATTCTAGGTGTTTTTTTTGGAGGGGGAACATTTCTAGCAAACTGATAGTTCAGAGAAGCATGTAAAGGTAAACAAGAAAGAGAAATCGTAAGGGACATACTAAAGTTGAACTGTTTTGTTTACATTCCTACATGGAACGATGGTATGTGAAATTCATGAGACCTTTCTCAGTATTAGGGTAGCTGAAGAAATTGAGTTGAATATGAAGGGATGATATCTAAAAAAGTAAAATTAAATTGAAGGATGAGAGAGGAATATATTGAGAGAGGAAGAAAGGAGAGATAGAATGGGGTAAATCATTTCACATAAAAGTGGCAAGAAAAAGCAGTTCTGTTGGAAGGGAAGAGGGGGCAGGTGAAGGGGAGTGAATGAATCTTGCTCTCATCAGACTTGACTTGAGGAGGGAACAACATACACACTTAATAGGGCATCTTACCCCTCAGCAAAGTAGGGGGAAGGGGATAAAAAGGGGGTATGATAGAAGGGAGCTCAGTTAGGGGGAGGAGGTAATCAAAAGCCAGCATTTTTGAAAAGGGACAGGGTCAAGGGAAAAAGTTGTATAAAGGGGAACAGGATAGGATGGAGGGAAATATAGTTAGTCTTTCACAACATGAGTATTGTGGAAGTGTTTTACGTAATGACACACGTGTGGCCCATGTTGAACTGCTTGCCTTCCTAGGGAGGGTGGCTGGGAAGGGAAGAGGGGAGAGAATTTGGAATTCAAAGTTTTAAAAGCAGATGCTCAAAAAAAGGTTGTTTTTGCACACAGCTAAGAAATAAGATATATAAGGAATGGGGAATAGAAATCTATCCTTCCCTACAAGAAAGTAAGGGGAAAGGGGATGGGGGTGGGGAGTGGGTTGACAGAAGGGATGGTTGACTGGGGAATGGGGCAATCAGAATATATGCCATCCTGGAGTGGGGGGGAGGGTAGAAATGGGGAGAAAATTTGTACTCAAAATCCTGTGGAAATCAATGTTGAAAACTAAAATATTAAATAATAATATAATTGTTAAGAGAAAAAAAAGAAAAAAATGACCTCAATTATCTAGGATTGTTGACATTATCATCAGCTCTTTCCTTTGCGAACCTAATTAGAATAACGATTTGCCCTTTACAAAGCCATGCAAGAAGCAAATGTAAATACCTAGGTAATTAGTTTAATTAGCATAGTTTTAAATATAGGCCCTTCTCTTAAGATGGTCACCTTCTAGAACTATGCTGGGTCTCTTGTTAGTTTGCTGTCTATATTTCTAGTCAGAGCCCCAAATTAGGACTTAATAAATGATTGGATGATGATGATGATGACTAGGGAAGAAGCTAAGTGTTCTTCAATCTATTTTTAAAATGTTTAGAAAAATCTGAGAAATAGCTGTTCAGATTGGTTTTATTAGGTTGTTTTTTTCCCTTAATTTTACTCATATACTCCAGAGCATTTGAATAAGACATTTAAATAAATTAGATTTTCCCCACAGTGACATGTTTGATTTTGCCCAAACTTTTGATTCCATTGGCATATTAGAACCTTCAGTGAATAAATTCCTTTTGCTAATATAGAATGATACTTGCTCTGACACTTACACTCTGCTTAAATAAAATAATGGCTAATATTTGTCAATTAATCAACAAATTTTTATTTAGGACCTACTATGTACCAAATACTGAGGTTTCAATGACAAAAATGACAAAATAGTCTCTACTCTCAAGAGCCTACATTGTATGGAGGAGACACCATATATGAAAATGTATATATACACATCCGTACACACATACACATATAATGTATTTAAAGTGATTTCAGAGGGAAAGCATAAAAAGCTGAGGGCAGAGCCATTAGGAAAGACCTCTTGTAGGAGGCAACATATGAGCTGATTTTTTCCTTTTTTATTCAGTATTTTATTTTTCCCCAGTTACATGTAAAAGCAACTTTTAACATTTGTTTTTACAACTTTGAGTTCCACAATGTTTTCCTTCCTCCCTCCCTCCCTCACCCCCATTGAGAAGGCAAGTAATTTGATATAGGTTATACACATGTAGTCATGAAAAACATATCCATAATAGTCATGTTGTGAAAGAGAATATAGACAAGAAAAAAAACCTTCAAGAAAAATAAAAAAAGTTAACAAAGTATGCTTCAATCTGTATTCATACACCATCAGTTCTTTCTTTGGGGTTGGATAGCATTTTTCATCGTAAGCCCTTCAGAGTTGTCTTGGATTGTTGTATTGCTGAGAATTGCTAAGACATTCATAGTAGATCATCTTACAATATTGCTGTTACTTTGTAAATAGTACATTTTACTTTGCACCAGCTCATGCAATTCTTTCACGGTTTCTCTGAGAGCATCCTGCTCATCATTTCCTATAGTACAATAGTATTACATCATAATCACATACCACAACTTGTTCAGCCATTCCCCAATTGATGGACTTCTGCCAAACTTCTAATTCTTTACCCCTTGAAAAGAGCTACTATAAATATTTTTGTACATATGGATCCTTTTCCTTTTTGTTTTTTGTCTTTTTGGGATACAGAGCTAGTAGTGGTATTGCTAAATAAAAGGGTGTTCATGGTTTTATAGCCCTTTGGACATAGTTCCAAGTTGCTCTGCAGAATGGTTGAATCCCTTCACAACTCTAACAATAGTGCATTAAAGTCTCATTTTTCCCATATCCCTTCCAACACTTGTCATTTACCTTTTCTGTCCTATTAGCCAATCTAATAGGTTTAAGGCTGTACCTCAGAATTGTTTCAATTTGCATTTCTCTGATCAATAGTGAGTTAGAATATTTTTTCATATGGCTATAGGTAGCTTTGATTACTTCATCTGAAAAATGATCATTATCTTTTGATCATATATCAGTTGGGGAATGACTCTTATTTTTATAAATTTGACTCAGTTCTCTATATGTTTGAGAAACTTGCTTCGGAGAAACTTGCTTCAAAATTTTTTTCACACTTACTGTTGCTAGCTGTATTTCCTTCTATTCTATCTCCCTCATTTATTCTATTCTTTTTCCTTTCACTCTGTCCCTCCTCAAAACTGTTTTCCTTCTGACTACCTTCTGTCCTCCCTTCTATCATCCCCTACTTCTCTTATCCCCTTCCCCTCCCAAATTCCTGTAGGGTAAGTCAGATAGATTTCTTTATCCAACTGAGCATGTATGTTATTCTCTCTTTGAGCTGATTTTGACGAGGGAAAATTCACTTGTCCCCCTCACCGCCCCACTCTTCTCTTCCACTGTAAAAGCTTTCTCTTGACTCTTTTACGTGAGATAATTGATCCCATTCTACCTCTTTCTTTCTTTGTCCCCATACATTCCTCTCTCACCCCTTAATTTTATTTTTGACATATCATACCTTTTTATTCAATTCACACCTGTGCCCTCTGTCTATATATACTCCTAGCTACTCTAATAATGAGAAAGGTCTTATGAGTTACAAATGTCATCTTCCCATGTAGGAATGTAAACAGTTTAAACTTATAATTTCCTTTTCATGTTTACCTTTTTATACTTCTCTTGAGTTTTGTATTTAAAAATTTCTGTTTAAAAATTTAAATTTCTATTCAGTTCTGGCCTTTTCATCAAGAATGCTTGAAAGTTTTTGAATCTCATTGAATGTTCATTTATTCCCCTGAGGGATTATACTCAGTTTTGCTGGGTAAGTGATTCTTGGTTGTAATCTTTGCTCCTTTGCCCTCTGGAATATCATATTTCAAGTCTTCTAATCCTTTAATGTAGAAGCTGCCAAATCTTATGTTATCTTGACTGTGGCCACATGATATTGTTTCTTTCTGGTTGCCTGCAATATTTGCTCCTTGACCTGGGAACTCTTGAATTTGGCTGTAATATTCCTGGTTGCTTTCATTTTGGGATCTCTTTCAGGAGGTGATTTCTATTTCTATTTTACCCTCTGGTTTTAGAATATCAGGGTACTTTTGTTTGGCAATTTCTTGATAAATGATATCCAGCCTCTTTTTTTGATCATGGCATATAGGTAGTCCAAAATTTTAAAATTATCTCTCCTGGATCTATTTTCCAGATTGGCTGTTTTTCCAAAAAGGTATTTCACATTGTCTTCTATTTTTTCATTCTTTTGGTTTTGTTTTATTGTTTCTTGATTTCTCTTAAAGTCATTAGCTTCTGTTTGCTGCATTTTTATTTTTTAAGGAATTATTTTCTTCAGTGAACTTTTGGACCAGAGAATTGTCCTATACCTAATTGTGACATTCCAAAATGGACTACTTTGTGCTGCTTTCTCTTAAGAGTCCACTGAGAACACTGTTTCAGTATTTGAAGACATACTTGAAGACATTCTCATTCCTATTCATAATATTGCATCACTTTGGGGGTATAGAGTGTGTTCAGGGAAGACTAGTACTTCTGATTTGAGGGCTGCCAAACCCTTTTAGGATTTCTACCTGATCAATCTAACTCACCTTTGGCTCCAAGACGCAATAGCATGCACAGTGGCCACACCCCAGTAAACAGTTTTGGCAGACTGACTAAACCAGGTTGAGGGTAACCAAGGAGTCTTAAACCCATTGGGGAGTTATGGAGGTGTCTACCCCAAGCATGGGAAACTTTCCTCTGGTGGAATTGGCAGAGGAGGACAAATTTTTCCAACAGCCAGGAAAGTAGCTGAAGCAGGTACTGTGGAGCACTTAGAGCTTGGTTAGATGTCAAAGATGCCAAGTTGTAATGGCAAGCAAAGTGGGACTTTTTGTTTTGCTCTTTTTTCTTTTGGAGTTCTAGTTCTTCTCAGCACTAAGGTAATCAAGTACCTTTGATTGAGACTTGCCTTTGTCTGAATCAGGAGTCTTTGATTAATCAAGATTATTTAATGACCTGCTTAAGTCACAAGAAAGCCTAAGTCACATGAGTTCGAGTCACATGATTGTGACTGTCTCTGTGGACTGACCCTGAAGAAGTGTATCTATATTCTGAGGTTAGCATTTTGCTTTAGGGGACTCACTCTTTGGAAGACTGTTCCTGTGATTGGACCAGATGAGACTCTGGATAGCCATTAAGGACCCCCTGCCCAGGTTTGAAAACCAAGATGTTGGTGCTTCTCTCTGTGGTAACTATGTATGTATTGCTATGGTCAGCCAGAAACCTGTCTGTTGATTTGTGTTATTTTCTCTGTTTGTGTTTTCTCTGAAGTTTAGAGTGCTGACTTTTTCCCCTGAACTAAGTGAATGATATATGTATGTTTAATTAAGTGACATTGTAAACTCCTTAAAGTTGCTTTACTTAGAAAAGCAGATCAAAGAACCTGTGCTAGTAGCCCTCCTGTGTGCTAGTGTTATTGGCCTTATACCTCCACAGCAGCTGCAAGCAGTATTGTTGTTCACAAAGTCACTGCACCTCGAGGCATCACCAGTTGTCTTAAGTCTTTCCTGCCACTGGACTGTGATGACTCTGGAACATAGAGTGGGGCTGATGGTTTCATGGGATTCTGCCTCACTTAAATTCAATTTACACATATTTCCAGGAGCCAAGATGGTGGAGTAAGCAGGTCACTTTCTCTCTCCCATTCTCATCCCCAAACAACCATAAAATAGTGCCCCAGAACAGATCCTGGAACAGCAGAGTCAGAATAAGGATGGAATGGAGCAGTGTTTTGGTCTGGGAGACTTGAAGGATTGGCAAAAAAGATCTATATCACACAGGTGAAAGGAGATCACAATCCAGGATGGGAGGCATCCCAGAAAACTGGTGGCAGGCTCCAGCAGGAAATCCTGAGCCCCAGGGTGATGGAGCAGGCAAACACCAACACCAGGTCACCCCCCCCCCCACATGCCTTAGCATAATCAATCAAAATAAATGGCAGACTCTAGCTCAGAGAACCACCACATACTTTGGCATAGCCCTGGGTAGGAAGGCATATTCTAGCACCCTGATATCCCCTTGCTTAAGCTCAGCCCTGGTAGGGAAGGTGAGCTGCAGTAGCCAGATATCCACTTGCTTCAGCACAGTCTAGGATAGTCAACATCTTCCAGTTTCCAGACCTCCAGGCTTCAGCACAGCCCAGAGAAAATAGGCATCCTCCAGACCTCTACATGCTTCAGTGTAGCCCTGAGGAAACATAGGAAAACCACACCTGGCTTTAGCCCAAGACAAACACCCCCACTAGGACCCCAGCTTAGCACCAGAGAAGCTTCCAGAATCCTACAGTCTCCAGCTGCCAGCACCTGATGCCCAAGCATACAAAGCCAGTAACCAGGCTCCCAGCCCAAGTAGTTTGAGACAATGCCCCTTGTGATCCATCAGGACAGCTCAACTTTAAAAGCCAGGAAATAGGCAAACAAGATGAGAAAAAAGCAAAAAAAAAACCTTGACCATAGAGAGCTTTTATTGTGACAGAGAAGATCAAAACACCAACTAAGAAGAGGACAGTATTGTCAACATACCTGCATCTGATACCCCAAAGGGGAACATGAAATCATCTTGAGCCAAAAAAGCCTTCTTGGCAGAGCTCAAGAAGAATCTTTACAGTCAAATAAGAGAGGTAGAAGAAAACTTGGGAAAAGAAATGAGAAGTATGCAAGACAGAGTGAATAGCTTGGAAAAGAAAGGCCAAAAATTGACTGAAGAAAACAACTCCTTAAAAAGTAGAATTGGCCAAATGGAAAAGGTGGTACAACTGCTAACTGAAGAAAAAATTCCTTAAAAATAAGAATTAGGCAAGTAGAAGCTCATAACTCTCTATAAGACATCAAAAATCAGCCAAACAAAATCAAAAGAATGAAAAAAATAGAAGAAAACATAAGATACCTCGTTGGAAAAACAGCTGACCTGGAAAATAGATCCAGGAGAGATAATTTAACAATTATTGGATGACCTGAAAGCCATGATCAAAAAAAGAACTCAGACAGCATCTTTCAAGGCATTATTGAGGAAAACTGCCCTGATATCCTAGAACCAGAGGGTAAAATAGTCATGGAAGGAACCCACCACTCACCTCATGAAAAGATACCAAAATGAAAACTCCAAGGAATATTGTAGCCAAATTCCAGAATTATCAGGTCAAGGGGAAAATACGGCAAGCCACCTGAAAAAAAGAACACCAACAATTTAAATATCATGGAACCCCCATCAGGATTATACAGAATTTAGCAGCTTCTACGTTAAAGGATTGGAGTGCCTGGGATATGATATTCCAGAAGTCAAAGGAGCTTGGATTAAAACCAAGAATCCAGCAAAATTGAGCATAATCTTTCAGGGGAGGAGATGGACATTCAATGAAATAGGGGACTTTAAATCATTCCTGATGAAGGAAAAAAAAAACCAGAGCTGAACAGAAAATTCAATCTTCAAATACAGGACTCAATAGAAGCATAAAAAAGTAAATAGGAAGAAAAAAACATGTTATTCAACAAGGTCAAACTTTTCACGTCTGTGTATGTAAAGACGATTCTTATAATTCTTGAGAACTGTATTTTATTACAGCATTTAGAATGGGTATATATAGACAGAAAGTGTGGGTATTAGTTGAATTTGATGTCTTGATAAAAATAATTAATTAAGGGATGAAAAAAAGGATTGCACTGTGGGAAGATGGAAAGAGGAGACAGAATAGGGTAAATTATATAACAGGAAGAGGCAGAAAGACCTAGTACGGTAGAGGGAAAGAAGGGAGGAGGGCAAGCTTATTTGAACATTGCTCTCATCAGATTTGTCTCAGAGAGGGAATAACACACATTCACTTGGTCATAGAAATTTATCTTACTCTATAGGAAAGTGGGAGGAGAAAGAGGGAAAAAAAGGAATGGATAGATAGAAGGTAGGGAAGAAGTAGTAGGCAAAAGGGGAAAGAAAAGGGAGGGGGAAGATAGAATGGATGGAAGCTTAATGGAGGTGGTGGTCAGAAGCAAAACAATGGAGAGGAGGGAAAGAGTGAAAGGACAGAGACAAGTATAACTAGGGCAGGAAATAGGATGGAGAGAAAGATACAGTTAGTAATCATAACTGTGGATGGGATGAATTTTCCCATAAAATGGAAGCTGATAGCAGAGTAGATTAAGAAACATAATCCTACAATATGTTGTTTGCAAGAAGCACATTTGAAGCAGAGAGATACACACAGAGTAAAAGAGCAGGGGTAGTGATCCTGATCTCAGACAAAGCAAAAATAGATCTAATTAAAAGAGATAAGGAAGGAAACTACATCCTTTTAAGGTACCATAGACAATGAAGTGATATCAATACGAAACATATATGCACCAAGTAGTATAGCATCCAAATTCTTAAAGGAGAGGTTAAGTGTGTTACAGGAAAAAATAGATAACAAAACTATACTAGATGGGGACCCTGACATTCCCCTCTCAGAACTGGATAAATCAAACTAAAAAATAACAAGAGAGAAGTTAAGGAGGTGAATAGAAATTTAGAAAAGTTAGATATGGTAGAACTCTAGAAAAAACCTGAATGGGAATAGAAAGGAATATACCTTTTTTTTCTCAGTGGTACCTGGCACGTATACAAAAATTGACCATGTATCAGTTCATACAAACATCACAATCTGATACAGAAACACAGAACTATTAAATGCATCCTTTTCAGATCATGATGCAACAACAATTGCAGGTAATAAAGGGCCATGGAAAGATAGGCTAAAATTAATTGGAAACTAAATAATCTCATCCTGAAGAATGAGTGGGTCAAACAATAAATCATAGAAATAATCAATAACTGTACCCAAGAGAGTGACATAATGAGAAAACATACCAAAACTTATGAGATGCAGCCAAAGCAGTTTTTAGGGGACATTTTATATCTCTCAGTGCTTACATGAGTAATATGGAAAAAGAGATCAACAAATTGGACTTGCAACTAATAAGGCTAGAAAAAATTAAAAATCCTCATTTAAATACCAAATTAGAAATTTTGAAAATCAAAGGACAGATTAATAAAATTTAACTTAAGAAAACTATTGAATTAATAAGTGAAACTAAGAGCTGGTTTTATGAATGAAACCAATAAGAGAAAAAAATCTTTGGTTAATTTGATTTTAAAAAGGAAAAAAGAAAAACAAATTACCAACATCAAAAATGGAAACAGTGAATTCACCACCAATGAAGAGGAAACTCAAACAATAATTAGGAGCTATTTTGCCCAACTGTATGCCAATAAATCTAACAATCTAAGGGAAAGTGATGAATATTTGGAAAAAAATATATAAGTTGCTCAGATTAACAGAATAGGAAATAAAATACTTAATCCCATTTCAGAAAAAGAAAGTAAAGAAGCCATCAATGACCTCCCTAAGAAAAAAATCTCCAGGGCCAGATGAATTTTCAAATCAATTCTAAAAGAACAATTAATTCTAATATTATATAAATTATTTGGAAAAATAGGTGAAGAAGGAGTCCTACCAAATTGTTTTATGATACAAATATAGTGCTGACACCTAAACTGGGAAGAACCAAAACAAAGAAAGAGACCAGGGCAGAGCAGACCAGGTGGAGCAGGCCTCAGGGCCTCGAATCCCTGAGCTATGGTAGTTTCCAGACTTCTCAACCCACAAACACTAAAGACAACTTAGCAGGTCAGTGGAAAAACTCTGTTAGACCTGGGTGAGAGAATGGCATGGTCCAGCCCCAGCCCTGGGGCAGCAGGAGCAGCAGCAGCAGCAGCAATGGCAGCTGCTTCTGGAGTTCCAGGCCCACAGATGATGGGGGGGGGGGGAATAAAGTGGCTGATCACAGTGGGAGTGCAGGGATCTCTTTGTTGGTGCTGAGGCAGGATTCTCTTGCTTTGCCCTGCTTGGATCTGGGTCACTCTCCTGGTTGGTGGTCCTGGGAGGAGGAGGAGCATTGGTGTGGCAGAGCTTGTGATGGCTGTAGAGAGGAAGTTCTTCTGGTAGTTACACAGCAGAGAAGAGTGCTCAAGATAACTCACAGACTAGAGCAAAGGCCAAGAGAGTAGTAAACATCTCTCGTACCACCTCAGAAGAACTGAAAATGTATAGGTGCCTAGCAGTAGCTCTGAAAACAGTAACACAATAGCCCAGAAGCTTGGGACAGAGCACTGTCCACTCTGGAAGCAGAGTTCTACCTTGGCAAAGAGCTAAAAAGTCAAGTAATTGGCTGGGAAAATGATCAGACAGCATAAAAACCCTCTTACTACAGAATCTTACTTTGGTGATAAGTTCAAAACATACAGCCAGAAGAAGACAACAAAGTCAAAGATCCTACATCAAAAGCCTCCAAGAAAAATATGAATGGTCACAGGCCATGGAAGAGCTCAAAAGGGATTTGGAAATACAAGTAAGCAGAGTAGAGGAAAAATTGGAAATTGAAATGAGAGTGATACAAGGAACTCATGAAAAATGAGTCAACAGCTTGCTACTGGAGACCCCCCAAAATACTGAAGAAAACACCTTAAAAAATAGACTAACCAAAGTGGCAAAAGAGGTCCAAAAAGTCAATGAGGAGAAGAATGCCAAATGGAAATGGAAGTTTAAAAGATCACTGATGAAAATTATTCCTTAGAAATTAGAATGGAGCAAATAGAAGCTGAAGACTTTATGAGAAATCAAGAAATTATAGAACAGAACCAAAAGAATGAAAAAATAGAAGACATTGTGAAATAGCTCATTGGAAAAACCACTGACCTGGAAAATAGATCCAGGAGAGATAATTTAAAAATTATTGGACTACCTTAAAGCCATGATCAAAAAAAGAGCTCAGACAGCATCTTTCAAGAAATTATCAAGGAAAACTGCCCTGATATTCTAGAACCAGAGGATAAAATAGAAATTGAAAGAATCCATCAATCACCTCTTGAAAAAGATCCCAAAAGGAAAACTAGGAATACTGTAGCCAAATTCCAGAGTTCCCAGATCAAGGAGAAAATATTGCCAGCAGCTAGAAAGAAACAATTAGAGTGTTGTGGAATCATAATCAGGATAACACAAGATCTAGCAGCTTCTATATTAAGAGATTGAAGGGCTTGGGATATGATATTACAGAGGTCAAAGGAACTAGGATTAAAAGCAAGAATCACCTACCCAGCAAAACAATATAATACTTCAGGGCAAAAAAATGGGTTTTCAATGAAACAGAGGACTTTCAAGCATCCTTGATGAAAAGACCAGAGCTACATAGAAAATTTGACTTTCCAATCCAAAACATAAAGAAAATTATATACCAATTTCTCTAATGAATATTGATGCAAAATCAGCATCCCCAAGGTAAAGTGACTACCACAACACTTAATGTCAATAGATTGGAGTGCTTCTCTAAGTGGGAACAGTTTGTTGCTAAATTGGAGGGAAGTTGAGCCAACAAATGATTGGCAACAGTGGAGCAGAAAATTAGTTGGTAGCTTTCAGAGATTTGCTGTACAATACTAAATCAAAGGGTGTGCCTGGTTTTATATGCCTTTGGGTATATTTCAGAATTGCTCTACATAATGGTTGAATCAGTTCACACCTCCACCAACAGTGCAGTAGTGTCTCAATTTTCCCATGTTACATCTAATATTTGTCATTTTTCTTTTCTATCCTATCAGCCAATTTTATACCTGTGAATTAGCTCCTCAGAATTGTTTTAATTCTAATTTCTCCAACCAATAGTGTTTTATAGTATTTTTGAATATGGCTATAGATAACTTTGATTACTTCATCTGAAAATTGATGGTTTATATCTTTTCATCATTTGTCAATTGGGGAATGGCTTTTGTTTTTATAAATTTGAGTCATTTCTCTATATGTTTGAGAAATGAAGCCTTTATCAGAGACACTTGCTTCAATTTTTTTCAGTTATGATTATCAACTGCATTTCTCTCCATCCCATTTACCCTGTTTATTATATTCTCTCTCTCCTTCCACCATTTCCCTCCTCAAAAGTGTCTTGCTTTGGCCTACTGCCTACCTATATCCCCAGTGGCATACCCACAGCAACTGCTATGAATATGCCAGCGTATTTCAAGGTTTGAATTGCAAAACATAATAGACTCTCTTGCTGAAAGAAGAAACCAAGATATTTATTCAGAAACCAGAAAGCCAAATCCACCATAGTAACAAAGAAGTATGTACACATTACCAATGCAGGGAGTACCATCATCTCCAAGCCTTCCTTCAGCCAGGCCTCCCCACAAACAAGTTCCCTTAGGCAAAATGCCTGTCTCTCACTCATGCTAGCTGCTCTGCCTGTGCCTGCCTTTCTCTCTCCCCCAGCTCTATCTCACTCCCTTCCTGCTCCACCTATTCGGCAAACTCCTCCTACCATAGGGTCTATATGACTCAGGCTTCCATGTGAGCCAGGCTCAAAGCAGGTCATATAGGCCTATTAATGGATGGGAAAGATCATCCCATTCCATTACCAATACATTTGGCCCCAAGTTCTTTTGTATCCATTTTATAGGTCAATGGAAGTTTAGGGGTAACTGATATCAACAATATAACAAAGATAACACAAAATAAACACATAAAACAATATGTTAGGGTGAGGGTTTGAGCATAGGCATCCCATCATTCCCCCCTCAAATGAATGGGGCCCCAAATCCTTTGGAGTAAGGGGCAAAGGTCTCTTGTTCTATAGGTAGTTCCTACGGAGATTGGACAGAGTTGTCCCTGCCCCAAGAGTTCCCATTAGAGGGGTCCATTCTTTAGCCAGCATCTGGAGCTTGGTCAATGCCAGGTCCAGGGGTGATGCATCACAGTCTTGGACAGAGGGTGACATGCACCTTAAGCCATCAGTCATCCACAAATGGTGGGCACTAAGCCTGCAGGAGACAAATCTAGCAAACAAGTTGAATAGACAAGAGCCAAAAACAATAAGGAGACAGTAACCAGAAGCAGGGAAAATAAAGGGTCAGCCATGCTTCTAGAATCCATGAACCCACTAAAACTGCATTAATTCCTGCCTTTCTTACTGCAAATTGGTATCTCCCCTCTGGTAAATTTAAAGTCATACCTCTCGATATATCTATTCCAATGATGTATTCAGGAATGGGTACAATTACCATTGTATATTCTTTCTTAGGTAATTGTCCAATTTTCACCATTAATTTAACTTGTCTGGCTGATAGTTCAGCCCCTTCCAGTCCTGTGATGGTAATAGGAGTTCCATGTTTAAACTTATCATGGTTTCCACATATGAGGGAGGCCTCTGCCCCAGTATCTATTAATGCCCTAGTTATAGTAGTTGAGCCATTTTTCCAATATATGGTTAAAATGACATGGGGTCTGTAATCCCATCTGTGTATTTCTTTAATCTGAGCTGGGGGTTGGGCAATTTCCTATTCTCCCTGAAGGTATGACAAACTTGGATATGATGACTCAGGGGGATCTGTAGGGGCAGTTCTTATTTCCCTATTTCATCTAACATTAAGTCCCTTTTCTCTGTACATCTTATATAGTTTGTTAATTGGAATGCCATCTATTCTTCCAAAATCTATCCCTGTTCTTAATAAAGCATTCTTTCCTTGTTAATCTATTCTGATGTTGAATCCACAGGCTATTTGCTCTTCTCTCTTGAGGAAATTTATCTTTCCCCCATTCTCCTAAGTCACCTAACTGTGAAATCTTATCCAGCACCTCTGAAGGAGGGTACCCTATTTCCCCAATTAGTAGAGTCAGAATCACATGTTTAAAAGTAGGAGGGACAGTCTTTACTATAATATTTCAATGAGAAACTGTTAAGGGAGTGCTATGATATGCATCTGCATCTCCACTCATAACTGCAGTTTTCATTAGCTCTTTCTTTGACTTTCTCATACAGTGTCTAAGTGAATACCAGGGTCTATCTCCACTAGACCATGTAGAGTCAGTGGGATACTGTTTGTTGCATCCCTCTACAGCTAAAGCTAACAGATTAGTTACATTGTTACCTCTCTGAATATGGTAATCCTTAAAAGCTTGTTGTTGTACACAGATATTGACTAATACCAGTGGATTTCAAACAATCTATGTTTGAATACTACTCCTTCAGCCCCTTCATCACTGATTCTCATCATCCAAGATACTAATGATTCTCCCATTTTTTGGGTGAATCAGCTTAAAATATCTGTGACCTCCTTCTGAGTAAAATCCTCAATTACTTCCTTAAACACTGTGTGCCCCCCCCAGTTCTCCTGTATTGGGTGAACGTCCACATTCCTAGAAGTCTCCTCATATAACTTTGTTTCATTTTCCTCCCACATGTCTTCTTCTCAGGTGTCTGGGTCCCAGTCAGGCCCCTCATGTGCAAGAGTTACATGCTCCTTCCCCTTGTTAACTTTTCCTTTCTTTTTCTGAGCTAAACTCACAGTTGTTTTTCTTCTAAAGGAAAGTTCAAATGCTGCAGCATAGAAAGCTTCTCATGCAAATCAGCTAACTCATTTTTCATCTGAACCTTTTCCTCCAGCAATTTGTCTCTGCTTTTACATATGATATTATAACTTGTTAGCATGGCCCAGCCTCTTCTACACACCCCTGCCATTTCTTTCCCCAGTTCTATTGGTATCCCTTGCAAACATCATTTTAAATCTCTGGGTTCTCCTGTCTGCAGCCTCAGTTCCCGGTTTTCACAAAGTCCTGTGCTTTTAGCCCATTTTCTCACCAGGGAGGAATAAGATAAATCCTCCCATCCCAGGATACCCATTTCCTTCTCTAGAGCCTTCCTGTCTTCAAGTAGGGGTTTTATATTTTGTGATCCTGTTTGTGATGCCAAATATATCTCCAATGTTATACCCACAGCAACTGCTATGAATATGCCAGCATATTTTCAGGTTTGAATTGCAAAATAAAACAGACTCTCTTGCTCAAAGATGAAACCAAGATGTTTATTCAGAAACCAGACAGCCAAATCCACCATAGTAACAACGAAATATGTAAATATTCCCAATGCAGGGAGCACAGTTATCCCTAAGCCTTCCCTCAGTCAGGCCTCCCCACAAACAAGTTCCCTTAGGCAAAATGCCTGTTTTTCACTCATGCTACCTGCTCTGCCTGTGTTTGCCTTTCTCTCTCACACACAGCTCTGTCACACTCACTTCTTGCTCCACCCCTTCCTGCTCCACCCATTCAGCAGGCTCCTCCCACCATGGGCTCCATGTGACTCAGGCTTTCATATGACCCAGGCTCAAAGCAGGGTCAAACTGACAAAGTCTATTAATGGATGGGAAAGATCTTCCCATTCCATTACCATTACACTACCCTAATTTGCCCTCCCTTCTATCAGCATTCCCCCAATTGGGTGTGTATGTTATTCCTTCTTTGAGTAAATTCTGAGAGTAAGATTCAAGCATTCTTGACATCTCCCTCATCTTCCCCTCCTCTGTTAAAGCTCTGTCTTATGTGAGATAATTTACCCCATTCTACCTCTCTCTTTTCATTTCTCTCAGTGTATTCTTCTTTCTCATCTCTTAATTTTTTTTAGCTATTATCCCATTATATTCAACTCTCACATTTGTTCTGTCTTTATATACTCCTTTTAACTATCCTAATGATGAAAAAGTTTTTAGGAGTTACAGGTATCATCTTTTCATATAGAATGTTAAACAGTTTAACCTTATTAAGTCCCTTATGATTTCCCTTTCCTGTTTCCCTTTTCATGTTTGTCTTGTGTCTTATATTTAAAAGTCAAATTTTCTATGTAACTCTGGTTTTTTCATCAGAAATGCTTGAAAATACCCTATTTTATTGAATGTCAATTTTATCCCCCAAATAATTATACTCAGTTTAGCTGGGGATGATTCTTGATTGTAATACTACCTTCTTTGCCCTACAGAATATCACATTCCAAGCCCTCTAATCATTTGATGTAGACGCTGCTAAATCTTGTGCTACCCTGACAGTGGCTGTAAAATATTTGAATTTTTTTGCAATATTTTCTCCTTGACCAGGAAACTCTGGAATTTGGTTATCATATTCCTGGGAGTTTTCATTTTGGGATCTCTTTCAGAATGTGAGAAGTGGATTCTTTCAGTTTCTATTTTACCTTCTGGATCCAGAATATCAGAACATTTTTCCTTGATAATTTCTTGATAAATGATGTCTAATCTCTTTTTTTGATTATGACTTTCAGGAAGTCCAATAATTTTTAAGTTATCTCTCCTGGATATATTTTCCAGGTCAGTTATTTTTCCAGTTTAATATTTCACATTGTCTTCTATTTTTTCATTCTTTTGATTTTGTTTTATTGTTTCTTCCTGTCTCATAAAGTCATTAGCTTCTACTTGCGCAATTTTAATTTTTAAGGAATTATGTTCTTTAATGAGCTTTTGTATCTCCTTTTCTATTTGGCCAATTCTGTTTTTCAAGGCATTCTTCTCATTGTAACTTTTTGTCTCTTCTACTATTTGGCCTATTCCTTTTTTTAAAAATTTATTTTTAGTTTTCAACATTCATTTCCTCAAGATTTTGAGTTACAAATTTTCTCTCTATTTCTCCCCTCCTCCCCCTCCAAAATGGCATGTATTCTTATTGTCCCTTTCCTCAATATGGCCTCCCTTCTATCACCCCACTTGCCCCCCCCATCCCCTTTCCCCTTACTTTCTTGTAGGGCAAGATAGATTTCTATACCCCATTGCCTATATCTTATGTCCCAGTTGCATGTAAAAACAATTTTTTAAACATTTGTTTTTAGAATTTTGAGTTTCAAATTCTCTCCCTTCTTCCTTCCCCATCCACCCTCCTTGAGAAGGCAAACAATTCAATATAGGTTATACATGTATCATTATGCAAAACACTTCCATAATAGTATGTTATGAAAGACTAACTATATTTCCCTCCATCCTAACCTGTCCCCCTTTATTCAATTTTCTCCTTTGACCCTTTCTCTTTTCAAAAGTATTTACTTTTGATTACCACCTCCCCCAATCTTCCCTCCCTTTTATCATTCCCCCATCTTATCCCCTTCCCCACTACTTTCCTGTAGTGTAAGATACCCAATTGAGTGCATATGTTATTCCCTCCTAAAGCCAAATCCCATGAGAGCAAGGTTCACTCATTCTCTTTCACCTATCCCTCTTGCCTTTCATTATAAGAGCTTTTTATTGCCACTTTTATGTGAGATAATTGACCCCATTCTATCTCTCCCTTTCTCCTTCTCCCAATATATTCCTCTCTCACTCCTTAATGTTTTTTTAGATATCATCCTTTCATATGCAACTTACTCTGTACCCTCTGTCTATGTATGTGTATACTCCATTCAACTACCCTAATACTGAGGCCTCATGAATTACAAATATCATCTTTCCATGTAGGAATGTAAACAGTTCAACTTTAGTAAGTCCTTTATGATATCTCTTTCCTCTTTATCTTTACAAGCTTCTCTTGATTCTTGTATTTGAAAGTCAAATTTTATATTCAGCTCTGGTCTTTTCATTTAGAATGCTTGAAAGTCCTCTCTATTATGTTTTTTTAAGGTGTTATTTTCTTTAGTAAATATTTTATGCCTCTTTTATGAAGCTGTTGACTCTTTTTTTTCATTATTTTCTCCTATCATTATCATTTATCTTCCCAGTATTTCCTCTCCCTCTCTTATGTGATTATTAAAATCCTTTATGAGTTCTTCCATGGCCTGAGGTCAATTCACATTTTTCTTTGAGGCTTTATTGTAGGAATTTTGACTACGTTGTGTTCTGAGTGTGTGTTTTGATCTTCCTTGTCACCATAGTAACTTTCTACAGTCAGACTTTTTTCCCATTGTTTGTTCATATTCTAGCCTATATCTTGACTTTACGTCTTTGCTAAAGTGGGGCTCTGCTTCCATGGTAGAGGGTGCACTGTCCCAAGGTTCTGAGGTTTTGCACAGCTATTTTTAGAGATACTTCTAGTGATCTGCAAATCACCAGTTCCCCCAAAGTGTCATATTCCAAGGATAGGTATATCCACTATTTCTCTAACCTGTTCTCTCTGTGAATGATCACAAACACTCCCTTCTGCCCTGGAGGTGTGATGAGGGTGTCAATACCCCTGTGGCAGAGAGCTCAGGTATGTTATTCCTCCTCCTTGCCCTGGGACTGCTACCCAGGACTGTGACCTGGATCTGAGTATGGGCAAAACAACAGAGTCCTGCCCCCAGTGCCAGCAAAGAGAGACCCTTGCAATCTCCCTCTTACCAGCTGTTTAACCTCCCTGCCATCTGCAGGCTGAGAACTCCAGAACTCCAGCTGTTGCAACTGCTGATTCAGTCACCCTCAAGGCATGCCCTTGGCCCACTGCAGCTTGGTCTGTGCTGGTGCTGCCTTCACTAGACCGCACTCTACTCTTACTCCAATGCAATAGGCCCTCGTGTCAACCATCCAAGCCATGCTGAGCTGGAAAACTGCCTTATCTTATTCCTCTGTGGGCTCTGACACTCCAGAACTCATCCCTTAACCCATCATTTAAAGTTGTTGGATGGGATTTTGGGGAGAGCTCAGGGCAATCTCTGCCTTTTCTCTTCCATCTTGGCTCTGCCTCCTCTGAAACTCTACAGTGTCTTTAGATAAATGGTAATCAAGAGAGAAAGTTGGCTTTTAAAAGAGAACTATTCACTGAACTTCCCTTAATCTGACTCCTCCTAGATACCCATAGAACCAAAGATAACTCAGTGTTTCCCTTTTTTTGCCAATTGGTATCTCCTTTCTTTGCAACAAAACTCCCTAATTTGCCACAGACTAGTGGTATCTCCTTTCTCAGAGCATGTACTTAGTTAATTGATTCAATAAAGTATACTGACCCTGTTCGTATTTAGTTCTGATTGTTTGATTCAATCACATGTTCTCCTCTAGTGAGGGAATCAGTAGTTTTCACCCTTATTTCTCATTTTCCTCAGTTTTGGAACAATCCCAAAGAAAATATCCTTACTACTGGGAATTCTAGGGTTATCTCATCCATGTGTTACCCCTATTTTATCCAGAAAGGAAATAACTTGGAAATTAAGTGCCTCTTTAGACCTTAATAACTTGACCAGCCTTAGTGTTTCACTTGTTTCTAATGGCGAATTTTAGAAAGTTATGTCACATACGATTTCAGTACAAGTTAGCTAACCAGTATTCGAGAAGCCAAAGGGAAGTAATATTCCTTCTTAAGTGCCTAAATTTTGAGACAAAGAATCATTTTGCCCTTGAGAAAGAGTTGGGCTTGAGGCAGGAGGAGGGGCGAATGAAGGCTGAAAGTAGGAAAGAAGACAAGGCTGAAAGCAAAGATATACATGTTCTCATTAACAGATCCAGGAGTATATAATGTTAATAATATGGTAATTTTCAGTTATTTCATAGGCAAAATTCCTGGGTTAGAAATCAAATTTATCCATTTCATTTTTATTTAAATTCTTGTTATCAGGAAATATCACTCAAGACAGGAAAGCAGTTTAGTTTTTTTAAATAAGCTGGCTATGAGGGAGCATTAAATATTAGTACTTTCCATTTTTGTAGTACTGCCCTAAAATGGATTAAGTTTAATAATTTGATGTTGCCCTCCCCCACTTCCCTGTGAGATAGCCAGAGCAAGTATTACTCCCTTTTTACTCAAGATGAAATGTTCATATAAAACTCAAATGGGTTAAATGACTTGCCCAAGTTCATATGTTCAGTAAGTCATATGGAGGCTGTGTGGTATAGTGGATAGCGCACTAGGCCTAGAGTCAGGAAGACCTGAACTCAAATTTTCCCTCGAACACTTAACTAGCTGTGTGATGGAGGGTAAGTCACTTCCTTTCTGGCTCAATTTTTTCCTCTGCAAAATGGAGATAATAATAACACCCACCTCCCAGGATAAAATGAAATAATAATTTTAAAACACTTAGAATAGTGCCTGTTACATAGTAGCTGCTATAAACAAATGCTAGTTATTACTATCCACCACTCCCTACAGCATGGGGAACACAGTAGAAGCTTTAGAAGTATTTATTGAATGCAACTGAATTGAATTGAAAAGTGGGACAACTGAGATTAGAATTCAAGTCTTGTGCCTCTGAGTCTTGTGCTATTTTTATTACACTATTATAAACTCTACACTTCCCTACCCTTTTAACATTTTTCAGTTCTGTCCTTC
Source organism: Trichosurus vulpecula (assembly GCF_011100635.1). Taxonomy (NCBI): domain Eukaryota; kingdom Metazoa; phylum Chordata; class Mammalia; order Diprotodontia; family Phalangeridae; genus Trichosurus; species Trichosurus vulpecula. The sequence continues at coordinate 133,868,316 of NC_050573.1, read as the reverse complement.
AACTTACACTCTTTAGCTCCTATAAAGGCTTCTTGCCTCAAGAGACAAGAAACTTCACTTGATAATCAAGGAAAAACTAACATATAATAATTAAAAGTAGAAACCGAAACCATCTAAGTCATTTACTTCACTGTTCTGTCAGGGAATAATTTAAATTGTAAGGAGAATAGTCTAGCTTTAAAATTTCTATCAGCTATGTATCTTCTATTTTTCTTGTACTTTCATATCATTTAATAGCTCTTGTCATTAGAATACTCTTTTAATATTCATCCTAAGGCTCTTCCTGATTTCAATTAATTATGCTGTCTTGGACAGTACTGAGTTTTGAATACTACTATGTGCATTCATTTCCAAATAATTGTCTATGAATCCATCTGGATGACAGTCTCAAGGGTAAGGATGATAATACACTGAGTCTAATGTTAAGGATCTTACACCGGTATTCTCTAATACCAGTGTTCACATTGCTTCTTTCAATCCTTTAGTATGACTGATCTGGAAAAAAACAAACAAACAAACAATGAACATAGGGCTACCATACCATGTTTAAGACAGGACAGCACTGACTCTAATATGGAGATATAATAAAAACCATGCTCAGAATTGCTTCCTGGTTTCAGAGGGCCATGTGGGAACTTTGGAGCCTGTTCCCAGACATGTGATGATCCAGAACTGTGAAGATTTGACATTTTTGTATGGACAGGCCGCACTTACAGACTGAGAAAGCCACATGGAGCCTGAAGGCCACAGGTTCCCTACCTGGATCTAGTCTAACTTGTTAGATTTAAGCATGTGGAATCCAAAACATAAACAGTTGAGGTTACTTCCCTAGTGTCACAAAGCTGGTAAATGTCAGAGCTAGGATTCAAGCACCTATCTTTGACTCCAAATTCAATGGTCTTTCTAATATAACAAAGTAAATATGGGTCTCATTTAGGAGATTCTGTAATGTGTGAAGGTAGCAAGGGTTGGGGGAGGTTTGATAATATCAGCACAATTTCATCTGCAAAAAAAAAGGACCTGGAGTACCTGACCATCTAGAAGGAATCCTTGTTTCATTTGGACGTCTTCTGTAACAGTGGTAATTTCTCCATTTGTTCCATACTTTAAATTAATAATCAGAGGATTATTGAATAAAATTGAAACAGATTTTTTTCTATCTTTCCTGTTTGATGACTTTGCATCTATTGAATTTATACAGTACATGCCAATTTTTCCTTTTCTGCTTTTTCTTCGTTCCTCCTTCCCTGACTTCTATCCTTTCCTTCTCTTCTTTCCTCATTTTCCTTTCTCCTTTCATATCGTTGCTTCTTCCCCCCCCCTTTTCTCTACCTTCTCTTTTTCCTCCTCTAGTTCCTTTCTTCTACATTAGCTAATATTCTGCCTTCGGCCAGCCTTAGGCCAAATTGTTAGGCAAGTGAACTCTCTCTTTGAACTTTTCAAACTCCCTCTTTTTATTTGCCTTCTCCCTTTTTTCACACCCATCTTCTTCAGTTTCTACTTCAAAGGAGATCACTTATTCTATCTATACATGAAGCTGACTCTTAGCTTCTTGTGACTTAGTTTCCTCATCTGTTAAATAAAGGTCATAGATTACACACTCTTTAAGGTACTTTCCTGCTCTATGAATGAATCAACCAACCAAAATATATTAACTACTCACATGGGTTGGCATTAGCCAAAGCCTACTGAGCATACTCTCAGTTCTGGGCCCTCATTGGCCAGTCTTACTGAGATACTCATTGATATGACTTTATAGCACTAATAGCATCAATTACATTCCTTTATTCATATTGCACACATCAATCAAACAATAAACATTTATTAAGTGCTTACTATGTGCCGGGCACTGTGCTAAGCCCTGGGAATACAAAAAGAGACACAAAGGAAAGTCCTTGCTTTCAAGGATCTCACAGTCTAATGGAGGGAAAAAAAGCAAATATTTACAAACAAGCTATATGCAACATGATAGGCAATAATTTATAGAAGGAAGGTATTAAAGTTAAGAGGGATTGGGAAAGGTTTCTTTTGGAAGATGGAATTTTAGTTGGAACTTAAAGGAAAGCAAGGAAGCCATTAGATAGAGAAAAGGAGGGAGAACATTCCAGGCCTTAGAGCCTGTTAGAGAAAATGCCCACAAATGAGAAATGGAGTGATTTGTTCATGGAACAGCAGGGAGACAAGTGCCTCTGTATTAAAGAGTATGCAGCAAGGAGTAAAGTGTAGAAAGACTGGAAAGGTAGGAAGGAGCTAAGTTATTAAGGGCTTTGTAAGCCCAGCAGAGGATTTTAATCTGATCCTGGAGGCAATATGGGGGCCATTAGGGTTTATTGAGTAAGCTGGGCTTTAGGAAAATCACTTTTGTGGTTGACTGAAGGATGGATTGCAGTTGGAGAGACTTGAGGCAGTCAGACGCTCCAGCAGGCTGTTGCAATAGTCCAGGCATGAGGTGATGAGAACCAGCATCCAAGTGCTGGCAGTGTCAGAGGAGAGAAGGGGGTTTATAGGAGAGATGTTGCAAGGGAGAAATCAACAGGCTTTAACAACAGATTGGATATAGGAGGTGAGCAATATTGAGGAGTTGAGGATGGTTCCTAGGTTGAGAGCCTAAAGGACTGGAAGTATGGTGCTGTACTCTCCAACAATAGGGAAAGTAAGAAGAGGGGAGGGTTTAGAAGGAAATAAATGAGTTCCATTTTGGAGATGTTTAGTTTAAGATGTCTACTGGAAATCTAGTTCTAGATGTTTGAAAGGCAGTTGGAGATGTGAGACTGGTCATCAGAGAGTTTGGAGAAGGATAGGTTTATTTGAGAATGTTAAGCAAAGAAATGGTAATTAAATCCACAGGAGCTGATGAGATCACCAAGTGAAATGGGACGGAGGGAGAAGAGAAGAGAGTACAGAGCAGAACCTTGAGGGAGACCTGTGGTTAGCAGGAGTGATCTGGATGAGGATCCAGCAAAGGAGACTTAAAAACAGAGACATAGGTAGGAGGAGAACCAGGAGAGAGTCAAGGAGAAGAGGATGAATAATACTGTCAAATGCTGCAAAGAGATCAAGGAGAATGAGGATTGAGAAAGGTCATTGGATTTGGCAACTTAGACATAATTGGTAACTTTGGAAAGAGGACTTTCATTGGAATGATAAATCTGAAAGTCAGATTGTAAGGGATTAGAAAAAGAGGTAAAGGAGTACATGTGGAGGCACTTGCTTTCAAGGTTAGCCACAGGGGTCAGAAGAGATAAAAGGTGATAACAGGGATTGACTAAGTGTAGGTTATTTCAGAACTGGTGAGACATGGCCATGTTTGTGGGGAGGAGGGAAGCAACCAGTAGACAAGAATAGAATGTGGATGACAGAGAAAGCAATTTGTTGGATCAGATGGGATAGAATGGGATCAATTGAGCAAGTAAACGGGGTAGCCTTGGTAAGGAGTAAGGTCATCTTATCCTCTTGAGACAAAGGTGAAGGAGGAGATGGTTTCAGAAAGCATGAGTGATATCAAATGAGGAAAAGGAGACAAGAAGAAACTTCAAGGAGAATAGCCTCGATTTTTTTCTGTAAAATGGAAGACAAGGTTCCTAGCTGAGTAAATAGGAAGAGAGTGAGGCATGGGAGTTTTGGGAAGGGATGAAAAACTTTATAAGAGCTGCTGTGGGTGGGAGACAGGCTGGGAGAAACCTGGGTGCCCGAAACCGGCGGAGATCCCTAGGCCTCCCAACACAGGACAGTAGTCTGTGGAAGCGACAAGAGGCAGCGCAACAGCACCGGCCATGAAACACTGACTCCTGAGGTTTGCAGACCAAACGTATAACACGCGGATCTTGAACTTCTGGGAGATATAAAGGCCAGGTAAACGGCTCTAATCCCTCCCCCCCCCCTCACCCAGAGAATTCCTCGGGAAAACAAAAAGAATGCTGGAACAGAGGAGAAAGAAGTGGGGCTTCAGTGGTCAGATAGTAGAAGTTCATTAGTCCCAGAGGGGCAGAGCTGGCAGGGGTCAACACTAGGAGCTCAGACGTATTCTTGCTCCCCCAGAGGAAGTGCCAGGCATCAGCTCAAACAATAAAGACCTGAGACCATTGCTGAAGAGCAACGGTGCTGGAGAGCACCCTAGGGAAAGAGATGTCAGGGAGTCAGACCCCTCCCCCACACCTCAGGAAACTGAAGGCTATAATTTAAAAAGACAACAACTAGACTCACAATCCCCAGAATAAGAAAGGTGGGACAGAGAGCCCTGAGCCCCAAAGGCAGAAATTTGTTGTAAAGCCAGGAAAAGGCTAAATAACATAAAGAAGAACCCAAAAAAACTGAGGACTATAGATTCTTTTTATGGAGACAGGAATACCAAATTGGAAGAGGACAGCAATGACACTATAGATACATCTGATACCTCAAAAGATAATGTGAACTGGTCTCCATCCCAAAAAGCATTGCTGGAAAAGCTAAAGGAGGATTTTAAAAACCAAATTAGGGAGGTAAAAGAAAAAAATGGAAAAAATGGAAAAGTCCCTAAAGAATAAGATTGGCAAAATGGCCATGGAGATTCAGAATCTAAACAGAGAAAAAGATACCCTGAGAGGTAAAATCAACCAATTGGAAAAGGAGACTCAAAAGCAAAATGAAAACACTAACTCCTTAAAAATTAGAGTTGAGCAAGTGGAAGCTAATGAATCTATAAGGCATCAAGAAGTAGTAAAACAAAATGTAAAATATAAAAAAATAGAAAAAAAATGTGAAATATCTGATTGGGAAAACAACTGACCTGGAAAATAGATCCAGGAGAGACAATTTAAGAGTTATTGGTCTACCAGAAATCCACGATGAAAAAAAGAGCATTGACAGTATCTTCAAAGAAATTATCAAAGACAGCTGCCCAGAGGTCCTAGAACCAGAGGGCAAACTAGTCATTGAAAGAATTCACCGATCACCCCCTGAAAGAGATCACAAACTGAAAACACCAAGAAATATTATAGCCAAATTTCAGAACTACAAACTCGAGGAGAAAATACTGCAAGCAGCCAAAAAGAAGCAATTCAAATATCATGGAACTACAATCAGGATCATGCAGGATCTCTCGGCTTCCACATTAAAAGACAGGAGAAATTGGAATATGATATTCCAAAGGGCAAAGGAGCTGGGACTACAACCAAGGATCAACTACCCAGCAAAACTAAGGATAATTTTTCAGGCAAGGAGATGGACATTCAATGAAATAAGGGAATTCCAGACCTTCCCAATGAAAAGGCCAGAACTCAATGGAAAATTTGATCTCCAAATACAAAACTCAAGAGAGACATAAAAAGAAAACCAGAGGGAAAAACCCCCACAAACCTTATTAACCAATAAGGGCAGGTTGTTTGCATCTTTACGTGGGATTATAACATCTTATGTATGTTTTATATATATACATATATATGTCAGTTTTGAGAATGGTATAGCTATTATGACAATTGAAAGGGATAAACATAGATTGTGAACACCTGTATAAATTAACTGATGTAAGGATAAAAACATAAGTAAGAGATGTAAAGGGAGGGCTATGAGAGAAGAGGTAAGGAGGTAGTAGAAAAGGGTAAATTACACCAAATGAAGAGGCACAAAAACATAGAGGGTAAGAAGGGAGGGAGAAGAGCAGTATTTGAGCTTTACTGTCATCTGATCTAGTTCAAGAAGGGAATAACATACCCTGATAAGTTTAGAAATCTAACTTGTCGTACAGGAAGTAGGAGGGGAAGGGGGGAAAAAGGGAGGGGGGTGGACAGAAGGGAGGGGAGAAGTAGCAAGTGGGAAATGGTAAGATAAGGGAGGGGAATAAAGAGGGAGGGTATACTGAGGAAGGCAGTGGTCAAAAGCAAAACTTTGTTGAGGAGGGGAAGGGGAAAGGGAGAAATAAAAGCATAAACAGGGGGAAATAGGATGGAGAAAAAGACACAGATAGAAATCATAACTGTGAGTGTGAATGGGATGAATTCTCCCATAAAATGGAAATGGATAGCAGAATGGATTAAAAACCATAATCCTACAATATGCTGTTTACAAGATACACATTTGAAACAGGGAGATACACAAAGGGTAAAGATAAAAGGCTGGAGTAAAATATATTGTGCCTCAGCCAAAGTAAAAAAAGCAGGTGTAGCAATCCTAATCTCAGACAAAGCAAAAGTAAAGATAGATTTAATTAAAAGAGATAAGGAAGGACACTCCATCCTGCTGAAAGGCACCATAAACAATGAAGCAATATCATTGTTTAACATATATGCACCAAGTGGTATGGCATACAGATTCTTAGAGGAGAGGTTAATGGAGTTACAGGAAGAAATAGACAGCAAAACTATAATATTGGGAGACCTCAACCTCCACCTTTCTGAACTTGATGAATCTAACCTCAAAATAAATAAGAAAGAAGTTAAGGAAGTAAACAGAATTTTAGAAAAGGCAGTTGTGATAGACCTCTGGAGAAAACTGAATGGGGATCAAAAGGATTATACTTTCTTCTCAGCAGTACATGGCACATACTCAAAAATTGACCATGTACTAGGGCATAAAAACCTCACAGTCCAGTGCAGAAAGGCAGAAGTACTCAAAGCATACTTTTAAGATCATGATGCAATAAGAATTATTTGTAACAAAGAACCATGGAAAAATAAGCTAAAAATTAATTGGAAACTAAATAATTTAATTCTAAAGAATGAGTGGGCCAAAGAACAAATCAGAGAAACAATTAATAACTTCATTCAAGAGAATGACAATAATGAAACAACATACCAAAACTTATGGGATGCAGCAAAAGCAGTTCTTAGGGGAAGTTTTATATACCTAAATGCCTACATGAATAAAATAGGGAAAAAGGAGATCAATGATCTGGGCATACAGCTGAAAAAGCTAGAAAAAGAGCAAATTGAAAATCCCCAATTAAATACCAAATTAGAAATACTGAAAATCAAAGGAGAGATTAACAAAATTGAAACCAAGAAAACTATTGAATTAATAAATAAAATAAAGAGCTGGTTTTATGAAAAAACCAATACAATTGATAAAACTTTGGTCAATTTGATTAAAAAAAAAGAAAGAAGAAAATCAAATTGCCAGTATCAAAAATGAAGAGGGTGAGTTCACCTCTAATGAAGAGGAAATTAAAACAATAATTTAGAATTATTTTGCCCAATTGTATGCCCATAAATTTGACAACCTTAGATATATGGATGAATATCTACAAAAACGTAAACTGCCCAGGTTAACAGAAAAGGAAGTAAAATTTCTAAATAACCCCATTTCAGAAAAAGAAATTGAGCATGCCATCAATGAATTCCCTAGGAAAAAATCTCCAGGGCCAGATGGTTTTACATGTGAATTCTATCAAACATTTAAAGAATAACTAATTACTATACTTTTTAGACTATTTGGGAAAATAGGTGAAGAAGGAGTACTACCAAATTCTTTTTATGACACAAATATGGTACTAATACCCAAACCAGGTACAGTCAAAACAGAGAAAGAAAATTATAGACCAATATCCCTAATGAATATTGATGCAAAAATTTTAAATAAAATATTAGCAAAAAGATTGAAGCAACTTATCACCAGAATAATACACTATGACCAGGTATGATTTATTCCAGGAATGCAAGGCTGGATCAATATTAGGAAAACTATTAGCATAATTGACCATATCAACAACAAAACTAGCAGAAAACATATGATCATCTTAACAGACGCAGAAAAAGCCTTTGACAAAATACAACACCCATTCCTATTAAAAATGCTAGAAAGAATAGGAATAAATGGAACCTTCCTTCAAATTATAAATAACATCTACCTAGAACCATCAACAAGCATTGTTTGCAATGGGGATAAGCTAGATGCATTCCCAATAAGATCAGGAGTGAAATAAGGATGTCCATTATCACCCCTACTATTCAATTTGGTACTAGAAACTTTAGTTGTAGCAATAAGAGAAGAAAAAGAAATTAAGGAAATTAGAATGGGAAAAGAAGAAACTAAATTATCACTTTTTGCAGATGATATGATGATTTATTTAGAGAATCCCAGAGAATCAAGTAAAAAACTACGTGAAATAATAAACAACTTTAGCAAAGTTGCAGGATATAAAGTAAACCCACATAAATCCTTGACATTTCTATAGATTACTAACAAAGTCCAACAGCAAGAGATAGAAAGAGAAATTCCATTCAAAATTACTGCAGACATTATAAAAATTTGGGAGTCTATTTGCCAAAACAAACCCAGGAACTATGTGAACACAAATACAAAACACTTTTCACACAAATAAATTCAGATCTAAATAATTGGAAAAATACCAGTTGTTCATGGGTAGGTGGGGCTAATATAATAAAAATGACAATTCTGACTAAACAAATTTACTTATTCAGTGCCATACCAATCAAACTACCAAAAAATTATTTCATAGAACAAAAAAAAAATAACAAAATTCATCTGGAAGAACAAGAGGTCTAGAATATCTAGGGTATTAATGAAAAGAAATGCTAGAGAAGGTGGCCTAGCCATACCAGATATTAAACTGTACTATAGAGCAACAGTCATCAAAACTACCTGGCACTGGCTAAGAAACAGAGTTGTGGATCAGTGGAATAGGATAGGAACACAAGATGAAGAAGTCAACAACTATAGCAATCTATTCTTTGATAAACCCAAAGAGGCCAGCTTCTGGGCTAATAATTCACTATTTCACAAAAACTGTTGGGAAAATTGGAAAATGGTAGGGCAGAAACTGGGCATAGATCAGTACCTTACACCATATACCAAAGTAAAGTCAAAATGGGTTCATATTTAGGAGTAAAGGCTGATACCATAAGTAATTTGGGAGAGCAAGCAATAGTTTACTTATCAGATTTATGGAAAAGAAAAGAATTCATGACCCAACAAGAGACAGAGAGCATTACAAAATGCAAAATGGATAATTTTGATTATGTTAAATTGAAATGTTTTTGTATGAAAAAAGCCAATGCAACAAAAATTAGGAGGGAAGCAGAAAATTGGGAGAAAATCTTTGCAACTAGTGTATCTGATGAAGGCCTCATTTCTAAAATATACAGGGAACTGAGCCAAATATATAGGAAAACAAGCCACTCCCCAGTTGAGAAATGGTCAAAGGATATGAACAGGCAGTTTTCAGAGGAAGAAATTAAAGCTATCTATAGGCATATGAAAAAATGCTCTAAATCACTACTGATTAGAGAAATGCAAATCAAAACAACTCTTAGATTCCACATCTCTCCTGTCAGATTAGCTAAAATAACAAAACAGGAAAATGATAAATGCTGGAGAGGATGTGGGAAAATTGGAACACTGTTACATTGCTGGTGGAGTTGTGAGATGATCCAGCCATTTTGGAGATCCATTTGGAACTATGCCCAAAGGGCTATAAAAATGTTCATACCCTTTGACCCAGCAATACAACTTCTAGGGTTGTGTCCCAAAGAAATCACACAAGCAGGAAAAGGACCCATATGTACAAAAATATTCATAGCAGCTCTTTTTGTGGGAGCCAAGAATTGGAAATCAAAGGGATGCCCAGCTGTGGTATATGAAGGTAATGGAATACTATTGTGCCATAATAAATGGGGATGATACGGACTTCATAACAACCTGGAAAAACCTACACGACATAATGCTGAGTGAGCGGAGCAGAGCCAAGAGAACATTATACACAACCACAGAAATATGGATTCTGTGAAGGCCAACCCCGACAGACTTCGCTCTTCTCAGCAGCACAAGGTACAAAGACAACTCCAAAGTACTCATGATGGAGAATGCTATCTACATCCAGAGAAAGGACTATGAAATATGAATGCAGATTGAGGCACACTTCATGATAGCTTCCCCCCCCCCATTTTTTTTCTTTTTCTCTCTTGTTTTTGTTTTTGGGTAGGTTTTCCTTTTTGGTCCTGTTTCTTCTTTCGCATGATTCATTTCATTGATCACAGTTCTTCTCCATAACTTGACTAGTGTGTAAATTAATTCAATGTGAAGTTATACATGGAAGCTATATGGGATTCCATGTCGTGTAGGGGAGGGAGGGAAGAAAATTTGGAACTCAAAATTTTGTGGAACCGAATGTTGTATACTAAAAATAAAAATTAAAAAAAAAGAGCTGCTGTGGAGGGTGGGATAGTGAGTTGATAAAGTGTAGAAGGATTGCCTAACAGCGGTGAGGGCTCAGTTGAGGTTGTATACATAAATTTGTAGTGGACTCAGAATGGTTGTTTAATTTTTTTTCCATACAACCTGTAAGCGTGAAGGGAACTGAATCCTCTATTGAATACACATATGCATACATGGAACACATACTCATACACATATATCTTCTGGGATTTCCTCATCTCCCTCTACGAACCTCTACCATTTACCAACAACCTCCACCTCTACCAACACAGATCCTAACCCCAGTGATGACTTAATAGAATATTCTCAGAAAATTCCTTAAATCACACTGATATTGTGACTTGACCAATGTCACTTAGGTAGTGTCAGATACAGGATTTGAACCCAGATATTCCAAACTCTATGCCCAACACTTTATTATATCTCTGTATCTTTTTATTTTTCACACACACAGAGGCCTAATAAGTGTTACAGTTTTAGTTCAATCTTATTATGGGATAATTGCACTTTTTTGCACTGATCTGGAAACAACTATTTACTCACAGCATTATTACTATGGGGAAAATAATTTCTGAGCTCTAAGCAACCAACATAGAAGTGAACTTTTGGGAATATAACGCATAAATGGGTGACTGCTTAAACATAAGGATGATTAAAGAGTCCAAGAGAAAAAAAAAGTCAAAGAAAATTATAATCCACAATAAAGTTTATGGTATCTTTTCCATAGATGGTGCATAATTTGTCATGCCATTAATACAGGAGCATACATGAAACAATGTGGATGCTTCGTAAATGATGAGGGGATTCAGATTTTATTAGTCTCATAGTCTTACTTGCAAGCTTGAAGAGGTGTAAAATATATATGAGCTATACTTTTTTTTCTCCCAAGTAAGACCGGTTTCCCAAATCACCATCAGGGTTCGGTGGCCCCATGAATTTAATTACTGGCAAGGGATGGAAGAAGGGTTAAATCAAAAATTTTAGATACAGTATACATTGTGTTACCTCTGACTAACCCAATCTTGTTTACAGGTTTGGTTGCTGTAGTGACAGTCTCATGTTCATCTATAACCAGAAACAGCATAATTAAATTCCAGGTTGTCTTTTAACTCCTTATTCAGAAACAGCACTAAATTTCCATGAACATAGAGAGAAACAAAAAACAGCCTCATTTATCAATCTATTACATCACATTTTTTTTTTGAAATGTGTAATTTAAAGTTAAAGTACAGTGTCTAGGATTAGAAGTTAGGTTTCAGAGAGAGCTTTTCCTGACATGTGTTTGAAATGAAGTATTCCTAAAATGATATGGTTTCATTCTGTCAGGACTGCAAAACTTGTAATCCTTCACAGATCTGAGAGCAATAATATAAGTAATTTAAAATAAAATTGATTAGGCTGTAACCAGGGCCTTTTTCAGTTTAATTTTTTACCTTAGAGTCCAAATATAAAGCATATAATTCGGAGGGCAAGATCCCAGAGAAAAAAAGCTAGCCAAGAAGAAAAAAAAATGTCATCTAGCAATAACACACAGTAAAAATTAGTTATTCCTTTGCTAAAATGTTGGTGTTTTCCTTTTGCTATTTAGTGGACCCTCTTGGGCTGGGTTTTCACAGTGCCACAATAATGGTACGAATAGACCTTCATCTATTCAAATTCATTTGCTTACATGATGACAAACATCCATATGTTGTATTTGGCAATACCAGAATGATTGACTTTTTGCAGTTTTTTTCTGGATATATTTGCATGCAGGCATAATGTCAGACTGACTTGATACTGTTTAATACTACTGAGCTCTTCTCTGGCTTGGGAATCTTCAGAGATTCATAAGGTTCATGTGGGATATGTGCCCTATATTATAGGCTCAGCCCCTATCTCTACCTAACCTTGCACTTGTTTGGAAATATCTATAACTGCTATCTATCATGTTGGACATGCCTTTGCCTCAGGACTGTCTGTGGAGTATAGGGTGGATGTGGGAGGGAGCCAAGGAAAGTAAGTTAAAAAGTAAGTAAGTCATCTCCTGGCTGTCCTATAGCACCTCTCAGCCACACTTGCTCTCTTCACTATAAAGCCCATGGCCCTTTCCTTTTTCTTAGCTACCTTAGTGTGTGGGGTAGCCATGGCGGGGCTTGCAGAGTTAATGTAGTGTGTCAGCTACTGGCCCCAGCATAGTAAAGTGAAAGGTTGGTCACCTGACATAATGGTCTAGTGGCCGTCACCATGAGAGCCAAAAATTGTTCTGGTTGTACCCTTTTTTTGTTCTCCTTCTTACTCCCTGTCTTATTTCATTTTCTCTAGCTTCTAGAGGTCTCCTTAAGCCTCCAGCTTATGTGTGATTGTTAAAATATAAGAAAGACCATCTGCTAATCTGCTTCTTTTATGAAAAACTCCCAAGTCCCAAAGAAGCTGCAACAGACTAGGATGTACTGGCAAAGAATCATTTTTTTTCTTTTTCCTTCTGCCATCTTCTTCCATTTTCATTTCTGTAGTTTGGACATTCATTGAACAAAATCTGCTTACAAGCTTGCTGCTAATGAGGAAATTTTGAACTAACTCCTACACTATGTCACATACCTACTATCTGATACCATATTTACAAACCCATAATAATAACTATAACAGATAACATTTCTATAGCACTTATTATAAGCTAGGCACTCTGCTAAGTGTTTGACAACTATTACCTCATTTGATCCTCACAACAACCTAATGAGATAGATGTTATTATTATCCCCATTTTACAGATTCGAAAAGTGAGGCAAAGAGAGATTAAGTGAATTGCTCATGGTCACACAGATAGTAAGTGTGTGAGGCAGGACTTTACTCAAGTTTTTTCTAACTACAATCCTGGCCCCCTGTCTACTGTGCCACCCATGTTGAAATGTAATATGTTGTTCTCTTACTGTTTCATGTATTTTACTTCTATTTAAATCTTAAAAACTAATAAAATTTGTGGACTAACGACACCCTAAGCTGTTTGCCATATATTTTAAGTGTACACATGTTGATCAGAGAGGAGAATGAGACAAAATAACCCTTTTAGAGTCAAAAGAAACACTCTTTCAACTGAGCTGAGCCAGGGACTGAGCCATGAGGAGTAAAACAGAGTGCCAGCATTTGAATTCTGCAAGCTAGCCAGACACACCTAGATTCTTTCTTATTTCCTAGAGGAAGCAGCCAGCCACAAGTAACCTGTGGTGGAGAAATAAAAGTTACTGTTTAAGTAAAAATGACTCAGGACTTTCATATCATGTTTCAAAATGTAACCACTGATATGAATGGAAGAGCAAAGAGACAATGCAAACATTCTAGTCTAACAGGGTAGGGAACCTGTAAATGAGTATGTGCAGTTAGTAAAATGAAACCACCATACTGAATGAATATGACAAAACTCATAAACTCCACCAGGAGGTTAGACATTAAAACAAATAAGTAATCCCTAAGCCCTAACATGTTGGGCCAAAAGTCTGTGAAAAGACCCTTTAAGAATATTCAAGTGGCAAACAACTCAGTTCTAGAAATATGGGGATTGCTGAGTAGTTTGCTTTCAGGATTATGTTTTCAGCTAGTACATGTAACCTCCATGAGGTCAAGAATGGTTAAATCTTTGTTCCCACAGTGCCTAGGATAGTACTCAGGGGCAGCTAGGTGGTGCAGTGAGTAGAGTACCATCCCTGGAGTCAGGAGGACCTGAGTTCAAATCCAGCCTCAGACACTTGACATACTCACTAGCTGGGCAAGTCACTTAACCCCAATTGCCCTGCCTTCCCTCCTCCAAAAAAGAAAACAAAACAGCAACAACAAAAAACCATTAAATACTACTCAGTGCTTCCCTAATGCAATGACTGTCATATAATGGGCACCTAATGGATGCTTTTTGACTTGAGTTGGTTTGCTTATAGTAAATACTTAGTAGGCATTTCCTAAATTGAATTGAAACTTGAAAAGAAAATGTCCATTTAAATTTCTCATCAAGTTCAGCATTCATAGTTCATTTAATCATTTCAGTCCATATTAATTATTTTCTCTAATCAAATATTTTATCTGTTTCTTTTTTTTAGTGCTATATGAGTTGCTTCTTTTTGTAAGGAAGAATGAGTTTAGTTAAAATGTTCTAAACAGAGAATTTTGCAGTGTCCCTTAGAGAGATTCAATTATTTTAGATTCCACACATAAAATGCATCTGTTTAGTGGAGGTTTTGTTCTGTGTATGCAATTGTGATGTCTGATCTTGTTCTATAAAAAGCATCATCTATTTCCTTTCAGGGATAGGGTTGTGTTTTGTAATTTCATCAGCTGTGCATAATGCATAGCCTTTGATACCATTCCTGTGGGAAAGACATGCTTATCTGAATGAGTGATTCCCATTCAGCACCTGTCACATTTAAGCTCCTTCTCTCAATGTTGTTCCCTCAGACTGACTGTTCTTTTCCCTTAACACAGAGTTAATATTCAGGTATTGTACTCACTTGATATTTTCCCTTTGTATTGATAGTAAGCATTTTTACCAGGAGGTTTTTTTGTTCACGGTGAACACATATAAACATCTAGCTTTTAAAGCCCTGTACAACCTGGATCTGTCATATATTTGCAGCCTCTTTCTACGTTATTTCTTCTAAATAGGCCTTCCCTCTGCTTCTCACACATAGCATTCTATCTCTCTTCTCTACATTGGTTGTCCCATGCCTAGGATGCACTCCCTTCTCACTGTCACCTTGTAGAATTCCATTCTTTTTTTCAGGACTCAGCTTAAGTACAACTTTCAACAGGTAGCTTTTTCTGACACCCTAAATTACTAGTTCCCTTACCCTCTAAATTTCTCCTATTTAACTTCTTTGTATGTTTTCTCTGTGTGTATATATGTGTATGTGTGTGTATGTGTGTATATAAATATCGAGTGGTATGGGACTCTCTCCTCATTGGTGGAGATCAATGCTGTGCCCCTCATGCAGAAACTGGGACCAATGGACTTTGGGACTCAGGTTACATATATGTGTATACAGAATACTGTGTTTACTTCATTCCATTTTTGTCACTGAGTAGTACTTTTGTGGAGGACAACTACAACAACAATAAAAACAACTCATCACTAGAAAAAAATAACAAAATTCACTTGGAAGAACAGAAGATAAAGAATCTCAAGAGACACAGAAAAAATAAGAAGGGCTTAGGAATACCAGCTCTTAAACTATGCTAAGAAACAGCACTGATCAAAATCATTTGATACTGGTTGAAAAACAGAAAAGTTGGTCAATGAAAAAGATTATGTTCATAAGACTAGGAAGCAAACAAACAGTGGTATAGAATTAAATAAACATAAAAACATCAATTACTTGTTTCAGGATATATTATTTTATGAAAACTGCCGAGACACCTGTAAAAGAGTCTTATAGAAATTAGGTTTAGAACACCATCTGATGCTATACTTCAAAAGAAGCTCCGAATGGATACATGACATAAATATTTAAAAAAATTATTAAATAAATTAGAGAAGAATGGAATTAGAATTAAAAAAAATTATGGATAGGGAAAGAGTTCTTGATAAAACAAGGGATATAGATAAGTATAAAAATATAATGGATGATTTTGATTATATAAAATAAAAAAACTTATATAAACCAAATAAATTCCATTAAAATTAGAAGGAAAACAGTTATCAGAAATATATTCGCAGCCAATATCTCTGACAAAGGCCCAATATCTAAGATCTATGGGGAATAGATAGAAATATATAAAAAAAGAACCATTTTGCAATATATAAAAGTAGAAAGTTTTCAAAACAAGAAATTCAAACTATGACCAATCACATTAAAAAAATGCTCCAAAGCAGTAATAAAAAGAGAAATGCATATCAATACAACTGTTAGGCCCCTTTCATACCAGTTAAGTTGGGAAGGCTGATAAGAGTGGAAATTTAAAATTGTTAAAGGAAGTATCGAAGGCCTGCAATATCAATCCACTCTTTGTGAAGCTGTGAAGTGGTATGACAATTCTGGAAATTAATTTTGAACTATACGCACTTAAAAGCAACAAACTTTGCATACCCCTTGACCCAATGATATCACTATCATGCAGCCTGATGAGATCAAAGACAGGTAAGACTCCTGTGTAAAAGAAAAAAAAAAGCAACATTTTCTATTTCTTGGTTTTTATTTTTTTATTTTAAAATGTGGATATTTAATTGTTTAATTAAGAAGTATTTATTCTTTCTCTTTTATCTACTTCATTCTCAATAAAAAAGAAAAACAAAGCCAAAACCCTCAAAACAAATATGTATAGTCAAGTAAAAAAAATTGCCATAATAACCATGTCCCAAAAGGTGCCCCCTTCTTGTGTCCATCATCTGTTGTTCAGGAAATGGGTAACATTCTTTATTACTGGTTTTCAGTAGTCATGACTGATCACTACATTAATCAGAATTCTTAGGTTTTTCAAAGTTGTTCACTTCTGTGATGCACTTGTTATAGTATAAATTCTTCTAGTCCTGCTCACTTTACTCTGCATCAGTTCACACAACTGTTCCCAGGTTATTTGGAAATTATCCCTTTTATATTTCCTTACAGCCCAATAATATCCCATTATACTTCCATACCATAATCTATTCAGTCATTTTCCAAATGATAAGTAATCACTTAATATTTTGTTCTTTCCCACCACAAAAAGAACTGCTATGCATATTTTGATACATATGGAATCTTTTCCTATTTCATCAGTTTCATCATAGGCCTGCAAGTACTATGGATCTAAGCCAGCAGGGATGGGGAACCTAAAGCTTTGAGGCCCTCTAGGTTTTCAGGTGAGGCCCTTTGACTGAATCCAAACTTCACAGAACAAATCCTTTTAATAAAAGAATTTGTTCTGTAAAACTTGGACTCAGTCAAAAGGCTACACCCAAGGACGTAGAAGGTCATATGAGGCCTCCAGGCCACAGGTTCCCCACCCCTGGAAAGGTAATGCAAAATTTGGAACAAGTGACAAATTGCTTTTTAGAATAGTTGTGATAAGTTCATCCCTCTACCAGTAATTCATAAATTGTCCTCTTTTCTTGTAGCCCCTCAAACATTTGCCATTTTCTCTGGGTTTTTTTGGTCAGCTTGGCCAATCTTTTTTTTTTTTAAATAGAATTGATGTTCCTCAAACATGAGCAATGAATATATCTCAAATTATATGTTATTTCTTTAAAAGGGCATTAAAATGTGTGTGTGTGTGTGTGTGTGTGTGTTTCAAATGTCTTGATAGGTTAACTCCAAGATATTGTATGTATTTTGCAGTTATTTTAATTGGATTTCCTTTCTATTATTTCCTCCTGGAATTTGTTATTGTTATTGGTGATTTTGTAGATTTTTTTTATATCCTGCTACTTTAGTTTCCTTGCAGATTCTCAGTGGTGTTCTAAGTAAACTCACACCACTTGAAAAGAATGAAAATTTTAAATTATTTTTGTCAATATTTATTCCTTTTTAAAAATTTTGTCTCATTGTATTGACTTATGTCTAGAATTGTCAGATATAAT
The DNA here is from genome assembly GCF_011100635.1 of Trichosurus vulpecula. Taxonomy (NCBI): domain Eukaryota; kingdom Metazoa; phylum Chordata; class Mammalia; order Diprotodontia; family Phalangeridae; genus Trichosurus; species Trichosurus vulpecula. The sequence continues at coordinate 133,850,651 of NC_050573.1, read as the reverse complement.
ATGAAAGAGAATAATCTTTCTTTAATTTTGTCTTTACTGGAATCAATCATTTATCAACTCCCTTGCAATTTGGCTTCTGACATGACTCATCAACTAATACTGCTCTCTTCAAGGTTAGTAATAGCAATGATATTTTAAGTGCTAAATTTGATGATCTATTCTTAGTCTTAGTCTTTCATTCATCTTGACCTCTCTGTACTAACACTGATATACACCTTTGTCCCTCCTCCTGGATTCTCTCTTCTCTCCAAGTTATCATGATGCTGCTTTCTCCTTTTCTCCCCCTACTTATCTGATGACTCTTTCTTAATCTTCTTTTACTGAATTATCCTCCATATCCTGGTTCATAACAATAGGTATTCCTCAAGGCTGTGTTGTTACACATTTCCACTTCTTTTTTCTTTTATATGTCCTTATCAGTGATCTCACATCTGCCATAGTCTCATTTATCATCTCTATACAGATGAATCTCCATTCCCTATAATCTAACTTTAATCTCTCTACTTAGTTCTAATATATTAGAATATATTAGAACTGCCTATTGAATATTTCCAACTGGACACCCCATAGTCATTTAAAACTGATCATTTTCCAAACAAAATTCATCCTATTTTCCCCTTTCTAATTTGTGTTAGAGATGTCTATAAACCAATTTTTGTAAAGCATGTTTGAGCATTTATTTTATTGTTTTCCTCAAGAATCTTCATTAGCTCACTATTGCCTCCTGAATAAAATCCAAACTCCTAAATTTCATAGGACAAGCAGTAAAAGATGGATTATCTTTGTCATTTGAGGGAATTCATGAAGTGGTTTATAAGAATGACAATTTGCATAGCCCTATACTGTTTTGAAAGCAATTTCACATATTAAGTCATATATGTCTAGAGTACTCAACATAAGATTACTTAATTTATCTTAATTCTTTTAAGATTAGTTAATCAAATTTGGCCAAAAGATATAAATAAATTAGAAACTTCACAGGAGGACAACTATCAGAGCTTCTGCTTATGGCTGCTATAAAAGCTACCTCTGATTAATTTTCATCTGCTGCTGATAGTTTCCTTTCCTTCACCTAATCCTATTGTACACGTTTTAAACTAGCTTGACTACCTGCAATAAGGGGAAACTCACTACCTTTGGAGACAAGCTTTTTTACTTTTAGATAGCTCAATTCAATTAATTCCACTGATTCCCTAGTACCTTCAGGATCAAGTACAACATTCTATATTTGGCATTCACGACCTTCACGACCAGAGCCTTTCCCACCTTTTCAGTCTTCCTACTTCTTATTCCCCTAATAAATTCTGCCATGCAGTGACACTGGGTTCCTTGTTGTTTCTCATACAAGACATTACATCTCCTGTCTCCACGCACTTTCTCTGGCTGTCTCTCTATGCCAGGAATTCCCTCAAGTCATCTTCTTCTTCAGGCTAAATGTCTTTGGTTCATTCGATCAATTTTTATATGACATGGCATTCAGTGCCCTCTCCATCCTGGTTGCACTCATCTGGACATGTTCCAGTTTGCCAATGTCTATTTTCACATCAGGTTCATTTTATGAAGTAACTGAATAAAGATCCCCCAAGTGAGAATCTCTTGTGGCAACAGAAGACCCATGAATAAATAATGAGTTGCCCTAGTTTTGAACTTTAAAAAATTTCAATAATTTATATGTAGAAACCATCTAACTTTGAGTGACAATGAAACTAGTGACTAATGATAATATGAAGCATTCTTTCTGTGTTAATAGCTTCAGCTTTATCATCCATTTTTGCTAGTTAAGTTTTATGTCAGATAAGCTGTTTTTAAGGTTGAAGCACTTCACTCCCACACTCGGCTTGGTTTCCTTTCAGTTTGTCTCTGTCCCTCACCTGTGTCCTAGTGAAGACAAGGTCCAGTAGGGCAGATCAACTCTTCGGAACTGAGGGTGGAAGAGGACATTGAGAGGACAAGATGAAGTCTATCACCACTTGAGTCACCAGAGTCCTTATGTAGTGCTGGTGAGAGGTACATATTGTCACAGTTGAGGGAGCCCCTTTATAGTTTGGCTTCAAATACCTAAGTTGAACTTGTTTCTACCACCAAGGAAAATAATTACCTTTGGATTTTTGGACATCCATACATTTAGTAACATTTCCTGAAGCCCTGTTAAGTGTAAAGCAACTTGATGCCTCACGTGAAATCTGTAATAATGTCTTATGTCTTCATTCTTGTCTTCATTCATCCTTGAAATAGCACTCAGATTAAATTGTTTCTATACTGAATTTCTGCACATCTAGTTGTGATAGCACCTTTCCTACTGATTTTACCATAGGATTAAGGTTGTAATAAAGAGGAAAACCTTTATTACTCAGATAATGGATGTTATATTTAAGAGGTATAATTTGACCTTCAGTATATCCTAAATAGTGCTGCAGTGGATAGAGTGTCTGCCTAGAGTCAGAAAGACTCATCTTCCTGATTTTAAATCTGGACTCAAACATTTACTAGCTGAATGAAAGGAAGAGATGTGTAAGCTTAGTTTGAGATATGGACAGCAAAATAGAGTCCAAGTAACCTCACACCAGCTAACTTAGGATAACCAAGTTCAGTTAATCAACTAAAATTTATTAAGAGCCTCACTTTGTGCCAGGTGCTAAGGATAAAACCAAAACCAAAACATTTCATAACCTCAAAGAGTTTACATTCTATATGGAGAGATAATATATATAACCTGTGCAATATTCCTTGGAAGGAAACTAGGTTAAAAAAAGCTATGTGGCATAGTGAAAGTATATGGAATTTGGGATGTTTTTTTCTCTGTTGGCAGATACGTGGCACTATGGATAGAGTACAGGACCTGGAGACAGGAAGACTCCTCTTTCTGAATTCAAATCTGGCCTCAGAGACTTACTAGCAGTGTGACTAGGCAAGTCACTTAACCCTGTTTGCCTCAATTTCCTCATCTGTCAAAAAAGCTGGAGAAGGATATTGCAAATCATTCCAGTATCTTTGTCAAGAAAAGCCCAAATGGGGTCACAAAGTCAAACATGAGTGAAAATGATTGAACAACAAAAATATCCCAAACTGTGTACTTTGAGAACGAATGCATTAACTCTGCTAACCTTTGTTTAGACAGTACCAGCGATCTAAAATTATCTACTTTGTAATACTGTCAGGTGGCACCGTGGAAGACTCAGATACTTTCTGCTCTTTCTTTCTTTTTGGAAGGGATAGAATCGAATCTTATTTAGGCTTTTTCACCTAGGCTTCACTTGTCTACACCCTGCTCTCCTTCTTTTCTCATATGGGGTCTGAAAGACTTTAATAAATCCCATTCTGTTACAATAGCCCACTTTTAGACCACAAGTATTGTAATGGCGCTTGGGTATCTTTCTCTCCTATTTAATGGACATTATAATGGATAAAGCCTTATCAATATAATCACAATAGCTTAGAACCCCCAGTTAGACAACATCATACAGTGAGTAGAGTACTTGACTTGAAATCATGAAGACCTGGGCTCAACTCCTGCCTCTGACATTTAATAGTTGGGCAAGTCGTTTAACCTCTTGAGATCTGTTTCCTCATATGCAAAATGAGAGGCCTGTAAAAAGTAGAAACCTATGGCCTCTAAAGCCCCTTCAAGCTCTAAATCTCTATTATGATGAACTACATTTATGAGGGGAGGAAGCATGGCATACTGGTAAGAATGCTAGGTCTGCAGTAAGAACACCTGGATCAGGATCCCATTTCAATACTTACTAGTTTAGGGACTCTGAACAATTCATTTAATCCCTTTGAACTTCAGCTGCCAAATCTGTTTAATAATGTTAGTGGTATTAATATACCTCCCCTACAAGACTGGTATGAGAGGAGTACTATGTAAACCATAAAATGTAAATAAATGCCGATTATTATTGCCACGTTTTTTGAGTTTGTATCAGAATGTTCACCCATGTTCACCTTGTATAGTTCTTTCAGAAAAAAAGTAATATCTTTGTTATTATATCTCGAAAGAGTACAAAGTGATGAAGCCCATCATTGTTTAAGAAACAATTCTTGAATATAGGTAGGAATATAACAGCAATGAGAGAGCAAGGTGATTTTTTTCTAATTTGCTTATAAACAAAATCCTATTCACATTATTAACTGAACCAAAATTTGAGTATAAGGAAACTGAAGGTAGTGATGCTTTAAGCAAACCCTTTGAAATCAAATTATCTATTTGTGTTTACTCTGAATATTCTGGACTTGATTACATTTGTTTCTAGAGGTCTGGATTTTTTTCCCAGTAACTTGTGTGGGAAACAGTATGTAATATTTCTCTCAAAATCAGGAACAGAATAATTATAGATTAATATATTCATCTTAGATCTACTTCTACTTGTTCGCTCAGAGAAAGTTAAATATTTTGCCCACTCATTCTTTCAAAATTAAACATTCTGTCTTTGAACATGGAAGAACCTATTGGTGTACATATAAGGGCTTTTTCTTGGCTAGAAATCACAGCTTAAAGAATTAGCCCATGGAAACAAAGAAACTAAAGTTGCAGCCAAAGACAAAAATACATTTTTAATTTTGCTTTTCCACCCTTAGGGGTGTTGTTTTGTCATCATCGTTGTCTTCTTCTTCTTCTTCTTCTTTTTCTTCTTCTTCTTCTTCTTCTTCTTCTTCTTCTTCTTCTTCTTCTTCTTCTTCTTCTTCTTCTTCTTCTTCTTCTTCTTCTTCTTCTGCTTCTTCTTCTTCTTCTGCTTCTTCTGCTTCTTCTGCTTCTTTTTGTCATGACTTGTGGTCAAGGTGCTGCTATTTTTTGCTTTAAAGCATGGTCTGTTTAAATGAGTTTAGCACCATGGATGGTTTCTATAGCAACTGTAACTGTCTCTCTTTGCACATGCTGCATTTGGTATTAGTTGACAATAATAATTATAGACCACTGTAAGATAAAACATTTGTTGCAGGGTGGAGATATATATAAAGACAGGGTTTCTAGAAAACTAACCTAGTACAGAGAAACTGAAGTGGCTCATCAAGCCAGATTTGATTGTCTTATTAGAAAGCTGATAAAGAATGTTGGTACACATGCAAGATGAATCTGTGGATGTAGGCTATTGTTGGAAATCAATCAAGAACATCTCCTCCCCCACACTTTTCCTCTAGACTTTTATTTCATTTTTTTAGCCTAAGTTTTCCAGGTATCTTTTCCCAATTTTTATTTCACTATGTCTTTGAAGATTGTCTGTGAATATTACTTAATTGGGGTGTTGCCTATTTAAAAGTATATGCCGTTTGGTAGTTTAGAAAATACACATAAATTTAAACTATATTTCTGTATGTAAAAAACAGTCCTACATCATCTCTGACAACCCTTTCCCCCCGCCCAAGATCCCAGGGGTATTACCCTTTTTGAAGAATTGCTGTTATACCTATAAGATATATTTCTTAAGAAGTTTTAATAGTCAGTTACAGACAATAAAAGAGTATCATAAATTTTAAATATCATTTATTCTATTATTACAGATTTGTAGCAAATTTTATTAATGAAAACTGAATCTACTAATATGCACCAGTGATCCTACATCTGGACTGAACAGATGTTTCCTGTATAAACATGAAAACATGTTTCATTGCTTGAGGCTTAGCAACATTATCATCTAGAAGCAGCATCACACTAAGCAGAGCCTTAGCTGTGCTCCCAGGTCAGAAATGGAAGGGACAGAAATTAACTTGTTTTGCCTAATCTTCCTTAGATATCATTTTTATCATGTTACTCTCTTCCACAAGAACCTACAGTGTCTCCCATTTCCTGGTAAAATGATTATAGATTTAGAGCTGGGAAGGACCTTAGAGATGATCTAGTCTAATCCCTTCCCCTCCCCTCATTTTACAAAGAGCTGAAGCCCAGAGAAGTTAGGTGACTTCCTCAAGTCACAAAGGTAAGAACATAGCTGGGAATGGACCTAAGTCCTCTGACTCCAAATTCCACACACTTTTCAATGTATCACACTGCTTCCTCTATATAGTTTCCTTCCAAGGAAAGTTGTACAGGTTATACACATTATCTCTCCATATAGAATATAAGCTCTTCGAGGTTGTGAAATGTTTTGGTTTTCGTTTTATCCTTAGCACCTGGCACCAAGTGAGGCTCTTAATACATTTTTGTTGATTAATTGGATCCTAAATTAGCTGGTGTGAGGTTACTTGGCCTTTATTTTGCTGTCCATCTCTCAAAACAAAGTTGCACATCTTTCTCTTTCACATAAAATCTCTAGACTTGGGGTGGGGAACCTATGGCCTCGAGGCCACATGTGGCCCTCTGGGTTCTCAAGTCTGGCTCTGACTGAATTCAAACTTCACAGAACAAGGATTTGTTCTGTAAAACTTTTAGGCTTAGCATTATTATCATCTAGAAACAGCATAATTTTTGCTAAGCCACACTGTCCTACTAGAACTCTCCTTAATCAGGTATCTAATTTCTAACTATACTAGAAGGCCCAGTTCAAAACCTACCTTTTCCACTTAGCCTTTGTCACTGATAGAACTACCTCCAAATGGAATAGGACACCTTAGGAGACAGGGGGCTCCAGGCACTTCTTTTTCAGATATAGGTTAGAGTAGAAGCTCTCTAAGGTGCCTTTCATCTCTGAGATTCCTGAATTCTACAATATTACTGTCCAGTCTGAGCTGTTCTTTCTCTGAACTTCTAGACTTACATTATTTTTGTTTAGTCATTTCAGTCATGTCTAACTCTTTGTGACCCATTTGGGGTTTTCTTGGAAAGATACTGGAGTGGTTTGCTATTTCCTTTTCTAGCTCATTTTCATAGGTGAGGAAATTGAGGCCAACTGGGTTAAACCATTTGCCCAGGGTCACACGGCTAGTAAATGTTTGAGACCAGATTTGAACTCATGAACAGTCTTCTTGACTTCAGGCCCAACACTCTATCCACTGTGCCATCTAGCTGTCCTAGGTTATGATTCATAACATCCTATCATATATTTATTTGTTTAATTTTTTTTAGCACTCAATTTGTTGTATTCTTTCTGTCTCTGTTTTCTGTCTCTCTCTGCAACTGTTCTTAATTTGTCTTCATAGAGAGTGCTCTCTAGGGGCAGTTGAGAGATTAAGTAACTTTCTCCAGGTCATAGGACCTAAATGTATCCAAGATAGAACTTGAATCTAAATTTTGAGTCCCGGTCTTTACTCACAATGTCTGTTTTCTTATTGTTTGTGTAATAATTTCTTCTCCTTGATTTTAGATGATTTAAAACTCCTCAAGATCAGGGATAATGCCATATATATATATATATATATACACACACACACATATGTATATGTGTATATATATATGTATACACACACACACACACACATATATATATATATATGTATGTATTTAATATTCCCTAAGTGTTCAGCACAATATGTGTCATACATTGTAGCTCTATGGATTAGAAACTGTGATTAAGCAATCAAGTGTCCCCCAGATGATACTTTCTATTGCCAAATATCTATGATAGCCACACTCTTGGCCAAGTTTGAAACATGACCTGAATGTTATACTGCTACTTATGCTTATCAGAAGTTCAAAAAAATCAATGCTAGGATCCACATTCTGTAAGATAAAGATATTTAAGCAGATCTTGGGAAGTGACATAAGAAAGTCTTTCAAATCACTCCCAGACAGCTTATTTGAATTTGCATGAATACACAATAATGATGAAGAAGCTTTTTTCCAGCCAACAGAATTATTCCCCGAGGGTAATGCACAGACAAGCTGGAAAAGACTTTTAACTCTTTGAGGCCAATAGGACATAGTTCTGAAACTAGAACCTAAACTAGGCTGTGGTAACTGGCCTAAAGCCATGGCCTAGATAAGTTATAGATTTCTTCCCCTCTTAGGGAATAATATGTGCGATGTGAAGGGACAGAATATTTAACATTTTTTAGGCTGAAAGTATAAGGCTAGCAATTTTACTAATTAGCATAAAAACTGTTAATGTGAACCTTGTCAGAAAACAATTTTTTTTCGCAAAATAGTCATGATTCCCCCCGCCCCCCCCTCCACACTCAGTAGAGTAGTTGTACAAATGCAGAATATTCTTGCAAATAATTACTTTTGCTATGGCAGTGAAAAAAAAAATCAGTGTTTATCTTCATTTCATTGAGTCAGGGGCTAGTTAGCTTTCATGTGTCTAGGCAATTATGCTTTTGACTTCTTTTTAAAGTCAACAAGTATTTATTAAGCACTAACTCTATGCCAGGTACTATGTACACTGCGGATGAAGAGGTTTGGGGTTGAGGGGTACTTGACACCCCATAGTACTGACATGCTGGGTGCTGCCGAAAGAATTTGACTCAAGCCTTCTCAGCCAAGGGAAAAGACAAAGTTTATTAAGGGCTTGCCATAATGGGTTGTCTTATGAAATCCCACCCTTTATGACGCCTGTTTTCACAAGCGGGGCAAATTCAATCTACTGACCTGGATTGAATCTGAGTGCCTTCATGGAGGCAAGATGAGATTTATATACACAAAGATTGTAGGAGTGATCTAGAGGGTGGTCTTGAGTAGTCTGGGATGACTAGAGGAGGGGTTTAGAGTGGAGGGGGGAGGGGGCAGAAGGAGGAGGAGGGGGGTGACTGGGGTGAGGTCAGACTCCAGGGTGGGAAATAGCTGAAGGCTACCTGGAGATGACAGACAACAGAGCGCTAGGGTAACAGAGCTAGGATATAGATATTTTGATCAGGATTAAGGGTGGAAATCAGCTGGACAATGGAGAGCTAGGCTAGGCAGAGTTGGGCCCAATGATAATGCAAGGCCCATGGCCTTAGGGGAAGGCCAGATCTAGTTGGAAGACTCAAGGAGGGTTCAAGGGGGCTCCCAGAGACTGTACTCCAGATTCAAGGGGGTTCTGAGAGACTGTGCCCTCATCAGGGATACAGATAAAAGCAATTCCTGCCCTAGGAGTGTCTTCTAACTGTAGAAGGAAAACACATAGAAAAAGGAATGGAAAAGCAAGGAAGAACTAAGAGAACTTAGTTGCAAGACAGCTCCTAGTGTGAGAATGCTGCTGGGATATGGCATAGAAAAAGTCAGGAGTAGGAGCCGGGGCAGAGAGGAATGAGTGAACACGGCTGACCTGTTCTTAAAAATGGAAGTTCCAGGGGACAACAAACAGCTGAGTCACAGGGGCAAAGGGATCTTCCATCACATAAAGATTGTGGGGGCAGAGGAATCACAAACTAATTGGAGAGTAGCAAGTCAGGACTGCTCCTGACTCATAAGGGTGAGCCAAAGGAGGTCTTGGACACAATGATTGTTGCTTGAGAAAAATGATTATTTTTCTCTTGTATTTAATAAGTAATTATTGAATTAGGACTTCACCTTTTCTAAAGGTTTTTCCCCTTTTCTACTTCCTCATCCAGAAATCAACACATGTGGGAAATCTTGCTCAAAGACTTACCCAGCCAGGAAAGCTAAGATCTAATCAAAGACAGTAAAGAAATTCTAAGTTTAGGCTAATGGGTGGATTCCTGCTCATTGTGTTTACTCAGACAGGTCTGGGGAAAATGTGGTTTCTCCCTTTGGACAGCTGGTGATATGGATGTTGATAAAACTCTTTGATCAAGATTGGGGTGCTCAGTGTCCTGTACCTCAAGACCCTCATTGGAATAAACCCACCTCTCATTATAATATTCATTCTCTCATTACTCGTTGACCAATCAGAGTTGATTTCCAACCTCAGGTGTACACCTTTTTCAAAAAACTTTATATTGAAGGTTCAACAGACTCTCTCTTTGCTTACTGAGGTGACAATGTTGGCCGCTTTCTAAACATAGGCAGTAAAATTGATTATAACTACCCAGAAACTCTGTCTCTTAGAAATTTTCAATCATTACATGTTGTTTTTATTGTTCCTTCCTTTCAGTCTTTCCAACTCTTCATGTCTTCATTTAGGGTTTTCTTGGCAAAGATATTAGAATGGTTTGCCCCTTCTCCAGATCATTTTATAGATGAGGAACTGAGGCAAACAAGGTTAAGTGACTTGTGCAGGATCACCCAGCTAGTGACTGTCTGAGGCCAGATTTGAACTCAGGAAGATGAGTCTGCCTGACTCCAGGCCCAGCATTCTACTCACTGCACCACCTAGCTGCCTTAGACACTGAATACACACCTATACTTAAAACTATCTCTGTCTTGTAGTCTTTCTCCAGGAATAAATTTGGTCCGAAAAGACAATGAACATTTTGAGGGGAGTTGGAGGCAGAGGAATACCTAAGATGATACACTGTATACCCTGCCCTGCCCAGGAGCATATATAACCAATATTTTCATGGATCTGATTCAGAATTAAAGAAGAGATATTAAGGGCATATCTGAATTAGCATTTCAGAATTATATTAATGGATACATTTTGCAGGGTAATAAATTTATTGAAGAGTATTTCAGAAGATTAAGTAATTTGAAAAAGGCTTCAAGTTTTGTGTTGTATTAGAATACAAAAGATATTTCAGTGGTTCCCTGTTGTCTCTAGGATAACCCCCCATGGCAATAAAAGCCACATACAATCTGGATCCAACCTATTTTGCTAGACTAGTTTACAAATACTTCCTCCTCATCCTACCTCCCAGAATCCCCAGCATTCTTTAAACAGAGGCAAAAGTATCAGCTCCTACATGAAGGCCTTCCTGATGCCCCTTATTTATACATATATTTAAAAAAAGCAAGAGTATATAAAGTATGTATGAATGTAGCTATATAGTGCAGGAGGTGGTATATAGAAATAAAATAGTTTCTGCCCTCAGGAAACATATTTTACTGTTGGGAAGCATCATGAACACAGATAAGCATATATGTGCATATAATTGTATATATGTATATATTGCCCTTGAGGGAAGACACTTTTGTTTCTGCCTTCATATCACCGGTGCCATGCACATAACGATGTTTAGTAAATGTTTATCTAAATTAATTGAAATTGAATAATTTATTTATTGCCAGAATAGTCAAGAAAAAATTACTAAACACCTACTATGTGCCTACCACTGTATTCAGGGCAAGGGATTCAAAGAGTCTCTGTTCTCAAGGAGCCCAGAGTGTAATGGAGGAGATGACATGCAAACTAATATGTGCCGACAAGATATATACAAGGTAAAGGAGATAATCAGGAGGAACACATTAGCATTAAGGGGGACCAGGGAATGCTTCCTGTAGAATGTGAGATTTTAGCTAAAACTTGAAGGAAGCCAGAGAAGCCGAGAGGAAAAGATGAGGAGAATTTTAGGTGCGTGGATCAGCCAGCGATGATGCATGGAGTCAAGAGATGGAATGTCTTGTGTGAGGAAGAGCAAGAAAGCCAAATTCACTGTATCCCTAAGTGCATGGAGAGAAGTAAGGTTTAAGAAAACTTGAAAGGTAAAAAAGGGGCCAGGTTGTGAGGGGCTTTAAAAGCCAAAGACAAGATTTTATATTTGATCTTGCAAGCAACAGGGAGGCATATGTATACGAATAAAAGGGGTGATGTGGTCAGACCTGCATTTTGGAAAGACCAATTTGACAGCTGAGTGGAGGATGGACTAGAGTGGGGAGAAGCAATGAGACCAACCCACCACTAGGCTATTGCAATAGTCCAGCTGGAAAGTGATGGGGGCCTGCATCAGCATAGTGGAAGTGTCAGAGGAGAAAAGGAAAGAATTAGGAAGCAAGAGGGTATTGGGGGAGGGAAGATAATTCAGTTTTGGACATGTTGAGTTTGAGGTGCCTATGGGACTTCATGTTTGACATGTCCAAGAGTCAATTGGAGATGCAAGACTGGAGGTCAGGAGAAATCATTTTATTTTTCTTCTTTTCTTTAATTGGTTAAGGTTGGATAAATAAATCTGAGAATCATATGCTTAGAGATGTGGAATACCTTGTTAAAGCTGCAAAATACAATATCTAGACTTTCTCATTGTTTTGTCTATGTTCTGAATATGACACTGGCTCCCTTTCTTTGGAATTAATTTTAGTTTTGTCCATATCATACAAGCACAAATTCTCAATATAAAAGTTTTGAATATAGAAAAATAGGCTGGAAAACCAGCATAAATATGAAAAATCTCTCATTTTTATTATAAATTGTCCTTGCTAGTTTAAAACAATTACTACTTAAAATTTGTTAATTTAAAGCCCAATTTATTTTCTTAGGGAAAAATAATAATTTATCATGGTACCAGATTGCTAGAAATTAATATTGTTTTTAAGAAGCAAGTATATGTTAATCCTGGGTTAGAATTTATTCCATGGATTCAGGATTAATAAATAGGCATGGCACTTAGATGAAATCTCCGTAGATGTCATTTACCTCAGGGTGGCATTATAGAGAGCTGGCCAAAGTTTATGTCCTGTCTCTAACCATACTGCTTTTGTGACTTGGAGTAAATAACTTAATCTCTCAGTGCTCTAGGCAACTAAGACTATAATAAATTTCAGAGAAGGCGATGACTGCAGTGGTACAGTGAGCTTCCTCACCTGGGAGTTCTCTATATTGATGGATTTTATTTTATTGATTCTTCTGCCTAACAACTTGGTAGCATTGGACATAAATGCCATAATAAGAGAGACCAAGTACTGTTAATTCTCAAGATGGATGATTGATTTTTCTTGCCTTTCAGTCAGCCTCAAAACTTTAATTGAAAATTTACTGTACAATGAGAGAAATGTACAGAATATAATTGAATAAATAAATGACTACTGAGTCTACTGAGTTAATCAAATATACCCTTTTCATTGACTGAAATGAGGTCATTTAATAATTAAAATTCTGAATTTGTAATTTGTTCATGATGTAATCCTCAAATATTCACTGAATCAAAGAAGAAATAAAAGATATCCATAGTCAGACCAGGCACCAGTCTAAAATCTACCTGAGATACTGTCCAAGCAAACTGCCTTAGTAATTGTATTACCCATAGTGAACCCACAGAGTTACCATACCAGTTGTCTAGGAAAAAAGTATTCCATTCCTTCAGGTGGGAAAGCTGTCAACTGGACCCTAATACTGCATTGTATGTAGTCTGCATTCCACATACCTGCCCTTATATCATTGTCCCTCTCCCCCCACCGCTAACCCCCAAGCAAGGATGATGCATTACAGCAACCATCCAGAGTCACTTGCCCATCTCATATGTTACCTATCCTAGTTATTTAATCAGGGCATTTTATGAGAATGGAGGATCAATCTGCAAATAGAAAACCAACATTGTCTTAGTTCAAAGCTAATTGGCACATTTAGGGATTGAGTCCAGGAGTGTGGCTATATCAGCAACTGTCTCTGACGAATTAACAAAGTAATTTCTTTCCTAGGGAAATGCAATTGAGTAGAAAAAAAGGTAATCTATATAGATATACACTTTTACCATCTTTTTGTGTTCTGAAATTTTTTTCTTAATTACCTTTCCTTTATAAATTGAGCTTGAAGGCATAATCACTTCCCTAATGCTCTCCATGTCATAGTTTTGTCAGTGCACATTAGAAAGCTGCCATACATTTGTCATTGGGATGGTTTCATTTTGATGTATTAATTGGTTTGGCTGTTTTGAGATCCAAAAATGAAAAATAGCTTTAGTGTCACCCTGAATATTTCTCTTTGCCTTTGGGGATATAAAATATTCTGATACACTAAGGAAACAAGTTGAAAGAATTAAAATAGTAAATGCTACAAGATAATCATTTTAACATTAGCAGACACATACATCAATACTTCATTAACCTTGCCAATTACATACAAGCTTATTCAGAAATACACTGGAAGTGGAATTAAAACCAGAAGTCATCTCCCCCACTGCTTCTAGTACTTGCTCTTTCTCTGCCTTTCAATCGGAGCATTTCCATGATACTTCGGGCATAAACATCTCTCAAATTAACACTGATATAGGAGTCAGTGGCTATATTCTTTGTCAATTTCTTCAAGGCTTCACGTTGTCGAATAGCTGCTTCCTTCAGCTTCAGAGTAAAATAGCAGGCAGAGAAGCGGTCATTAATAATAGCAATAGGCAAGGCCAAAACAAGTATCCCAGATAGTATACACACAAAGGCCACAATTTTGCCCGTAGTGGTATCTGGCCTAATGTCACCATAACCCACAGTAGTCATGGATGTTGTAGCCCACCACCATGCACAAGGCACACTCGTGAAGGTTGTGCCTGGCATGCTTTGTTCAGCAAAATATTCCACAGTTGAAAATATTGAAATGCCCACAGAGAGAAACAGGAGCAGCAGGCCAACCTCTTCATAACACTGAGTTAGTGTCATTCCTAGTGACCGCAAGCCTGAAACATGAGAAAAGTTGTCAGTCATTTGATCCATTTAATTCTTCTAATCACTATGAACACACATGCATTTTGGATGCTAAGTGGCTTTTCCCATCCCCCTCCTCAATATACTTTTGATTCATTCACCATTTTGCTTTTATTTAAGCCCACCTTGGGGCAGCTAGGTGGAACAGTGGATAGAGTGCTGGGTCTGGAGCCAGAAGATTCATCTTCCTGAGTTCAAATTTGGCCTCAGACACTAGCTGTGTGACCTTGGACAAGTCACTAAACCCTGTTTGCACAATTTCTTCATCTGTAAAATGAATTGGAGAAAAACCCAAATTGGGGTCATAAAATTAGATGTAACTGAAAAATCTCTGAACTAAAAGCCCACCTTTGACTTCTTTTGTGATCCAAAAGACATAAAAATGTACACATTTAGCTGTAAGTGAAGAAGACAGGACAGCTCGGGGATAATTGACATGTGTGACCCAGTTTGCCTCAAGAGTTAGAGGCCACTGGCATAGAAACAGTGGCCAGAGGACTGGATTTGGAAGGAAGTCTTCAGCTGAAAAACTGTGTAACCATGGGTAAACTACTTAATATCGATCTGAGGGCTCTAGGAGTTTACCTAAGACTAGAAGTTGAAGATGAGTTTTAGAGCTACATTTGTGGATGGGAATTTGCTCTCTGGGAGTTCCCTGCCCTGATGAACTCACAGGTCTAAACAACAAAAAATCAATATCATCAAAACCTAGAAGTGTATTCAGATCAATAACTCTAGAAAGGAGAACTCCCAAGAAGGTTTCCTCATTTCTAGCCCAGTTGGGTAGCTCTCGTAAAGATAACAAAAACAACAATCATATTTATAAGGTGCTTTAGGTTTTGCAGAGTACTATGGATACATTGTCTCATTTAAGCTACAGTGTTGTATAGGCTTCTTCATTATGCCTAGGGATTCCCTGAAACGGAAAGGAACTTCCAGTTGATGCCTCTTCAGAATTTAGATGTTCATTTTATGGAAGTTATTTTAGAAACAGGGAATTTTTAGAACTGGAGGGAATCTCAGTGGTTAGCTAGTTCCACCCATATATGAAGGAATTCACACTAAAAACATACTGTAGTGTATGCAGTGCTTATGGGATCCTTTGACATTTGCAGACTACGAATGGTGTGCACACCCAAAGACATGCATGACTCTCAGACCTACTTGTACTTCCTCTTTTACCTAATCCATGGCCTGCCTGTTTCTACAGCCAGTGGGGCACCCTCCACTCCTTACAATGGTCTTCTGGGAGGCTATAATAAGTCTCCCTGGTGATCAGAAAGGTGAAGATGCTCCATTCACCTGAGAGATGGTCAAGAAAATGGGTAGGGAAGAATGCCTCAGCCACTAGTACCCCTTAGGAAATGTCTAGTCCAACCAACCCAGGAAGCAGTCACAGGAACCTTCACCCTAGCATATCATCCCTGATAAGACTAGACTCCTACCTATAGTAAAGCCCTAAAATCCCACTCTAGTCTCTCTCCAATCAAAAACTCATCAATCAAAAGCTTTGAGTTCAGGGCCACATCCTCTTTTGACATGTGACAATGGAAACTCAACCCTTCACCAGAGGCATTACCTAGAGCACTATTGAGCTGCTCCTCTGGGTCACCTCCTTCCCCTTGACTGGGGTGTCAGTCATTTGGTCTCAACCTTGTTCCCTAGCATCATGGAACTCCTCCCTCTCCTTTAGTCCATGAGTTACTGACCAAGACTGGGACTAAGTTTGGCAGCCCCACTTAGAATGCCCTCATTGAATCCCAAGTTCCAGTAAACAGGAACTCTTGCTCCTTAAAAACTGCCCTATTAGTGGAGAAACCAAACAACTCATAAAACACGTACCCCCAAATGGCCACCCAGCCTTAGCTTAAAGACTCCAATGAGGTAGAAGTAATGATTTGCTGAGTCAGCTTACTCTATTTTTAATTAGCTCTAATTGTTAGGAAGTTATTCCTGACATCTAGCCTAAATTGGCCTTTTTGCAAACTTATACCCGAGGCAGAATTACTGCCTTGTAGAGCTGAAAAGATCAAGCCTCTTTCCTCTTCACTATGATTACCTTTCAAATACTTGAGGATAGACAAGTCTTTTTCTCTACAGGCTAAACATGCCCAGTTTTTAATAGTAGTAACAATGATTATTTTTACTATTGTTATTATACCTATCTGGACATTCTCCCCTTTGCAATTATGTTCAGTTGTTCACATGTGCATGTTCTGTATTCACAGTGACATCATAGTCTTCTGGAGCTTGGAATATCTGTCATATAATTGTGTTTCATGTTACAATGGGATGTGGGGTATATGCTCAGGAAATGCTATTTACCAACAGGTTGCCTTGTCTTCGCTTTTATAACACTGTGTGTCAGGGATCTTCTATTACATTGGCTTATCACCTCTATAATTTCAGTTCTACCAAAAAACCCATGTCTATAAGGTTTTGGGTAGAGTACTTGATTTTCTAGATAAATTCCATCTCCACCCCTGCAACAAGGAGCAATCTTTCTTCTTTTCTAGGGGGACAGCAAAGAAAGCATAAGTAACTAGGTGGCACAGTGTTTAGAGCACTGGACCTGAAATCAGGAAGATCTTCAAATTCTACCTCAGACACTAAACTAGCTGTGTGACCCTGAACAAGTCACTTGACTTCTCTTATTCTTAATTTCCTAATCTGTAAAATGGGGATAAAAGTAGCACCTACCTTATAGGATTGTTATGAGGTCAAATGAAATAATATGTGTAAAGTGCTCTGCAAACCTTCAAAAGCACTATAGAAATGCTAGAAATTATTCGGAGTCAGATCTCCATTTCATTGCTGTGTTGACTTCTTGCATTCATTACATTTGTTTGAGGAAGAAAGAACCTGGTTTTGATGATTTCACAAGATCCTTGGAAGAATCAAGAAAGGGATGATCTAATCTGTAAAAGGCTTAAGCCTCCAAATAAATCACTTACAGTGAGAAGAATGTCAATATCTTATCAGGGAGCCCCTCGATGTATATGGGATGGGGAATATGGATCTTCTGAAAGTTGACCAGTTTTTTACATCAAGACACACATTACAACGTAAGTCCAGAGTTAAGTCTTGGCCCTGATCTGACTTGCCAAAGGCGATTTGAAATTAATTCAAGTGTTATTTATACTTTTATTACTCTAGATTCTGATATTCAGCCTCCTCAGATGGACATGAGTTATTAAGAAGCTATTTATTGTTAGAGACCAATGAATAATATATTTGAGGTTTAACAATTTTAGGAGACCTCCTAAGAAGCTTGCAGAGCTATAGTCAGATTGGAAATGTCGTTATTTTTCTAGACCTTTTTTTCGCATAGTTATCAATATAGTAATGTCATTTTTTCGTGGATGTCAGACGTAGATGGGGCTTTAGAAATTATCCAGTCCAACTCCTTCTCTTTTCTAGAAGAGGAAACATCAGCCAAGAGAGGTCAAGTGAATTTTGCAAGATCATACAGATTGTTAATGACAGGGTAGGGACCCAAGTCCAGGTTTCCTAACTCCTAGCCCAGTGATTTTTCTACTTTCCATAATCATATTTCATTTTTAGTGAAAGTATCTTAATAATTTTCCAAATTAAAAAAAAACTAGACAGCTGGACTAAACTATCTTACCTTATTTTGAAAATTGATATCTGTGTGAGGAGGGAAGTAGAGGGAGAAAGGATTTGTCCTTTTTCTTCTCTAAACAATTTTATTGTATAAGGATGTCCATCTTCATGAAGCTGATAAATCCATCTTATATCTAATATATCTTATATCTTATATCCATCTTATATCTTATATCTAAGGTTATGCTCTTGCACTTAAACTATTTGTGGAGATGATGCTTGTCTAAGAATTTAGAAATCTTTTGTAGAGCTGACATAGTGGAATTTATTGTTATTTCCCTTTTTCTCCCTTTTTTTGAGAAAAATGTAGTCTTAACTGTGTTTTAAAATCAAAACCCATGAAGAGTTTATAAATACACTAAGAAAGCATCCCATTGTATGTGTCAAAAAACAAAGACTAGAGCTTTGAAAAGTTGTTTGGAACCCATTATCAAAGCTATGTTATGTGAAACTGGGAAAATACTCTAGAAAGAAAACAACAGTAATAAGCCTGTCAGGAAAAGTCCAAATCAATCCACTTTGGTTAAAAAAAATAGGCCAATTCATCTGCCCCAAATTTGTAGGTCCCTTGAGATACAGACAAAACTATGCGTTTTGACCAATATAGCTACAGCTATAGGTAATAATCTCCTTCCACCCAATACCTAATTTTCCCCTTTTACTCCCCCTTAATTTCTACTTAATTTCAATAGTGTCTGTGAAGCCCTGAAAGGGTGATTATCTGGTACATATTCTGGTTAGAGGGTGGTTTGTATGTAACTGGTCATTCTTGTAGATGAGCAATGAACGGCTTTACTTCTAAGGAGGACACTCCTTTTCTCTCTACAGAAAGTATATTGGGAAGTGACCATACCACTTTATACCAAACCTCGGTGGGGTGTCAAGGGGGAAGGGTCATCAGATGTTTCTTTGCCCTTTATGCCCAGAAGAATATTTTGCTAGCTCCCTGCTGGACCCCAAGTAGCGAACTTGCTTATGCATCCTTATATGTCCGTAACCATATCTATCATTTTTATCAACTGATGACAAATGGCAAAGAGATTTCTGAAAGTTATGAAGAGCAAATGAGAGAGGTGGATGGTTACATTCTCAACTTTGCTAAGTATGCCCGTGGAAACTGTACTAATTTTATATGTTTGCATTATTTGTTTCTGCCTCTTACCAGCCCTTTAAATTTAATTCTTCAATTAAAAACTTCAATTTAAGTGTTACCTTCTATGTCAGACCTTTCCTTATCCTCCCATCTAATAATGCCTCCCCACCCAAGAGTTATTTTATTATCTATTTTGCATATACTTTTACATTTTCATGTTGTTTCCCCTCATAGAGTAAAAACTCCTTGGATTAAGTGACTGTTTCATTTTCAACCTTGTCTTCATTTAATCCTGTGCCTAGCATAGTACCTAGCACATAGCACGTGATTAGTAAATGATTTTAGAATGGTGCATGTATATGTTGCTTTCCCCTATGGAATGTAAGCTCTGTGAAGGTGAGGGAGAGACAAAATTGTTTCATTTTTGTGTTTGTACTCCAGGACCTAAAAGAGGGCCTTGTACAGAATAGATGCTTAATAAATGCTTGTTGATTGATTAAGTAGGACACCTATCACTACAGTAGGGCCTTAGGAAAGAGGGAAACACATGTTCACTGGAATGGTACATATTTTGTTCAGATACATAATGCATTTTCTTTTTGATTTTTATGATTGTTTCAAGCACTTAAAACCAATGGTAGTTTTTAAAAAGCATCAATGAAGTGTGAATACCTGTTGAATGTCTGCCCAGTTTTAGCATGCGCAAAGCCCTGAGCAGCCTCAAAACCTGCACGATGCGCCCCACGTTTTCCAGCTCTTGTGTGGTCTCACTTTCGCTCAGGCTCTCCACCAACAGAGTGATATAGAAGGGGAGGATGGCCAGGAGGTCAATGATATTTGCCACCTTCCTTAGGAAGCCACACCTATTCCTCACACAGAGTAAGCGCAGGGCAAACTCCCCTGTGAACCAAGTAATGCACAGGTACTCCAGGGCCTCCAATAGCTGCATGTCCAGCCAGCTTGGCTCAGATGACATCAGGGCCATGTTGGCAATGGACACAACCACAAAGATGATAGAGATGATTCCAAAGATCCTGGCAGCTGTGGAAGACCCCGGTTTTTCCAGAATGTCCCAGAGCTTCTGTCGAGTAGTAGGGCAGAGCCCTTGAGAAAAGTCCTGGTCACTCTCTTGCTGACTCTCCTGGTCTTCAGTATCATCCTTGAAGTCTAAGGTCTCACTCAACTCCTTCCTTTTCAAGTACCTTTCCAAAAGAATAATATGATCGTTAGAACTTTTATTAAAAATGATGGCCTTTGTACTGACGGCACTTTAAAGTCTGCTCAAGAACCGTTTGGACCTGTGCTTGGAAATCCTGAATCTCTGCTCTATCACTTAGTAGTTTTGGGTAAATATATTCAATTGGCAATTATAAATATGGGACTCTAGAGAAGGGAGGTAAAGGTGGAAATATAAAAATGGGGGTTATTTTCATAGAAGTGATCACTGATATCATGGAAGTGGATGATACAAATAGGGGAGAGAATATATAGAAAGAATAGATACAAGGACATAACTTTAGGGGACATCGGTATGAAAAAGTGGGAGAAGGATAGGGCTGAAACAAAAGAGAAAGGGAAGAAGCAGTCAGAAAGGAAAACCATGAGAGTGCAGTATAATGGCAGCCAAAGGGAAAAAGTTCCAAGAAGGAGTCAACATAGAGGTCAAGGAGGACAAGGACAGAACAAAGAAAATGTGATCTAATTTTACTTCAGGTACTGTGCATTTGAAAGTTGGAAGGGATCTTGGTGGTCACCTAACTCAATGCTGTCAAATAGAAATGGGGGCCATTGATCCCTGTGGGCTGCATATTGATTTAATTTTAAAATGTATTGTAATCTACATTTTATTGGATTTTTTCATTTTGTTAAATGTTTCTCAACATTTTATTCTGGTTTGGTTCTATTTAGGAGTGATGTGGGCCACATGTGGTCCTAGGGTCATGTGTTTGCACCTTTGATCTAGTCAATGCAGCAAATAGTTACTAAGCAGTCTACCATGTGATAGACACTAGTTGTATACACATGCATCCATACATGTATACACAAGTACAAATATATATATATAGAAATACATATGTGTATCTATAGGATATATGTACTTATACACATGTGTATATATGATAATTTGGGAATAATTTCTGAGAGAAGGTACTAACATTAAGGAGGACCTGAAAATACTTGTTTTGGAATGTGGGATTTTAGCTGTGACTTATAGGAAGCCAAGAAAACCAGAAGGTGAGGTGAGGAGGGAGAGAGCCATGGGTGACAGCCAGTGAAAATACACAGATGGAGTCGTGAGATCAAGTGTCTTGTATAAAGATCGTCAAAGATCGAGAGTCAGTGGGTCGTCGAGTACATGAAGGGAAGACTAGAAAAGTACAAAGAGGCCAGGATATAAAGGGCTTAAAAAGCCAAAGAGAGGATTTTATACTTGATCCTGGAGGTAATAAGAAGTCACCTTAGGTTAATGGATAGTGGGTAGGGTCCTATGGTCGGACTTGTATTTTAAGAAAAATTGCCTTGATGGCTGAGTGGAGGATGGTCTGATGTGATCAGAGAGAAACTTGAGGTGGGGAGGTCAACCCCAAAGTCTGCTGCAACAGTTCAGGTGTGAGGTGATGAGGGACTGTAACAGGGTGGTGGTAGTGTCAGAAAAGAGGAAGGGTAATATATGAGAGATTTTGTAAAGAGTACTTGGAAAAAAAATTCTATATGTGGTGTGAGAAAGTATCAGAAATAGAGTATGAGACCTAGGTTGTAAACTTGGGTGACTGGAGTAGTTAAATTAGTATTTGCATATACTTTTACATTTTCATGTTGTTTCCCCTCATAGAGTAAAAACTCCTTGGATTAAGTGACTGTTTCATTTTCAACCTTGTCTTCATTTAATCCTGTGCCTAGCATAGTACCTAGCACATAGCACGTGATTAGTAAATGATTTTAGTAAATTAGTAAGTAGTAGTAGTTAAATTAGGAAGGGTGGTGGGGGTGGGGGTGGGGTGGGTGTTTTGTACCTGTTGGATTTAAGACACCCAGCTGGAGATTCAAGATTGGCGGTTATCAGACAGATTGAGTCTGAGTAAATAGATCTAAGAATTATCAGCACAGAGATAATAATGCAATCCATGGAAGTTGATGAGATCACCAAGTAAAACAGTATAGAAGGAGAAGACAAGAGGGCCCAGGTTAGAGGCCTGGGGTTGCCTACCACCAGTGGCTCTAACCTAGATGATGACCTTGCAAAGGTTGAGCTGAGAAGGAACATACTCTTTGGTAGCAGAGCCTGGAAAGAATAGTTCCAGAAAAACCTAGAAAGAAGAGGGTATTAAGAGGATCATTGATGGTATCACAGATTGAAGAGAGATCAAGAAGAATGAGGAGTGAGAAAAGGCCATTAGATTTGGCAATTAAGATATCATTGGAGAGAGCAGTTTCAGTTGAATGATGAAGTCAGAACCTTACATAGTTAAGAATGAGAGGAAAGGAAGTGAAGGCACTATTTTTAGACCAGAGGGCCTTTGCAAAGAATTTAATCATGAAGTGAAGAAGAGATATTGGACTTACCAAACGAATGAGTAAGATGTCATCTTCGATGCCTGGAAGGTACTCCCTCCTCACCTCTGCCTCTTTGAATCTCTGCTTTCCTTCAGAGCTCAGCTCAAGGGCTATTCCTTTCGAAGTCTTTCCTCATCTCTCCAGCTGCTAGTACCTTCCAACCCTTCTGCCCCCATGAAATTACCTTGTGTTTATTTCATGGTATAGCTATTATATGTGTACATGTTTTCTCTTTGATAAATTATAGCTCTTTGAGGGCAAGTATTATTTAATTAAAAATATAATATATATATATATACATACATACATATACATATTATACATACATACATGAATACACACATATAATCTATGAAACCTGAGCACTTGGCCCAATGCCTGGCCCATGGTAGACACTTAATAAATCCTATTGAATGATTTAATGGTTGCATTTATACCATTCTTTCTCATATATATAGCTATATATAGATAGATATAGATATACACACATATATGTGTGTGTGTGTATGTGTAGTCTTTTTTCTTATAAGAAGACATTTGGAAACAAACCAATATTTTTGTTAGAAGAAAAGGGTTATTTTAATTACTAAAATGCGATATGAATAATACCATCTTCCCATTCACCCAGGTTCATGACTTTGACTTTTTCCCCTCTCAATTATCCCACATAGTTACTACCCAACACTGTTGATGTTACTTTGGTACATCTCTTGTGTTTATCCCCTCCTCCAGCCTTGATCATCTCAATCTTGACTTTTCTTTCATTTAGACTATTATAATCTATTACTGTGTAACAGTATATATTAGTCTATAACACATTGGCTAAGAAGAGATGAGGGCCTGGACTAAAGTGGATGCACCAGCTTTAGTGAATAGGGATGAATACAAATGATGACCTCAAAATGGAATCCATATTCATATATGAATTGTAATAATTGGTCTTCCTGTTTCTAGTCAATTACCTCTACAATCTATCCTTCATACTCTGACCTTAGTAATCTTTCTAATGTACTGTTCTGACTATGTCACTTTTCTAAAGAATTTTCAGTAATTTCCTATTACTCACCAAATAAAGTAAAATCTCCTGATCTAGGCTTCAAAGCCCTACATAATCTACAGCTTTCCTTGACCACTTCCCCATCTTTTGTTGATAAAAGTGATACTTTACTCCTTCATTTTTCTCCCTAATTTGAAGCTTTCCTCTCCTCAGTAATAGCCTTTGTATCATAGTATTTTCCACTATTAGATTGTTAGTTCTTTTGGAGCAATATCTGTATAGGATCCATTTATGTATACCCAGAGGCTAACAGTGTTTCTTAAATAGTCGATGCTTAATCAATATTTGTTGAGTGGAATTTAATCATAAACATTCACATATTTATATCACTTCAATTACAAAGTGCATTCCTTTCAGTAACATTGAAAAATAAGTGATATAAGTATTATCTCCATGTTAAAGAGAAGGACACTGAGGCCTGGAGACACTGGATGACTGGTCCATAGTTATATAGTTTGGGTTAAAGCCAATGCTGAACCTAGGTCCCCAGATTCCATGTTTAGAAACTATAGGCTGATATCCCATCTTAGAAACTAAAGTGTGAGCCTGAATTTGATTTTCTTTATCTGTAAGATGTTGATAATAATATTATGTACCTCTCAGGTTTGTTGCGAAGATCAAATGGTCAAAGTAAATGTGTGTGTGTGTGTGTGTGTGTGTGTGTGTGTGTGTGTGTGTGTGTGTGTAGACAAGGACAGGATTGAATCTATTATTTCACTTTACTTGCCATATGACTGTGGCCAGGTCACTTCACTCTTACCTAGTATCCTTATCTGTAAAATGGAGATAATTGATTTTACTGCCTCTTTCACAGGACTGAGAGGAAGAAAGTTTTTAAGCCCCCACATATGTAAACTGTGTGCTATTATTTGCAAAGTGGTCATCAAAATCCTTTATTTTTTTCATTGGCTAGGAACTAACTTTCCATCTTCTTCCAGATCATGCTGAAATGACCTCTTGGTGCCTATTTTTCTGACCCCAAGTTTTTCTTATTCAATCCTACCAATTTTATTTTTAATTCCAAAGTCAATCCTTCCTATTTTAACTAATGGAAATAATACAGTACAAATCAGACAGCAAAAATTAGGAGCACCTGTTGAAGGACCTTCTCTCACCTATACATGACCTCTACTTATAAGTTAGAGTGGTCTTAGACCTAGAGTTGGAAGGAAACTCATGAGCTATCAAATCCAGCCCTTTTCATTTTAAACGTGAGGAAACTAAGGCTCAGGGAAGTTACATAACTTGAACAAGATCACATAATCTCACAGGTGGAATTCATTTCATCTGACTCCTCCTTCCATTTCTCTAAATTGTCTCCCAAACTTAAAGACAAACAAAGCCAAGAGGACTCCACAAATACTATAGTTCTCATTTTACCGCTGACTGATAGCCTCTTTCCCCAAAGTGCCCTCAGCTTTTCTATTAAATGCATTGTGAGCCACCCACTAGCCTCTCCTTTGTTGGCATCCTTAGGCCCACTCTGGGTGCTTGCCCCTTCTCCGTAGGATACCTGTCTCTACAGCAGGAGTCGATGCTCAGCTCGTCGATGCCCCAGTATTGGATCTCCTGTAGGAAGGAGAGCGCACACAGCTGCTCCATGACGTGCAGCCGGCCAGTGCGGTAGTAGTGTAGGATGTAGCGGAAAGCTTGAGAGCTCCTGTCGAAGAAGTACTCATTGTCCACAAGGTTGGCGTCGTCGCAAAGCTCCAGAGTGCTGGAGGCAGCGGCCAGGGTGCCGGGGTGGCGGCACGATGCCACCACCACCGCCAGCTTGCCCAGCCGCGTGTGCGGAAAGCAGGACAACGCTTGCTGGGACAGGACGAAGCGGCTGCCTCCCACGTTGACTGTGAAGCTGTCTCCCAGAGCCAAGGGCTCTCCTTCTCCCTCGCTGCAGAAGACGCTGGATTCCAAGGAGATCAGCGAGCCGCTGCTCAGCGGCGTGTCATTGACTGGCCTGGAAGCTGGGGACCGGCAGCTGGAAGGCACCTCCATCCTTGCCACCTGGTCCTGTGGACATGACAGAGTTTAAGGAGCAGAGCGAGCCCCAGTGGGAGGCGGGGGATGGGTGGCGGTGGCGCCGAGAGAGCTGGCAGCGGGTGGTTGAGGAACCGCCAGGAGGGGAGACAAGCAGCTTCCTGCTTGCTCGGCTTTCCTCTCCACCCCCTCCACTTGCTTTCCCTCTTAGGAGACAAAGCACTCAACCAGGGGGATCTAAGAATGCCAGCCTAGAAGGGGGCAAGAGTCAGAGTGGGCAGAAAGGAGGAAGCACCTAAAGGAGAAGCGGGCAAGTCAGAATACCGGCTGCATGCCAGGGCTAGAATTTTTTTTTTTTTTAATCAAGGTTTCGTTTAATGTGAGGTCCGTCCCGTCCCCACGCCCATCTTCTGTGACTGATCCTTCCCAACCTACCAGGGAGGACCTGCCTTTAAGAGGAGTGACAAACGCGTGAGAATTGACTCGACAACTCGGGTGGGGTTGGGGAGGTGGAGGAAAGCTGGAGGTGGAGAGATGCAGGAAAAGTAAGGGGTGGGGGTGGGATGGAGGTGGAAGTGTGGGGCTGCTCTTCGCTTTCCTTCCAGTGCCCTAAATAAAAGGGTAAGAGTGGGCCTTTTTGGGCTGTAACCAAAAAAAAAAAAAGAAAAAAAAAAGAAAAAAAAGCTATCTGGAAAAGTGGATGGGAGGGGGCGGTGGATAGGGTAGGCACCCTTAGGCAGGTTAATTCAATTATCATTTCAATCCAATTCTAGTCTACTTTTCCTCTCCTGAATTTTGACCCCGGCTTGGGAAATACCGTCAGTTTCGTGAGAGCACACTCTTCTTCACCTGGGAAGCCGCTAGTAACTTGGGGTTTCCAGTTAATAACTCGTGCGGTCGCCTTAGACTGGAGGATAGGGGAGGCTTTACTTTTGGGCACTTTGACATTCCCCTAAAAGTTACTGGATGAGCTTGCCTAGGAGTTGGATGGAGACTGAAAGAACTAGCTCTCAGGATAAATGAAGGCAAAAGGATCATTAAGTGAAATTGAGTGCCTAAGGCAGTTTAAAGAATGAAGGTGCCTTACTGAAGGTGGAGAAGAACTGTGCTCTGCAAAATCAAAGACTAATTCGGCCCCTGGGATGTTTCTTTCTATTGGTACCGCTCTGAGGCCTGACCTATAAAGAGGGATGTCTTGTGACTTACCAGCGCTTGGGTTAGCCGCTGCCCCGCTGCACATCTGGACTGGGCACAGAAGCTGCAGCTTAGGAGGAAGCTGCTCTGATCTGTTACTGAGACTTCATTCGCCCCTCTTAGCTCCTGTCATGGGAAGAGGACATGCGGGCAATGACTTCGTTGACCAAGGAGGCGTGGCACAGGGCCCCTGCTTATAAATCGAGCCTTTGCCTTCAAAGCTTCTCTTGTCTACCTCCGCCTTACAGTTGTTCACTGTGCTTTACCGCCTCCAGCCTGGCTTTTGACAGTGCTGTTCTGTGGAGCCCTACTCTGCAGTCAACCAGCCTTCTAGCACCGAGAGCAGGCAGTGAAAAGTGAACAGGAGGGGAAGGGGGAGGTGTGGAAAGAGGAGGGAACTAAAAGCCTGGAGACACTGACAATTATATTTATCTTGAAGACAGTTAACACTTAAAGTATTAATTTTCATTCCCCTTCTTCTTTGCCCCTACAAATGCTCAAGGTAAAAGTTCTTCAGTCTTCAAATAATCATGTCAATCAGGAGTTAGATAATTACATCTCCTATGTTGTGGCCCTGGATCATGTTTTTAATATCTTGCAAAAATTCAGCCTTCTTCATTCTGCAGTGTCACTAAGGTTTTCTGAGAAAGAGAGAATATCTTTTCTTGTCTCCTTGCCCTCCTAAGTCATTTTAGACGATGCACAAAAATAAATCAGAGGCAACCAAGTACCATTTTTTGGCAGGGTTCTAGGGTGGAGGAGGAGGATGTAGGATGAAGTTGTTGGGTTTTTTTTTTCTTCCTGTGAGAATAAATAACCAATTCCAGGAAAAAAGTTTTTTAAATATTCTGGGTTAAGGTTAGTTTGAAAGCCATCCATTTATCCAAAATATTACCAACTCTGAGTTTTTCCTACTTTTACTCATTAAGAATGGAAAAAATAAGTCCATGGGGGTTCTTCTGTAAGGGTAGGTCATGTCAAATGGACTCTCACAGTGTGAAGACTTCTGACTATATCTTAAAGATTGTAATTGGAGAACTGAAATATAAGCTGATTAACAAGGTATTAACTATGTTGTAGAAGTGGTTAATATCAAACATGTCCCAAACAACAAATTATAGCCCAAATGAGTGTTCCCTTCATAGTGGTCACCCTAGAACATCAAACACTTATTCTAACAATGCTGACATTGGACAGAACCTTTTTGGAACTGCTCTAAAGGCATTGCTTTCCAAGATTGTGGTAGGGTTTTCTTTAATAACGTCAATGGAGTTGAACCTTCATCTTTTAAAGAGTTCCTTTTTAAGAAAATGACAAAAACTATTTGGTACCAATCAGCTAAATAATGAGGATAATCAAGCTAAAAATCCTTCCCTGAATTTCCATGTTCCTTTTTACATCCTTTGATAATGCTGTTATTTTTGTATTCTTCATCTCCATATAGTAAAAATAAAACACTTATTAAGCACCTCCTGTGTGAGAGGCACTATGCTAGATGAAGGATACAAAGAAAAACAAATTTAATAGTCTCTATCTGCAAATTGCTTTCATTTTACTGGGGAAGTGGTAGGGCAATGTAAAGAGTCTATGTTTGTATATATGTATGTGAATGCATACATATATACATATGTGTGTAAATATATATGATAATTTCTTTTGGGGTGGAGATAGAAAGAACACTAATAACTATGGGGATTAGGAAAGGCTACCTATAGGAAATGCCATCTGGGTTCATTCTTTAAGGAAACTAAAGTGTCTAAGACAGGAAGGCAATAAGTATGGTGGACAGCCCTGAAAAGGGTGGAGATGGAATGCCATATATAGACAACAGAAGTTAGCCAGCTTGGCTTCTCATGTAGAGTACATGAAGAGGAAAATAGCATAAGTCAGCCAAAGTAGACTGGACCCAAATTGTGAAGGCTTTTGAATGCTAAAAGAAGAAATTTGAATGCCAAATGAAATATTTTATCAGAGCAGTAATAGGGAACCACCAAAGGTTCTTGGGCAAGGGAGTAACACAGTATCATTGATTTAGAACTGGAACAGACCCTATAGGTCATCATGGCTCTCATTTACAGATCAGAAAACTGAGGTTCAGAAAACTGAAGTGATTTGCCTGAGGAAACAGGTAATAAGTAGAAAAGCTCAGGCTTGAACCCATCCAGTTAGGTGGTATAGAGCACTGGACTTGGAGTGAAGAAGATCTGACTTTGGCTCCTGCTCAGGCAATTATAGCTGCGTGACTGTGCAAGTTGCTTAATCTCTGTCAGCCTCAGTTTTATCATGTATAAAATGGGGATAACAATAGCATGTGAATCACAAGGTTGTTGTAAGGATCAAATGAAATATCAGAAAAGTATTCTCAGACTTTAAAACACTGGATAAATATTAGTTATTTCTCACTCTATCTTGTTTTATGAGGATTACTTTGAGAGTTGTGTGGAATATGGATTGTAGAGGGTGGAGACTGATAATGGGAAATTCAAATAGGAGAATATTATAACAGTGAAAAAAAGAGTTAATGAGGAGTTGAACTTGAACTAGGGTAGTTGTGTTATGAGTGGAGTGTCTGGGAGATAGAGAGATATTTGGGAGATAGAATCAGCAAGATTTGTCAAGTAATTGAAGGTGGAGTGAAGGACAGTGAAGAATCAAGAAAGACTCAAGAGTTTTGAACCTGGGTCACTGGAAGGATTGTACATCCTTAGAGGGCATATAATGTTTTATACATCTTGCCTTCTCACAGAAGTTAACACAGTGTTTTATGCATAGCATGTTCTCATATATTTGTTCAATGAATGAAAAAAAATGATGGACAGTAAGTTAATGAAGCTAATTTTCTTTTGTAGATCATAAACTAACTCATCATGAATATATTTGTTCATCTTTTGTAAGAAAGCAAAGCAATTTCGTTTCCCAGAATAGAATTGTACATTGTGTACAAAGCATACAGGAGGAGGAAACATATTTTGAAATTAATTTTTACCATGGCTACTTTCTGGCAATTAAGTTTTTTCCTCCATTCATGTATACCTATACCACATTAATGTTTTTTATAATAAGAATTGAAGGCCTAGGATGGAGGAGTCATGGCTAAGATAACAGTTTCTATGAAAAACATCTGGGGTAGGGGCATGGCCTGCAAGCTCATAATGAGTCAATAGTGTGTCATAGAAACAATAAAGTTAGGTAGCACTGAAAGCCCTAATCTCCAGAGCAAAGGAGTTTTATTATATGCTGCACTGATTAGACAATATTTGGAACGCTGTGTTCTTCCCTGGGTACATCCAACCTTTTAGGATGCACTTAAGATACAGAAGAGAAAAGACAAGATAGTGAGGAGAGTAAGGACTATGACATATGAGGATAGACTGAAGGAACTAGAAATGCTTAGTCTGAAGGAAAGAAGATTTAGGGGGTTCATGATAGTTGCCTTCAAGTATGTGAAGGGCCATCATGTGGACAAGAGATTAGATTTGTTCTGTTTGCCCTTAGAGAGAAGAACCAGGAACAATAGATAGAAGGTGCAAAGAAGCAAATTTAAGCTTGATGCCAGGCAAAACTCCTAACAATTAAAGCTATCCAAAAGAGGAATAGATTGCTTTGAAAGGAGGTAGATTCCTCCATTATGAAAACTTTGAGCAAGGGATGAATGACCACTTGTTGGTATATTGTAATGAGGATGTATTGTTTCGGAAATTCGTCAGACTAAAGAGACACTGACATCCCTTCTAATCTGAAATTCTGTGATTCTGGAAGAGACTTGTTTTCATTTATGTCAAAAGATAAGAGTTAGAAACAATGTATAAAAGTTGAAGAAAAAAAGGATATAGTTTAGTTTAAGAGTACTAGTTATCAAATAATATTTAAAAGATTATAGTTTTTGAATCTTTCTTCCAAGACCTGCAGTCTTACCATCAGGAAGTTTTACCAGCTACAACTGTATCTCCATTCTTATGGTTTCAACTCTGACCTCTATTTAGTTGATTCCCAAATTCCTAGCCAGGACCTATTTTTTATTTAAAACCCATTTTTCCTTATGTTCTATTAGATATCACTATCACTGGCATCTCAAATTAAAGATGTTCACAGTTGAATAGTTCACCTTCCCAAAGCTTTTCTTACTTTTGATTTTAATATTTATGTTATTAATAAAATGCTAGTTGATATTTATATAGCACTCTAAGGTTTTGAAAGGGCTCTGTAAGTATCCTTATAATAATCCTGTAAGGTAGAGAATGTGATTTTCTTTTCCATTTTACAGACAAGGAAACTGAGATTGAGAATCACTTAAGTGACTTTCCTAAGGCCATGCAGCTTATAAGTTTTTGAATCATGATTTGAATCTAAGTCTTCATGATTCTGAGTTCAGGCCCCTATCCACTGTGTAATGTTAACTCTCCATCCAGCCATTGTCATCACCACTCAAAATCTGAATCATTTTTGTACCTCTTTCCTTTGTTTATGTCCAAATTATCTAACATAATGTTAGATAATCTCACAGACCACTTTAAAATGATAAATAAATAGAAAATGAATTTTTTGGATCCAATAAATGCAGAACTTTTACAATAATTCACATTCCATTTATGCAACACTTACTGAGTAATAGAATCAGTGCTAGTGCTAATGCATTACGAGACTTTTATAATATATGGATATTGTCAATTATTTAACTTCATGTTCATGTGTACTTATTTACACTCCAGTTTGGAATTTTAATAGTATTTGAAGCTGCTGAACTTCTTTTAAAATTATTTTCCCATTGAAACTTTTTATTAATTTAACTCACCAAATGTTAATTAAATGCCCATTTTGTGCAAGGCACTAGGTATACAAAGACAAAAATGAAATAGTTGTTATCTCTCTTCTAACGTAATCAAGGAAAATACATTAATTTATATGAAATGTCATCTTTTTAAACCAAGTAGCTGTGATTTTATTGTATTGTAAAAATATTCAAATTTTTGTAATGCATATGCTATATTTATTTGCATTTTCCCTTGGTGACTCATTCCCTGAGCCCTGAAAGTCAGTTTGTGAGCAGTTTTCCCAATGATGCCTTTGACATTTTCTATCCTGCATGTTTATGTGAGCAAAAAGAGGAAGAAGGGAAACATCTATCTTCTACTTCTTTTTTTAAGGGAATGTCTTAAAAGTCAATGCTGTGATGTCCTCAGAGATTGTTCTAACCAGTCACCCTGTGTGTGTCTTCTAGATTCCAATATTCATCTACCATAAATGATAACTGTTCATCCATCATAAATGATCTCCAAAGTTTTGCTAAGAAGCAACTCACTATGGTATAAAATTTGATGTGAGATGGATATGGTTTGGATTTCTTCTACTATTTCCAGTATTAAATGTTCCAAAAAATTCCAGTACTGAAAACACAGGAAGAACTTAGAATAATACTGTGTAGTTTTTATGCCAGTGATCCTCTCTTGACACAAAGGACTCAGGTATACTTTAAGATCTTCTCATTTCTCATTTTTCTACACAGATGACCTCACAATTTCAGTATCTGATACACTTTGCTAGCCATCAGGCTCACAAAATTCAAAACACAAAACATTTAAACTTGTCAATTAATGGAAATAAAAAGGACTCACATCGAAACCCAGAGAAAATACAAGAACAAAACAAATTAAAAAACAAAAAACAAAAACCCACTTCTTTTCCCACTAGTGAGCAACTTTTCCCCTCCTCATCTATATAATATTTCTTACTTATTGCATTATCTTCACTCCTCCCCAGATACCTTCATATCTCCTCTATCATGCCGCAACCATCTTCATCATGTACAGTACAACTGACCATTATGACTCTTTCTGTTGTAACTTCAGTACTCTGCTCTCTGGCAATTTTTTCATTGTCCAAGAGATGGTGATCTTCGCTTTCCCAGTGGACTAGCTTACCAGCAATTGTTTTGTGTGGAGGAACCACTCATTTCTGCTGAATATGTTTGTAGCTCAACATGTCTCTGAACTGGAAATCCTCATTTATTTCGAAAACTTCTTTTGTACACCTGGATCCCATAAACCCTTTCCTCTTAAGCCACTCTGGGTAGAAAGAGAAAGCTCCCTTCTTGTACTGCTCAAGTAAGAGTCCTTTTTAAAAATCTCATGCTAGGACCATATGGGTCCTATTTTCAACATTTTCTAGTGAATTTTGACATTCTAAGGAGCACTCTCACTGTCTCCTCATTTTTCCTTACCACTCTCCATCTTTCTGGGGAGATTATTTTGGTATTATTCAAATCAGTTCAAGTAGCTTTAAAAAAGATTTCCAAAAAGAAAGGGAGAGGGGTGAAGCAGGCTGCTCCTAATGACCTGTGTAAGACTTGTTACAATTATTTCACCAATAACATAACTTTGCCATGTGGAACCTTAGTTATTGTATTTTGATGAAGCTATAGATTAGTGAGAATGGACACCTTCTAATGTATAATTTTAAAAATGAAAAAAATAAATAAAAGATAAAACTGACCATAGCAGATACTATATGTTAGGAGGCCAACTCAAAATTAAACTTATGCACTGATTTGTTTTATTTTTTCCCCAGTCATCTGAATGGGTGGTTTGATTGGAATGGCTACCAAAAGAATTCAAAAGACACAAGTCAACATATTATTGCATGATTGTGTAATTCTATAGCATTGGGATATTTATATGTATTTGGTTGATTAGATCCATTAACTCTGATGAACTTGAACTTTTATACATGAGATCTTAGAAGCAGTGGAATCAAGAGCCCTAGCAAATGCTTTCTTCATCACTTTTTGAGGAAGCTGTTAACTGGGCTTAATATTGAATATGCATATTCCAATTATATCTCTCTCACCCAGACTTTACTGAAATTCCATAGGCTGAGCCTTAGAGAGATTAAAATTGTGGCCTATGCATGTATAATTTATTAATATTAGAAGCCAAAAAGAATTCCTCTCTAGAGTGCATTCTCTCCACAAGCCATCATTCTATTTTGAGGTCAGGTATATAGCAATTTTATAATTAGAGTCCTTTTAAAACATTAATCTCATATTATGTCTTGGGAAAACAGATGACCTTTTGTCTTTCACAAGGTTGAGAAAAGAAGTAACACAACAGATTCATTTGTATCCTTACTCATTAGTTTTTCTTGTCCTGATATATATCAGTCTCTCAGAGATCAGTTTAGAATTGAAATAAAAATCCTCAATTAGTGGGTATTTATTGAGCAATTATGATATAAATTTTTGTACATAGAGGCAATTGAACAGTTGTTCCTTGTATAAGACAGTATTCCTCCACTGTACTTTCATACAAATAGTTTCTCTTATATAGAATATACTCTTTCCTCACATCTATCCTGTAGAATTCCTAGCTTCCTTCAAAATACAGCTCTGGTGCAATATTCTGTAAATTTTTTTTACTGATCCCTGACTGCTCAATTCTGACATTACTTTAAATTGATTTGTGTATACTTTATATTTATTTACTCTTATGTATGTTATATTCCAACAAACCCCCTGCCTCCTTCCACCTTCCTTCCTTCACTCCCACAGGAATGTAAGCTCCTGGAGCAGTAACTGCACTACTTTTTTTTGGTCTTTGTATTTTGGAGGTCTAGAATGGTCAGTGCCTTTCACATAAATTTAGCTTAATAAATGCTTATCGATTTAAATAAAAGGTATTCTGGCTATTAGTAAAAGGTACAGCTATGCTTGAATTACGGGAAAAAAGATATACAAACTTGAAAAGGTAACAAGTGACACACCACAGTATAGGAACATTGTTCAATGATTAATACAGACAATAAGAGCTAGAAGGGTTCAGATGAGGAAGAGGTCACTTCCAGTTGTGGTGGTTAGTCTGTAAGTTTATAAAAGAGGTCAGAGCTAATACTGGCTAGAGCTTTGGGCTTTATATATACTGGGCTAGAGCTCTGGAGTCACTAAAGAACTGTAAACAGATCTAGTGCACAAGTCTTTATTAAGCACCTTCTAAGTGCTAGTTGTGATGCTAAGTGCTGGAAATAGAAAGAAAGGCAATAAGAACTCTTGTCCTGAAAGACCTCACAATCAAATGAGGATAGACAACGTGCAAACAATTATGTATAAACAATACATACAGGATAAATTGGAAACCTGAAGGGGATGGAACTGACATTAACGAGAACCCAGAAAAGTCTTCTGGTAGATGGTGGGGTTTTAGATGAGAATTAAGGGAATCCAGGAAAGCACAGAGATAGAGGTGAGAAGGGACAAAATTCCAGGCATGGGGGATAGCAACTAAAAATACACAGAATAGAGAAATGGAGTGTCTTGTGCCTGGAGCAGCAAGACAGCCAGTGTAAAAGCCTTACAGAGTAAATGGAGGGGAGGATTGGAGTAAGAGGGCAGCTTGGAGTGGATAGGGTACTGGGTCTGAAGTCAGAAAGATTCATCTTTGTGAGTTCAAATCCTATCTGAGATATCGACTAGCTGTGTGACCCTGGGCAAGTCACTTAACGCTGTTTGCTGGAGTTTCTCATCTGCAAAAGGAGCTGGAGAAAGAAATGGCAAACCAGTCCAGTATCTTTGCCAAGAAAACCTCAAATGGGGTCACGAAGAGTTAGACATGACTGGAAAATGACTTAACAAAAATAAGCAGGTAAGAAAGGCAGGAAGAGGCTATGTTATGGAGGACTCAACCCTTCTTGATTCTAGTGCCTTCCTTCTGTTAATACTTTTTTTATTTATCCTATATATAACTTGCTTTGTACATATTTGTATGTTGTTTCTCCCATTAGATTGTAACTTCCTTGAGGGCAAGAATTGTCTTTTGTATCTCTTTGTATCCGCAACACTTTGCACAGTGCCTGGCACATAATAAGCACTAAATAAATATTTATTAATTGATTGATTGATTTGATCCTTGAGGTGATAGGGAGACAATGAAGTTTAATGAATAGGTGGGTGATGTGATCAGACAAGCATTTTAAGAACATCATTTTAATAGATAAATGAAAGAAAAATAACTAGAGAGAAACCTGAGACAGGGAAGCCAGCCCAAAAGGCTATTTTAGCAGTTTGGGTATAAGGTAATGAAGGCCTACACCAGGGTTATGGTAGTGTCAGGGGAAAAAAAAGAGGACATAAATGAAACATGTTGTGAGGTAGAAACAACAGGTTTTCAGATCTTGACTACATTTGTTTTATTTGTACAAAACCTTTTTAATTTAATGTAAACAAAATTATCCATTTTATACTTCACACTGCTCTCTCTCTTGTTTTTTCATAAATTGTTCACCTATCCAAAAGTCTGATAGCTAAAATATTCCATGTTCTTCAACTTTTCTCATAATATCTTTCTTTATATCTAGATCATGTGCCCATTTTGATCTTACTTTGGCAAAAAGGTCAAAGGATATGAAAAGGCAGTTTTCTGATGAAGAAATCAAGAAAATTTTTAATCATATGAAAAAATGCTCAAAATCCTTATTGATTAGGGAAATGCAAATTAAAACAGCCTTGAGATATCATTTTACACCTATCAGATTAGCTAAAATGATTGAAGGGGAAAGAGAAGGGGATGTAGAAAAATTAGGACACTCACTGTTGGTGGAATAATAAACAGATTCAACCATTTTAAGGAGCAATCTGGAATTATGCCCAAAGAATTATTAAATTGCTTATACCCTTTGACCCAACAATAATACTACTACATTTATTTCCCAAGATGATTAGGGAAACAAGAAAAGAACCTATATGTCCTAAAATATTTATAGCAGCTCTCTTTGTGGTGTCAAAGAACTGCAAATTGTGGGGATTCCTGTCAATTGGGGAATAGCTGATAAAGTTGTGGTGTAGGGTTGTGATGGAACAGTACTGTGCTATAAGGAATGATGAGCTTGGTGACCTTAGAAAAACATGAGTAGCCTTGCATGAAATAATGGTATACAAAATGAGCAGAACCAAGAGAATGTTGTATACAGTAAAAACAATATTGGTTTTAAAAACAACTTTGAGTGACTAAGTCATTTTGACTATTATAAATACCCAAATTAACTACAAAGGATATATGAAGGAAGATTTTGTCTGCATTCAAAGAAGGAACTGAGAAATAGAAGTATATAGAGAATAATTTTATACATGTGTACACACACATACATATATATACACACTTACATAGAAACATATTTGTGTCTAATGGTAGCCATCTCTAGGATGGGGGAGAGTGAGGAAAAAAAAGGAAACAAAAGAAAATTACATGATAACTTTATTATATATTCAAAAGGCATAGCAAGTTGTATTAATAGATTTGCAGTTTCATGTGCATTCATTTTTTCCCATTCCATTATGTTATGGAAATGCTTGTTTTATTTCTTAAGTTCAGAGTACAATAAATAAAGTTCAAAAAAGGAAAAAAGAGAAACAATGAGTCTTGCAAACATTAGATTTTGTGGAGAAAAGAGTCAACAGTTGAGGATGATACCTAGGATGTAAGCCAGAGTTACTGGGAAGATAACAGTGCCTTTAATACTAATAGTGATGTTAAAAGAAATGAGGTTTTGGGGGCAGATAATAAGGTTAGTTTTGGATATATTGAGCTTAAGATGTCTATGAGACATCTGGCTTAAGTTGTACAATGGGCAGTTGGAGATGAGAGACTAGAGGTCAGGAGAGAGGTTAGGACTAGATATATAGATCTGGGAATCAGATACACAGATAAAATAATTGAAACTATGGTAACAGATGAAATCATTAAGTGAGGAAGATAGTCCAGGATAAATCCTTGGGAGTCACCCACAGTTAATGGGAGTGACCTGGTTGAATAACCTACAAAGAATATCAAGAAGTCAGACAGGTAGGAGAGAGAAGTGTTATGAAAACCCAGAGAAAAGAAAGTATTGAGGAGAAGCTGACAGTACCAAAAGTTGAAGAGAGGTCAAATAGGATGAGAATTGGAAAAAGGCCATTAGATTTGGCAATTATTGGTAACTTTGGAGAGAATAATTTTGGTTGGATGATAAGCATGAATAGATAAAATAGGGTTTTTTTTGAGAATGGCTGAAACATGGCTATGTTTGTAAACAACAGGGAAATAGTATACATGATGAGTTTGAAGATTAATGACAATCAGATAATAGAGGGAATAATCTTCTGGGGGAAAATGGGATAGAATAGGATAGCGTGTGCATGCACAAGGTTGTGCTTTGGCAAGAAGAGTCATCTGTTCGTGATAGAGGTGAAGGAGGAAATAGTAAGTGAAGGCTTCTGAGTGGTGTGAGACAAGGAGGAGGGGAGAAATTGGAGCTGGTTTAAATCCTGTTTCTCACACTTCACTGGTTGTATGATCCTTTAGGTTACAGAAATTCCTTTATTTTTTTCTGAGCCTCAGTTTCTTCATTTATATTCTGGAGATAATAAATATAGTATCTCTCACAAAAGGTTGTTGTGTTGATCAAATGGGACGAAAGAATAGACAAAATCTAAAACCATTATCAAGTGCTTACTTGTACTAGGCACTATGCTAAGTCCTAATGATACAAACACAAAAAGAGAGAAATGAGTTACCCTCAAGGAGTTTACATCTTATTAGATTAAGATAGTAGTGCTCAAGGAAGGGAAGAGACTTTGGGTAGTCACAGGGATGATACTGATACATGCCACAGTCAATTGACATGGCTTTTCCATAAACTATGGAACTATTCATTTAATCCCTGTGTCCAGAACAATATATAGAAAGTGGTAGAGGGAAAATGAATACACATAATGTGGCAGATGGAGGGTTACATATCTTAGGTGGACAGTTGAAGGGAATGAGAAGGTGAAGCAGTGTGGAATTTGGAGCTAACATTATATACATACACACACATATATAGTTCTAAGTGGATTAGTTTTTGTTTGTTCATTTTGCTTAGACATTATTTAATACAATTGGTCCCTAGGGTGGGAGTTACAAAGATGAGTGGATTAAATTCTTGCAGAGACTGGAGGTATGGAATCTTGATGTCTTGGGTGTTGAGGTCCACATCTGTTGTGTGGGGATGGAGGTACTGGTCCAGAGGAGGAGAAGAAAAACAGGAAGACAGAAAAATGGCCTGGGTAAACAAAAGGATGGTATGTGAAGGTGAAGCATACATATAAAGCAAAACATAATTTAGCTAAAGCACTTTGTAGACATTGAAGCATAATATAAATAAATGTCAGCTATTATGATTCTACACAGGAAAAATGGCGAAAAGTCTAAAGCAATATAAAATTAAAATGACTACATTTTATGTGGTGAAATGCTATCTCCTTGAGGGCAGGGATGTATACTTTATTTTGTTTTGTTGTGTTTTATCTTTGTATAGCAAGTGGACAGTATAAGAATCATGGGTTGAGACAGTGGGGCTGTATGTTCTCCCACTAAGGAACCCCAACTCTGGACTTATGCAGACTGGGGAAGTTTGACCTCTAAAGAGAGAGGTCAGGCTCTTTCTTTTTGTCTCTGTTTCTTTTTGTGACTATCCTGGAGCTCAGAGGAAAATCATTTAAAACTTAGGCTTGGCTGAGGTCTAATGTCTTTCCAAAAGAAATCAACAGGGTCTTTTGTAGAAAGGTATTCCATATAAAAAGGTGAATCAAACAGCTATTTATTCTCTCCAAACAAAAGGAATGTAAAAATACAAACAAATTATAAGCATGAATTGACAAAGAGTTGAAGCATGGTATAGTAAGTCCTAATTCCTATTATTTTCTCACATGAGGTTTATTATTAAAACACGGAAATGTGAGCTATTTAGTGGAACTATTCACCTTCACTTCAGCTCTGCATAGTCTAAATAACTCCCTCAAGTTTTCAAATCTCTTGTCCAGTCAGGCAAAGGAGTTAGCTCATCTTCCTTTTGGCATTTTGTTTTCCTCCAAGAAGTATATAAATGGGGGAAACTTCTGCGGATGGCATCACCGACTCAGGAACCCATTAACTCCTGAACTCCAGAGGTAATTATCAGGCTTAAAAAGTCCACCTCACATGAAGAATTTTCAGTGCTCAGAGAAAGAAATACAAAACAGAAGAGGCAGCTATGTCCAATCTTAGCTTGACCTGGATGTATACATGCTGTTTCTGATATGTGTGAGAAGCCACCATAACTGCTGTTAGGGAAGTGGAAGAGAGGGTTCTTGCATTTCCAAGTTATATGATTAGAAAGGAGAAAGAAAGGAGCAGTTGTTCCTTCTCTCCTCCCTCTACTGAGCGTGTGTGGTTCCTAACTCAGTGAGTCAAAATATTTTATTTAGCTGTCTCCCTTTCTTGCAATCTGGGGGCCAAGGAATTATTGTATCATCCTAAATTCCTTCAGCATTCAGCATATATCCCTAGAAATGACTAAGATAGTGGCTTAGTTCCAAGCATGCTTCATGGGGTGCACTTTAGCCACAGTAGATGGCAGAAGGGCTGGACTTTCTTTATATTATCAAGGTATCTTGCATATTTCAGAAGGAAAGGATGATTTCATTACTACAGGGAATTTCAGCTTATAAGCTTCCCTTTCTTTACTAAAGCAAATCAACAAGAGTCCTGCAATTTATAGTCTTGGAGATTAGCTTGGGGCAGAGTTCAGTGACTTGTAGAGGGTTATCCAGTGATTATGTGCAGAGGCAGGACTTGAAGCAAGGTACATAGTCCTATCACAGAATCAGGGTTTCAAGCTATTGAAGTCTGCTATGTCTCATCATAGGCACTTAATAAAGACAGATTGGATTTCATTGGATAGGAATGAATCTCACTGGAAATCACTGGAAAGATAAATTAAGAAGTAATTATTATTTTGCCAAAGGGCTTTTGTTGTTGTTGTATAGCAGTAGAATTCCTTTTAAGGATCCATTTCCCCTAGTATTTTAGATGTGATTCTATTTGCTCTCACTCCCAGTGTTTGCATACACATTTTAGAACCCATCGAATATATACTAGCAGGTGGAAAAACAATGTTACTTGCAGTTACTGTGGCTGTGTAAGGCCAATAACACCAGCACAGAGGAGAGCTGCTAGTGCAGGTTCTTTGATGTGCTTTTCTAAGGAAAGCAACTTTAAGGGGTTAACAATCTTACTTTAATTAAGCATACATATATCAATCACTTAATTCAGGGGGAAAAGCCAGCACCCTGAACTTCAGAGAAAACACAAACAGAAATTACAATAAGAAATTATATAAACAGAACAAATAAACACAAATTAAGAGACAGGTTTCTAACCATCTGACCATAGCAATACATACACATACACAGAGAAGTACCAACATCTAGGTTTTCAAAGCTGGAGGGCTCGTTAATGGCTACCCAGAATCTCATCTACTCAAATCACAGGAATGCTCTTCCAATGAGTGAGCCTCAAGTAAAATGCTAACCTCAGAGTACATATACACTTCTTCAGAGGGCTATCAGAGGGTTAGAAGGTCAGAGGGCATCACAACCATGTGACTCAAACCCATGTGACCTAGGATTTCTTGTGACTTAAGCAGGTCATCAAAGACTCTCGATTCAATCAAAGATTCTTGATTGAAAGAAAGGCAAGACTCAACCAAAGGCACTTTATCACCTTAGTGTTGAGAAGCAGCACTAAGCAAAAAACAGAAAAAAGTCCCACCCTGCTTGCCATTATAGCAGGGAATGCAAATCTTTGAAAAATATGTCATAAAATCAATAAAATACCCTTGATATTTGAAAGCAAGTAGAATAACTTTGATTCAGTTAGGACACTTCTGATATCAATAAGGCAAGCACTAGATTTACAAAAATTCTATTTGACCACAAATGTCAACTTTTTTTCTCTCTGCAGTTATCCTCACCTCCTTCTGCCAACTCTTCTTTAATTTAGTTTAGAGAACAGAATACTAAAAATAATTGACATTTTTATAGTACTTTAAGATTTGAAAGTGCTTTACATCATCTGATTTCAGCCTCACAACAACCCTGTGAAGTGTTTTTTAGTACAAACGAAGAAACTGATAGTCGGAGAGATTAATTGACTTGATCATAGTCACATAGAGAGTATCACCAGCAAGATTCAGCCCAGGGCTCACTTGGAAATCATGACTCCCTTGATTCCAGATCTAACTCTCATTCAATGGTACTCTTTCATGTGGACTCTCAATATATCATTTTGTAGCCTGGAGAATCATTGAATTTCAGAACTGGAGGGGAACTCAGAGGCTACTTTCCTCACTCATAAAGACTGCAGTATCTCTGTACCTTTATAGATGGTAACTGAAGTGGGGGAAAAAGTCAACTAAAGATAAACTTTCAAGTGAAAAGCCTTTTTGAATGTAGCTGGACAGGTCCTTGAACCACAAATGTACCACTTCAGTGACTCCATACTCCAAGTCTTTCCCTCTTGATAGATTTGACTAGAGTGTATACTCCATTGACAGAATGTTTGAAAGCCCAAGGTCATCTCCACAACACAACGAAACACTGAAATTATCACTCTATCCTTTGATGGAGGGTGAACTGAATTAGGTATATAAAATAGA
The DNA here is from genome assembly GCF_011100635.1 of Trichosurus vulpecula. Lineage (NCBI taxonomy): Eukaryota > Metazoa > Chordata > Mammalia > Diprotodontia > Phalangeridae > Trichosurus > Trichosurus vulpecula. Next base: position 133,808,357 of record NC_050573.1, on the reverse strand, counting down.
TTTATTACTTTATTCATTCAACAAATATTTACTGAGCTTCTACTTTGTGTAAGTCACTTCACTGAGCACTGAGGGGGATGTGAATATAGATAACACAGTTTCTTCTAGTTCAATTTGCTTTTAACTCATCAACTGTTGCTAAGCATCTATAGAAATGCAGGTTGACCAGAGCACAGGCTATGTGAGGGGGAGTAGTTTTAGGTTGGCATCAGAATGTGGTTGGCATAGGTAATTTAATAATACTTTGGGCATAATTCCAGATTGCTCTCCAAAATGGTTGCACCATTTTACAATTCCACTAACAATGAATTGGTGTCTCAGTTTTTCCACATCCTCTTCAAAATTTGTCACTTTCCTTTTCTATCATTTTAGCCAGTCTGGTAGGTGTAAAATGATGATTAGGGGAAAATCAAATGGACTTATATTTTCTAAATTGTTTATAGCAGCTCTTCTTGTGGTGGCAAAGAACAGGAAATTGCAGAGATGCCCATCAATTGGAGAATGAACAAGTTGTGGTATGTGATTTGATAGAATACTGCTATGCTATAAGAAATGATGAACTCAAGGATTTTAGAAAAAGGATGGAAAGATTTCCATGAAATAATGAAGAGTGAAATGAGCAGAACCAAGAAAACGTTGTATATTGGAACAGCAATATTGTTTTAAGAACAACTTTGAGTGAATAAGTTGTTTTGTCTATTATAAATATCCAAATTAACTATAAAGGGCAAATGAAGAAAGATGCCATCTGTATCCAGAAAAAGAACTGATAAACAGAAGTACATATAGAATAATTTTATACACACACATACACACACACACATTTGCAGGGAGGAAGGAAGAAAAAAAGAGATTTACATGATAATTTTGTTGTATATTTGAAAAGAATAGCAAGTTGTGCATAGCAGATTTGCAGTTTCATGTACAATCATCTTTTTGTACTATGTTATGGAAATACTTGTTTGATTCCATTAATTAAAAATAAAATAAAATAAAATATGTGGTAGGCTGTGAATATCAGGTAAAGAAATTTGGATTCTGTATGCTAAGGAATGGGTAGCCATGGAAAATTTTTGAATGGGGCATGGGGGTGGGGTAGGGATGTCATAATCAGAATTCTGTGGTAGGATGATTTATCTGGATGTCAGATGTATTGGAGAAAGGAGAAGCTGGAACGGGAGGCAGCACAGTGAAATGGACATTAGTAAGTTACGGTGGCTGCTTGGTTACTACGTAGTTATAGGATCTTGGGCAAGTAAACTAACTTCTATAATCTTTTATGTCCTTGTGTGTGAATCAAGGGGGGGTGGATTAAGTCATCTCTCAGATTCCTTCTAAAATCCTAAGACTGGATATTGATTGTCATGATCATGCCGATCACGACATCATTTCCATAGTATATGGAAATGGTAATGAGTTGTAGCATTGGTGTTGTCAAGAAAGGAACAAACTGAAAGATATTTCAGAGGCAGGTTCACCTGGCTGAGAAAATTTTAGGTCATTAGTAATATAGAGAATGCCAGAAAAGGAGTAGGCTTGTGGAATTAGGAGTGGAGAAAGGATAATTTAATTAGAATGTTTTGAGTTTTTTTTATATTAGTTACTTCCAGACAACCACCTGCTGCTCTTATGGAACTATCCCCAACAACAACAACAACAACAGCAATACAATAAAAAATTAAGTTAAGCAAAATAAACCTCAAAATTATCTGACAGTATATGTAGTGTTCCTTAACTACAACATACCCCATTAGTTTGGTTTTATATATATTTAGTTTGAGTTGCCAGGAAGACATTCAAGGCAGTACATGCACTAACCAAAGAGTAAAGTGACTCCAGAGCTTAGGAAAGAGGTAAGGTTGGAGATTATCTATCCATCCATCCATCCATCCATCCATCCATCCATCAATCTATCTATGTATCTATGTATCTATGTATCTATCTACCTATCTCATCCTTTGGCTCACTTCTTAAAGAGGCCTATTCACTGAATGGGTGTTACCTCACTCTAAGTGAGTACATGAAAAGGCCTTAGTCTAAAAGGGCCAGGGTCTCCTGTTGCATCCTGGGTCATCTCCAGTCATCCTGATGAATATCTGGTCACTGGATCCAGATGGCTCTGGAGGAAAAAGTGAGGCTGGTGACCTTGCACAGCCCTCCCTGACTCAAATCAAAGTCAACTGGAAGTCACGTCATCATTTCCCTGATGTCATGGTCCTCTTAGAAAATGAAGGACAAACACAACAACATCTGAATAGAAGTAATAGCTGACTTCATGGAAGGAAGCATCCTGGAGTGGGATGAATATTAGATCTAAAATCAGAGGACCTGGGTTCCCATCCCACTACTGCCATTTGCTTGTGGCATATAACCTTATTGGTCTCATTTTCTTTATCTGTTATATGAGGGAATTGGATGTAACGACTTTTGGATTTATGATTCCTTGATCCTATGACCAGGTTCTACAAAGGAGAAAGTTTAGCAAGCAAATAGAATTTCAAAGAAAGCACCTTAACATTAGCTTAACTATAGAGACATGAGGAAGACCTAATACTCCTAAAACTAAGGGAAAAGCCTATGAAGAAAGAATGTTCAGCAGTGTCAAATGTTTTAGTGATATCATCAAGGATGAGGATGGATAATTCGTTGAATCTAATGGTTAGGTGGTAGTTGATAATCTTTGAGAGGATAGTTTTAATAGTGTGTGGGGGCAGAAAGAACAGTCTCCACAATTAAATTTCATTTGTGGGAAGTGAATTTGCTGGTTTGTCATTCTTGCAGCAAAAAGAAGAGCAGTGAACCATATGGTTTGTTATTTATACTGTCACATCTGGTTGGCTGTCATCTTTTAGACTTAGCAATTTCCCCTCAGACACAAATTCATTCCCATGAAACCCAAGCCAAACAGGACTCCAAAGTTGAGGCAAAGAATACTGAATTTCTTTTAGGCCCACTGCCTGATTTCCTGAAGCCCACTCTGATTTATTTTAGTTACTGGGCATATGGTTTATTTTCTTGGTTATGCTAAGAAAGAAATAGATATATAATGTCTAAGGAAATAAAAAAGAAATTCTGTTCAAAAACCTCTTTTTCAATTAAAGGTCCTTGTTAAATGACAACTATTTCAACAAATTAGAAATAAAAGCAAAATATGTTTTATTAAACATGAATTAGTTAATTCTCTAACTAATAATATGTTTAGCATTTTACTTGGAGGACACAATGACTGTATCTTGGATGATAAATGCGTGGATATTGACAGAATGCTTGGGACCAGGATGAATGGAGGGACATCTGTTGACAACTTAAAAATTTAGTGGGCAGTTTTTGTACATGGTGCTAACATTTATCGGTAGCTTAAAAAATAAAACTATAAAATTAAATTAATTTACTTTTTCCCATTTGGAGTTATTATTTTTATTGTTGTTGCTGCAGAGAGCTTTGACCAGTTCTCCTTCTGACCTGTGCTGGTTTACCCCAGGAGACCAGGTGACCCCCTGATCCTGAGGGATAAGTATATTAATGGCAAGCTTAATGTGGGCACCATATAGGCTTATCCCCCTGCAGCTCAAAACTCCTGAGTTCAAGACATCCTCCAGCTTCAGTCTTCCCAGTAGTTGGGATTATTAGACGTGTGACATCACATCTGACTGCCATTTGGAGTTTTTATGAAAAGTCAGGAATATATCATTGTTTTACTATCTTTTTCTGAATATTATTTGTTGTGGAAAAATTGGGCCCATAGCTTTGTTCCTTGGTTTTTTCATTCTTCTGTATATAGCAATTGTTAATCATGAGGCAAATAGGTGGTTCAGTAGATAGAGCACTGGGCTGGGAGTCTGGAAGATCAGAGTTCAAATCTTGTCTCAGGCACTTCTTAGTTGTGTGACCTGGAATAGGTGACTTAAACTCTTGTCTGTTTCAGTTTAGTCAATTGTAAAATGGGTATTACAATAATAGTACCTACCTCTTAAGGTCGTTGTGGAGATTAAATGAGATAACATTTCTAAAGTGCCTGGTACATAATAGGCACTAAATCAATGTTTGTTCCCTCCTTCCCTCAGTGTTCAACATATTAAATAATCTCAACTTTTTTTTTGTTGTTCATACCTGTGATTTCATTGGTTCAGGGAACTATCAATGTGCAAAATTGTCTTCAAAGATGCAGATTGGTAATTCTTTAGTAACTAATAGTCTTAAAGATATTCCTGGAAAAGTGACAGGATTAAATGCCTCTTGTCCCTCCTGAGCAGTTTATATGGTTCACCACACCATCTCTCAGCTCCATGCTTTAGAAACAGAAGCAAATATCTGACCTCTCTGAACCTTTGGGTATGTGTATACTTGTACTTGAATATTCTATGTCTTCAAGCAAGTGTACTCATTGCCTGAAGTCAAATTCACTTAAAAATTTAGTAGTAAGTCCGGTCATTGGTCATTTGTAGTAGAATTAGAATTAGGTCCTAAACAGTGGAGCCCACAGAAAGAAACAGACCTGTGTATGTTAAACATCTGTTTACTTTCAAATGAGCAGGGGATAAAGAAATGTTCATGGAGAGGCCCCTTAGAAATAAATCTCTATTTTTAGCAAATCCACATCTCTCTGTCTTTGTCTCTGTCTCTCTTTCTATTTTCCTTGAGGCACTAGTACCTGAATTTCCCACACTTAGAAGTAGATTGCTGACCATTGCTTGTAGGGATGTCTGCATTTAACAATTTAAACACAACAATTCCGCTAGCAGCTGCTGTGGGGGTAAAAGACCAACACAAGCCCAACAACAAGGACACTGCCAGCATAACTTCTTTGATCTGCTTTACTAAGGAAAGTAGTGTTGGGGGTTAATAATCTTATTTCAATCCAACATATAAATATCATTCACTTAGTTCAGCAGAAAAAGCCAGCACCCTGAACTTAAGAGCAAATACAAATTACAAACACACATTATAAACAGACCAAATACAATTCACAGTTACCAAGAAACCATCAACATTTGGGTGAGCCAGGAGGCTCTTAGAGTGGCTGCCCAGAGTTCCGTGCCTCTAGGAGTGAAAGCCTCAAGCAAATAGCTCTGTTCTCTCTTTTTATACACTCTTTAGCCATCATCAAACATCATCTGAGCAACCAGAATTCAGGCTTCTACTATTGGCTCTGGTCTTAGCAACTCCCCTTTGGACCCTGAGGGCTTCACACCCACATAGGCTTAGCATCTAGTAGACAGGAGTTTGGGCCTGGGGCTTTGCACCTAACAAAGCTCAATCAAAGACACTTAATTAATTTATCATTCTAAAACAGTAAAAAAGTCCCAACTTAAGTTACAGATGTTTATATTGTCCAGGGACCAAAAATAAACAGACACCCAAACCAAAACTCTATGTTATTAATGTTTGATCTTTCAATGATTAATCAATGATATTTGCTTTTAGTATTAAAAATATATTTCAGAGCCAGAATTTATTACCCCCATTTCTTAACCATTCAGGAGAGATGATGCACCTGAAGGACCTAATATCTCCCTGATATATTTTTTGAATTGCAATGATAAATATTTGGTTTTTAAATGACTCTATCAAGTAAAAAACTACAAAGAAATAATTATTTGGGTTGCTTTACCTGTTCATCAAGAAGATTTTCATGGTTGATCTTCATTTGGGGGGAACATAACTTAAAGTTCTGTCTTGAGAAATATAATTATACAAAATATCTAGACTTCTTTGGGTGTACCCTGAGTTTTGGAAACATCTGTACTACCTAATTGTATTTTTCATTGTCAGCACTCAACATTCAAGCAATTCTCTAAAGTGTGGGCTTTGTTTGTACCACTGAATGTGATTCAAGTGCTAATGTGAGCCTATCCTTAATCAACATAAATTTGCTTCAAATATGCAATTCATAAGTGCTACATGGTTTTTCATTTCCCGATACACTGGTGGCCTAGTGAATGATGTATTTGATTTGGAGTCAAGAAGGTCTGAATTCAAATTTTGCCTCTTATCCAGTTAGTATCTTTTTTTTTTTTACCTTGGGTGAGTCACTGAACCTCTTTCCATCTCAGGTTCCTCATTTGTAAAATGGGAATAAAAAAGCACCCACATCTCAGGGTTGTTGTGATTATCAAATGAAAAAAGATATTTAGAAGTCCTTTGCAAACTTTAAAGAGCTCTATAAAATCCAGATATGATGATGATGATGGTGATGATGCTTTTGCATCCTAGTTGAATACATAATTTTAAAAATGAATTTAATTGAGTAAATATTACTGAGCACCTACTATATATCTAAAGTAGTATTCCATAAACTAATTTGGACTGGAAGTTGGGGACCAGTGGGAGAGGGATCAAGAGAAGCTTATGGACTTCAATGTCCATAGATGAGATGTTGTGGAAGAATGGCAAGATTTGTTAACTATTTGGATACATGGGGCTTTAAGATCCCTTTGTAGGACTGGAAGGAGGAGCTGTCCTTTCTTGGTAATTCACTAACAGAAACTAGTGATAGTCATTATTTTCCTCACATAGAGACCAACGTTCAATGGAAAACAGCCTGAGAACTGTGAGTCAAGACCACTTGGCTGGTAATAAGGAGACCTAGGGTTTTAGTTCTGCATTTGCCACTAACTTATATTTTGGGCAAGTTTGGGGCACCTATAAAATAAGGGAGGAGGGGTCAGCTAGATGATCTCTGAGGTCTCTTCTTAGTCTACAATTCTTTTTTATTTTTAATATCTAAAATATTTGCAAAATAGCATTGGAGCAATTCAGAAACTGAAAACTTTGAAGCTATTTTTACTCCAGGAAGAAGACAATCACATTCTAAGATGTGTGAGTTTTCATGGAATTATGAATTTGGGGTCCTAAAATCACAATAATAAATATTACTTTATGTACAGCCCATACGCTCAACTCTGCCTCACAACTTTCCTGTTATATAAGCTGCCTGAGTGACACCAGTATTTTGCAATCAAAAGATACTGTCCTATTGCAGTTTTGATATTGATTTCCTTCCCCTTTTCTAGTCCTTTGTCAGAATGTGAAATTAATGATAAAAATAAGCCTTGGCAGAGTCTCACTGATTTTTGAGGATCCATACAATACCATCATGATCAGTCCTTCAAGGATCCATGATTTCCTGTGAGTGGGTATTCTGTCCACTGATGTAAGCATGGTCTACCTTAGTAAATCATCCTGGTGAGTTGCCATTGCTGTGATAGAAAATTCATCACCTGGTTGCCTGTGGGGATAAACTTTTTCTGAACTTGACTGGGAAGGTTCATTGTCCTAGTACTGAGATAGGTAGAACTTGATCAAGCTCAAACTCTGCTAAACAAGCCTTCAATAACTCAAGGTCACACCAAGGAAGTGCAGGAGGACTTTAAGGGGCATACAAAACCTTTTGATTTGTGTTACCCTAAATTATGTATGGATTATAGCTTTTAAAAATTTAATGTTGTTAGAGCTTGCAGGGACCTCAGTAATCATCTCTTCCAACTGTCTCATTTTACAAATGAAGAAAATGAGTCCCTTGTGACATGCCCAAGGTCATATAGGAATTAAGAAATGGTCAAGATTCAAATCTGGGTTCTTTAACAACAAATCTAGGATGTTTTTGTCTCTATTCCAATCGCACTACCTCATATTACATGATTCAGTCATCCTCACTGTCTTCCTTCCTCATTAAATTTTTATTTAGCATATATTGGGAAAACAACATTGTTTGCAATTCTTTTCCTCTGTAATAGTATCATATATTTAGAACTTTAAAGGACGTGTGTGTGTGTGTGTGTGTGTGTGTGTGTGTGTGTATGTGTATGGGGATAATCTCTACATTTTATAGGTGAGGAAACCGATGCCCTGGGAAGCTAAATGACTTGTCAAAGCCTAAATAGTAAACATGAGAGGTGGGGTTTGAACCCTGGTCCTCTGACATTAGAGTCAGTGGACTTTAAATTCTACCACATAGATCATGTCTGAAGACTCTCTAAAACTCTGTATTGACTGATACCTAGAACATCAGAGGAATCTCGCTTTCAACTAATGATTTCTTTTGGCAATGTAAAACTAGAAAATCTAAGTAAATTCTGTTACTTGTTATTAGTCAATCCAATCAACATTGATTAAGTACCTACTGTGTGCCAGGAGCTCTACTAGGCTCTAGGGATAAACATTCAATAAATGAAACAATCTTCACTTACGAGGATTTTATGTTTTAGTAGTGGCAACAACAACACACATATGTATAGGATAATACTAAGATAAATACAAAGTAGTTAAATACAAGGGCATTAGTAGTTGAAGGGATCAGGAAAGAATTCATTTAGAAAACGATGCTTGAGCTGTGTCCAATTAGGAGTTTCTTGCAATAATCTGTTTGAGAGGTGATAAGGTCCTGCACTGAAGTGGTAATTGTGTGAATAGAAAGACAGGAGAGGTGGTGTAAAGGAAAGAATGGCAAGATTTCTTAACTGCTTGGATATTTGCAGTAGCAGTGAATAGTGGAGAATAACACCAAAGTTACAAACCTGGGAATCTAGAAGAATAATAGTACTTTCAACATAGATAAGTAAGACTGGAAGAGGGGTAGATTTGGAGGAAAAGATAATGAGTTTAGTTTTGGACATGTTGAGTTTGAATGGATAGCCTTCTCAAAGAGTTTAGGCACAACAGGGAGGAGAGACATAGAATGAGTTAGCAAGTATGGATGGACCAAGTGAGGAAGATTTTTTTTAAGATGCAGACATCACAGGTGTGTTTTCAGCCAGTAGAAAAGCAACCAGGAGGCAGGAAGAAATTTAAGATTAGTGAGAGTGTAGGGATAGCCTCAAAGATGTCTTCTTTAATTGAGTGATCCTATGAGCTGTCCAAGGTAGAATGAAGTGCCTCAGGGTTCAGGGTAGATACTCCTCCCTGGAAAATTTACAGCAGAACCATGTTTTTTTGGTGGATATTATAGAGGGAGTTCTTATTCACATACAGGTTGAACTAGATGACCTCTAACATCTTTCCAAATCAGAAGTTCCATGAGAACTGTCTAACTAAACATTTTTGTAATTTGATTTTTTTTTTATTTTTGCAATAAACAAATTCCTAAAAACAAGTTCCCATGGAACAAATCACACTGTCCTTTCACCACAGTCCCTGGAACATAGAAAAAATTTAATAAATGCTTGTTCACTGATAAACTCTAAAATAAGGCATATAGCTAGTCTTGGAGTCAGGAGTGTGGATTTTAGTCCTGCTTCAGAATCATATTTGCTTTATGATATTGGGCAGATTCCTTATCACCTCAGTGTCCCAGGAAACTTTCCAAGACTGCATATTGCAGAGAAAGTTCTGACCTACATTGATATAGAAAGTTGTTCACCCACCAGGAGCTTTTTCAATGATGTAATCACTGGCAAAAATAAAAAAAAATAAGATGATAATTAGTGGAATGATAATACTATTAAAGGATAAAGAAGTAAAAAAATGGCAGCGGAAGAAGTAGTCCCAAGTGCATTGCTTTAGTAAAAGAATGGTTTAGATCTGTATTTTCATCAGCATATGGAGCTAAGGAATTTAGCCTATCAATTTTTTCGCTTTTTTTCCATTTTTTGAAATAAGCATTTGCATAACATAGAAGAATTAAAAATGTGTATGAAACTGCAAATCTATCATATATAACCTGCTTTTTCTTTTAAATATATAATAAAGTTATCATGTAACTTTCTTTTTCCCCCTTTTTTTTCTTCCCTCCTCTATCCCCCTGCTCTAAAGATGGCTACTATTAGACACAAATGTGCGTGCATGCGTGTGTGTGTGTGTGTGTGTGTGTGTGTATGACATATATTCATTCTATATATACTTCTACTTATCTGTTCTTTCTCTGGATTTGGATTGTGGTCCTTTGCAGTTAATTTTTGTATTAATAATAGTCAAAATAACTTAGTCCTTCAAAGCTGTTTTTAAAACAAAATTTCTGTTACTGGATACCATGTTCTATTGGTTCTGCTCATTTTGTTCTTTATTTTGCGCAAGTCTATCCATGTTTTTCTATAGTCAATGAGCTCATTTCCTATAGAACAATAGTATTCCATCAGAATCACAAGCCACAACTTATTCAGCTCCACAAAGAAAGGTGCTATAAATATTTTAGAACATATGTGTTCCTCTCCTTTTCCCCTAATTATCTTTAGAAAGAGACCCAGTAGTGGTATTGCTGTGTCAAAGGGTGTAAACAGTTAAAAACTCTTTGGGCATAATTTCAAATTGATCTTCAAAATGGTTGGGTCAGTTCACAGTTCCACCTACAGCAAACTAGGGTCCCAATATGTCTATATCTCCTCCAAATTTTGTCTTTTTTCCCTTCAAACATTTTTGCCAATTTGATAGGTGTAAAATGATATCTCAAGGTCATTTTAGTTTGTATTTCTCTAATCAATAATGATTTAGAACATTTTTATATGACTATAAATTGTTTTGATTTCTTCATTGGAAAACTACCTGTTCATAACCCTTTGACCATTTACCAGTTGGGGAATGACTTGCCTTCTTATAGATATGACAAAGTTCTTTATATGCCTGAGACACAAGACCTTTATCTGAGAAACGGTAAAATTTCCCCTCCAATTTTCTGCTTTCTTTCTGAACTTGGCTACATTTGTACAAAGCCTTTTTAATTTGATGTAATTGAAATGATCCATTTTAAAACCTAACTTTTCTCACTGTCTCTTGTTTATTCAGAAGTTGTTCATCTATCTATAAATCTGATAGGCAATATATTTCACATTCTTCTAACTTTTTTTGTAATATTTGTCAAAATGTATCTATTTTGCCCTTATCTTGGCAAATAGTGTAAGATATTGGTCTGTGCCCAATTTTTTCCAGACTGCTTTAGAGTTTTCCCAATAATTTTTAACCAAATAATGAATTCTTATCCCCCAAACTTTGTTTTTCACACTTGTCAAATACAAGGTTACTATATTCATTTGCTTCTGTGAATTATATACTTACTCTGTTCCACTGATCTATCATTCCATTTTTTTGCCAGTACCAAGTAGTATTGATAATTTCTTCAAGAAGAGATACTCCATTTAAAATAACTTTGAGTAGTAGGAAATACCTGGGAATACTGCTGCCAAAACAAGCCCAGGAACTATGTGAGCAAAATTATATTTAAAAAATCTTTTTATACAAATAAAATCAGATTTAAATAATTGGAGAAATATTAATTGTTCATGGGCAGGCAAAGTCAATATAATAAAAATGACAATTTAACCTAAACTAATTTATATATTCAGTGCCATCCCAATTAAATTACCAATAATCATTTTACTGATTAAAAAAAAACAATGAAATTCATTTGGAAGAACAAAAAGTCAAGAATATCAAAGAATCTAGTGAAAAAATGTAAAGGAAGGAGGTTTAGCCAATTGATTTTGAATTGTAACTGTCTTGCAACTTATACTATCAGGGAGTTGCCTTTGTTACTTACTATTACTTATTATTTAATATTACTTTATTAAATTTATTAATATTTAATGTTACTTATTAGTTAATATTACTTGCAAGTACTGTGGCTGTGTAAGGCTAATAACACCAGCACACAAGAGGGCTGCTAGCACAAGTTCTTTGATCTGCTTTTCTTAGGAAAACAACTTTAAGGGGTTAACAATCTTACTTTAATTAAACATACATATATCATTCACTTAGTTCAGGAGGAAAAGTCAGTAACTTGAACTTCAGAGAAAACACAAACAGAAATTACAAGCAGAAATTATATAAACAGAGCAAAATAATACAAAATAAAGACAAGTTTCTGTCTGATAGTAACAATTCATACCTAGTTACCAGAGAGAGAAGAACTAACATCTGGGTTTTCAAAGCCAGGGGGCTCCTTAAGGGCTACCCAGAGTCTCTACCCCAACACTCTTCCAAGGAGAGAGCCCCAAGCAAAATGCTAACCTCAGAGTATGTATACACTTCCTCAGTGTCAGAGGGCATCACAACCATGAGACTCAAACCCATCTGACCTAGGCTTTCTTGTGACTTAAGCAGGTCCTCAAAGATTCCTGATTCAATCAAAGACTCTTGATTGAAACAAAGGCAAGACTCAAAGGCATTTGATTGCCTTAGTACTGAGAAGCCCTCCAAAACAAAAAACAGCAAAAAGTCCCAGGTTGCTTGTCATTACAGCCTGGCATGTCAAGAGGTTAGATGACTTGCCAAGGTTTCAAAAGATGGCAATAGTATGCATATGAAGTTCATACTTCATTTTCATGAACAAATTCACAAGACTACTTTCTCCTTGCTATCTGCCTCCTCAACCCTTTTTACCAAAAAACACAAACCAAATTGAATCTGTCATAACATTCCAAGAATACTTCTGATTGTATTACTTTTTCTCCTGTTTCAGAAGCCAATGGTTATTGTCCTTCATCTGAAAGAGGACCAAAATGGCATCACTATTCTAGAGTCAAGTTATAATATGTTCAACCATGGCTCATCAGACAAATATGAGCTCAGATTGCTCTACCACAGGTCGGGCACAAAGAGTCTATGTGAACATTTGGGGTGAATTCTCTAAATTTGCACATTTCACAGTTCTTTTGGGCTACTTCAATTCTACTTTGCTCATAGAGCACAACACCTTTTTTGATGAGGGCATGCCATGCTGGATGGTCCTGTGCCAGTGTCTCCCATGTCATGAAATCAATTCCAAAGTTCTTCAGTGAGATCTTGAGAGTGTCCTTGTGTCACTTCTGACCACCATGTGAGCATTTACCTCATGTGAGCTCTCTGTAAAATAGTCTTTTAGGCAAGCATATATTTGGCATTCTAACAACATGGCCAGCCCTTAAGAGTTATGTTTTGTGCCAAATAGTTTGAATGCTTGGCAGTTTAGTTCAAGAAAGGACCTCACTGTTTGGTACCTTATCCTGCCAGGTGATCTTCAGAATCTTTCTAAGACAATTCAAATGGAAATATCAAATGGATGTGATTGTTTTTTTTGCATGGCACTGATATACTGTCCATGTTTCATAGGCATACAATAGTGAGGTCAGCACAACAGGTTTGTAGACCTTTAGTTTGGGAGTCAGTTTAATACCTCTTCTCTCCCACACTTTCCTTCAGAGCCTCCAAACACTAAACTAGCTCTGGCAATGCATGCATCAACCTCATTACTGATGTGTATGTCACTGAAAAGTATATTGCCAAAGTAAATGACCTTTTCCACAGTATTCAAAACTTCATTTTCTGTAACTGATAGTTTCACGTATGGACGGTGTGGTGCTGGCTGGTGGAGAACCTGTAGTCTCTTGGTCTTAATTGTTAGGCTAAAATTAGTGCAAGCAGCAGAGAATCAATCTATACCTTGCACTTGTGCTTCAGAGGCTGTATTGAGTAAATAAAAAAAATCATTCACCAATTCTCCCTCCACTTGTGTCTTGCCTTATAACCTTTTCAAGCTAAATAATTTGCTATCATTGTGATATCTGACCTTGATCCATCCTTATTGAAGGCATCTGACAACATTGCTGAAAACTTCATGTAAAACACATAGGAGAAAACATACAACCTTGTTTCACTCAGTTGATAACTGGGAAAGTGTGAAAGCATTGTCAGAACCCAATACGTATATATTGAATGCCTATATGTCAGACATTGTACATCATAGTTTCCTGGTAGATTATAAATGCTACCTGTTCTGATAAGACCAGTTGGTAGGAAACCCTTCCATAAGAAGATGAACTGGCTTCATGGGAGACTTCGTTACCATTCAATTGTGTTGGGATTTGGTCTGATTAACTAACTTCAGATTATCTTACTTGGATAAGAAAGGACCGAAGCATTAACTAAATGAATTATCAGTTATTTTCGATTGCAAAAGATGTTTTTTTTCCTGGTCAAAATACAGCACCGCCTGTTTGGATGTGCTTAATTTGTTTGTATTGCTGCTAATACATACATACATACATACATACATACGTACATATATATATTTATATACACATACCTATCCAAATACATATGTTGTTATATGTATATTTGCTGTTGATACACATAATATGCACATGTTATATGTGTCAACAGTAGCATTTCTCTTTCTCTGTGTCTGTCGCTTTCTTTCTCTCCAACAGTTTCTCTATGTCTATCTCTGTCTCTCTGAATCTTTCATCTTTCAGTTTTCATCTCTCTCTGTCTCTGTCTCATGGTCTCTGACTTTCTGTCTCTCTGTGACTCTGTCCTTGTCTCTCTTAGAAATGGACCTGTGATTTCATTAATATTAAGAATTCCCAAATGAGGAAATTCCCTCCATCAATTTAGATTGACATCTTCCCTGGAATTTATAGTCTTAAAGAGTATCCTTTAGGCATTGATATGTTAAGTAATTTTCCCAAGGTCACGTAGAAAGTGTCAGAAGTAGGTCTTGAATCAAGGTCTTCTTAAGTCACAGGCAAGATCTCTATCCATCATGCCTGGCTGTAAATATGCATACATGCACACATACATATGCACGTGCAAACATATAACACATACGTATATATGTATATATGAATATATGTGTTTATATATGTATACATATGTGTGTGTATGTATGTATATAATATATATAATATATATGTGTGTGTATATATATATATATATATATATATCATGTATGTATGTTCAGGAAAGTAAAGGATAATGACTTCACCTCTTTTGCTTAGCTTTTATTCTGGCTTACTCAACTGTATGCCATGCCAGTGAAAAGTATTTGGGGAGTTAAATAAAAAGCCATAGCCCAGATTCTACACAGCTCCTGTAGGGTTTTTTTTTTTCAGTTCCTTTGTTCTTCAGAACACATTATTCCATTCCTTTAGGTGGTTTCATGTGGGTGCAGAATAATCGTGATATTTCAATTTTCTTTCACTTATATTTGAAGGTGTTTCTCCTGGAAACTTGCAGAATTTGTTGTTTGTTAGCGGAGTTTTAAAATTTAACCACTATATGTCTTGGAATGTGTAGCATAGGTTTTTTAAATTTGATCTGTGAATTGTTTTAATTGGCACTTTAGTTTCTGCATTCAAGAATTCTTGGTAGTTTTCTTATATTATTTCTTGCATTATGGTGTTCAGACATTGACATGTGTTCCTCTGCAATACCTATAATCCTTAAGTTGTTTATGTATACGTATAGGTGATAATTTCTTTTAATATCATTTTTATTTTCTTCTCTTCTTTCAGATAGTCCTTCTTTTGTATATCTTTGCATTCCCAATCAATTATTCTGTCTTTTGTTCCTTTTGGTCCTTCGCATGGATTCAAGTATGTTTTTTTCCATTCTGACAATTATTTCTGTTATGCATGCCATAAACCTGCTTTCACAATTCTTTTTCCCCCTTTTAATTGATTTAGGAACATAATATTTTGGTTTCATGCTTTCCTGAGAATTCACAGTTTCCTCTGTCTCAACCAATTTTGATTTCTTTTGCTTTGCTGTGTAGTCTTGTCTCTCATTCCTGATCTGGAGGCCATGTTCCATTCTGTTATTAATTTCTCCCTGTTGATTTATCTGCTCAAGCTCAAGGTCTTCAACTGACTTTTTTTCCTCTTGAGATTTTTGACAATTTCAGTCTTTTTCCTTATTTTCCCCAATTATCAATTTTCTAATTGTTCCCCCCAGTCTTTGATGGTAGGTTGCCTGTGGACTGGATCTAAAAGCATTTTAAGTTCTTCCCATTCTGAATAATTTATATTTCACTAGTCTTTGTCCCAAATGACATCTAGGAAGACAGGACTGGGTCCAGCTGGATGCTGGGCTCTTTCCCTCAGCTTTATTGGAGTACCCCACAGCCACATATACATACATGTTCTGTCCCAATTCTTTCTGCTCCTTAGTTTTCTGACTAAGTTATGTTTCTGCACAGAGCATTGCCTTGTGGCTGCCACAATCAGAGAAAGTTTTTGCATTTTAGTTCTTGGGGTCAGGAGGAAAGAAGGAAACAAAAATTTATTAAATGTCTTTTGTGTGCCCAGAGCTGTGCTAAGTGCTTTACAAATATTATCTCATTTGATTCTCACAATAATGCTGGAAGGATGGTGCTATTGTTATATTTGTTTTATAGGTAATAAAACTAAAAGGGACAATGACTAAGTGACTTGCCTAGGGTCACACAGCAGGTAAGTGTCTGAGTCTGGATTTGAATTCAGGCCATATTGACTCCCAATCCAGTGCTCTGTGCACTGGACCACCTGGCTTCTTCTAGTTGACAGTGGTAGATTTTTCTGTTGCAACCCTGTATGTTGACTTATGCAACCTTGCTTGTGTGGTAGATGGTAAGGGTAGGGGTGCTGACTGATTGAGTGATGACTTCAGGATTAATCTTTTATGCTTTTAGTTCTATGCTTTAGAATTATTACCCTGTTAGGGTTCTTCATGTCCTAGACTGCGGAGACAGCTGAAATTGCTTTGTTTGAAATATTGAGAGACTGTAAAGATTGGAGAAAATATCTAACTATTTTGTTGGCCATATAACCTAGAACCATGATAGGTTTTTTGCGGGGCACATCTCAATGAAGTGGACTTTTTGTTCACTGGATCCCTATGAGACATTAAACCTATATGCACGTTCTAACCCTAATTCAAACTTGTCTGGGATAACAAACTAGTATTCTGTCAAAGACATGAGAAGCCAAAAAAAAAACCTTATCTGAAGGCACCCTGACATTTATTTGACAGCTCTTCACCTGAGTGGTGTAGTGGCTCGTAGATTCTGGTTATGTCTAAATATGTGTGTGAATGGCAGGGGATCTTTTCTTGTCATTTTATTTACTGTACTTTTTAAATGTCAGTGGTTTGAATTGAGTGTGTCCTTCAGCTACATAATAAAAACAATATTTTAACCCCATTCCCCCTGCAAGATGTGACAGCTTTTCCTTAAAGGTATTGAGACCAAAATCAAGATTTCAATGACTCGAATGATTAAAGGCTTAGACTATTTACATCGCATCTTGGTCATCTGGGCACAAAATAAGCACAAAAAGTTCCAGGAAGATGCTTAGTTGGTGGATCACAATGGGCAACTTAGACAAAGGAACTTTGCTCAATTGAATCAGCTAAAGGGATATTTAATGCTTATCTTTCTTCAATATCCTTCTCCTGCCATACTTAGCTATAGCTTTAAACAAAAGTTAACAAAAAAAAACCTTTTGAATGATCTATGGGTATCTCATTTTCTTCTAATATCAAACCAAAACTGCCAAGAGACTGGCATGAGTCAAGACCAGCCCAGAATAAGCTAGAAGACAGAAACAGACACAACAGTCAGGGTTCATGAATTATGAATGATTTATGAGCACTGACCTATGTTGTTGTTGAGTTGTTTCAGTCATATCTGACTTTTCATGACCCCTTTTGGATTTTCTTGGCGAGGGGACCTGAATGGTTTGCTATTTCCTTCTCCAGCCCATTTTACAGGTGAGAACTGAAACAAACAGGGCTAAGCCCAGGTCACACAGCTGGTAGGTGTCTGAAGCTGAGTTTGAACTCATAAAGATGAGTCTTCCTGATTCCAAGCCCAGTGCTTTATGTATTGTACCACCTAGCTGACTTATAGCATACATCAAATCTAATATAGTTTTGGAGGTGGAGGAAGAACCTATATGTAGGTAAAAGTGTATCATAAACAATACTTTATCCATTTCAATTCTACTCAAATCCTGCAGATAACCTAGAGGTAACTTTTTATGAGCATAGCACAATAAAACTGAAATAAATATCTAAATCTACTACCAAACTAAAAAGATTTAGTACCAAAATTATATATTTTAGGTATCTTCAATGTGCCTATTTCAACCTCGTTAATTTAAAAAAATCAATTTTAGAAGTATTATGTTGAGTGTCTATAACAAGTAAAAGATGAGAAAACATTTACATCTTTTATCATTACAAAAACTCAGGGTTAAGTTGTACCATAAAAATTATATATACACCACCAAAAACTGAAATGTAAAAAAATAGTCACAAGCATATATAAGAACCCAAAACTCTTTTTCATCACCTTCCTCCCTTGCTGTTCCTGGCATATGCACAAGCCATTCCACCCATTTGCCATTTCACTTAAAACCAAAATCTAACAAAGAGATATCTCTTTGTAAGGCTATCTCTGTTTTATTAGTACATGAAGAGTTATCAGCTCCACTTTAGCCAAGTAATAAAATTATTGCTTTTTTTTCATTGCTTTGTAGCTTGGTGAGTCTTTAGGACCATAAAATTGCTTGAGATACCTATAAAGACTCTTCCAATGGTGAATGATTCAGGCAAGTCTTAGAATGTTAATATTACAGAAAACGTCTTTGTGGTGGTAAGTCTATTGCTGTGAAAGTCCTTTTTCCCCCCAGTAGTTAAAAGATGTGGCTCCTAAGTGGCTAACTTTGAGAGCATTGTCCCTGGGGCCACAGAAAGGTATTTTCTGGAACAAAATCCTTTCCAATCCCCACAAGCCCCCATTAACACATGTAACTTTCACTGATAAGTCAGAGTTACTTCAAAGCAAAGACATCTATAGTAATAAAATTGGCATTGGAACATAGCCCCCTTCCCCCCGAATTGGGGGCACAAACACACTTTTAGTGGGAACAGAGGAATTACATAGGAATTGTGAGTGGGGCACATATACATGAGAGATACACACACACACATATATATATGTATATGTATGTATATGTATATGTATATGTATATGTATATGTATATGTATATGTATATGTATATGTATATATGGTCAGGGCACCTGTGTGGAAAGGTCAAAACCTAGGGAATATTTTTGTTTAAGGCTCCTACATCAGAGGCAACTCAGGTCTCTGCTGTTACAGAATTGCAAGTGTCTTCTTGTAATATTGCACTGCTTTCTATTGTACTTGATTCTTGCTGGGCATTGCCCAAGCACACATACTCTATTAGTGGCAATTCTGGCAAAAGAGCCTGGGCCTTGTAACTACCATGAATCATATGGAGCTGATTGATTGTCTTTAAATTCTTTTATAGGCTCAAAAAGCACTACTTCTGAGCACAGGGTGTGCTCAGGCTTCATAGGAGAATCCATATTCATTTGCTTGCCAGAAGAATATGATTTACATTGCCTATATTTGCTTGGCTTTACTAGGATTTCATCTTTATTTCCATAAAGGTATTTTGATGGATATCGTTGACAGACAAGGGACAAGCTGGCCTTCACATAGCAGGCCTTTGTTTCTGCAAAAATGCCTCAGAACATAACCTCATTATAGAAATCACTTCAATAAGTTCAAAGTCACAAAACATTAATCCAGACTCATAAGAACTACAAATGTGAGCATTGTAACACTACATTCCCCACCCCAGCATGCATGCACATAAAAAGAATGTGCCTACATTCTTTTATATATGGATAAATGGGGGTCTATCTTTATGGATGAGGAATTCTGCTTTTCTTGTTATAGTCCAGTTTTTTTTTTCCTAGCATAAAACTTATTCCAGTTTTAAGTAACTAGCAACATGTTCTAAGAACTATTGACTCCCTTCTCTACATTATATTAAAATATGCACATATGCATTTTAGGAAATTTTTTTCCATTTCTGAGAGCTGTAGATTTTAATTGTGTGGTGTATAACTAAGACTGAAAACCATTTGAAGCATGGAAGCCCTCCATTAAACATGTAAGTGATCTTGATTTAAATTTCCTAGAACTCTGCAAATTCAGGGGTCAGACTAGGTAACTTCTTAGGCTCCTTCCAGTTCTAACATTCTTTGACTTTATGTTAGAAGACTCCCTTAGTTAGTCAGCCAAGACATCTGTTATTTAAAAGTGTTTTGAAGGCTTATTGGGGTGGGGTGGGGAGAAACTTCATTTTTGAAAGACTATACTATGTTGAAAATTCAGAATTCATGATGAAGAATGCTTGAGCTGACAAATGTGTTAATGTCTTTAAAGAAACTGAGACATGGGACATGATAACTTATAGATGATTAAGATTTCTTGCAGACTATTATAAAGGTATAGCAATATTCTCGAGTTTGACCTCAACTGACCCTATTATTAGTGTTCTGTTCTAGCCCCTGATTCACCTGTGTCCTGAGAGGTAGCCTAACATGCTGTCTAGACATTTTTAGCTAGTTTCTCAGCCTGATATGAGTCCAGACCACACATTTCTAAGTCACTGTGTCATACTTAAACCTGCAATTAGCCTTTATACTGAAGGTGATTCTTTACTCAAACCCAACTGCTCTTTTCTGGCATCAAAACTGGAGCCTTATTTGGCTTCTTTTAATATTTCCAGTTCCTTTGACCCATTCAAAAAGCTAGAAACTTCCTGAATCTGATTAACATTTTAGGCCTGTCCTAGTCTAGCTGTTAGATCCACCTATTTTCCTATTGACCACAGTGATCTTACTCCCTAGAGGTGGTGGTTCCTTTCTCCAAATCTTCTTTACAATTTATAAAGTTCCATAAGTTTAAGAAATTAGTAACAATGCAATTTCCATTCAATCCCAAAACCTATGCACAGAATAAGTTAGAGAAAATGAGTAGAATTTATGAAAGGAAGGGAAAATGGAACAGGAAGACCTTTTAGGTGGCTATTACAATAATTTGGCTAGAAGGCCCTGTAGAACCACAGGAATAACACAAATAAAGAAGATTCAACAAATGTAAGAGAGGCTGTTGTTGTCATTGTTCTTCTTCTTCTTCTTCTTCTTCTTCTTCTTCTTCTTCTTCTTCTTCTTCTTCTTCTTCTTCTTCTTCTTCTTCTTCTTCTTCTTCTTCTTCTTCTTCTTCTTCTTCTTCTTCTTCACTATCATCTTCTTCAGCAGTTAGGTGATGCAGTGGATAACGTGCTAGGCCTGGAGTCAGGAAGATCTGAGTTCAAATCCAGTCTGAGACATTTAGTAGCTGTGTGACCCTGGGCAAGTCATTTAACCTTTGTTTTGGTTTCCTTATCTGTAAAATGAGGATAATAATAGTACCTACTTCCAGGGTCATTGCAAGAATCAAATTATGTAACATTTGTAAAGCATTTAGCACAGTGCCTGGTACACACTATGGCTAATTATAGCTAGCATTTTTATAGTGCTTTAATGTTTTACATATTTTACACAATTTGATTTTCACAAGAAACCTGTGAAGTAGGTGCTATTATTATCTTCGTTTGCATATGAGGAAACTGACACTGAGAGTTTGAGGGAGATTAAGTGACTTTCCCAGGGTTATAAAGCTATATAGTGTCTGAAACAAGATTCAAACCAGATGTTCCTTATTCCAAGAACAGTCCACTATGCAATCAAACAATAGTTCTCTGCTCTTGAGATCATAATGGCAAATGAAGATTTTCTTTTAAAAATGAAGAAAGTTGAGGATAAAAAAGAAGGAAGGAAGGAAGAAATAAAGACAGAAAGAAAGAGAGAAAGAAGGAGAGAGAAAGAAAAGAGACAGATAGAAAGAGAGCAAGGAATTCTGACTGAAGTTAGGAGGGAGAAGGATAAAAGAATATGCATAGAAGAGAAAAAGGATGATTACCGAATACTTTAAGTAAATAGATAAGAAACTCTTCCTATATAGTTAGTAGCTATTCCCTGAAATGTTCCACCCTTCCTCCCCCTCCTCACCTCTTACCCCCAAGAAGAAATAGATGCTTTTGCTTCAAGGTATCATAATGAATATCCACAGGAGTCATCAGGTTAGAGACAATTTAGTAAACATCAAAGGAAGAAGAGATGAGTGATGGTAATAATTGTCTCCATGTTGAAGGTTCATAATATCACAAGATCATAGAGATCTTGTCTAAACCACCCATTTTCTTGTAAGGAAACTGAGGCCCAGGAAATTTATGACTCAGCTAAGATCATATAGATATTAATTGTCAGGATGATCCTGAGGCAGCTATTTGTTGACTGACATAAACAATGGAATGTTGCTAGGGAATATTTACAAAATGTGATTGAGCCTCTCATGATTGGTCAAACCTGATGACTGCCACTATCTTCTAGAGTTTCACATAGAGATCAATGCCACTCCCAGAAATCATGTAGCATACATAAAAAGTATAAAGATTTAAAAAAATATATAAAATCACTTTGTTGATCAAAATTAAAACATTTATGAATAGGAAGGAAGATATGGAAAGGGAATAAGTGATCAAGGAGATGATATTTGATAGAATGTCATGTATGAAGAATAGAACGAGACTTGTTGAGCTGGACTTGACTCTAGAGCATGTGAAAGGATATAATGTCTTGAAAGGTGGACAGGGTCCATAGACTCAAGAGCTCTGAATGCCAAACATCCATTTGTATTTGAATCTTGAGACAATAGGGAGCCATTGAAAATTTTTGATCAGTGAGGAGATATGGTTAGATCTGTTCTTTAGAAATGTCACTTTGAACACAATGAACACAAGAAGGAGAAGTTAGCAACTATAGTAATCTACTCTTCGATAAACCCAAAGAGGCCAGCTTCTGGGCCAATAATTCACTATTTCACAAAAACTGTAGGGAAAATTGGAAAATGGTAGAGCAGAAACTGGGCATAGACCAATATCTTACACCATATACCAAAATAAAGTCAAAATGGGTTCATATTTAGGAGTAAAGGCTGATGCTATAAGTAATTTGGGAGAGCAAGGAATAGTTTACTTATCAGATTTATGGAAAAGAATTCATGACCCAACAAGAGATAGAGAGCATTACAAAATGCAAAATGGATAATTTTGATTGAGTTAATTTGAAATGTTTTTGTACAAAAAAAAGCCAATGCAACAAAAATTAGGAGGGAAGCAGAAAATTGGGAGAAAATCTTTACAACTAGTATCTCTGATGAAGGCCTCATTTCTAAAATACACAGGGAACTGAGCCAAATATATAGGAATACAAGCCACTCCCCAATTGAGAAATGGTCAAAGGATATGAACAGGCAGTTTTCAGAGGAAGAAATTAAAGCTATCTATAGGCATATGAAAAAATGCTCTAAATCACTACTGATTAGAGAAATGCAAATCAAAACAACTCTTAGATACCACATCTCTCCTGTCAGATTGGCTAAAATAACAAAACAGGAAAATGTCAAATGCTGGAAAGGATGTGGGGAAATTGGAACATTGTTACATTGCTGGTGGAGTTGTGAGCTGATCCAGCCATTTTGGAGAGTAATTTGGAACTACACCCAAAGGGCCACAGGAATGTTCATACCCTTTGACCCAGCAATACCACTTCTAGGGTTGTATCCCAAAGAAATCACACAAGCGGGAAAAGGACTCATATGTACAAAAATATTTATAACAGCTCTTTTTGTGGTAGCTAAGAATTGGAAATCAAAGGGATGCCCATCAATTGGGGAATGGCTGAACAAGCTGTGGTATATGAAGGTAATGGAATATACTATTGTGCCATAAGAAATGGGGATGATACGGACTTCATAACAACCTGGAAAAACCTACACGACATTATGCTGAGTGAGCGGAGCAGAGCCAGGAGAACATTATACACAACCACAGATATATGGATTCTGTGAGGACCAACCCTGACAGACTTCACTCTTCTCAGCAGCACAAGGTACAAAGACAACTCCAAAGGACTCACGATGGAGAATGCTATCTGCATCCAGAGAAAGAACTATGAAGTATGAATGCAGATTGAGGCACACTTCATGCTAGCCTTCCCCCCACCACCCCTTTTTTTTCCTTTTCTCTCCTTTGTTTTTGTTTTTGGGTTGTTTTACTTTTTGGTTTTTTTTTTGGTCCTGTTTCTTCTCTCATGATTCATTTCATTGATTGCAGTTCTTCTCCATAACTTGACTAGTGTGTAAATTAATTCAATGCGAAGTTATACATGGAAGCTATATGGGATTCCATGCTGTCTTGGGGAGGGAGGGGGGGAGGGAGGGAAGAAAATCTGGAACTCAAAATTATGTAGAACCGAATGTTGTAAACTAAAAATAAAAACTAATTAAAAAAAAAGAGATGAGCCTGGCAGACCAAATCGTAAGCAATTACAGTATTCCAGATGAAAGGCAATTAGAATCTGGGCTAGAGTAGAAGCTTTGTGAATAGAGAAAAGGGGATAATGGTGAGAGACATTGCGGAGGTAGACTGGATAAGATTTGACAACTGACTAGAGGTATAGTGGGAGGGAGAGTGAAGAGAAGATGATGACATCAATGTTGTGAACCTGGTGACTAGAACGATAGTGGTACTTTAAAGACAAATAGCAAAGTTAGAAAGAAGAATGAGTTTTAGGTAGGAGATAATTAGTTATACTTTGGACATGTTGAGTTTGAGATTTCAACAGAACATCCAAAATTTTCAACAGGCAGTTGGCAATGCAAGACTAGGACTCAGGAGAGAAAGTAGGTCTGGATATTGAGATCTGGAAATCATTTACCAGAAATGAAAATTGAGCCCATGGGAACTGAAGAAATCTCCAAGAAAGTTCAGAGAAAGAAAACAAGACAAAGTCTTAGGCATACACTAGGCCTGGAATGAGAAAGACCTGAGTTCAAATCCAGCCTCAAACAAGCTGTGTGACTCTCGGCAAGTCACTTAACTTATATCTGCTTCATTTTCCTCAACTAAAAACTGAGAATCAAATGAGGTGATGTCTGTAAAATTCTTCTCAAACTGCCTGGCACATAGTAGACTTTTAATAAATGCTTAATGACTAAGTGATTAGTAAATACTGGTTCTCTTATTCCCTTCCTCCATTAGAGTTCAACAATTTGTTTTCCCTGCTCCACATGCAAGGATGGACCTACTCCATTTGCAAGATCGACCTCATAGAGAACCAAGTTAGCCTGTTGTATTTGCAAAGCTAACTGGAGAGAAAAAGAGTATTTTTTTGTAAAGAATACAAAAGTCTGCTCTATGCTCTGTTCAAGGGAATGCATCTATATGAATTTCTCTATGACTATGTGTTCATGAATAAAGCTTCTTATGACCTAAACCCACATTGTATTTGCTGTTATGATAACTTTGTCTGCATTGGCCAAGAATCCATAAGATGAATATTTGTAAACAACAGAAGGGCAAACACTGGTTTAGAAAGGTTTAAAACAGATGTCTGAATGTTTGAAAGATGCTGTCCAGGTCCTCCTTTTGATTATGACTCTCAGGAAGTCCAATGATTCTGATCCTGTTTCTCCTGGATCTATTTTTCAGGTCAGTTATTTTTCCCATGAGATATTTTCCATTTTTCCATTCTTTTTGAATGTTTTATTGATTCATGATGATCCACAGAGTCATTAGCTTACACTTGCTCAATTTTTTTTTAATGCAATTTATTTATTTAACATATTTGGTTTTCAGCATTGATTTTCACAACAGTTTGAATTACAAATTTTCTCCCCATTTCTGCCCTCCCCCCCCACTCCAAGATGGCGTATATTCTGGTTGCCCTGTTCCCCAGTCAGCCCTCCCCTCTATCACCCCCCTCCCCTCTCATCCCCTTTTCCCTTCCTTTCTTGTAGGGCAAGATAAATTTCTACGCCCCATTGCCTGTGTATCTTATTTTTTAGTTGCATACAAAAAGTTTTTTTGTTTTTGAACATCTGATTTTAAAACTTTGAGTTCCAAATTCCCTTCCCTCTTCCCTTCCCACCCACCCTCCCTAAGAAGTTGAGCAATTCAACCTAGGCCACACATGTATTATTATGTATAACCCTTCCACAATATTCATGTTGTGAAAGGCTAACTACATTTTGCTCCTTCCCAACCCATCCCGCTTTATTGAATTTTCTTCCTTGACCCTGTCCCCTTTCCAAAGTGTTTGTTTTGATTACCTCCACCCCCATCTGCCCTCCACTCCATCATCCCCCTGCCTTTTATTTTTTTTTTCTTCCTCCCTCTTCTTTCCTGTGGGGTAAGATACCCAACTGAGTATGTATGGTATTCCCCCTCAGGCCAAATCTGATGAGAGCAAGGTTCACTCATTCCCCCCTCACCTGCCCACTCCCCTCCTCTCCTAGAACTGCTTCCTCTTGCCACCTTTATGGGAGATAATCCACCCCATTCTATCTCTCCCTATCTCCCTCTCTCAGTAAGTTACTCTCTCATCCCTTAATTTCATTTTATTTCTTTTAGCTATCTTCCCTTCATCCTCAACTCACCCTGTGTCTGCTCTCTTTCTTTTACATATATATACACATACATACACATACATACATATACACATAGATACATGCATACATACACATTCACTTATATATATACATAAACATATATATATGCATATATATATATGCATATTCCCTTCAACTACCCTAATACTGAGGTCTCATGAATCATACTCATCATCTTTCCATGTAGGAATGTAAACAAAACAGTTCAACTTTAGTAAGTCCCTTGCAGTTTCCGTTTCTTGATTACCTTTTCATGCTTCTCTTGATTCTTGTGTTTGAAAGTCAAATTTTCTATTCAGTTCTGGTCTTTTCACTGAGAAAGCTTGAAAGTCCTCCATTTTATTGAAAGTCCATATTTTGCCTTGGAACATGATACTCAGTTTTGCTGGGTAGGTGATTCTAGGTTTTAATCCTAGCTCCATTGACCTCCGGAATATCGCATTCCAAGCCCTTCGATCTCTTAATGTAGAAGCTGCCAGGTCTTGGGTTATTCTGATTGGGTTTCCACAATATTCAAATTGTTTCTTTCTGGCTGCTTGCAGTATTTTCTCCTTGATCTGGGAGCTCTGGAATTTGGCAACAATATTCCTAGGAGATTTCTTTTTGGGATCTATTTGCGGAGGCGATCGATGGATTCTTTCAATTTCTATTTTGCCCTGTGGCTCTAGAATATCAGGGCAGTTCTCCTTGATAATTTCCTGAAAGATGGTATCTAGGCTCTTTTTTTGATCATGGCTTTCAGGTAGTTCAATAATTTTTAAATTATCTCTCCTGGATCTATTTTCCAGGTCAGTGGTTTTTCCAAGGAGATATTTCACATTATCTTCCATTTTTTCATTCCTCTGGTTCTGTTTTATAATATCCTGATTTCTCATAAAGTCACTAGCTTCCACTTGCTCCAATCTAATTTTTAAAGTAGTATTTTCTTCAGTGGTCTTTTGGACCTCCTTTTCCATTTGGCTAATTCTGCCTTTCAAGGCATTCTTCTCCTCATTGGCTTTTTGGAGCTCTTTTGCCATTTGAGTTAGTCTATTTTGTAAGGTGTTGTTTTCTTCAGTGTATTTTTCAGTATTTTTTTGGGTCTCCTTTAGCAAGTCATTGACTTGTTTTTCATGGTTTTCTCGCATCCTTCTTATTTCTCTTCCCAATTTTTCCTCTACTTCTCTAACTTGCTTTTCCAAATCCTTTTTGAGTTCTTCTATGGTCTGGGGCCAGTTCATGTTTTTCTTGGAGGCTTTGGTTGTAGGCTCTATGACTTTGCTGTCTTCTTTAGGCTGTATGTTTTGGTCTTCTTTGTCACCAAAAAAGAATCCAAAGTCTGAGACTGAATCTGGGTGCGTTTTCGCGTCCTGGCCATATTCCCAACCAACTAACTTGACCCTTGAGTTTTTCAGTGGGGTATGACTGCTTGTAGATTACAGAGTTCTATGTTCTACGTTTGGGGGGGAGGTGCCAGCTCTGTCAGAGCCGCACTCCTCCTTCCCCAAGGACCCCCAGTCCAGACTGGGCTCAGATCTTCGGCAGGCTGTGCACCCCTGCTGTGATCCGCCACTTAGTTCCCCCCACCAGGTGGGCCTGGAGCCGGAAGTAACAACAGCTGTAGCTGCCCCACCTCCGCTGCCCCCGGGGCTGGAAGCCGAACCGCGAACTCCTTCCACTCCTGCAGCTTTTCCCACTAACCTTCTCCGCAGTCTTTGGTGTTTGTGGGTCGAGGGGTCTGGTAACTGCTCACGTATTCAGGGCGCTAGGGCCCCCTCCGCCCGGTTTCTGGTCTGGATCGTCCACGCCGCTCAGGCTGGGCTCTGCTCCACTCCGTTCCCAGCTCCCAGCTCCCAGCTCCCAGCTCCCAGCTCCCAGCTCCCAGCTCCCAGCTCCGTGTGGAATAGAGCTCACCCAGAGACCATCCGAGCTGTCCTGGGCTGGAGCCCTGCTTCCCTCTGCTGTTCTGTGGGTTCTGCCGTTCTAGAATTGGTTCAGAGCCATTTTTATAGGTTTTTGGAGGGACTCGGGTACGGAGCTCACTGTAGTCCGTGCTTACCAGCCGCCATCTTGGCTCCCACACTTGCTCAATTTTAACTTTTAAGGTATTTTTTTCCTTAATTAGCTTTTGTACTTTCTTTTCCATTTGGCCAATTGTGCTCTTTAAGCACATTTCCATAATGTTGACTCTTTTTTCATAATTCTTTTTCATCCTCATTTCTTTTCCCAATTTTTCTTCTCTTTCTCTTGCATTATTTTTAAGCTCCTTTTTGACCTGT
Source organism: Trichosurus vulpecula (assembly GCF_011100635.1). NCBI lineage: Eukaryota > Metazoa > Chordata > Mammalia > Diprotodontia > Phalangeridae > Trichosurus > Trichosurus vulpecula. The sequence continues at coordinate 133,780,000 of NC_050573.1, read as the reverse complement.
TCCATGAGATTTTGAGACCACTTTCTATTTTTCTTTGGGGTTTTGCCCATAGGTGTTTTGACACTGTTGTCCTCTTCTGAATCTGTGTCTTGGTCTTCATTGCCACCATAACAACATTCTCTGGTCAAATTCTTTTTTTCTTATATTCTGTTCATTCTTTTTTTTTTTTGGTCTTTTCCCTTTCTTTCAAATTTGAAGTCTGCTCCCAGGATGGAAGGGGCACTCTCTCTGGCTTCTTGTGCTAGTGGCTTCAGGCCCTGGCTATTTACCTGGTGCTGCACTGATGTTGCTCTGAGGCCCACGGGGGACCCTCATATCTGGAGGCCATAGGGGTCTGGCAGCTAACTTGGTGGTAAGCTGGGGTCCTAGTGGTGGTTTCTGGCATGTGCTGAAGCCCAGTGGGGTGTTTCTGAATCTCCCCAGTGGCTGCACTGTGAGGTCAGGCCTGACTTTTTGTCCATATCTACACTGAAACATGGTGGGCTGGTGCTGGCTGATGGCTGCCTGTTTGCTTAGGCACCCACTGGTTTGGCTTCTATCTGTTTGTGTGGGCTATGTTGAAGCTTGTGGTGGTTCTTGGAGTTGGAATATGCTGTTTCACCTGGCTATGCTAAGGCACATGGAAGGTCCTGGTGTTGGCATTTGCCTGATACACCACACTGGCGCTCAGGATCTCCTGCTGGTAGAGGTGGAGCTTGCTGTTGGCTTGCTGGGATGCTTCCCATCTTGGGCTGCTATCCCCTTTCACCTAAGTGAGATTTCTTGACAATCCGCCAATTTTCTTAGGCTAAAAGATTATTTCACTTTGGCTTTTTTTCTGGTTCTGCTCTCCCAGGATAAGTTTTGGGGCCTTATTTTATGATTGTTTGGAGGCAAATATGGAAGAGTTGCAGTGGTTTACTGATAACTCCACCATCTTGACTCCTGGAAGTCCTCCTTTCCCAAAGAAAGCTTCTGATGGAAAAATGGAGAGTTACCTGGAAAGTCATATGCTCTCTATGAAGGAAAGCTTTGGGGGTAGTTTAATGTTTCAATCGCCAGCCCTCTAAGAAGAAAAGAGAAGCCACTTAGGGAAATGAGATGGTATTGACTAACAAAAAATGAGGGAGTTTGTTTGGTGATGAGATTTCATGTGATCAGCTTATCCTGGGGGAGGTATTATATTTCCTGGATTTGAAACCAAACCTAGTTTCTGAAATGATGAAGAAATCTAATATCACTGCACAAGTCAAACTGATGGCCTTGCAATCTTGTAACCACAGACTCCAGGGCAACCATAAAATAATAAAAATGGACCTCAAGATAGGTATAGAAATGAACCTCAAAGTCATGATCAGTCCATAGGAACACCAGTCCCTACAAGTGAGAATCATGAGAAGTGAATATTTATCTCTCACATTTAATAACAAATAATTGTATTGGGACCAAGGTTTTTTCCCTTATCTACTTCCTCATCCAGAAACTAACCAATGTGGGAAATTTCTGTTAAAGATTTGCCCAAGCCAAAATCTAATGAGTGCATTCCTGTTTATTGTGTTTTCTCAGACAGTGGGAAATGTTGATTCTTCCTCTTGTCAGATGGTTGATATAGAAATTGATGTCTCTTTGACAAAGACTTGGGTGATCCAAGTCATGTACCCCAAGACCCTCATATAGCCCCCCTCCCATTGTGTTAACCAATTAGCATTGATTGGTACCCCTCAGGAACACCTACTTTGGTCTAAGAGAGAAGGCCAAATGACCATCCTTTTATTATAAACATGCTGATCTTAATAATGAAATGATTAAAATGCCCTGAAACTATGTCTCTTGAACCTTTTTAATCACCACAGAATCAATGATTATTTGCAACCAATCTCCTTCCTTGATCAGGTTGATTCAGCTCAAACACTTTCAGTCCCAATCCCAGATCCCCAATAGGATAGCAGAGAGAATTTTGACATCAACACCCCATCCTCAATATAGACCACCCTGGTCCCTCTGTAATTTGTTATATCACTGGCAAAACTATGCCCTTTCTAATCGACACTAAAGTTTCCCTCCCCATGATATAAGGCTCTAATCTTTCTGCACCTATCCCCTGAGATAATGGTTGCCATAGGAATTGGAAAGAAGCCTATTGCCCATCCTGTTTCTGTCCTTAATACAATTTCTATTTGTTCTATAAGTGATAATCTTGATGAAGAATATCTGGTTATTGAAGAATTGTGGCAAGCAAGTCTCATCATTCCTGGCAGATGTAGATATCATTGCTGGCCCTTTTTCAGTGCAACAAGAATTATTATCTACTGTGTCTCCTTGGCTTTGAACTCCTCATGTGAATGAAGTTGACCATATGCTTCCTTTGGATTCTATTCATATTACCTTGAATAATACTAGCCATCTTCCTTGGTTTCCACAATATTCTGTCTAAAGAAGCTAAGAATGGAATCAAAGCAGGAATTACCTCCCTCTTAACTGGGAATTATTATTCCCCTCTGCTCCCAGTGCAATGTACTCAAAATACAAGTCATTCTCCCTCTACACATGATAATTACCAGTGGCTTCCTCATACTTCCAGGATCAAAGATAGTTCCATTTGTCATTAAAGTCCTTCACAACCTTGCTCCGTCCTACCTTTCTGGTCTACATTATTCCTCTCCACGTATTCTATGATTTAGCTACATGGTCTAGTTTCTGTTCCTCACTCATGGCACTCCATTTCTCAGCTTTTTGCTTTTTTGTAGATTGTACCCCATGCCTAGAATATCCTTCCTCTTCCCTCTCCATGTTTTAGTTTCCCTTTAGTTTCAGTTCAAATCCCCCCTTTTTTTCAGGAAGTCTTACCTGGTTCTGCCTGTGATTCCATCTCTTACATAGGCATAGATATTTTTGTGTAGTCTCTTCCATTAGAAAGTGAGTTCCTTGAGGCAAGGAAAATTATTTTTGCCCCATCACTTAGCACAGTTCCTAGAACATAATGTGATCACAATGGATGCTTGTTTACTAAGTATTGTCAGTAAAAAAATCAGGAAATCCCTGTACAGGATGCTATAAATGCTTCCATTGTGCCTTCTTTCTGTGTGGCCTTTAATCCTGAAAACATCTACCATATTCCTTTGGATAGCACTTCATGATTGTAGATCTTGGCTACATTTTCTTTTCCATCAGTCTACCAGCTAATTCCTATTTGCATTTTCCTACAAGTACTCCACTATTACTGGAATCTGCTTCCTCAGAGCTATACTGAATCACCAATCCTGTGTTGCCAAATCCTCCAAAGAATTTGATTTTATTATTCTTCTGAATAGATCTACCATTGTCCAATATGTGGTGGATTTATGTTAGCATCTCTGAACCTGGAGGCTTATAAGCTTCTGTGTAGGCTGTTGGAAGTCACAAAGTTGTTAAGAAGAGTAGCAACTTCTTCTACAATGTGTTTGTTATTTAGGCTATAATTTTCCACCTGGGGAAAAGTAGCATTCAATTAACAGGGTTTAGGATACCCTTAAAAATGTCATAGCCCACTACCCAGAAACAGTTCTTGAGGATGTTTGGATGTAGCCACCTATTGGAGGCAGTGGATTTGGGGATACTCTATCTTAAGATTCATCAAGAATTTCCTCATGACACTATGCTTGAGCCTTTATCCTGGTCCTAGGAAGCTGAGGTTAAATTTTAAACAATCCTTGTCCTTAGTCCTGGACATAGTCTTTCTTAATTGTTATAAACAGAACAAAATTCAAAAAAAGCCTTCACCTTATGCTGTCATGTATTTAAGGATATCCTGATCCATCTTGAAATTCACTGAACAATTGCTTACTTTACCTCTGCCTTGAACCTTGTGACAACTGGTTTGCCACTTTTCTTTATTCTGTAGTTACTTTGGCTCTGCAGATGGAGAAGGCCACCATCCTGGTAACAGACACTCTTGGCTTCCCTGGCTTTATTCCAGACTCAACTACAATCTCATCTTCTGAATAAGGACTTTTCTGTCTACTTCTTCCTCTTTCCTTCTGAAATTACCTTCCATTTACTGTGTATGTATCTTTTACACACAAAGTTATTTGCCTATTCTCTCCCTCATTAGGATGGCAGGGACCCCAGTTTTACCTTTTTTTGTTTCCCCAGTTAGCATGTTGCCTAGAAAATAGTAAGTGCTTAATAAATGCTTATTGACTGACTGGCATTTGGATACCTCTTGACAAACACCATTTTCATATAGCTGCTAAAGCTCTCATCCTCTAGTTTCAAGTTTCTTTAGCTGCATTAATTCTCTTGTCAACCCAAGATTGACCTCATCCCAAAAGACCTTACATTTTCTACTCTCAGACTAAGAACAGCTAGTGAAACTGAAATCCTGGAGCCCCTGCCACAACGTGCATTTTCAAGACCCTCCATTCTAGGGTCTTATGTGAATAAGAAAAAATCCTGGAGTACCCCCTTCAGCATTTGCTTTTCTCTTATCTTCATGCTATCCCCTTATCTGGAAATTTGCTGCAGTGGAAAGAGACCAGGGTTTGGGGTCAGATGCATCAAGGTAACATAGCAGATAGAGTGCTACTAGACTTGGAGTCACAGATACTTATTTGAATCCTGCTCATCTAGTTGCTAATTGTGTGATCTGGGCAAATCACGTAACTTCTGTGCGCTTCAGTTTCTTCCACTTTAAAATAGGTCCAATAATAGCATCTCCATTGCAGAGTTGCTATGAGTTTCACATGAGGTAACATGTAAAGCATTTTGCAAACCTTAAAGTACTATAGAACTGCTAGCTATTATTACCATTATTATCTTATTTCAAATATCAGTCTTGACTCTAGTATTTCTGTGAAGTAACCTTAATTTTTTCATCTTAAGATGAGAAAGTTGGGCTAGATGGACTCGAAGTTCCCTTCCTGACTTAAATCTACCATCATAGAAGAAATAACATTTTCATGAGGGATTAATTTTTTTGTCCTTCACAAATGGAAGACAACATAACAATGCCTAACAGAGGGCTGGCTTAGCAAACACCTATGGGTCTTGGTACCATATGAAGTGAAGAATGCTGTTGATGTATAAGTGAGAATAGAACTAAGGCCAAGAACGTATACAATACAAAATGTTGAGTGAAGACAGAATAACCCATAGACAACTATCCTTGAGGGTCCCTAAGATAAGAGTTGTATAAATAAAGGATGAAGTTAAGGTTCTGCAGAGAAGCATCTTTCAGGTCAAGTCTAGAAATAAGTTTCTATGAGTAATAAGAATACAGTAGCAAGTTCACCATCAGGACATATAGGTAATAGGGAAGGAGGATTCTGGATAGGACCCTCTCTGGCTGTGAATCTCCTCGTTCTATCCTCATTCATACATCAATACACCAATCATTATCACCTAGTCTTTCAGACTTAGCCCTCCTTCACAATTAAGCACTAAAAAAGAGAAAAAATATCTAAGTAAAGAAAGGTTACTGTTCTAGGACTCTTTCTTTTACTACCAAGATATGTACACTTAGTAGCACTTAGAGAGCTACTTCGACTCTTTGTTCTTCTGACCCCTTTTCTGGATCATATGAAGCATAGTGGTAGAAAAGGATAGATGTTGCAGTATAACAGCTGATTCACCCCAAATTTTCCTTATTTGACACAATGGTTTTGAAGCACCTACTTGACCTGTCTGGCCCACAATATTGGCCAGTGGGCAAAAACTATCCTGGCTATTGTATATCCCTTACACCATGGGCCTTTCATTTAAATATGCAGATTGATTTAATCTGGTCACTGAAATAATGCTCCTGCAAATATGTACTCTCAGTGGGTGGAAGCTTATCCATTTGTTCATGCACACTGGATTTTTGTCACTAAGAAACTTTTAAGAAATTCCTTCCTAGGTTCCCACTTAGTACAGACCATGAGAGAGGTATACATGTCACATGTTGGTCAGATAGGTGGACACATATAAAATACTAACCTAGAAAAACAATTCCACTGCTGCTACTATCCATAATCCAAGGAAGCTGGAAACTGGAAAATTTCTGATGTAAAAACATGCTTAGCCTAAATTTGTATGGAAACTGACCTTAAGTTGTCAGGAGCACTATCATTCTTAGAATATTAGAAACACTCTTAACAAAACATATGGTTTAATACTACATATGATTCTTTTGGCATACCCGATGAGAATGCCAGCTCATTCTTCTGTTGCCTCATGGACCTCCAGTTCACAGATGAGTCTGTCCTAGATTATCTGAAGGGGTGGGCTAATGAAATGGATTATATCTGCCCATCAACAGCCATCAGAAGTTCTTCCCTAACCACCTGATACCCCCTGCCATAACTTCCAGCCAGGAGAAATGGGTCTATATCTTTTATGAAAAAAATTCCCTTTAGTCTTTCCCAATGAAAGGCTTTGTTTCTGGTCCTACTGACTACTGACACTGAAGTGGACCTATGCATCACAGTCAAAAGAACTCACCTGCTCTTGGAACCAGAGAACTTTACCTTCTAATCTATACTGCTGTACCCCACAAGGAAAAGGGATTCAGAACTTATCTGGCACCCCATAATATTCCTTCTGTCCTCAAATTTCATTGGACAGTATCTTTTTATGGGGAAGAAAATCAGGACACTTTTTTTATCTATTCTTGGCTGAGCTATCACTGCTCATCATGGCTATTAACAGTGACCTATAGACTAAACTCCAAATTGAAGAATGATCTTACATGGCTTTTGGGAACTCAACCCCAAAGAATAGGATCTCTGTCTGTTGTTGCTTCCTACTGTCTCTGTTTTTTAAATCTCTCCCTCATTCTATCACTTGCTCCCTTATTCTCCAACTCTTTGTCTATTATAAACATTTCATTATCTGACCTATTGGATGGACTCACAACTTTTTTTTAACCTAACCCAATGAAATACCTTAACAACAAACCTCATTGCTTTCTAGGTATGTTTAAATGTATTTGCTTACTATGAAAGTGGGCTCCCATCTCATTTCATGGCAGTGCACTTTGAATATCTGATCAGCTCTTTCAATAGTTTTTATTCATTCCCTCCTCAGCTTACCCAGAGTACTATATTATATTCAGATGTGTGAGCCCTATCTCTCAGATTTACTATAGAAACCTTTATTTCTAACACCCCTCTTTAGAAACCCACCTCAAAATACAGCACCAAGTATCTATAATGTAACTTCACTTTTGTTTCCAACTCCTCCTCTGTCCTCTTTGATTCCATTGGTGGACCTCACCAACCCTACTGCATAGGATACCACTATGGAAGGAGTAAGGTGTGAATAAAGAGAGGGTATGGCATATTTCAAATGCTACCTCCATCCCAGAATTTCCAATCTGATTCTGAATGATTTTACTTCCTACAAGGGACATGGTTGTTTACACATCATCTCCCTCATTAGACCGTGAGATCCCTGCGAACAGGAACTGTCTTTTATGTTTTTCTGTATCCCTTGTGATTTGCACCATGATAATAGATGCTTTTGGACTCACTGATTACCCTCCTTACACAATCTTCTGCTAGTCAAGCTTGACACCAGCCTTCACCATTCAGTACACTTTGATATCCACCTCTGTTTGGAGACAGAGAATCTTTATTGTTTTGTGGATAGAGAACATATAAGCTCCTTCCATGGCATTGGCATAGGACTTGCATATGTGACTATATCTCTTCTCACTTTTCCACTTAAGAAGCCTTTTACCCTCCATACCTTGTAAGATCATGACAAACCATTTCCATGAACCTGTTGGCCACTTGAAGCTCTGCCTTCCATCAGCTCCTGTGTACTCAGACACCAAACCTCCATGTTAGCCAAGTTGATGAGTCACTTCTAAACTTTTTCATGTTTTTGAAAATTATCCCCAGTAGCAATTCTGGCTCCAGGTCAAGGTACTGCAGATCAAGATTTCATCTCTCTAATGAATCTCTGTAGTCAACAAAATAGCTCTGGTTCTTCTCCTCCTTTCTCAGGGCAGAGGTGATACCTTTGTCAACACCTCCTGCTGCATCTATCTTGCCAGTCAGGATTCATGGAGAACTATCTTCATAATCTGAAACTTCTTGCCCTCCCTACATTGTATAACAAATGAAGATAACACCTGGACATTGTTCCTTGGGTTCCTTGACTTCAACATTTCATAATGGCTCTACAACCTCCTTTAAGGGTTACTCTTTATATTCATTAATGTTTAGTCCAAGAGTGTGAGTAGAACTCTGTGCAATCCCAAGGCTAGTGATACTATCCAACAGTTCTCTTTAACTTATGCTCCAAGGACCTTGTGTGCTGACTCTTTACGTGCAGGGTTATTGGAGATAAACATAACTGTAAGATTAAGAAACTTACAATGGGTAGAGGTCTAGACAGAAGAATCTTGGATTTCCCTTATGTCGACATGAACCACCATCCACTTAAAGAAAGACAACAGTCACATATACTTTTCAGAATCAGGGATTACTTGCCCCTCTGAGAAAAATTTGCCTGGCTTTAATTGCAAGGCAAATAGTCTCCCTTGCTTTGCTTGCAAAACCCAACACAGAGAGAAACCGTTGCCCTGTTCCATTTGCTAAGCCAACTGGAATTTGAAACAGTAAAAATGTGCTCTGTTTTGAGTGGAGATTCTTCCTTTTTGAATTCTTCCGTAGCTACATGTTCTGGATTTAGGCATCATCTGATCTGAGCTGAAATTGGAAGTTGTGATTCTTGCCAAGAGACACCTGATCATATTGGTAGTCAACAAAAAAGGATCTAGTAAATAGAGAGAGAGAGATTGTAAATGAGAGAGAGAGAGAGAGAGAGAGAGAGAGAGAGAGAGAGAGAGAGAGACACACACACACACACACACAGAGAAAGAGAGAGACAGAGAGACAGAGAGACAGAGGGGGAGAGAGAGAGAGAGAGAGAGATAAGACAGTGACAGGCAGAAAAATAGGCATATGAGAGATAGACAGAAGGCCTGATTTGCAGAAAAGGTTAGCTGTAGAGATTACCAGGTATTTGCAGGAGACAAATCACAAGAAAGTAACCACATTAAAACCCACAGTCACCCAGATTCATTACCTTAGAGTCATCTTCAGCTCTCCGTTCTTTTTCCTCATCCTCTTTTAAGCTGGCCTATATTCAGTCAGTTGCTACATCTTATGGGTTCTATTTCCACAGCATTTTTCATGTCAGTCCCCTTATCTATACTCAGAGTCATCATCTTAGTTTGGCTATAATTTCCTATTGATTGGACTATTATAATAGATTGGACTCCAGTCTTCCTATCTAATTCATCCTCCACACAGATGCCAAAGTAATTTTCCTAAAGCACAGGTCTGACCATGCCACTTCCCTACTCAAAAAACTTCCATGGTTACCAATTGGCTCTAGGACAAAATATAAAATTCTGTATTAAGCATTTAAAGCTTTCACAATCTGACTTCAGCCTGCCTTTTCAGACTTATTGCGCATTAACCATTAACCCCCACCCCCGACCCTGGCCAACTCATAATTTTTATTCTAGCCAAAGTGGACTATTTGTTGTTCTCTAAACTTGGCACTTGATCTCCCACATCTAGGCTTTGGCCCAAGCTAACCCCATTCCTGGAATGCATTTCCTCCTTACCTCCACCTTTCAGAATCTCTAGCTTTCTTCAAGACTCAGATTATAAGGCATCTCCTATTGGAAGCTTTTCCTAATTACTTTAATTCTTAATTTTCTTTCTATCCTCGAATTATGATGTATGTATTTTTCTGCTTGTTGGGAAAGATTCATGAGCAGCAATGAGGCACCTGAAGGTTTTGTAATAAATTTAGTGGGATAATAGGGGGGAAAAGTCAATTTGATTTCATCATTTTTTTCAACCCTTGAACAGAGGTAGAGAAATTTTATAATGGGAATCTCCTAGTGATGAACTTTAAATATTAGAATGTATGGTGTTCCCTCTGTTGGCAAGCAACCTTTCCTTATCTTTATAAATCCTCCATGAACCCAAAACCTGGTGCAATACCTTACACATAGTTAGCACTTAAAAATTGTCTGAATTGACTCAAATCAGCATATTTATCCAACATGAAAGGGAATTTCCTCTGGTTCTATGAATATTTAGTGGATGCTGGTATGGCCCCTAGGATATCTGTTATCTCTCACTCTTATTCTGTGACTAACTCATTTTCCTTTCTAGGCCTGCATGTCCTTATGTCTTTTATAACACTTCTTTCATGTAAGTCGTCATTGGTCATAAACTGCAGCCTACTTACACCCACCATGCAAGTCTGATTCTTTAGAGATTGTGATGCTCCATGATTCATAGCTCTAAGACCATGAATTTTTGAAGTAGCAATAAAGTTAGAATCATTCATTGTGCACACTAATTTTTCAATCAAGTTCCATGTAATTTAGTCAATCTCTTCCTCTTCATTTTTAATTTTGTTCCCAATTCAGTAATGCCAGTACAAGTACACATATATATATACACACACACATATACATATGTATACATACACACACGGACACATACATATACATACATGCATATACATACGTGCATGTGTATATGTATTTGTGCATATATCTATATATACTTTTGTCATTTTTCCCAGTCATGTACAACTCTTTGTGACCTCATTTGGGGTTTTCTTGGCAAAGATACTGGAGCGATTTGTCATTTCCTTCTCCAGCTCATTTTATAGATGACTTTCCCAGGGTCACACAGATTATTCAGATCTGAGGTCAGGTTTGAACTCAGGAAGATGAATCTTCCTGATTCCAGGCCCAGCACTCTATCCAATGTAACACCTAGGTCTCTCTCTCTCTCTCTCTCTCTCTCTCTCTCTCTCTCTCTCTCTCTCTCTCTTTCTCTCTCTCTCTCTCTCTCTCTCTCTCTCTCTCTCTCTCTCTCTTTCTCTCTCTCTCTCTCTCTCTCTCTCTCTCTCTCTCTCTGTCCTTTCTCTCCCTCTCTCTCTGTACGTCTAGTATATACTACATATGTCTACTACATATATCTATACATACACATGTACCTATATACTTAGTATATTTATGTATATATGTACACACATAGTATGTATGTGTGGGAATGATATTGTATGGCAGAAGATGGGATGGTTACATGGTAAGAGCAAGGGATGGCAAATAGATAGCTAGAGTGAAAACCTCACAATGTTTGGAGAAATCAAGGAAGGCTTCAAGCTTACTGGGTGGACTCCTTGTGGTAAAATTCTAGAACATGGACAAGAATTATACAGGATGGATAAGTATAGAAGTGTTTCAGTCTATACTGTTGGAGGGAACTCCTGAATTGATGAGATTATAAATCTGTTTATTTCAATATATTTTCCACTCAATTAAATGTCAACATTTGTGCAACACATAATGTTTATCCATTTTGTTTTTCAAGTGTGGATGGCTACTTCAATTTATTTTGAGTATATCTGGATATCATTTAACGAGCTATATAGTTCTCTAGTGCTTGATCTAATTATCACATCACAATACACCAATAATGATGTCTGGAGTAACTTCCCCTAGACAAGGAATTACTCCTAAATCTATATTTTATGTAGGATTTTTTTCGTGACAGTGATAAACTTTAGAGCACACACATTTTTTTTGTTTTATAAATTATGTGGTGTTGATATTTGTGAAGTCGTGGAAGTCCTGAATTCTTGAAACATTTTAACATATGCATGGGGATACTTTCTTAGAGAAGAGTCTTTAAGAATACATTTTTGTCTGTCACATGAACTTTTCAAAATGAACAAATAGTAGAGATACATTATGGCATGGTGGAAAGATTGCTGGTTTTATAATTATAATACATAGGTAATCTTTTTTATTTCACTTAACCTCTCTGGAACTCAGTTTTCTGATATGTAAAATAGTCCTAAAAAACCACTTACTTTGCAGAAGATGATACTTAGACCTAGAGAGAAATGCAAGTGATTTATTCAAGATCACAGTTAATGAATAGGAGAGTCAGGACCTCTGACTCCACATTTATGGACTTTTCTACTATGCCTTATTGTTTCCTGTTTTTAGACATGAGGAAGGAAGAATGTAGCTCAGAAGATGCTGATATAGAGGGGCAGCTAAGTGGCACAGTGAATAGAGTACCAGCATTGGAGTTAGGAGGACCTGAGTTCAAATGTGGCCTCAGACACTTGACATACTTACTAGATGTGTGACCTTGGCTAAGTCACTTAACCCTAATTGCCCTGCCTTCCCTCTCCAAAAAAGATGCTGATATAGAGAAGCTTATGAAAAAGTGAGAAGCCTGTGAGACTCAATGTTAGAAGAGATATGATTTCAAATCCTGGCTCAATGTGAATTAGTTTGTTCACTAATATTCATAGTGAACTGATTCCTTTCTATTGACAGAGTTGAAATCTCAACACATTTGATGAATGAGTTTTCCTGAGGGTGGGGGATGAAGAAGGGATAATTTTGGAGTGTAGAGCACTGTCTTGGAAATGCAAAAATTTTGTGGGGTACTACAGTAGACAGCATGAGGGCACCAGCCATCTGGGTAAAATGAAATACCAGGAGAGGGGAAGGAAAAGCAGAAGGATTCTAAAGATAAACTTCCTTTAATTCAGAGCTTTCTTTATTGCCAATCCTGGGTTAGCATCAGAATTAATTATATGAAATAGAGGAAAGGGGATTTGTCTAAGTAGGAGAGTTGTGTGACCTATTGTTTGATAAAAGGAATTCCACAGCTATGATAGACTTACAAATGGTCCCAGTATGTTTTGTAATGGTGAGGCCTATTAGACTAGACAAAAAGCTATAAGAGAACATGCATTAATTAGTAAACTGTTAGTGGTAAATGTTTTTTAATTTGGGTCTGGAAATTGAAAAGAGCTTCATGGCTATGCTGTAGTGTAAATCTTTCATGCACTAAATGCTCATTAAGCACCTATTATGTGCCAGGTGCTGTGCTATGCATTTTGGATAAAAATCTATCAAAAAAAGTTAGTATCCTGAAGGATCTTACATTGTAATGTGAATGTCAACATTTATAGACTTAAGTATGTAAGGTAAGACATAGACAAATCAAAGACAAAATGTCCTTAGGAGAAGAAATAGTCAAAAATATTTGGAAAAGCAAATGAAGCTTGTGATGAGTGCTGAAGGAAATCAAGTATTCCAGGAGATGAGGGAAGAGAACATTTTAGGCATGAGTAAAAACCATTACCATGAAGAAAAGGTATGTTCAGTATTGTGTGGGGAACTGCTAATAAGCCAGGAGAGTAGGACTGTTGAAAGTCTGGAGGAGATTAACCTAGGAAAAGACCAGATTGTGAAGTGTTAAATACCAAACAGAGAAGTTTGTTTGACCCTAGAAGGAATTTATGGATAAGAGTGTATATTTATGGCAGAGTCAGACCAGATTTTAAAAAAATCACTTTGGTAGCTGTGGGGAAGATGGATTAGTAAAGGAAGAGACTTCAGGCAGAAGATTCCTATTTAGAAAGATTCTACTTCTTTTCAGATAAATAATAATGAAGGACCTGAACTAGGTTGGTGGCTATGTGGGTAGATAGAAAGAGATGTATATGAGAAGTATTGTTCACATAGATATTATAAAATTTGGTAAATGATGGGATATGAGGCATGACAGAGATAAGTGTAAAGGATGAAATCAGAGATTCAACTGGTGCTATTAGAAGTATGGAGGTACCTTTATCAGCTATTGGGAAGTTCATAAGAGGGCGAATTTTTGGGAAATGATAATGTATTAGACATGATGAGTTTGAGAGGCTAAAAGCACATCAAATTAGAAGCATTCAATAGGCATTTGATGATGTGGGGTGGGAGCCCCAGATAGAGATTAGGGTTGGATATATAGATTTGGAAGTCATCTTCATAGAGATTCTAGCTGAATCCATGTCAATTTGGGAGATTACCAAGTGACAGAGTATAAATAGAAAAGAGAAGAGGGACATAGATAGGTAGATAGATAGATAGATAGATAGATGGATAGATAGATAGGTGGGTAGGTAAAACATTTGTTGGGTACTTTCTAGGTGCCAGGCACTGTACTAAGCATTGTTTATACAAATGAAAATAAAAAGGAGATAGTCCCTAAGCTTAAAGAGCTAACATTCTAGTGTGGGAAGACAACTTACCAAAGAGGGTTGTAAAGAAATTGGGTAGGAGGATAGGCTGTCGGGGAGGAGGCGGAAAAGTCCATACAGTCACAAGTGGACTCCAGAATGAAGTGAGCACTTAGTGAAAGGCAAAAGAGATGGATAAACTGTACCTGTAATTGAACAAGAAAATAAGAGTAGAATGAATATTTTCAGAAAAGTTCAAATCAAAATCTGTCTCCCATGAAGATAAAGGCTCATCTTTTTTTTAATATCAACATTCTACTGGTATTGCTTTATGACAGTGAGACATAGAATGGAACAGTCTCCTAAGTTTTAAAAATGAATATAATACAGAGGGAAATGGAAAGCACATGATAGTTATAATCAGTCTATATCATAAAGCCAAATGAGATTAGATTGATAGATAGATAAATAGATAGATAGATAGATAGATAGGCAGATAATTCATTTTTAAGCACTTTGTATGTTCCAGCACAAATGCATGCACAAGGAACATGCATTCTAATCAGGAAAGACAACACATAAGGGGGAGCTGAAACAGGGAAGAGGTATGCAAACAGGTGCAAGGGGTAAAATGGTGGCCAGGAAATTATTTTAAAGCATAATTCTGCGTGTGATACAGTGCTCACCTACCAGAGTCCAGTGGCCCAAGGGCAGAGTCCATTGATGGAGAGATAAAGATTATATTCCAATGAGGAAGATAAGGATTATGTTCCAATGAGGAATTTCAAAGAAGAACTGGAGTAAAACATGTCATCAAGGGAAGTGTATAGCTACAATAGTCCATTGGTGCCTTTGCAATGTCATGAGAAAATAAGGAAGGCCTCCAGTACATTGGGTGGACCCCCTGAGGCAAATTTATGGGAGTACATAAATAAGAGTTGCACAAAGTTTGCAGGAATGGATGAGTTGCGATCTGTATCTTTGGAGGGAACTTCCAAATCAGTGAGAAGAGGGATCCCTTTGAATATTGACTAACTTGCATATATACTCCCACAGCAAAACAGCTGAGTGCAGAGATTCTTTTGCTTTTGTATTCATGGACCCAGGCCTTGGAATGATACCTGGAACATGATAGATGGTTAGCAAATGTTTGTTGAATTAAATTGAACTTTAACCTGGTCATGTTTCCTTTTAAATATTTTGAGATTTACATCCTTTTAGGGTGGTGTTGTTCAGTTGTATCCTCGTCTTCATGACCCATTTGGGGTTTTCTTGACAATGATGCAGTAGTGGTTTGCCATTTCCTTCTCCATCTCATTTCACAGATGAAAAACTGAGGCAAACAAGGTTAAGTGACTTACCCTGAGTCACATAGCTACTGAATATCTGAGCCCAGATTTGAACTCAGAAAGATGAGTGTTCTGACTTCAGGCCTTGTCCCATCATTTTGGGTACAAGCTGGTATACGATGGCAACACATCCAAAAAACCACAAGGAGGAATTCCTGAATTCCTCAGGAATATTTTAAATTTTATAAAATGTAAGACCTCTGAAAACGTAATTTAATGAGGGAAAAAATCATTCAATCTCAATAAGAGAAAAAAGACAGTTATGTAGATGTCAAGGCCTGAATCTTTAATTTTTACATTCTCTAGTTTTTCTATGTTTCAATTATCTCATTTTATTATCTCATTTTATTAATTTCTCTTAATATGCAGAAAAGAAAGAAAGAATTTATCTTTGTTGAGCATCCTTTAAAAATACAAATCAGTTTATATTTTTGTCTTCTTGTTAATAAATTTCATACTCTATTTTCCTGTAACTCTTAAAGTTCAATTTTTGGAGGGTTCTACTAACAGCTGAGTTGCTATGATAGACATACATACATTTATACATAATATCTCCAACATTCAAGGCACTGCATTAGGTTTCACAAGGGATAAAGAGTTGAACAAAACATGGTCCAACCCCCAAGGAGTTCTTAATCTGGTTGCTATCATTACTGTTTAACCTTAACTAAATTTAAATTAAATTGAATCAAATAGATGTACCACAGCTTAAATATTTTCCCATGGAAGAGTGACTTTTTTCCAAGTGAAGAGCCTCATTCTTTTCATTCCCATGGAAACACAACTTCTATCAAACAGTGGCCATGAGGATGATTTATAAGACTCTTGATCTTAGCTCACCTTCATGCACACAAATTACCTTAAAAGAAAATAATAGCCATGACTGTATCTACATGGTTTCCACTGACCTTTGTTTAGGTTATGTTTTGATCTTTAATTCAATAGAATAATATAAAGTCATATCAGTAGTTATGACAGCAAGAATTTTAGGGAGCTTTTAGTAAATGTTTGAGTTCCAAGAATTTAATACCAACAGTTTCCCAGTATGCAATGGAACTGTTCTAGAAATCAGTGAGATATACTGGATAAGACCCTGAATTGAGAAAAAGGAAATCTGGGCTCTAGAATCAGCTATGCTTCTGTGTGACCTTTGGTAAGACATTTCCCTTCCTGGCATTTCAGTATTTTCATTTTTAAAATGGAGTGAGGCAGTTACTAAATGATCTATAAATTCTGTTCAAGCTCTACCATGCTAAAACTCTAGTCCATATTATCTGAAATTTTCATGTTATACTTTCATCACAAGGCAGTGAAGTAGCACAGTGGATAGAGTGCTGGATCTCAAATCAGGAAGACCCTGAGTACAAATCCTGTCTCAGATACTTAGTAGCTGAGTGATGCTGAGTAAGTCATTTAACCTCTGTCTGACTCAGTTTCTGAAACTATAACATGGGACTAATAATAACCCCTATCTCACAAGGTTTGTGTAAGGGTTAATGAGAGGACTCATGTAAAGTAGTTGGAAAACTCTAAAGCACAATATAAATGCTGGCTATTGTTAACAATTGTTTTAAGTGTCTTGGTGGCAATAGCTATTTATTCTCTCTAATGAAGTGTCCTAGTATTTTGACACTTTGATGTAGTTCAATAGCTTCCTTAGTTGTTTGTGATTTCATTTTCGAAAGAGAATTTCATTTTTCAATTAACAAGTATTTTATTTATTAATCTAAATCTCTTACTACTCCCTTGTCCAAGTGAACAAAATAAAGTATAACAAAACATCACTGCCAGTATCACCACTACCATTACCTCCAACAACAAAAATCCCCCATTACCATCCTCCTATCCTCCCCTCCATTATAATAGCTCATGCCTTTTTTATATGGAATAATTTACCCATTCAGTCTCCCCCCTCCTTCTTCCAGTCAATTTTCTTTCTCACCTCTTATCTATTATTATTTTGGGGGATATCATCCCATCAAGTTCACCTTATATCCACACCTTCTGTCTACATATACTCCTAATTGCTTTTATAGCAGTAAAGTTATTAAGAGTTACAAATATTATCTTGCCATATAGAAATATAAACAGTTTAACCTTATTGAATTTCTTTTGTTTTCTATTTCTTGCTTCTTTTTTACCTTTTTATATTTCCTTTGAGTTTTGTATGGAGGCCAAAATTTTTATTCATCTCTGGTCTTTTAATTAGGAATGCTCAAAAGTCCTCTATTACTTTAAATGTTCATCTCCTCCCCCCAAAAAATATTACATTCAATTTTGCTGGGTAGGTGATTCTTAATTGCAATCCTAACTCCTTTTTCTGCCAGAATATCGTATTCCAAGGCTTCTGGTTCTTTAATGTGGAAGCTGCCAAATCCTGTGTAATCTTGACTGTAACTCCACTATGTTTGAATTGTTTCTTTTTGGCTGCTTGCAATACTTTCTCCATGATCTGTGAGTTCTGGAATTTGGCTATGATGTTCCCAGGACTTAGCATTTTGGGATCTCTTTCACATGGTGATCGATGGATTCTTTTAACTTCTATTTTGCTATCCAGTTCTAAGATCTCAGGGCAGTTTTCTTTGATAATTTCTTGAAAGATAATGTCCAGACTCTTTTTTTCTTGATCTTGGCCTTCAGGTAGTCCAATAATTCTTATATTATCTCTCCTGGATCTATTTTCTAGGTCAGCTATTTTTCTTTTTTCCTTTATAAATAGTATTTTATTCTTTCCAATTATATGTAAAGACATTTTTAACGTTCTTTTTTTGACATAAAAAAATCAAACTTTTTTTAATCAAAATACTAAGAAAATATGACATAGCCTTGAAACAATAGAAGGCTATGTTAATTGCATTCAGTAAGAAGTTGGTATAAAGAGAGCAAGATCTTTTCCAAAACAATGCCTGGTACTAACATGTTGCTCAAAGTTTTAACCAACAGCAATAACTGGATAATTGGTGTTAGCTGCCTCCTGTACTGTGGGGTAGAAAAAAGGTCTCCCTTGCAACCTGCTTAGAAGTTTAAGTTGTCTTCTTACCCTTTCTTGTCCTAAGAGGGTCCTCTCAACAAATTGTTTCTGTTGAAGAGGGCAACTGAACAGGGCCAAGGTCAGGTATAACATCTTTTTGTGCTTTGGGGAAAACTAACTTTCCCCCAAACCAGTCATTTACCATACCATAAAGCAACAGGCTTAAGATTGTTCTGCAAGCAAAGAGAGGTTTTCTTTGGCCTTAACTCAAAATCATTTCATGTTAGTCTCAAAAAACACTTTAACTGAAGTATTGCCCCTATAGCACTTTTCAGAAGGGAAAGAAAAAGTAACCTAAACAGCAGTCCTAGGAAAGCCAATGTAAATGTACCTAAGCTTCACATGTCTGATGGGAGATTTCCCATTATGATCTTGCTTGGTGTCCCAGGTGAAGGATGGCATGCACACTGTCTTCATCAAAGGAAAGATCGCCTGGGAGCTGCTAAGTGCTCTAATCCAAGAAACCCTCTTTCCCCAGACTCCCCTCTGGATGCCAGATCTTGTACTGGGGAGAAAAGCACAACTATGTTTCTCTTTTCCATTCAGTAGTGAATTCATGGATGCTGCTTTCTGCTCTATGGGAAATGGTTCACTCAAGTGGTTGTGAAGTTGGCACCAAACAAAAGTGGACACCTACATCATGGATTCATGCCAGATGAGAGGTAGTTTGGGGAGGAGAACTTCTAATACTTATAAACCCAAAGGGTATTCCGGCTTCTAGGAATGGAACACTTCTGAACCAGCTGGAAGCAGTTAAGGGCTCCAACAGATAGAATAGAGATCATCTTCACTGAAGATGGGCCTGGGTACTATTAACTCTTCATGCTACCTTCAATCCAGATCTTAGCACCTGTTTTTTTCCATTTCTTCACCTATGGGCTAAAACGTACAGAATCCAGAGGCAGATGTGAAATTCCCATAAACTTATTCTTAAACTTGCTACCTGTCTTAATTTGCTCAGTGTTAAATTTTCACTGAAAGGTAAAAATTTCCATACATTTTTATAAGTAGACCCATTCTCCCACCCCAGATGACTACTGAAAATTACCCTATTTTGCAATAGATGCCAGGTAATCCTTCATCTTCTTGGTCATGGTGGGGATGAGGTGCATGTGGTCATCAACACAGGACTCTAGCTGCCTCTTCACCTGCTGCTTCTTGCTCCCAGCATCCACCAAGTCTTTGACTTTGTCATGGCAGTGCATTTTGCATCAAGCCAGTCGGTGCTGGAATTTCTCCAGTTCACTAGTCACAAGGCCTGTGCCAGGGCAAGGGAGCATGGCAGTGTTCAATGCACTGATGAACCTGATGCATGGAGGCCTGGATATCTTCACAGCAGCTGGCACTGTACCGGAACATGGTACTCTGCATCTTGGGAATATTCTTCTGCTCCACTCTTTTCTCCTCGGTGTCTACTGCTTCCTCCACCCGCAGCTGCTGCGACTCCGCCATGGCATACAACCCCCCTTTCTCGCCGCCCCCAGCCCTGCACCCTGCCCTGCTCAGCCTGAGCGCTCTAGCCTAGCCTGGATTCCACATGGAGCCCCGAGAGAGATCCACCACCCCTCCCCGTGCCCCGGACTAAAATTCGTTTATATATAAAATTTTGAGTTCCAAATTTTCTCCCACCCTCTCTCCCTTCCTCCCTGCCTAAGATAGGAAGCAATTTGATATAGCTTATATATGTGCAATCATATAAAACCTATTTCCATATTAGTCATGTCGTGAAAGAAGAAACGGAATAAAAGGAAAACATCCCACAAAATTCTATGTTGTAAGGTCACTTTCCATATTATCATTTTATGATACCAAGGGAGTTTCCCTGTCTTAGTTCATGTATTCTGACATCAGATGTCTTGGTTGCCATGTCTGCTAAACAATAGCCATTGCAACTAGTCACTTGATCTCCTGGAATAACAGCATGGAGAGGCTAAAATAAAAGTTGTGAAGGAGCAATGGGGATGCATGACAAGTGTTCCAGTTTCCTGATCTGAGGCTAGGCTGAATGCGTCACTCAGGTAGCTGTTGTGACAATTCACCCAACTCAGGCTGCCAATTTAATCCTTCTGATGGAGTATAAAGAAATCTCCTCCTTCCACCCAAATGTAGTGCATTTGGACATAATCAAATATTTCATACCACCCAGCAATGGTTCTTCTGGGGATTTCTAGAATTGCCCCAGGATCTGATGCCTAGTCTAAGAATTATTTTTCTCCTCAGATCTAATTACACGAGATAATCTAAGAGTAAGGAGAGTTGCTGTCTTTTCTTTAAACTGGTAAATTAGAGAAGAAATTACAGAAAGTTAGAATTGGACTCAGAATCTCAGTCTTGAAAGGAACCTCAGAGGTTATCATGTCCAACCTATGTATCAGCAGTAATTCCCTCTATATCATCCCTGACAAGTGGTCATTGAGCCTATGTATGAACTTCTTTAGAGATGGAGAACTATCTATTGAAGCAGCCCAGTCTATTATTGGTCAGTTCTTGTCATTAAGAATTTCTTATAGTGAGCCAAAACATGCCTCTTGTCACTTTTCATAATTGGTTTTAGTTTTGCCTTATGAGGCCAAGCAAAATAAGTGTAATCCCTCTTCCACATGATCCTATAAATATCTGAAGTCATGACATTTCTCATACCTCAGGTATTCTCTTCACTACTATAATCATTCACATCTTTCAATGCCAGTCCCCTCTCATAACTATGTCTTCCTTCTGGCTATGACTATCAATTGCCATTATACTTCCTAAGAAACCCCCAGAAATCAACACAGTATTCCAGAGGTGATCTAATCAGGGCAGAAGAACCTCCCTTCTTCTGGACACTGATTCTCTTTATGTAGTTTAATATTATATTAGCTTTCTTTTGGTGGTCACATAACACTCTTAACACCTATTGAGCTTAGAATTTTTTTGAACTTAAGATATTTCATAGTAAGATAGGATAACAATCTTGGTACCCTTCTACACTTGTCAACTTTTTGGCGTGATGGAATATAGAGTTAATGTGAAATGTTACAATCAATATCTTTCCTTGCATAACTATATAGTCTTACTAATCTCATTTTCTACTACTACTAATTTCCATTAATTGGCATTTTCACATGATTTAAAAAATAATGCTTATTCTCAATTTAACAAATATCAGAGGAGATCATTTCAATTTACTAAGTAGAAGAAGAAAGTGTTATATATTGAATATGAATTTCTTATATAAAGTATGCTATGAAAAAGTTATGCAATAAATTTAACAAACTCTTCCTGCTTATCTGTCCTTCCTCATGAATTTTCTTTAGTTCTTTTATGTGCATTTAAAAAAAAACTTCAATGACACTTTTTCTTTCTTTCCTTTCTCAACACTATCTCTCTCATCTCCCATCCCATTAGATCTTTCCCTCAAATAAAACTAAAACCCCCATTTTAATAAGTATAAAATCTATAAAAAGACATTTCTATACCCCCCCAAATATACTTCTCATTCTGCACCCAAGGTCCATCACTCTTCTGGGAAGCATGCATCCACATCAATCCTCTGGAGACATAGTTGGTCATTTCTGCAAGATTTTTAATGGCATCTTCCCTATAACATCCCTTTCTTTTAAAAAAAAACTTATTTTTAATTTTCAATGTGGACTTTTATAAGATTTTGAGTTCTAAATTCCTCCCCTTCCCCTCCCCAAGATGGCATGCAATCTAATATAGGCAATGCATGTACAATCATATTAAACACTTCCACATTAGTCCTGTTGTGAAAGAAGAATCAGAACAAAAAGGGAAAACCACAAGAAAGAAAAGAAACAACAAAAAAGAGAAAAAAGTATGCTTCAATTTGCATTGAGACTCCATAGTTCTTTCTCTGGATATGGATAGCACTTTCCATCATGAGTCTTTTGGGATTATCTTGTATCATTGCATTGCTGAGAAAAGCTAAGTCTATCAAAGTTGATCATTGGACAATGTTGCTGTTACTGTGTACAATGTTCTCCTGGTTCTGCTCACTTCACACAGCATCATGTAAGTCTTTCCAGGTAGCACAATAGTATTCCACTACATTCATGTACCACAACTTGTTCAGCCATTCCCCAAATGATGGGCATCCCCTCAATTTCCAATTTGGCACCACAAAAAGAGCTGCTATGAATATTTCTGTACATATGAGTCCTTTTCCCTTTTCTATAATCAATTTGAGAAACAGACCTAGTAGTGGTATTGCATCAAAGGGTATGCACAGTTTTACAGCCCTTTGGGCATAGTTTCAAATTGTTCTACAAAATGGTTGGTTCAGTTCACAGTTCTACCAGCAGTCCATTAGTGTTCCAATTTTCCCACATCTTCTCTAACATTTATCATTTTCTTGTTTTGTCATGTTAGCCAGTCTGGTAGGTGTGAGGTGGTACCTCAGAGTTCTTTTAATTTCATTTTTTTAATCAATAGTGATCTAGAACTTTTTTTATATGACTACAGATAGCTTTCATTTCTTCATCTGAAAACTTTCTGTTCATATTCTTTGACCATTTATCAATTGGGAAATGACTTGTTTCCTCAGAAATTTGACTTTGTTCTCTCTATATTTTATAAATGAAGCCTTTATCAGAGACACTGGCTGTAAACAGTGTTTCCCAGGTTTCTGTTTCTTTTCTTATCTTATTTGCATTTTCTTTGTTTGTGTAAAACCTTTTTAATTTAATGTAATCAGAATTATCCATCTTGTATTTCATAATGTTCTCTATCTCTTGTTTGGTTGTAAATTCTTCTGTTCTTCATAGATCTAACAGGTAAACTATTCCTTGCTCTCCTAAGTTCTTATAGTGTCACTCTCTATGTCTAAATCATATACCCATTTTGACTTTATCTTGGTATATGATTTAAGGTGTTAGTCTATGCCTAGTTTCTGCCATACTATTTTCCAATTTTCCCAGCAGTTTTTGTTAAAGAGTGAGTTTGTATCCCAGAATCTGGACTCTTTGGATTTATCAAAGAGTAGGTTATTATAGTCATTGACTACTTTGTCTTGTATACCTAACTTATTCCACTGATCCACCATTCTATTTCTTGACCAGTACCAAGTAGTTTTTATTATTGCTCCTTTATAATACAGTTTCAAATCTGGTATGGCTAGGCCACCTTCCCTAGCATTTCTTCTCATTAGTTCCTTTGATATTCTAGACCTTTTGTTTTCCCAGATGGATTTTGTTATTATTGTTTCTAGCTCTATAAAATATTTTTTGTAGTTTGATTAGTATGATGCTGAATGAGTAAATTAATTTAGATAGAATTGTCATTTTTATTATATTGGCTCAGCCTACCCATGAGCAATTGATATTTTTTCCAATAATTTAGATCTGACTTTATTTGTGTGAAAAGTGTTTTGTAACTGTCTTCATGTAATTCTTGAGTTTGTCTTGGCAGGTAGATTCCCAAATATTTTATATTGTCTACAGTTACTTTAAATGGAATTTCTCTTTCTATCTCTTTCTGCTGGGCTTTGTTAGTAATATATAGAAATGTTTATAATTTATGGGTTTATTTTATATCCTGCAACTTGCTAAAGTTAGTAGTTATTTCAAGTAGCTTTTTCCTTGATTCTCTAGGATTCTCTAAATTTACCATCATATCATCTGCAAAGAGTGATAACTGTTTCTTTATTGCCTATTCTAATTCCTACAATTTCTTTTTCTTCTCTTGTTGCTAAGCTAACATTTCTAGGACAATATTTAATAATAGTGGTGATAATGGACATCCTTGTTTCACCATTGATATTGTTGAGAATACTTCTAGCTTATCCCAATTACATATAATGCTTGCTGATGGTTTTAGATAGATGCTACTTATCATTTTAAGGAAGACTTCCTTAGTCCTGTGCATTCTAGTGTTTTTAATAGGAACGAGTGTTGTATTTTGTCAAAATATTTTTCTGAATCTATTGAGATAAGTATATGATTTCTGTTAGGTTTGTTGTTGATATGGTCAATTATGCTAATAGGTTTCCTAAAATTGAATCAGCCCTGCATTCATGGTATAGATCCTAACTGGTCATAGTGTATTTTCTTTGAGATAAGTTGCTGTATCACTTTGCTAATATTTTATTTAAAATTTTCGCATCTGTCTTCATTAGGGAAAATGGTCTACAATTTTATTTCTCTTTTAGTTCTTCCTGGTTTAGGTACCATATTTGTATCATAAAAAGAATTTGGTAGGACTCCTTCTTTGCCTAATTTCCCAGATAGTTTATACAGTATTGAAGTTAATTGTTCTTTAAATGTTTGGTAGACTTCAATTTTAAATCGATCTGGTTCTGGAGATTTTTTCTTAGTGAGTTCAATGATGGCTTGTTTAATTTCTTTTTCTGAAGTGGTGTTATTTAAGTATTTTACTTCTGCTTCTGTTAATCTGGGTAATTTATATTTTTGTAAATTTTCATCCATTTCCCTTGGATTGTCAGATTTGTTGGCATACAATTGAGCAAAATAACTCCTGGTTATTGCTTTAATTTCCTCTTCATTGGTGATGACTTCACCCTTTTCATTTGATACTGGTAATTTGGTTTTCTTCTTTCTTTGTTTTTCTAATCAAATTAACCAAAGGTTTATCTATTTTATTGGTTTTCTTATAAAACCAGCTCTTAGTTTTATCCATTAGTTGAATAGTTTTCTTAATTTCAACTTTGTTACTCTCTCCTTTGATTTTCAGAATTTTTAATTCAGTATCTAATTGGGAGTTTTTAATTTGTTTTTTTTTTCTAGCTTTTTTAATTGCATGCCTATTTCATTGACCTCCTCTTTCTCTATTTTATTCATGTAAGTATTTACAGATACAAAATTTCCCCTAAGAACTGCTTTGGCTGCCTCCCATAAGTTTTAATATGTTGTCTCATTTTGTCATTCTCTTTGGTGAAGTTATTGATTGTTTCTATGATTTGTTGTTTGACCCACTCATTCTTTAGGATTAGATTATTTAGTTTCCAATTAATTTGTAGTCTTTCTTTCCATGGTTCTATATTACGTGTAATTTCTATTGCATCATGATCTGAAAAGTATGCATTTAATACTTTTACCTTTCTGCATTGGATTGCAAGGGTTTTATGACCTAGTATATAGTCAGTTTTTGTGTAGATACTATATACTGCTGAGAAAAATGTACATTCCTTACTATTCCCATTCAATTTTCTCCAGAGGTCTACTGTATCTAACTTTTCTAAAATTCTCTTCACCTCCTTAAATTCTTTCTTGCTTATTTTGTATTTAGATTTATCAAGTTCGGAGAGGGGAGGTTGAGGTCCCTACTAGTATAGTTTTGCTATGTATTTTTTCCCGTACCTTACATAACTTCTCTTCTAAGAATCTGGATGCTATATGTTCAGTAATGATATTAGTTCATTGCTTATGGTACCTTTTAGGAGAATGTAGTTTCCTCCTTTATCTCTATTAGATCTTTTATTATTTATCTCTATTAGATCTATTAGATCTATTTTTGCTTTTGCTTTGTCTGAGACCAGGACTGGTACCCCTCCTTTTTTTACTTCCGCTGAAGTGTAATGTATTCTGCTCCAGTCTTTTACCTTTACTTTGTGTGTATCCCTGTGCTTCAAATTTTTATTACAAGTGACATATTGTAAAATTGTGGTTTTTAACCCACTCTGCTATCTACTTCCTTTTTATGGGAGAGTTCAACCCATTGACATTCACAGTTATGATTACTAACTGTGTCTTTCTCTCCATCCTCTTTCTCCCATCCCCACCATTAATACTTTTCTCTCTTTATTCTCCCTTTCCTTCCTTACAAGTGTTTTGCTTCTGACCACCTCCTCACTCAATCTGCCCATTCTTCTATCAGCAACCCTCCCTTTTCTTTCCCCTGTCCCCTACTATTTCTTTCCTCCGTTCAACCCTCCTTTTTGCCAGCCTGCCTCCCTTTTCTTTTCCCTTTCCCCTCCTACTTCCTTTAGGGTAAGATAAATTTCCATATCCAACTGAGCGTGCATGCTATTTCCTCTATGAGCCAAATATGATGAGAATAAGGTTCAAACAATGCTTGCCTCCCTCCCTTCTTTCCCTGTACTGTAATACATCTTTGCTCCTCTTCATTTAATCTAATTTACACTTTTCTAATTCCTCCTTTCCTCTTCTCCCAGTACAATCTTTTTATCACCCCTTAATTAATTTTTTTTAGCATCACTTCAAAGTCAACCCATACTCACACCCTCTGTCTATGTATACCTCTTCTAAATGTCATAATAAAGATATGGCTCTCAAGAGCTACAAGTATCATCTTCCCAGGTAAGGATGTAAATAGTTTAAACTTATTGAATAACACATTTTTTGATTCCCTGTTTACCTTTTTATGTTTTTCTTGAGCCTTGCATCTGAAGATCAAATTTTCTGTTCAGCTCTTTTTCTTTTTTTCATCAGGAAAGTTTGGAAGTCCTCTCACTGAATGTCAATCTCTTCCCTTGAAAGATTATGCTCAGTTTTTCTGGGTAGCTGATTCTTGGTTGTAATCCAAATTCTTTGCCTTTTGAAATGTCATATTCTAAGCCCTCTGATCCTTTAATGCAGAAGCTGCTAGGTCCTACACAATTCTTACTGTAGTTCTACAATATTTAAATTGTTTATTCCTGGCTGCTTGTAGTATTTTTCCTTTGACATCTGGAATCTGGCTACAATATTTCCTGGAGTTTTCATCTAGGGATCTCTTTCAGAAGGTAACTGGTTGTTTCTTTCAATGACTATTTCACCATACAGTTCTAGGATATCAGGACAGTTTTCCTGGATCATTTCTTGAAAGATGCTGTCGAAGATCTTTTTTGATCTTGGCTTTCAGGTTGACCAATAATTCTTAGATTATGTCTGCTGGATCTATTTTCCAGGTCAGTTGTTTTTCCAATAAGGTATTTTACATTTTCTTCAATTTTTTTCATTCTTTTGATTTTGTTTGACTGATTCTTGATGTCTCATAGATTAGCTTATCTCATAGATTAGTTTACATTAGCCACTCATTAGCTTAGAGTTGCCCAATTTTAATTTTTAAGGAAATGTTTCCTTCAGTGAATTTTTGTACCTCCTTTTCCATGTGGCCAATTCTACTTTTTTAAGGAGTTGTTTTCTTCAATGGACTTTTTTTCCATCTTGCCAATTGTTTTCTTCAGTCAATTTTAGTTATTTCTTTCCAAGCTGTTGAGTCTTTCTTGCATGCTTCTCATTTCCTTTACCAATATTTCTTCTACTTCTCTTATTTGACTTTTAAATTCCTTATTGAGCTTTTCCAAGAAGACTTTTTGGGCTTCAGACTATTTCATGTTCTCCTTTGGCATTTGTCGTCTTCTGAGTTGTGTTTTGATCTTCCCTTTAAGAATAAAAGCTCACTATGGTCAAGGTTCTTTTGTGTTTTTTGCTCATCTTGCTTGCCTATTTCCTGGCTTTCAAAGTTGAACTTTCCTGCTGGGACACATGGGGCACTGTCCCAAACTTCTTATGCTCGCTGGCCAGTAGCCTAGTGCCCAGGGACCTTAGGTGCTGGCAGCTGGAGGCTGTAGGGTTCTGGCAGTTTATCTGGTACTGAGATGGGGTTCCTAGTGGTGGTGTCTATCTTGTTCTGAAGTCAGGTGTGGTTCTTCTGTGTTTTCCCCAGGGCTCCACTTAGACACATAGCGCTCTCACTGCTGGAGGTTCCCTGCCTGCCCTGAGCTTTATTGAATGTCTGGCTGCTGGAGGACACCTGCATGCCTGAGTCTGTGTTGGGACATGTGCTTGTTCTCTGAACTCCAGACTACAGGTTCTCCTGGATATGGTAAGCATGTGGTGGGTCCTGGTGTTTGTGTTTGCTCCACCACTCTGGGGCTCAGGATCACTTGCTGAGGTGGTGCTTGATGCTGGCTTTCTGGGACATATCCTCTCCTGGAATATGGTCTCCATTTACCTGAAGGAGATGGATCTTTCTGGTGGATTCTTCAAGTTTCCCCAGCTAAAAGCCTGCTCCACCCTGTCTTTCCATGGCTTGGCTTTTCCAGGATTTTTCCTGTGGCATTATTTTCTGTTTTTTTCAGTGGTCAATATAGGAGAGTGACAGCAATGTAATGCTTACTGTGCCATGTTGGGTCCCTGAAGATTACTCCAGTTATTTTTCCAAAGAGAAATTTCATATTTTCTTTATTTTTTTTACTTTTTTGATTTTCTTTGATCATGTCTTGATATGTCACAGAGTCATTAGCTTCCATTTGCTCAATTCTAATTTTTAAGAAATTATTTACTTCAGTGAGGTTTTGTACTTCCTTTTCCATTTGGTAAATTCCATTTTCTAGGAAGTTATTTTCCTTTTTTAAAATATTTGTATATATTTTCCCATTCCATTGACTCTTCTCCTATGATTTTCTGGCATTATTCTCATGTTTTTCAATCTTTTCTTCTACTTTTCTAATTTGCTTTTTAAATCCTTTTAAGATCTTCCAGGAATTCTTTTTGGGACTGAGACCAAATTACACTTTTCTTTGAAGCTTTACATGTAGCCATTTTGACACTAGTATTGTTTTCTAAATTTATGCCTTCATCCTCCCTGTAACTTTCTATAGTCAAATTTTTCTTCTTTTTTTTTTGCTCAATTTTTTTTTTTTTACCTTTTGTATGACTTAGTGGTTTTATCTGAGTTGAATTCTGGTCCCACCCTGTCCCAAGCTTATTGTGCTGGGGCTCAAGGTCTTACTGCTCGCTTTCACTGGTCTTCAGGGTTTGGCTGCTTGCTTTCACTGGAGAGTAGGTTATCCTTCTGGCTTGTACTGGGGGTAGAGCCTCCCTGTTGGCCTCCCCTGGGTGTGTGGTTTAACTGATGACCTGCCCCACAGGAGGGGCCCTGTTGCTGGGTTGCTATGGAAACAGGGCCTCTCTGCTAACATTCCCTGGAGGAGTACTCTTGTTGCTGGTCAGCTCCAGGAGTGGGCCCCTGCTGCTAGGTTGCTATGAAAATGGTTTCTCTGCTGGAAAGCCCCAGGGGCAGAATCTATCTGTTGGTCAGCCCTGTGGCAGGGCTTCATTAGTGGTCAACAATGAGGTAAAGGCCTCCCTGATGGCTTGTGCTGAGGATGGGGTTGCTGGGGTGGGGCCTTGTTGTGCTTCACAGACCACTAGCTTGCCTAGAGGGCTGCTGGTTTGCAGGAGGGCAGGGCCACACTGGAGGATCACCTCCAGCTTGGAGCCTTTATGCAGGACCCCTGCTGTGAAGTTGGTGGCTGCTGCTGCTCTTGGACCCTTCCTCCCCTCCTGTCCCAATGAGACAGACCTCTCCTGTCATGCTGGTAAACTGTTTCCCTGCTCTTAGATCAATTCTGAGGTGGTTTTCTAGTTGTTTGGAGGGGAATTTGGGATGTATAGATCTATAGTCAAAATGACACATATACAAAATCTATAAAAGCAATTTCTAGGATGAGAAGGCACTAACAAATTGGGGAATCAGAAAATGCCTTATCTCAAACTGGGTGGAATTGTGGTTGAGCCTGGAAAAAGAAGCTAGGCTTCTAACAGGCAGTAGTGAGGAAGGAAAACATGAAAGGGCAACATGTACAAAGGCATGAAGGAGGGAGATCAAATATCTCATAGAAAGAAAAAGAAATAGAACAATTTGGTTAGAGCAACTAGTCCATGTGGGGAAATAACGTGAAATTAATCTGGACAGATTGTAATCTTGGAAGATTGAGGTTCCCAGACCAATGAAATCACAAGTTTTTGAAAAATTAACATGAATTATGATATGAGTTTTATATTTATGAAATTAGTCTCTAAAACACAACACAAAAATCAGGCTTGTTACTTTTTGACCATACATTATATACATATTATTATGGGATATATAATTGGCATTAGTTGTTCTAAATGATGGGATTTCTCTTTAATTTGATATCAGAGGCCTGTATACTTTTATAAATTTGTCAAATTTTGAATTGTGTTTTACTTTTCTGTGTACTTCATATCAAGAAAGCAATCATATATATCAAATAGAGAGCTGACCACAGAGTTTGGAAGACTTGGGTTCTAATCCCACCTCTAACTCATACTTGCTGTATGAACCTAGACAAATCATTTAGCCTCTCATTGCCCTGGGCAACTCTGTAAGATTATAAATTGAAGAGGTGTTGGTCAGCAATAAACCAGAGTTTCTGTCCTTTTTCCTATAAGCTTCACATTGAGACAATGTGATATAATGCCAAGAACTGGATTGGGAGCCAGAGGACTTGGGTTTTAGTCCTGACTTTTCTCCTTACTATTTATCTAACCCTGGGGAAGCCATTTTCTCTCTTTGTGTTTCAATGCTATTCTTTGTCAAATGAGGAGATTTGAATAGATAACCTCAAAGATCCTTTTTAACTTTAAATCTCTGATTCTATCAGTTTCCCAGGGGGCTATGCCCATTAAATGACTCAATGTAAAATGTAAAGTCCTTGAGAATAGGGGCAGTAGTTATCTTTGTTCCTTTTCTACTGCCTAACACATAATAGATAATTATTTTTGAATGAATTAGTGAATGAATAATTTGGTTAAAATAATAGGGTTGGAAATAACCTTTGGGTCACTGTTTCTAAGGTAATGTTTTATTAGTTATCTATTAAAGGCATTCACAATAATTTTTAAGTAATTTTGTCACCCCCTACTTAGACTAATTCTTATGTTTTAAACTGTTGTACACTCTACATGCCAGTTACTATCATTACAAATTGATTGCCTGCCTCAGGGATTATCCCAAGTATCCCACATCATATGGTTGCATGACTATACTTTTGAACATGGGCTGTGCCATGGCTCCAGCCTATTTTCTATTGTTTCAGCTGGATGTGAAGGACTTCTACTACAAAGTTCATTTCTACATTAATATGCCATTTATTACAATCTTGGTGGATAGGAACCTGCCTTGGGAAGGGCAATGTGGTGCCTGTAGCAGGGCTCTTTCCTGCCCATGTGAGTCAGTTCCACTTCACTACCTCTTGCTTCTGTAAAACTGAGCAAATTATCCATTGATGTTACAATATCCATTCCAGCATTGAACTTTTTTATAGTAACTTATTTGAAGTTGAAAATATCAATTTTTCAGGTGATATTCATATTGGTTACTAACATGCTTTGCTGTTGTAGATGAATAATGATACTTTGTCTAGTTTTTAATTTTAAACCTTTTATTAATGATCAAGTTTGAATAGTTTATCTCATTGTACATTCCGATATAATATGCCTAAAGAAAATCTTTCCTTTGAAGTGAAATGTTACCTATAAAATGAGATATATGAGATATTTTTGTTGAATCTGGTGATCAGACTACAGTATGTTAGCCCCACCTAGTGAGTGATTAATAAACTGTCAAAAGCTAATACCATAAGAACATTTTTAAACATCAGTATTGATTCAGGCATTCTGTCCCTTATGCTTCCAGGGAATAATGAATTTCCTGGATATATGAGCTTCCTTTCCTTATAGAGTTATCTCATTAGTCTGTGGCAGATTGTAGGAGGGGTTAGACTTACCAGACATTTCTGTCTTTTCAGTTTTTGGCCAAAAGGAATACTTTGAACCTTTGGCTCAAATTGTAGAATGGAACCTAATGTTTATGAGATTTGAGAGAATATGCATGTTATAATTAATAGTTCAAGAACATGCAATTTTATCCTTGTGAGTTCATTTTGGGGGAGTGCATACAGTATAACTGAGGGATTTTTATTATAAGATCCATGAAATTGGTTTTCTTTTTAAATCATAACCATATTTCAGTGTAATTGGTTTTCTTTTTAATCCTATGTACTTTATTTTACACATTTTAAAAAATACTTTCCTCTGCCTGAAATAGGATTCATCAGAGAACCAAAGGGGACTATGGAATTAAAAAAAAAAGTTAAGGTCTTTTGGCCAATGAGTAGAATAAAATAATTTTGAGACTGACAGAATTTTGAAACATTTCTTATCTATTACTAATCTGTCCCTTAGAAATTATATATTTTAATTTTACCTGGTATTATTTGAAGTGGCACAACTGAATTGAATCTATACCACATATTTTGGAGGAAAGATACATAGTATTGTATCACACTTACACATAGCAAATCAGAGTATAGAAAAAGACTTGATTTCTTGATTTGGTTAATTAAATTTTAAAGTCATTTGAAAGTCAGCATAAGGAGAAAGAGGGATTTAGAAGAAGGGATGTGATGAGCAATAGTGGAAAATAAAGTAAAGTTTAGAAAAATTAAAGTAGGAATTTGGAAAGCTTAATTTTGGGGGGGGGGGCGGTACTAGGAACTAGCTGGTGAACAAGTTCTAATGTAAAGTATTTAATTACTCAGCCAGTAAATATTCTGAACAATAACTTACCGAAGAGAATCCAAATGAGTTGAAAGAGGCAATGCAGCAATTATGAGAAGAGCTTGTACAAGGAGGAGAATCTGAAGCACAAATTTACTTAAATAATTTGAAAAAGAGCAATTTGAGGTAATTTTTCATAAAATTCTCATCCATCTGTACCATAAAATTCACTTTCATAATAAATATGTAAGAATACACATATAAACATATATGTATATATTTGGTTGATTACTACATATTCTCTAGAACATACACAGAGGTTATTGATTGGTCATTTTAAGGAGTCTGAATTTTCTGATGTCATTATTTCATTAAATGAGTCTCTAAAATATTTTTCAGGAAGATTTCAAGCACAATTTTAAAACTGAAATTGAGTAAATGGGATATTTCAGACAATGCTAACTTTTCTGAAAATTATGTCCAAGAAATGGGAATATGATATTTCCAGACCTCCATTAATATTGGAATTGCTGAGAAAATTAAATGTTTAAACTCATTTGCTCATTTTGAGGGATTTTCTTTTTGTTAATTAGGTAGAATATGAAACAGTTTGCTAGTTATATGGGTATAGTGCCATCTGCAGTTTTCTTTTCATGATGCTTTTTATATCTTTTCATATCAAAGTCAGAAACACCATTTTATTTATTTATTTTTCTTATAAGGTCATCATCATGATTTTGATTTGGCTTAATAGTGATTACACATTATACGGGTACTAGCTGACCTTCCCTCTAAACTTCAGGTTTTCCTCTTCACATTTGTTATTTGCATGACAAAACCAACTCTGGCCCATGCCTGACAAGCCTAAGACCCCTATCTGCTGTAATACTGAACCAGCTCACCAGTTTTAATCCCCTTGCTCTGTTCTGAAGCAGGTAAGAATCTAGGAGTTTTTCAAAGGAGGCAGAGAGAAGATCTAGGAGATGGAGGGCAAGAAGTTGGTTCTGTAATCTATGAATGAGTAAATGAAAATTACCAAGTGCTTACTAT
The DNA here is from genome assembly GCF_011100635.1 of Trichosurus vulpecula. Lineage (NCBI taxonomy): Eukaryota > Metazoa > Chordata > Mammalia > Diprotodontia > Phalangeridae > Trichosurus > Trichosurus vulpecula. The sequence goes on along the minus strand of NC_050573.1, from coordinate 133,746,287 downwards.
ACGTAAAGCACTGGTGATGCAAATAGAAAAGTAAACCAGTCCCAGATCTTAAGGTGTTCACATTCTAATGGGAAATATAACAGATATAGGTTTCAGCTGCAAGTCAGATGGGAAGGTCCTGTGATATTTAGCATGCTTTGGTGAAGCATATGGTAACACCTCTTTTTAAATTCCATTTCCATGAATAAAATCACATCAATTTCTGATGGTGAACAATCTGACAGCATCAAAGACTTTGGTTACAAAAACTTTTTTTAGTGGGTCTTCAGTTGCTATTTCTGTAGTACCTTCAGAAGTAGGTTGCTCCTCCATAGTGGTTCATTCCCCCACCCTAGCTAACAAGATCTGTGACTGGGTGGGAGAGTTATCTCCTCAATGTAGATAATCAGGTTAATGTTACCTGCATTCTTTGCTACCCTATTTAACCCATTCTTTACTATTTTCTCTATCATTCTTCATTTTGTCTCACCCCTTTATTTCTTACTCTATGTTCTAAATCCAAAGGGTGATTGATGATTGAGAAAGTGTTTCCCCCTCTTCTTGGATTATGTCTTTTGAGGCAGGATCTGTGGGAGATACTTGTAGAAGACCTTTCTAAAAATTAATTAGTTTTTAGCTTTCAACATCATTTCCATAAGATTTTGAATTCCAAATTTTCTCACCATCTCTCCCCTACCACCACCCTACAATGGCATGCATTCTGATTACCTATTTCCCCCATCTGCCCTCCATTCTATCACCCCCCCCCCCTTTTCCCTTCCCCCTTACTTTCTTATAGGGCAAGAAAGATTTCTATACCCCATTACCTGTATATTTTATTTCCCAGATGCATGTAAAAACAATTTTTAACATTTCAATATAGGTTATACATGTATAATTATGCAAAACACTTTCATAATAGTCATATTCTGAAAGACTTACTATATTTCTATCCATCCTATCCTGTCCCCCATTTATTCTGTTTTCTCCTTTGACCCTGTCCCTTTTCAAAAGTGTTTGCTGCTGACTACTACCTCCCCCAATCTTCCTCCCTTCTATCATCCCCCTCCCCTTATCCCCTTCCTCTCTATTTTCCTGTAGGGTAAGATACCCAACTGAGTGTGTATGTTATTCTCTCCTTAAGCCAAATCCAATGAAAGTAGGGTTGACTTATTCCTTTTCACCTCTCCCCCTTCCCCTCTTTTGTAACAGCTTTTTCTTGCCTCTTTTATGTGAGATAATTTACCCTATTCTATCTCTCCTTTTCCCTTTCTCCCAATATATTCCTCTCTCCTTAGTTTTATTTTTAAAATATCATCCCTTCATATTCAACCCACCTTGTATGCTCTGTCTATATACATACACACATGCATATACATACATACACATATACTCCCTTCAACTACCCTAATACTGAGAAAGGTCTCATGAGTTATAAATGTAATCTTTCCATGTAGAAATGTAAACAGTTTAACTTTAATAAGTGCCTTATGATTTCTCTTTCCTGTTTACCTTTTCATGCTTCTCTTGATTCTTGTACTTGAAAGTCAAATTTTCTGTTCAGCTCTGGTCTTTTCATCAAAAATGCTTGAAAGTCCTCTATTTCATTGAATGTCCATTTTTTCTCTGAAGTATTATGGTCAGTTTTGTTGGGTAGGTGATCCTTGCTTTTAATCCTAGCTCCTTAGGCTTCCAGAATATCATTTTCCAAGCCCTTTGATCCTTTAATGTAGAAGCTGCTAGATATTGTGTTGTCTTGATTGTGTTTCCACAATACTCAAATTGTTTCCTTCTGGCTACTTACAAGATTTTCTCTGTGACCTGGGAACTCTGGAATTTGGCTGTTATATTCCTAGTTTTCTTTTTGGGATCTTTTTCAAGAGGTGATCAGTAGATTCTTTCAATTTCTATTTTATCCTCTGGTTCTAGAATACAAGGGCAATTTTCCTTGATAATTTCTTGAAATATGATGTCTCTGCTCTTTTTTTGATCATGGCTTTCAGGTAGTACAATAATTTTTAAAATATCTCTCCTGGATTTATTTTCCAGGTCAGTGGTTTTTCCAATGAGATACTTCACATTGTCTTCTATTTTTTCATTCTTTTTGTTCTATTTTATGATTTCTTGATTTCTCATAAAGCTATTAGCTTCCATTTGCTCCATTCTAATTTTTAAGGAATTATTTTCTTCAGTGGGCTTTTGGACCTACTTTCTATTTGGCCAATTCTGCTTTTTAAGGCATTCTTCTCCTGATTGGCATTTTGGACCTCTTTTGTCATTTGGGCTAGTCTACTTTTTAAGGTGTTATTTTCTTCAGTATTTTTTGGTTCTCCTTTAGCAAGCTATTGACTTGTTTGTCACGATTTTCCCACCTCATACCCATTTCTCTTCCCAATTTTTCCTCTACTTCTCTTACTTTATTTTCCATCTTCTTTTTGAGCTCTTCCATGGCCTATGAATAATTCATATTTTTCTTGGAGGCTTTGGATGTGGAAGCTTTGACTTTGTTGTCTTCTTCCAGTTATATGTTTTGATCTTCTTTGTCACCAAAGTAAGATACTATAGTATGAGTTTTTACACTGTTTTCTCATTTTCCCAGCCAATTACTTGACTTTTGAGCTCTTTGTCAAGGTAGGCCTCTGCTTCCAGAGTGGAGAATGCTTTGTCCCAAGTTTCAGGGGTTTTGTGCAGCTGTTGTCAGAGATATGTCTATTCACCTGTAAATTTTCAGTTCTTCCAAGGTAGTATGATAAAAGGATCAGTGTTTACTCCTCTCCTGGCCTGTACTCTGGTCTATGAGTGACCATAACCCCTCTTTTCTGCCTTGGAATTCTGAAAAAGATAGTCTCTGCACAGCTGCCACAAGCTCTGCCACGCCAGCGTTCCTCCTTACCCTAGGACTGTGAACCAGATCCAAGCAGAGCACAGCAAGAGAATCCTGCCTCAGTGTCAGCAACAAGATCCTTGCTATCCCCCTCTGATCAGCCCTCAGTCCCCACACTGGAGCTCTGGAAGCTGCTGCTGCTGCTACCTCCATCACCTTGGGGCTAGGACCAGACCATGCTCTTCTCTCACCCAGATCTGACAGAGTTTCCCTACTGACCTTCTACTTTGTCTTTGGCATTTGAGGATTGAGAAATCTAGAAACTGTTGCAGCTGCCGGTGATTTAATCCCCTGAGGCCTTTCTAGCCTGGTCTGTGACAGTGATCTGCTCCCAGTCTGCTGTAATAGACCCTTCCTGCCAGCCTTCCAGGTTGTCTTGGGTTGGAGATTTGTTTCACTCTGTCATTTTGTGTGTTCTGAAGCTCTAGAATTTGTTTAAAGTTATTTTTTATAGGTATTTGGAGGTGTTTGGGGAGAGCTCAAGGAAGTCCCTGCTTTTACTTCACCATCTTGGCTCTGCCTTGTAGAAGATCTTTAAGGATTCTTCCTTGGTTCCACCCATCTGGTTTCTGAAAAGAGAAGAGGGAGCAGAACTGGCCTAAGCAAAATTTACAATTAAGCAATTTGTCTTTGCCCCCCTCCCCTTTTTTGCGTTTCCTATAGCCACTCTAATATCCTGATATCTCTTTTCCCCACTCCCTCTCCCCATTCAAACATCCTAATACCATCCCTTGTTTTCCACAACCTCATCTCATGGTGCTTTACTGATCTCCTATTCTTGTTCTTATTCAGGTATAGGTAACACTCTTTTATTGTCAATTTGATTATTTATCCTGCCAAGAAAAAGTTTGTGAAAAGAGTTCCAACTGTGCTAGAAGTATTGGCACTGGGGGTGGAGCCAAGAGGGTGGAGAGAAGCCAGGAAGTTGTCTGAGCCTTCCTCAGTTTTCGTCAGACACAATGTTAAATCAAGTCTTTGAACAAATTCTGGAGCAATGAAACCCACAAAAAGATGGAATGAAACAATTTACCAGCTTAAGATTAACTTAGAAGGGTAAAAGGGGAGCACATCCCAGTGTACATGGTGTTCAGGTAAGCCAGCAGGAAGCTCTTAGCCACAGCAGAGATCAGCAACTGAGGACTCTTTGTCCTGGCTCAGCAGGCTGTATCAGTAAGACAAGATTCATGACCTGGAGGATGACCATGAACATGCCTGTATGGTTCAGAATTGCAAAGTATGAAAAACTCTCTAGGTAGAAGGCAGAGGGAGTATAACATTTATTTAGACTCCAGAGGATCAAATACCAGGACCAATATAGCAGTAATTATAATTCCAAAGCCAGCAAGCCCACCTCAATGTAGCAACAAGGAAATTATAACACAGTATTACAGCAAGGAACCAACTCATCCTGTAACCTTCCGCCCTGCTGGGGCCTCCCCATAATACTCATGAACCCTAACTGTCTGCTTGCCTGCATTCTCTACCACCTCAGTTTTCTGATCTCTGAAGCTCCCTGGTTTCCACTTCACTCTCCACTCCACATTCTTTCTGCAGCTCTGTCATCTCAGACTTCTTCCTTGTCCTTGTGCTGGATTCTGAATTCTTGCTTCTAACTTTTGACTTCTGAATTCTAACTTCTCAGTGGATACATTCTTTGCATATATGCTCTTTTTAGGGCCTGAGGGCTTCATGCCCAATCAGCAAAATGTGGTGGGCCTGAGGCTTAGTGCCTAGTAAGCAAAGGCCTGACTGAAAACAAACCTCTAATCAAGCTTCCCTTAATTGACTCCATCTGAGGTCTATTGAGTGGGTGGGAAAGGTCTTTAATCACTGATTGGCATCATACAGGACAGGAGTGAGGCCTCCAGCCTCAGTGCAGAAGGATAAACAATCAAAATGATATTAAAAGAGTGTTATCTATAGCTGAATAAGAAAAAAGAGATCAATAAAGCACCATGAGATGAGGTTTTGGAATGTAAGGAATGATACTAGGATGTTTCAATGGGGAGAGGGGACAGGGAAAAAGAGGTAACAGGATATTATAGTGGGAAAAGACAAAAAGGGGGGGGACAAAGACAAATTGCTTACTTGGAAATTTTGCTTAGTGAGCCCTGGAACCCTGATACAACAAGCACGATTAGGCCAGGCCAACCGCAGCATAGTTGATAAGTGGTAAGCATCTAAGGCCCTGATGCGGAAAGCCAGTGACTAGCAAAAGAACCTCAAGATAGTGCCCCCTGTGCCCCAGGAGTAGCACCCACCTTTAGAAATCAGAAAATAGGCTAAAAATGAGTAAGAAACAGAAGAGAGCCTTGACCATCGAAAGTTACTATGCTGACAGAGAAGATCAAAACACAAACTCAGAAGAGAACAACAATATCAGAATGCCTACATGTGAAGCCTCAAAGGGGAATATGAATTTCTGTCAAGCCCAAAAAATGCTCTTGGAAGAGCTCAAAAAGGATCTTAAAAATCGAGTAAGAGAGGTAGAAGAAAAATTGGGAAAAGAAATGAGAGTTATGAAGGACAATCATGAAAAAATAGTCAGCAGTTTGGAAAACGAAGCACAAAAATTGACTGAAGAAAGCAACTCCTTAAAAATAGAATTGACCAAATGGCGGAAAATTCCCCTGAAGAAAACAACTCCTTTAAAAGTAAAATTGGCCAAATGGAAAATGAGGTACAAAAGTTAACTGAAGAAAATAATTGCCTAAAATTAGAATTGGACAAGTGGAAGCTAAGGACTCTATGAGACATCAAGACTCAGTGAAATAAAATCAAAAGAGTGAAAAAAATAGAATAAAATGTAAAATACCTCATTGGAAAAACAGCTGACCTGGAAAGTAGATCCAGTAGAGATAATTTAAGAATTATTGGACTACCTGAAAGTAAAAAAGAGCTTGGAGAGCATCTTGAAAATTATTAAGGAAAACCACCCTGATATCCTAGAACTAGAGGGTAAAATAACCATTGAAAGATCCCACCAATAACCTTCTGAAAGAGATCCCCAAATGAAAACTCTAGAGAATACTGTAGTCAAATTCAAGATTCATCAGGTCAAGGAAACATGCAGCTTCAAGGTCAGGTTACAAGCAGCCAGAAAGAAACAATTAAAATATCCAGGAGACACAACCAGGATGATGTAGGACTTCTCGGTTTCTCTACTAAAGGATGAGAGAGCTTAGAATATAATATTCTGAAAGACAAAGGATCTTAGATTACAATCAAGAATCAACTACCCAGCAAAATTAAGCTTAATCTTTCAGGAAAAAAGATGGATATTCAATAAAGTAGGCAACTTTCAAACTTTCCTGATGAAAAGACCAGAGTTAAAGAGAAAATTCAATCTTCAAATACAAGACTCAAGAGAAGCATAAAAAGGTAAACAGGAAAAGAAAAAAAAAAACCTTATAATTCAATAAGGTTTATACTGTTCTCCCTACATGGAAAGATGATACTTGAAACTCTTGAGCAGTGAGGGAATGAGCATTGTTTGAACCTTACTCTCATCAGATTTGGTTCAAAGAGGGAATAATACACACATTCAAGTGTAGAAATTTGTAATACCATATAGCGAAGTAGGCTGGGAGAAAGGAAGAAAAGAGGGAAAAGGGAGAGAGAGCTGATAGAAGGGAGGGCAAATTGAGGGAGGTGATGGTCAGCAGCAAAATACTGTTGAGGAGGGAGAGGGTGGAAGGAGTGCAAAAAGTATAAATGGGGGAAAATAGGATGGAGTGAAATAAACAATCAGTAAAAATAACTGTGAATATGAATGGGATAGACTCTCCCATAAAATGGAAGTGGATAGCAAAGTGGATTAAAAACTACAATCTTACAACATGTTTTGAAGCTGAGAAACACAAAGAATAAAGGTAAAAGTCTGAAGCAGAATATATTATGCTTCAGCTGAAGTAAAAAAAAAAAACAGGAGGAGCAATTCTGATCTCAGACAAAGCAAAAGCAAAAATAGATCTAATTTAAAGAGATAAGAAAGGAGACTGTATCTTGCTGAAAGGTACCATAAACAGTAAAGTGAAATCTATACTAAACAGATATGGACAAAGTGGTATAGCATCCAAATTCTTAGAAGAGAATTTACAAGATGTGAGGTACAGGGAGAAGTGAGTTACAGGAAGAAATAGAAAACAAAACCAGACTAGTGGGGGACCTCAACCTCCCCCCTCCCCTGAAGAACTAGATAAATCCAATCATCAAATAAACAAAAAAAGTTAAGGAGGTGAATAGAATTTTAGAAAAGTTAGATATGATGACCTCTGGAGAAAATTGAATGGGGATAGAAAGGAACGTACCTTTTACTCAGTGGTGCACGCGACACACACAAAAACTGACCATATATTGGGGCATAAAACCTGACAATTAAATTCAGAGGCAGAAATATCAAATGCCTTTTCAGATCATGATGCAGGAAAAGTTACATGTAATAAAGAGCCTTGGAGAGATAGACTAAAATAACTGGAAACTAAATAACCTAATCCTAAAGAATGAGTGGATCAAACAACAAATCTCAGAAACGATAATTCCATCAAAGAGAATGACAATAATAATACAACATAACAAAACTTACAAGATGCAGTCAAAGCAGTTCTTAGGGGAAATTTTATATCTTTAAGTACTTACATGAATAAAATAGAGAAAGAGGAGACCAATGAGTTGGCCATGCAACTAAAAAAGCCATAAAAAAGAAGAAATTAAAAATCTCCAATTGAATACCAAATTAAAAATTCTGAAAATCAAAGGTGAGTTTAATAAAATTGAAAGTACAAGAAATCTCGAACCAATAAATAAAACTAAGAGCTTGTTTTATAAAACAAAACCAAACCATTAAATAGATAAACTTTTGGTTAATTTGATTTTAAAAAAAGAAAGAAGAAAACAAAATTACCAGCCAATAAATTTGATGATTGTAGCAAAATTGATGAATATTTACATAAAAATGAATTGTCCAGATTAACAGAAGAGGAAATAAATACTTAACCCCACTTAAAAAAAAAGAAATTGAACAAACCATCAGTGAACTCCTTAGGAAAAAATCTCCAGGGCCGGATGGATTTATAAGTGAATTCTATCAGACATTTAAAGAAAAATTAATTCCAGGGCAGCTAGAGGGCAAAGGGAGTAGAGGTCTGGTCTTTGAGTCAGGAGAAGCTCAGTTCAAATGTCAGACACTTGACACACTTACTAAATGTGTGACCTTGGGCAAGTCACTTAACCCCAACTGCCCAGCCTTCCCCCCTCAAAAAAAAAGAAAAAGAAAAAATAATTCCAATACTATCTAAACTATTTAGATAAATGAGGTAGAGTCCTCCCTAATTCCTTTTATGACATAAATATGGTAGTGATACCTAAACTAGGAAGAGTCAAAAAAGAGAAAGAAAATTATAGAACAACTTCCCTAATTATTATTAACACAAAATTTTTAAGTAAAACATTAGCAAAGAGATTACAGCAATTTATCACCAAGATAATACATAATGATAAGGTGGGGTTTATACCAGGAAAGCAGGGCTGGTTCAATATTAGGAAAACTGTCAGCATAATTGACCATATCAACAACAAAATTAACAGAAATCATGTGATGATCTTAATAGATGCAGAAAAAGCTTTTCACAAAATACAGCACCCATTCCCATTAAAAACGCTACAGAGCATAGAAGCAAATATAATTTTCCCTAAAATAATAAGCAGTATCTATCTAAAACCATCAGCGAACATTATACATAATGGGGATAAGCTAGAAGCATTCCCAATAAAATCAAGAGTGAAACAAGGACAGTCACTATCACCACTATTATTCAATATTGTACTAGAAATGTTAGCATTAGCAATGAGAGAAGAAAAAGAAAATTGAAGGAATTAGAATAGGCGATGGGGAAACAAAACTATCACTCTTTGCAGATGATATGATGGTATACTTAGAGAATCCTAGAGTGTAAACTAAAAAAAAGAAAACAGGAGTATAAAAAAGAGTATAAAAAACTATTTGAAATAATTCACAACTTTAGCAAAGTTGCAGGATATAAAATAAACCCACATAAGTCATCAGCATTTCTTTATATCACCATGGAAATCCAGCAGCAAGAGCTAGAAAGAAAAATTTCATTAAAGTAACTATATAAATAATTCTATATAAAATAATCGGGAATCTACCTGCTAAGACAAACCCAGGGACTATATGAACACAATTACAAAACATTTTTCACATAAATAAAGTCAGATCAAAACAATTGGAAAAATTGGGGGGAAAAGGAAAAGGACCTACATGTACAACAATATTTACAGCAGTTCCTTTTGTGGTGCCAAAGAACTGGAAATTGAGGGGAAGCCCATCATCTGTGGAATGGTTAAATAAGTTGTTGTGTATGAATATAGTGGAATACTATTGTGCTATAAGAAATCATGAGCAGGAAAATTTCAGAAAAACCTGTAAAACTTACATGAACTAATGCTGAGTGAAGAGAGCAGAACCAGGTTAATACTGTACACAGTAACAGCAACATTGTGAAATGATTACCTATGACAGACTTAAGCTCTTCTCAGCAATACAATGATTCAAGACAATTCCAAAAGACTTGTGATGGAAAGTGCCAACCACATCCAGAGAAAGATCTATGGAATCTGAATGCAGATTGAAGCATAATATTTTCACTTTTTTGTTGCTTTTTTTGTTTTTTTCTCTTTTGTTCTGATTCTTCTTTCACTTTTCACTTTTTCCACATGCCTAATGTGGAAAAATGTTTAACATGTACATGTATAACCTATATCAGATTGCTTGCTATATTGGGGAGGGGGGAGCGTAGAGAGGGAGGGAGAAAATTTGGAACTCAAAATTTTAGAAAAATGAATGTTGCAAACTGTTTTTACATGAAACTGTAAAAAACCCACTTAAGTTACAAAAGGGCATATTGGCACCACCCATTAAAAGAATATTTTTGAGTGTCCACTTTTGTTGATGGTACTGTGAGAGATCCAGCTGGTGATACACAGGTGTATCTGAAAGCATCACTGTCTTTGATAAACTCGGATAGGATTATAGAATCATAAAATGTTAGAGTTGAGAAGAATCTGAGATCATCTTAAGATCACAAGATCCTATAGTTCATATAGTAGGTACTTGATAAGTGTACTTTGATTAATTGATTGTTATTTGATTAAAAATGGAAGAGACCTTAAAGGTCATCCAGTCCACCCTTCTTCCTTTTTTACAGATGAAGAAATAGGTTCTAAGAGGTTAAATTTGGTAAATAAAACAGTTACTCCCACTTAAAAGACAACAATAAAAAAGTTATGAGAAAAGAGTAAGATGGGATTTTTGTTTGGTGTGAGTGGTAAAGAGAGATCATTTTTGTAGCAGAGAGGATAGCATAGAAATAAAACCAGTAGAAAATTGGATAAGTGAATTCTTTAACATAGCAACTTTTTTATTAAACTAATCTTTAAAATTACTGTAAGTACATGCATCCGAGTGTGTGTGTGTGTGTGTGTGTGTGAGTGTGTATGTGTGTTTGGGACAGTTGACAATTATCAAATGTTTCCTATATGCCAGGCACTTTATTATGTAATTGGGGAACTCTAAAAAGCAAATATAGCTTTCCATAGAATTAAAGCACTCATATTCCACTTTTTTCATCCTTTGTTTTAGAAGAGAAGCAATGACATCACAAGGTGATGTCTTGACTTGTTTGTGAATTGGATTTGAGTGAGGTAGAGTCAAAGGCAAAGTCATCATTAGCCTTACTCTCTATTCTAGAGTCACCAGAGTCCAGTGTCAGGAGAAAAGTCAAGTCAACTGGCCATGGCCTGGGATGTAGTGGATAACCTTGGCATCTTTGATGTTTGACCAAGCTCTAAGTGCTCCATAGCATCTGTTTCAGCAGCCTTCTTGGCCATTGCAACAGATTGTTCTTATTAGCCCATTCAGATGAGGAAATTCTTCACATAATTGGGGTAGACATCCCCCTACTCACTGATGAGTTTGAAGCTTATAATTTACCCTCAACCCGATTTAGTCTGTCTGCTGGCTGAGACAGTTTTACTGGGGTTTGGTTGCTGTACATGCTGCAACTTCTTGGAGCCACAGGTGAGTTGAGTTACAAGTGTACGCCAATGTGGATGGGCAGCTAGTTCCCCCTGAACACATCTCTCTGCTCATATTCTAATGGATGAGAAAACATGAAAAGAATTATGTATATAGTGTAAATGGAAGCTAAACTCAGCAGAAAGGGGTGTGTGTGTGTGTGTGTGTGTGTGTGTGTGTGTGTGTGTGTTTGTGTGTCAGGGGAAGGTGGGGACCTGGGAAAGGCCTCTCGCAGAAGGTGGGATTTGAGGTGTGAAAAGGGAGCAAAGGATACCAGCAAGCAGAGATAAGCAGAGTTCAGCAAGGATTTCAGAGATCAAATACAGTGTGCAGTGGATAGCAAGAAGGCCAGTTTGTGTATTTCTCTATATGATAAACTTGGCATAGAAATTAGTTCTCTATTTCAAAAGCAGAAACAATAGATTAAGGAACTGACTTCAAGGGGACCTCTTTTTTTAAGGTTATCTGGAATTTTATAAAGAATTAAGATATTTTATGTATTTCAGCTTTTTATTCTTTATTGCCACAATCTTTGGATTCTGTCATTTGTAATCTTATGCTTCTTTTTGTGTTTTCTCTAATTACTTAAAATTATGAATGACCATTCTACATATGTAAGAAACCACGAAGAAAGTTTAGTGAATTACCTGAGGAGATGTATATATTTTTGGTTCTAATACAATGCCTAAAAGGAGGGTTTTATTTAAATATTCAAACCCAAAGACCATATACACAATCTTCCTTTTTTTAATAATTAAAAGTATTTTATGACTTGGAATATAAAATTCAATTATCAACTATTTCAGGTGCCTACTATGTAACAAACATTCTACTTTAAATACTTAAAACCTAAGTACATATAACAATAACATGTTTAGACACAGGGATTTTATTTCATGAATATTTTCTAAATTCAAAGGCTCACAAAATAGTTTTTTGGAAAATAATCCTCTTGTATTTAAAATGAAAGGAGACTATATTGACATTTAGAATATAACAATTCATCTTGTCTTGGAATAGCATTACCTCTGAGAGTTTGCTAGTGACTCCAAGAACAATGGAAAAATACATGATGAGAATATCTGTATCAGTGAGATCATAGCTCTGATGAAATATCTTCATTTTTTGCCAAATTTCATTTTTTTCCTCAGAACTTTTGCCTTTGGTATTTGAAACTTGTACACTAAGTAAATAAACATCCCCCTCCCCATATCTTTCTAGGAGTTTCACTGTACCAAAGCAGTATAGTGCCATTGAAAGAGTGCTGGAATTGTAATCACAGGATCTGCATTCCAGTCCTGGCTCTTCTATATACTACTTGAATGATCTTTAGTAAGTGACTTAATTATTTTGGGCCTCAGTTTCCTCATGTTTGAAATAGAGATATATTGGATTTGAACACTTCTAAGGTACCTTCCAACTCTAGAGTCTATGAAGAAATGCTGCAATATTATTCATTTTAGGATTAGTTTGAAGAGTGATTTCACCAAGGCATATCTGGTTTTGCATCTACAAATGTTTTGCTGCCAGTGTAATCAGCATTTATTGTGAATGAACACCTGTGATTATTTACATAGAAACAGAGCAAAGTCTGCAAAGACACTTTTAGGTGCCAGTTCTTGGTTCAATATATGTTCCATTTGGCTTATTTGTTAGTCTAGTATTGAGAATCTTAATTATAGATCATATTATCATTTCAGGGATATGGCATAGTACAAAAGTAGGCATTTGAGTGAACTAAGAACACCTTGAAGATTGTTATGTATTTCTTTTATACCTACCAGCACTCTACTTGTGACAGCTACACCCTCCCCTTAATTAGCATCAGCTATTTTTCAAACACCTGGAAACCTAGATACTGAGATTATGTCCTAACTTTGAAGGAAACATAAATGATGGATGAGGAGCTCAGGGACTGAGAAGTTTTTGGCTCAGTCACAAAACATTTGTTAAGCCCTTCATATCTGCAAAAGCAGACTTCCTGCCCTTAAAGAACTTGTATTCTAATAGGGGATAAAAAGTACAACAACTGCATACATAAAATATAAACAAGGGGAAGTAAATAAACATTTATATAGCACCTACTGTATGCCAGGCACTGTGCTGAGCACAAGTATTATCTCATTTGTTATTCACAATAACTCAGCCAGGTAAGTCCTGCTATTTTCCCCATTTTAAGGCTGGGGAAATTACATCAAGTAGAGATTAAGTGATTTGATCAAAGTGACACAGCTAGTGAATGCCTAAGGCTGGATTTGAACTCAGATTTTCCTGACTCCAGGCCCAGCACATGCCTTACCCACTTCGCCACCTAGTGGCCTAAAACACAGACATACAAATATAGCCATAGATACATGCAAACACACATACACACCTACTTACATGTATATAGATAAAATTATACATACTTAATACATATAGACATACGTGAACCTGTGTTCATTTGATAAATATAGGTGTATATATATATATATACACACACACACATATATGTGTGTGTGTGTGTTTGTGCGTGTATGTGTACCAAAATGTTTGTGTGTGTATATATGTTATATATATGATATGTGTGTGTGTGTGTGTGTGTGTGTGTGTGTGTGTGTGTGTATATATATATATATATATATATATATATATATATATATATATATATATATATATATATAACATATATCTATGTATGTATATCCCAAATGGGAGCTATGAATACTCCCATATAATGCTCCCAATAATAGCACTATTTAGGTCTTGCTCATTGCTGTTGTTCTACCTGTAGAAACTGCACCCTGATGTCATCTGCTTTGACTGCTGAGATCTGATTACTCTCTTCCACTTCCCTCATTTCCTGGTTTTTAGATCTTTCACTTACTTTTTGACTATACCCAACCAATGATTGCTGCACCTTTGCATTTATCTCATGGTATCACCTTAGTGGATGATATCAAAACTCTGAATTCTTATTTCCCAATTCCAACTCCTGCCCTGATCACCTGAATCCCACCCCATATTCTACTCTTAGAATATCATTAGAAAATTCTAAGTAAAGGGATAACATAACTATTTATGTAGTCATATTATTGAGGAAATAAATAAGGATGTTGGTACACATAGCTATTGCTTAGAAATTGTGAAATTGAATTGGTGCTTCATTGACAGAGAAGTCTAGTAGAAAGCTCATATTCACATGCCCTTCATTATCCACAATACTAAAAACAGAACCCTGAGAAAAACTTCTAACTTTTAAGCACTTCTTTTTCTCAAAGGAAAATAATCTTTAGAGATAAAGGAGACAAATATGTTAGAGAATATAGTAGCATCTGAAAATAAAATAATGAAATGTTGAGAGCTGCTAATGGCTCTTTGGAAAAAAAATAAACAGCAAAAATTTTATCTTTGACTTAACACCATTTCAAATGGTGACTAGGACTTCCTACATTCATTAGATAAATTCAGCCATCTGAAAAAAATACGATAGAATTAAAGAGCAGCATACTGAAATTGCGTAAAGCAAATCCTTTAATTCTGTAATGCAAAACTGTGTTTATGTTATTCATGGCATGTATTTATCAAAGATAAAAGACAGGTAGAGAACATAATGCATTGCTAAATACCAATATGAAAATATGCTATTAAAATCTATTGGGTTTCAAAGTAGTTCTGCAAAGGAGTTATGAAGGGGAAATTTAATCACCTTTCCACTATCAAGCTAATATCTCAAAGTTATATTACTGTGTTTATTGGTACTACTAAGCCTTTTAAATTTTGAGTAGAACTTTAATAAGTCAGTCGATAGGTTTAAAGTGGTTTTGGCTTCAAGAAATTGCATTTTATGAGATAAGTTGTGAGCATTGTCATTCCAGAGACTATTTCTGGTGAGCTGAACTTAGATGCTAAAATCTAGTATATTTCAAGGCAGTAGGGAGAAACAGAGGTACATGTTATATAGTACAGTAATGTCAAACCAACATAGAAATGGATCTTTGGCATGTTGCAGATTAAGTTAGAAAACTACAAATTCACATTATCTATGTTGTATTTGTATTTTTGTTTTATTAAAAATTTCACAATAGGGGAAATGATTCCAGGTACACTCTGTCAAACTCATGTTTGACACCTCTGGGACACATTTGGGATGTGGAAGATAGGATATATTTGCAATCCAGACCTCTTCTGATGAAGCCAAAAAGGCTTTCTTCAAGTCTCAGCTAAAATATATCTTTTATAAGACAACTTTTCTGATCCCCTTTAATGCCGATGCTTTCCCTCCCAGACTATCTCCAATTTAAATGGTTTTACCTCATTTGTACATTTTTGTATCTCATTCACGTGTTGTCTTCTCATTACACTATGATCTCCTTGAGAGAAGGGACTGTTACTTTATGAGGGGTCAGGGACTTTCTTTTTATTCCCAGTGCTGAGCATAGTGTCTAGCATATAGTAGGTGCTTAATAAATGCTTGTTTAACTGTTGACTGACTGAACAGGAGATTCATCAACCAAATCATATATTTCAAGGTTGAGTATAGGAGGAGATGGAATTTAGGGTAGGTAGCTGAAAGTGAATAAAGAAGAATGGCAAGGTCATATAATGATGGCATTAGGAATATTGATGCCTAGAATGAAGAGAGACTTCTGATTAATGTTAAATTTAATAGTAGGTGTTTTTTTTCTAAATCTTGATATGTTTTGTTTTGACATAATAGACAGTACCCAAGTAAACTTACTTCTAAGCAAATTCACCCAAAAGAATTAAGCAAAACCATTGAATTGAATAATTACAAATGATTTTACATATTTTCAAATTTTATTTTATAAATTATTAATTTAAAATTTTTTTGCTGATTTGTTTTTGTTTTATACATCATTATAGTTTCCCCCATCATCTTTCCCCTTTCCCTTGCAGAGAGCCATCCACTGTAAAAAATAGTACTTTTAAATACAAAAAAGAAAAAGAATAGAGAAAAATAATCAGTACAACAGATCAATACTTTGAAAACGTCTGAAAATACACAATGTACAATACCTGTAGATTTCTCACCTCCATGAAGGAAACTTTCTAGTTCTTTGCTTTTGCAAAAAATGCTGTAATTATTTTGATTTGTATAGAGACATTCTTCTTGTCATTGTCAATTTCAGTGTATAAACCAAATAATAGAATCTCTGCATCAAATGGAATGGATATTTTAGTTACTTTATTTGCATAATTCCAAATTGCTTTCCAAAGTGGTTGCACCAATTGACACCTCCACCAATAATGTACCAGTGTGACTATGTTCCCACCACTTCTCATAACACTGACTCTTGCCATCTTTTGTCATCTTTACCGATTTGCATGGTATAAGGTAAAATCTCAGAGGTGTTTTGATTTACATTTCTCTTACTTCAGTAATTAGTGATTAGGAGCACTCTTTCATGTGATTGTTAATATCTTACAATTCTTCTTTTGAGAACAATTTGTTCCTATCTTTTGATGTCTTATCAATTGGTGAATGGCTATTGGTTATCTATATTTATAGCTATATCTATTTGTATATCTTGAAAGGCAAACCCATATCAGAAAAATTTCATACAAACTTTTCCCTTCATCTGACTTCTTTCTTATCCTAGGAGGATAAGCTTTCATTCCACATTATCATTTATCTAGTTGACCTTTTGTAATTGCCTGTATCCCTTGTTTGGTTAAGAATGCATCTCCCACACATATCTGTGGGAAGTATAAAACCTACTCCTTCCTTCCTTTTTTAATAATGTGATCTTTATGATCTAACTCTCATCTGGGTTGAAGAAGAAACAACTTAGACATCTGAAGAGGTTTAGAAGTCTTCTGAACTTCTAGAGAGCTAAGAAAATTGGGATATAGGGTAGGGAAGGGACTTTTTAGAAAGGTATATAGATTAAGGAGGGTGGGGTGAATACATAAGGGAGGGACTTTTAGATTGTTAGCTAAAATAAGAAATAAGAGGGCAATGGGAGATGATAAGATAACAGGGAAAGGGTGAAAAGAGAGGCTGAGAAGGAAAATAATGAGTAAAAATAAGATGGAGGGAAATTCAAAAATAGTTATCGTAACTCTGAATGTGAATTTGAAAAAAATAATAAAATTCATTTGGAAAAACAAAAAAAATCAGGAATAGCAAATGAAATAAAAAGAAACATGTAAAGAAGGGGGTTTAACAGTAACAGATCTTAAACTATATGATGAGACAGAAATTATCAAAATTATCTAGTACTGGTTAAAAAATAGAAAGGTAGATCAATGGAATAGAGAAGATGTACAATTTATGGCAGCAACTAAAAGTAATAATCTTTTATTTGACAAGGGTAAAGATTTAAGATTTGGGGACAAGGATTCATTATTTGGTAAAAATTGTTGGGAAAACTGGAAAACAGTATGGCAGAAACTGGGTAACAACTAATATCTTACACCATATACCAAGATAAGGTAAAAAAAGAGAAATCTTACAAGAAAATTAGGAGAACATGGAACATATTACCCATCAGACTTATGGATAGGCCTACAATTTATCAATAAACAAGAGATAGAGAACAAGTTAGTTGTAAAATGGATAATTTAAATTATATTAAATTTAAAAATGTCTTGCACAAATAAAAAAATGTAGCCAAAATCAGAAGGAAGGCAGACAACTGGGAAAAAAAGTTCTATACAGAGTTTATCTTATGAAGTTCTCGCATCTAAATTATATAAAGAACTTTGTCAAATTTATAAGAACATGAGTCATTCCCCAATTGATAGATGATCAAAGGACACGAACAGGCAATTATCTGATGAAGAAATCAAAACAATTTGTAGTCACATTATATGAAAAAATGCTCTAAGTCTTATTGGTTATCATTTTACATGTACCAGATTGGCTAAAATGATAAAAGGGGAAAGTGACAAATGTTGGAGGGAATGTGGAAAAATTGGGATGCTAATTTATTGTTGGTAGAATTGTGAACTGAGCCAACCATTTTGGAGAGCAATCTGGACTTATTCCCAAAGAATTATTAAATTACCTATATCCTTTGACCCAGCAATAACATTCTTTGGTCTATTTCTGAAGATAATTAGGGAAAAAGAAAAGAACTTATATGTTCTAAAATGTTTATAATAATTCTCTTTGTGGTGGCAAAGAATTAGAAATTGCAGGGATGCCCATAAATTAGGGAATGTCTGAACAACTTGTGGTATGTGATTATGAAGGGATACTAATGCAATATAAAAAATGATAAGCTCAATGATTTTAGAAAAAAATGGAAAGATTTGTATGAAATAATGAAGAGGGAAAGGAGCAGAACCAAGAGAACATTATATACAGTAACAGCAATGTTGGGTTTTTTTTTTGATGGTTTAGAGTTGTTTTAACTTTTTTAAAATTTTTAAAAATTTATTTATTTAATATTTTTAGTTTTCAGCACTGAGTTTCACAAGAGTTTAAATTACAAATTTTCTCCCCATTTCTACCCTCCCCCACTCCAACATAGCATATATTCTGATTGCCCCATTCCCCAGTCAGCCCTCCCTTCTGTCACCCCACTCCCCCTGTCCCTTTTTCTCTTACTTTCTTTTAGGGCAAGACAGATTTCTATGCCCCATTGCAGGTCTATCTTATTTCCTAGTTGCATGCAAAAACTTTTTTTTTGAACATCTGCTTTTAAAACTTTGAGTTCCAAATTCTCTCCCCTCTTCCCTCCCCACCCACCCTCCCTAAGAAGGGAAGCAATTCAACATAGGCCACATGTGTATCATTATGTAAAACCCTCCCACAATACTCATGTTGTGAAAGACTATGTTTTGCTCCTTCCTATCATATCCCACTTTATTCAATTTTCTCCCTTGAGCCTGTCCCTTTTCAAAAGTGTTTGTTTTTGATTCCCACCAATCCCATCTGCCTTCCCTTCTATCATCCCCCATTTTTTATCATCTTCCTCCTTCTTTCCTGTGGGGTAAGATACTCAATTGAGTATGTATGGAATTTCCTCCTCAGGTCAAATCTGATGAGAGCAAGATTCACTCATTCTGCATCACCTGCCTTCTCTTCCCTTGCTACAGAACTGCTTTTTCTTGCCACTTTTATGTGAGATAATTTACCCCATTCTATCTCTTCCTTTCTCCTTCTCTTGATATATTCCTCTCTCATCCCTTAATTTTAATTTTTTTAGATATCATCCCTTCATATTCAGTTCACTCTGTGCCCTCGCCCTCTGTCTCTCTGTCTCTGTCTCTCTCTCTTTGTATATATACATGTATATATGTATATATATATGCACATATATGTGTGTGTGTCTCTGTGTGTGTGTGTGTGTGTGTGTCTGTGTATTCCCTTCAGCTACTCTAATACTGAGGTCTCATGAATTATGCACATCATCTTTCCATGTAGGAATGTAAATAAAACAGTTCAACTTTAGGAAGTACCTTATGATTTCTCTTTCTCGTTTACCTTTTCATGCTTCTCTTTATTCTTATGTTTGGAAGTCAAATTTTCTATTCAACTCTGGTCTTTCACCAAGAAACTTGAAAGTCCTCTATTTTTTTGAAAATCCACATTTTGCCTCAGAGCATGATATTCAGTTTTGCTGGGTAGGTGATTCTTGGTTTTAATCCTAGCTCCATTGACCTCCAGAATATCATATTCCAAGTTCTTCTATCCCTTAATGTAGAAGCTGCTAGATCTTTTGTTATTCTGATTGTGTTTCTACAATACTCAAATTGTTTCTTTTTGGCTGCTTGCAGTATTTTCTCCTTGATCTGGGAGCTCTGGAGTTTGGCTACAATATTCCTAGGAGTTTTCTTTCTGGGATCTTTTTCAGGAGGCGATTGGTAGATTCTTTCAATTTCTATTTTACCCTCTGGCTCTAGAATATCAGGGCAGTTCTCCTTGATAATTTCTTGAAAGATGATGTGTAGGCTCTTTTTTTGATCATGGCTTTCAGGTAGTCCAATAATTTTTAAATGATCTCTCCTGGATCTTTTTCCAGGTCAGTGGTTTTTCCAATGAGATGTTTCACATTGTCTTCCATTTTTTCATTATTTTGGTTCTGTTTTATAATTTCTTGATTTCTTATAAGGTCACTAGCGTCTACGTGCTCCATTCTAATTTTTCCTTCAGTGTTCTTTTGGACCTCCTTTCCCATTTGGCTAATTCTGCCTTTTAAGGCATTCTTCTCCTCATTGGCTTTTTGGAGCTCTTTTGACATTTGGGTTAGTCTATTTTTTAAGATGTTATATTCTTCAGTATTTTTTGGGTCTCCTTTAGCAAGTCATTGACTTGTTTTTCATGGTTTTCTTGCATCACTATCATTTCTCTTCCCAATTTTTCCTCTACTTCTCTTACTTGATTTTCCAAATCCTTTTTGAGGTCTTCCATGGCCTGAGACCAATTCATATTTTTATCGGAGGCTTTTGATGTAGGTTTGTTGACTTTGTTGACTTCTTCTGGCTGCAAGTTTTGATCTTCTTTGTCACCAAAAAAAGATTTTAGAGTCTGAGTCTGAGTCTGCATCCTTTTTCATTGCCTGGCCATGTTCCCAGCCAACTACTTGACCTTTGAGCTTTTTGTCAGGGTATGACTGCTTGTAGAGTAGAGAGGGATTTGTCACAAGCTTTAGGGGCTGCCCTGCTGTCTTCAGCGCTACTTCTACTCCACTGTCACTGCAAGCTCTGCCACAGCAGCAGTCTTCCTCCCCCAAGAACTGCCAGCCAGGATTGTGACCCAGATTTAAGCAGGGCAAAGCAAGTTCTGGTCTGCCGCTTGATTCCTCCCACTGGAAGCAGCTGATGCTGGAGCTTCACTGCCCCACCACCTCAGCCACCCCCAGGGCTTGTGGCCTGATTGCTCTCTAAACCAATCTAGCTTTTTTTCCACTAACCTGCTCCATGGTCTTTGGTGCTTGTGGGTTGAGAAGTCTGGTAACTACCACAGCTCATGTGATAGATCCTTCCCAGCGACCATCCAGGCCATCCTGAGCTGTAGAACTGCCTCCCTCTGCTATTTTGTGGGTTAAGCAGCTCTATAATTTGTTAAGAGCCATTTTTACAAGTGTTTGGAGGGATTTAGGGGAGAGCTTAAGCAAGTCCCTGCTTTCCAGCCTCCATTTGGCTCTGTTCCCCCATTGATTTTTTATTGACTTAATTGATAAGTTGATTTTCAATACCCAGAACTTTTTGTCAGAATTTTATACACCACAATATTATTATTATTATTTTTATGTTGGCATGGCTAATGAGCAGGGAATAGTCCTCCAGTTCTTTAAGATTTTCTTTATTTCTTTAAAGAACACTTTTCAACTGAAATTATACAATTCTTCCAGGTGTTTTAGTAGTGAAATTGTACAGATAATCTATGTGTTTTGTGGTCATTTGGCATATAATTTCCCTTTCTATCATTACCTCTTGGAGTAAAAAAAAAAAAACTATAAAGAATACAGTAGATTTTTTTTGGGGGGAGGTATTTTACAGCCTGCAACTTCCCTGAAGATTTTAATATCCTTGACTAGTATTTTTTCTGATTCTCTAGGATTTATTTGGCATACCATTATATCATCACAAATAAGGATAGTTTTATCTCCTTTTTATCTTCTTTATGCCTTGAAGTTCTTTCTCTTGTCTTATTTGTTATTGTTAGAATTTATAGAACTATATCAAGTAATAATGAACATCCTTGTTTTATTCTCATTGTAAAATTTGTAGCTTATCCCCATTTCATAGGATGCTTGCTTTTTGTTTAAGGTAAATACTTTTTAGGATATTAAAAAAGTTCTCTCTCTCTGAACATACATTTGTCAAAGGCTTTTTCTGCCACCATTAAGATAGTCGTATGGTTTAAGATTTTTTTTGCTTGTAATGTGATTAATTGTGTTATTTTCCTAATATTGAATCATTTCTTAATATTGAACATTGGTATCAGTCCAACTTGGTCATGATAATAATAATAATTTCTTGGATAAATGGCTTTAGTCTATTTGATTGGATTTCATTTAAATTTTTGAATCAATATTCATTAATGATATTAGTCTCTAGTTTGCTTTTGTTAATCAATCACTTGTTTGGGTATAGGGACTACATTTAGCTCATAATATGATTCTTTTAGTGTGCTTTCCTTCATAACATTTAAGTAATGTTTCCAAGGTCATATGGCTAGTTAAAATGACCATGGAATCACAGGAGCCTAGATCTAAATCTAGAGCTACAGGCAACCTCAGACACGATCTAAGTATATTAACCTCCCCCACACCCAGGCAAAATAAATTACTTGATCAATATTATTTAGATATTAAGTGTCATAGCTGAAATTTGAACCCAGATCCTCTGATTCCACAGATAAGACTCTCTGTTGTATGAGAATGGTAAGTCCATGATTAGAACTCAGGTACACTGACTTCTAAGCCAGTGTTCTCTGAACTATGCTGCATTTCATCCCAAGAATTTTTGTTAAATTAAGGTTCAGTTGCATTAATCATTTAGTTACTGGTCTTGGAAAACAATTGATGACTGTGAATTATTTATATTAAAAGAAAGATCAAACACTTGCTCTTGTTGACATCATCTGATAACCACCATTCTAAAAAATGAAATTACCTTATATGTAAACAATAAAAAAAGATCAAACACATGTTGTTTTTAGTTACCATCACCATATAGTCATCCTTGTAGAAAATAAAAAAAAACTATTCTTAGATGGAGGCTTGAATTAGTTGCATTCCAATTAATTCTGGCTTTCCTGTAGATGCTTTGAGTATGACAGACATATTTTTTCTAACTTTGCATTGAATTAATTTATACACTAGTCAAGTTGTGGAGAAGAATTATGACCAATGGAATGAATCATGAGAAAGAAGAAACACAGCCAAAAAATCCCACCAAAAACAAAAACAAAAGAGAAGAAAAAAAGGCAGGCATGACGTGTGCTTCAATCTGCATTCAAACGTCATAGCTCTTTCTCTGGATGTAGATAGCATTCTCCATCATGAGTCCTTTGGAGTTGTCTTTCTACCTTGTGTTGCTGAGAAGAGCGAAGTCTGTCAGGGTTGATCCTCATAGAATCCACATATCTGTGGTTGTGTATAATGTTCTCCTAGCTCTGCTCCGCTCACTCAGCATTATGTCGTGTAGGTTTTTCCAGGTTGTTATGAAGTCCGTATCATCCCCAAGTCTTATGGCACAATAGTACTCCATTACCTTCATATACCACAGCTTGTACAGCCATTCCCCAATTGATGGGCATCCCTTTGCTTTCCAATTCTTGGCTACCACAAAGAGAGCTGCTATAAATATTCTTGTACATATGGGTCCTTTTCCCGCTTGCGTGATTTCTTTGGGATACAACCCTAGAAGTGGTATTACTGGGTCAAAGGGTATGAACATTTGTATAGCCCTTTGGGCATAGTTCCACACCGCCCTCCAAAATGGCTGGATCAGCTCACAACTCCACCAGCAATGCAACAATGTTCCAATTTCCCCACATCCTTTCCAGCATTTATCATTCTCCTGATTTGTTATTTTAGCCAATCTGACAGGAGAGATGTGGTATCTAAGAGTTGTTTTGATTTGCATTTCTCTAATCAGTAGTGATTTAGAGCATTTTTTCATATGCCTATAGATAGCTTTAATTTCTTCCTCTGAAAACTGCCTGTTCATATCCTTTGACCATTTCTCAATTGGGGAATGGCTTGTATTCCTATATATTTGGCTCCATTCCCTGTATATTTTAGAAATGAGGCCTTTATCAGAGATACTAGTTGTAAAGATTTTCTCCCAATTTTCTTATTCCCTCCTAATTTTTGTTGCATTGGCTTTTTTTGTACAAAAACATTTCAATTTAACATAATCAAAGTTATCCATTTTGCATTTTGTAATGCTCTCTATATCTTGTTGGGTCATGAATTCTTTTCTTTTTCATAAGTCTGATAAGTAAACTATTCCTTGCTCTCCCAAATTACTTATAGTATCAGACTTTACTCCTAAATATGAACCCATTTTGACTTTATTTTGGTATATGGTGTAAGATATTGGTCTATGCCCAGTTTCTGCCCTACCATTTTCCAATTTTCTCAACAGTTTTTGTGAAACAGTGAATTCTTAGCCCAGAAGCTGGCCTCTTTGGGTTTATCAAAGAGTAGATTGCTATAGTTGTTGACTTCTCCATCTTGTATTCCCATCCTGTTCCATTGATCCGCACCTCTGTTTCTTAGCCAGTACCAGGTAGTTTTGATGACTGCTGCTCTGTAGTACAGTTTAATATCTGGTATGGCTAGGCCAGCTTCTCTAATATTTCTTTTCATTAATACCCTAGATATTCTAGACCTCTTGTTTTTCCAGATGAATTTTGTTATTATTTTGTCCAGCTCAGTAAAATAATTTTTTGGTAGTTCGATTGGTATGGCACTGAATAGATAGATTAATTTAGGTAAAATTGTCATTTTTATTATATTAGCTTGGCCTAACCATGAGCGACTGATATTTTTCCATTTATTTAGATCTGACTTTATTCATGTGAAAAGTGTTTCATAGTTATGTTCATATAGGCCCTGGGTTTGTCTTGGCAAATAGACTCCTAAATATTTTATAGTTTCTACAGTAACTTTGAATGGAATTTCTCTTTCTAGCTCTTGCTGTTGGGCTTTGTCAGTAATGTATAGGAATGCTGGGGATTTATGTGGGTTTATTTTATATCCTGCAACTTTGCCAAAGTTGTTTATTATTTCAACTAGTTTTTTACTTGATTATCTAGGATTGTCTAAATAAATCATCTTATCATTTGCAAAAAGTGATAATTTAGTTTCTTCTTTTCCCATTCTAATTCCTTCAATTTCTTTTTCTTCTCTTATTGCTACAGCTAACATTTCTAGTACCAAATTGAGTAGTAGGGGTGACAATGGACATCCTTGTTTCACCCCTGATCTTATTAGGAATGCATCTAGCTTATATCCATTATAAATAAGGCTTGTTGATGGTTTTAGGTAGATGCTATTTATAATTTGAAGGAAGGTTCCATTTATTCCTGTGCTTTTTAGTGTTTTTAATAGGAATGGGTGTTGTATTTTGTCAAAGGCTTTTTCTGCATCTATTGAGATGATCATATGGTTTCTGCTGGTTTTGTTGTTGATATGGTAAATTATGCTAATAGTTTTCCTAATATTGAACCAGCCTTACATTCCTGGAATAAATCCTACCTGGTCATAGTGTATTATTCTGGTGATAAGTTGCTGCAATCTTTTTGCTAATATTTTATTTAAAATTTTTGCATCAATATTCATTAGAGAAATTGGTCTATAATTTTCTTTCTCTGTTTTGACTCTACCTGGTTTGGGTATTGGTACCATATTTGTGTCATAAAAAGAATTTGGTAGGACTCCTTCTTCAACTATTTTCCCAAATAGTCTACAAAGTATTGGAATTAGTTGTTCTTTACATGTTTGATAGAATTCACATGTAAAACCATCTGGCCCTGGAGATTTTTTCCTAGGGAGTTCATTGATGGCATGCTCAATACTTCTTTTTCTGTTAACCTGGGCAGTTTATGTTTTTGTAGATATTCATCCATATCTCTAAGGTTGTCAAATTTATGGGCATACAGTTGGGCAAAATAGTTCCTAATTATTGTTTTGATTTCCTCTTTATTAGAGGTGAACTCACCCTTTTCATTTTTGATACTGATAATTTGATTTTCTTCTTTCTTTTTTTAAATCAAATTGACCAAAGATTTATCAATTTTATCGGTTTTTTCATAAAACCAGCTCTTTGTTTTATTTATTAGTTCAATAGTTTTCTTGGTTTCAATTTTATTAATCTCTCCTTTGATTTTCGGTATTTCTAATTTGGTATTTAGTTGAGGATTTTCAATTTGCTCTTTTTCTAGCTTTTTCAGCTGTATGCCCAGATCATTGATCTCCTTTTCCCCTATTTTATTCATGTAAGCATTTAGGGATATAAAACTTCCCCTACAAACTGCTTTTGCTGCATCCCATAAGTTTTGGTATGTTGTTTCATTATTGTTGTTCTCTTGAATGAAGTTATTAATTGTTTCTCTGATTTGTTCTTTGGACCACTCATTCTTTATAATTAGATTATTTAGTTTCCAATTAATTTTTAGTTTATTTTTCCATGATTCTTTGTTACAAATAATTCTTATTGCATCGTGACCTGAAAAGTGTGCTTTCACTACTTCTGCCTTTCTGCACTGGACTGTGAGGTTTTTATGCCCTAGTACGTGGTCAATTTTTGAGTATGTGCCATGTACCGCTGAGAAGAAAGTATATTCCTTTTTATCCCCATTCAGTTTTCTCCAGAGATCTATCATATCTGCTTTTCTAAAATTCTGTTTACCTCCTTAACTTCTTTCTTATTTATTTTGAGGTTAGATTTATCGAGTTCAGAAAGGGGGAGGTTGAGGTGTCTATTTCTTCCTGTAACTCCCTTAACCTCTCCTTTAAGAATGTGTATGCCTTATCACTTGGTGCATATATATTAAACAATGGCATTGCTTCATTGTTTATGGTGCCTTTTAGCAGGATATAATGTCCTTCCTTATCTCTTTTAATTAAATCTATCTTTACTTTTGCTTTGTCTGAGATTAGGATTGCTACACCTGCTTTTTTTACTTTAGCTGAGGCACAATATATTTTACGCCAGCCTTTTACAATTACCCTGTGTGTATCCCACTGTTTCAAATGTGTTTATTGTAAACAGCATATTGTAGAATTATGGTTTTTAATCCATTCTCCTATCAGCTTCCGTTTTATGGGAGAGTTCATCCCATTCACGTTCACAGTTACGATTTCTATCTTTTTCTCCATCCTATTTCCGCCTGTTTATGCTTTTATTTCTCCCTTTCCCCTTCTCCTCCTCAACAAAGTTTTGCTTTTGACCGTCGCCTTCCTCAGTTTACCCTCCCTCTTTATTCCCCTCCCTTATCTTACCATTTCCCACTTGCTGCTTCTCCCCTCCCTTCTGACCACCCCCCTCCCTTTTTCCCCCCTTCCCCTCCTACTTACTGTAGGACATGTTAGACTTCTAAACTTATCAGGGTATTTTATTTTCTTCTTGAACCAGATCAGTTGACAATAAAGCTCAAATACTGCTCTTCTCCCACCCTTCTTTCCCTCTACTATAATATGTTTTTGTGCCTCTTCTTTTGGTGTAATTTACTCTTTTCTGCTACTTCCTTACCTCCTCTCTCATAGCCCTCCCTTTACATCTCTTACTTATGTTTTTTATCCTTACATCAGTTAATTTATACAGGCATTCACAATCTATGTGTATCTCTTTGAATTGTCATTATAGCTGTACCATTCTCAAAACTGACATATATATGTATATATATAAAACATATATAAGATGATATAATCCCACGTAAAGATGCAAACAACCTGCCCTTATTGGTTAATAAGGTTTGTGGGGGTTTTTCCCTCTGGTTTCCTTTTTATGTCTCCCTTGAGTTTTGTATTTGGAGATCAAATTTTCCATTGAGTTCTAGCCTTTTCATCAGGAAGGTCTGGAATTCCCTTATTTCATCGAATATCCATCTCCTTGCCTGAAAAATTATGCTTAGTTTTGCTGGGTAGTTGATCCTTGGTTGTAGTCCCAGCTCCTTTGCCCTTTGGAATATCTATTCCAATTTCTCCTTTCTTTTAATGTGGAAGCTGAGAGATCCTGCGTGATCCTGACTGTAGTTCCACGATATTTGAATTGCTTCTTTTTGGCTGCTTGCAGTATTTTCTCCTTGACTTTGTAGTTCTGAGGCTATAATATTTCTTGGTGTTTTCAGTTTGGGATCTCTTTCAGGGGGTGATCGATGAATTCTTTCAATGACTATTTTGTCCTCTGGTTCTAGGACCTCTGAGAAGTTATCTTTGATAATTTCTTCGAAGATACTGTCAAGGCTCTTTTTTTCATCGTGGATTTCCAGTAGACCAATTACACTTAAATTGTCTCTCCTGGATCTATTTTCCAGGTCAGTTGTTTTCCCAATTAGATATTTCACATTTCTTTCTATTTTTTCATTCTTTACATTTTGTTTTACTACTTCTTGGTGCCTCATAGATTCATTAGCTTCTACTTGCTCAACTCTAATTTTTAATGAGTCAGTGTTTTCATTTTGCTTTTGAGTCTCCTTTTCCAATTGGTTGATTTTACCTCTCAGGGTGTCGTTTTCTCTCTTCAGATTCTGTATCTCTGTAGCCATTTCACCAATCTTATTCTTTAGGGACTTGATTTCATCTTCTTTTAGCTCCCTAATTTGGTTTTTAAAATCCTCCTTTAGCTCTTCCAGTAATGCTTTTTGGGCTAGAGACCAGTTCACATTACCTTTTGAAGTATCAGACATGTCTATAATGTCACTGCTGTCCCCTTCCAAATTGCTGTTTTGATCATTCCTGTCTCCGTAAAAAGAATCTATTGTCCTCGGTTTTTTTGTGTTCTTCTTCATGTTGGTTAGTCTTTTCATGGCTTTACAACAAATTTCTGCCTTTGGGGTTCAGGGCTCTCTGTTCCAGCTTTCTTATTCTGGGGATTGTGAGTCTAGAATTATAGCCTTCAGTTTCCTGAGGTGTCAGGAAGTGGTCTGGCTCCCTGACGTCTCACTCCCTGGGGGTGCTCTCCAGTACTGTTGCTCTTCAGTAATGGTCTCACCTGTTTGTTGTTTGAGCTGATGTCTGGCAGTTTCCCTGGGGGAGCAAGATTACATCTGGGCTCCTGTTGTTGACCCCTGTCGGCTCTGCCCCTCTGGGACTAATGAACTTCTACTATTTGACCACTGAAGCCCCACTTCTTTCTCCTCTGTTCCAGCATTCTTTTTTGTCCCAAGGAATTCTGTGGGTGAGGGGAGGAGGGATTAGAGCTGTTTACCTGGCCATTATGTCTCCTGGAAGTTCAAGAAGCTGAGTTTCTGGGCTGCAAGCATCAGGAATTGGTATTTCACGGCTGGTGCCCTTGTGCTGCTTCTCATCGCTTCCACAGACTGCCGTCCTGGGTTGGGAGGACTGGGGATCTCCGCTGGTTTCGGGCCCCTGGCTTTCTCCCAGCCTGTCTTCCACGTGCGTTTCCCGGCCAGTCACTTCCTCTTTGTTCTGGAGCAGCTCTGCACACCGAGCACTCTCCAAGCCTACAGATTCGTGCCTTCGGTCTTTCAGACTCTCCCGGCTTGGAAATTTGCCCCACTCAGACTGCTTGCAGTTTCTAACTCTCTCAAATCTGCTCAAATTCACTTTTTTATAGGAATCTGACAGACCTTGTGAGAGAGCTCGGGTAAGACGCTGTTTTCATGCAGCCATCTTGACTCTGCCCCCCCTATTTAGTACCTACTCATTACTTTTAGATCATGACAGATATATTTTATAAATGTCATACCAAACTGAGAAATTTCATCAATTTTATTCATAAATCCTATTTAACAAGAGATGGGTAAAACTTGATAGCTTAGAATGATCATCATCAATCGCTTAGCAGGACTTGCCACAAGGCAGCTTTTAAGAGCAGGACATGTAAAAAAGAGTAGCTACAAGAAAGATATGCAGACAGAATGAATGGAAAGTTGTTACCATTAGGAAAACAAGCATGGTTTGCAGAAATGGCTAATTGTTACTGAGTTTTATTAAGTAGGCATGACCAATATGGTTATGTCAACTATAAAAGAAACATCTATCAACCAACTGGATGAGGGGGACATGTTATTAAAGATATTCTACAATGAAATACTAGTTCACTCTCTGTTTTCTGATCCCTCACAGTTCATCCCCCTCCCAGTTTCATATCACCCTTAGTGTTTATAATGTAAACTGTACTTTAATCACAATCAGTTTTGATTCTGAAAGACAAATCATATGTAAGGATTCAGTTAGGAATATAGTTACTTATTGACAAGTCAAATATTAAACATTTCTGAAATTAATACATAAGGTTTTTACCTTATATAAAGGTATTCTATAGTTTTATATTGATACAGTTGTAATTCCATTATATTTGGGAAGTGGTGCTTTTTTTTTGTTTTAGGGGGTAGAAGAGGTTTGCAAAACCCGACTGTTTTCCCTTCTTGCTTATCATTTTATTCTATCTCTAGATTTTTGATGACAGATACCTGCTCCATTCCTGATTCACAATCCTGGTCTCTCTAGTGCTATTGTCTCCTAGTTGTGCATAAATATGTCATATTTTATGAAACAATGTGTCACATATGGTTTTCAGAGTGTGTATGTGTGTCAGGATGAGTAGGGTGGGGAGGGAGTTTTCAAAATTTAACAGTCTGATTCAACCTGGCAGAAGTGACTAGATATGGTCCTGGGAAGATGGGAGAAATGGAGTCAGTATCAAAATTATTAGTAAGCTAGGGGAAAACTTTCCTCTAACAGAAAACAACTCAAATTAAAAAATCAGAAAGAGAAAGGAGTGAGGTCACAGAGTGTGAAATATGGGTGGAAGGGAGGGAAAGAGAAACCAGGGAGGAGAGAAAGAGACAGAGACAGAAAGATAGACACAAAGAGACCCATATAGAGTCACTAGTCTTAGGAATAATATGATTCTGAAATAAGGTAATAAGATATGCATGCATATGAATCTCATTAAGTACATATGCTAACTACTCCTGGAATATTTAATGATAAAAAGAGTTTTAAATTGTAATAGCTTGTTTTCAGCAGCCATAGTTTTCCTTTATAAATCAGCTTTATGATTAAATTAAATTCATTGCCAAGTATATTTTGCGAGAGTAAAGGGGAAAAAAAATGAGCCTGCTGTTCAATTTTGGAGAATTAACTAATGTTTCCCAATTTACATAGATTGACATTTTGACTCTAATTCAGTTGAATGAAATGTGAGATTTGGGGAGAAGAGTCCAAGTAGCTTTAACATTTATGCATTGGTGAATTATTAAATTTAAAAATATTTTGACCATGCTCAAAGAAATAATTTACTTTCTTATTTATCAAAAATGGACAATATAAAAACTTTTAAAAGAAAAATCATGTCAGCTTAATTATATCTGATTCTCACTTGAGATATTATTTTTGAAATTCTATGATCTGTTTCTCAGGTATTTTTTGTGTTACCTTTCAAACTACTACCAACGCTGTTATCTAATTTCATTCTATTGACACATTAAAATTGTCACTAGGTGGCTCCATATAGCCTTTCCAATTATATTCTTCTCTGTAAATGTATTTCTCTTTCTCCCTTTATCAAGTCATTTTTTTTTCTTTTGGAGTGCTTATCTATATTTTGATCCAATGTACTTTGTCCCTTTGTTTAACTGTCACTATTATTTGACTTCAAATCATAAGCTGTACAAGGTTCCTTCCTATATGCTGTGCTCTGCCAACTTCACAATCTATTCAAATATGGAAGAAATGGTGACAAATGAGAATTCTAGGCTCTCCAAAACCAGTTACAAATTACATTGCTGCATATCTGGTATTTCTACTTATCATTGGCTTGTATGATTCCTTATTGTAGTGATTTCCCAGCAGTTTTTAAAAATAACCTCATAATATACAAACTGCTTCAGTGAGTATCATAAATGTGACTTAGCTTAGGTATAGGAGACATTATTCATGTATGGGTTGCTGTTTCAGGGACCCCTTAAGTCTCTGCCTACCCAAAATATCTCCCTTATTCTATTAGGATCACAATAGCTATTTAATTTCAAGTGATTTTAGAATTAGAGCTAAAAGGGATCTCAGAAGTTCAATATCTTCATATTACAGATGAGAAAATTGAGAAATAACACATTTAAATGACTTGTCCAGGATCACATAGGTAATAATCAATGTCATTATTTGTCCCCTAGCTCCAAATTCAGCACTTATTTCACTATAAATGGCAAATTTCAGGGCATTGTATATAGATAGCCATGGTTGTGAGTTCTATATGGGGTTGAGCAAGGCTTATAGGGTTCTCCTGGAGAACCTGGAAAGACCTTATCCTGAAAGGGCCAGTGTCTCCCAATGCATCCTGGGCCATCTCCAGTCTTCCTGGTGAATATCAGGCCATGGACCCAGATGGCTCTGGAGGAGAAAGTGAGGCTGGTGACTGTGATGCCAATCATGGATTAAAGATCTTTACCCCTCATTCAATAGGCTTCAAGTGGGGCCAGTTAAGGAAAGCTTGATTAGAGGTAAGCCTACACCCTCGTGATGCCAATCAGTGATTAAAGACCTTTTCCACTCATTCAATAGGCCTCAGGTAGGGCCAGTTAAGGGATGCTTGAGTAGAGGTTTGTTTGTAGGCAGGCCTACACCCTTTACTTAGTAGATGCTAAGCCCCAGGCCTACACTCTTTTGCTGATTGGGTGTGAAGCCCTTGGGCCTTAAAAAGAGTATATATACCCAGAGGGTAGCCATTGTAAGGTCAGAATTCAGAATTCAGCCCAAGGAGAAGGAGTAAGAACTCTGAGTTGATAAAGCTGTAGAGAGAATGCAGAGCAGGGAGTAGAAACCAGGGAGCTGTGGGAGAGTAGAAACAATGGAGTTGTGAAGACCAGAGAACTGAGGGGGAGAGAATGCAAGCAAGTAGACAGTTGGGATTTGTGAGTGTTTATGGGAATGACTTGGTTCCTTGCTGTAATACTGTGTTATAATTTCCATGTTGTTATATTGAGGTGGATTTACTGGTTTTGGAATATAATTACTGCTATATCAAATTGGGTTTATTGGTTCTGGGATTTGATCCTCTGGTATCTAAATAAATGTTATTCTTTCCCTGCCTTCTACCTAGAGAATCTCTTACACTTTGCAATTCTGAACTATGCAGGCATATTCATAGTCATCCTCGAGGTTGTGAATCTTGCCTTTCTGATACAGTGACCTTGCACAGCCCTCCCTCACTCAAATCAAAGTTGACTGTAAGTCATATCATCATTTCCCTGATGTCATGGTCCTCTTCAAGTGAGAGAGCCTTTACCTCTAAGCAGTGTGGAACTCTGAACATGTGGCTACTCAGAGTCTTGACTAAGGAATCACAAGATCCTTTTTGTAAATGAGCCCCCAAAGCAAAAGCTCACCTCTCAGAATATATACTCTTTCAGCTAACAGGCTTAGAGACAGAACACTCCTGACTCAGTGCCTAATTAGAAATTAGCCAAAGGTGTATAAGGCTTCCTACAAGCAAGCAAGATTCCCTTAATGAATTCCATGTGAGGCCTATTGATGGGTGGTAAAGATCCTATTCCTCATTAACCTCACAAATAGGATAGACATGGAGGAAAACTTGAGTGTAAAAAATATTAGGAAGTGTTATTAAACAAGCTAGTTAGAAGTGCTTAGTGTATTTTTAAAGGAAAGATATCAGCTCTTGATAAGTGTAGTACCTTAAAACAAAAGCATTATTATCAAAATTTCAACAGTGTATTAGTGAACATGAATCTGAGGTGATTCTATAATCTTCAATATTTCCTTCTTTACTGGTTCTATGTTTGCTGCTTGCAAATACACCCAGGTCTTAAAAATCCCTCACTTGACACTATAGTTTCCTTAGGCTATCATCCTATATCTCCTCTCCCTTTCACAAACTCTTTTTAGAAAAATTGTCTTTGGGGGCAGAGCGAAGAAGGTGGAGAAAAGGCAGGAAATCACCTGAGCACTCCTAAATTCTCCTCCAAACAACTTTAAATAATGCCTCAAAACAAATTCTGGAGTGGCATAAACCACAAGAGGATAAGATAAAACAATTTTCCAGCCCAAGACAATTTAGAAGGTTGTCAGGAAAGGTCTATGGAACTGAGGTGAGAGTGAAACACACTCCAGGACATGCTGTATCAGTGAAGGTGGCACCCCAGCAAATCTGGAGCAGGCCTTAGGGGTGACTAAATCAGCAGTGGCATTTGCTACTTCTGGAGTTCTCAGCCTACAGACAGTAAGGGGGTTGGAGAACACTTCAGAAGGAAATAGGAATCCCTTTGCTGGCACTGGGTGCAAGCTTCTCTTGCACTGTTCATACTTGGATATAGGTCTCAATTCCAGGATGAGGAGAACTACTGATATGGCAGGACTTGTGGCTGCAGGGAGTGGGGACCCAGGTGACAATTCTAGGGCAGAAAGAGTATTCAGGTCATTCATAAACATGCCATGAATATATCACCTCTCCTTAGGTCAAATTGCCTTAGAAGAACTGAAAGCTTACGCCCTTCCAGAATTAGCTTTGAAAACAGCTGCACAAAAACCATGAAATTTGGTTCAGTGCCCCCTCCACCTGGCAGTGGAGCTCAACTTTGATATAAAGTTAAAAGTCAAGAAATAGGTTAGAAAAATGAGCAAACAACAATAAAGGATCTTGACCATAAATACTTATTATGGTAACTGAGAAGATAAAAGACGAATTCAGAAGGAGACAACACAGCAAAAACTGCTACATCCAAAGCTTCAAAGAAAAAATGTGAATTGGTCACAGGCCATTGAGGATCTCAAAAACAATTTTAAAACTCAAATAAGAGAGGTGGAGGAAAAACTGGGAAAATATGATAGTGATATAAGAAATTAAAGAAAAAAAGAGTTAACAGCTTGGTAAAGGAGACACGAAAATACTGAAGGAAATAATACCTTAGAAAACAGAATAGGCCAAATAGTAAAAGAGGCAAAAAATCCACTGAAGAGAACAACTCCTGAAATAGCAGAATTGGTCAAGTGGAAAAAGCGGTACAAAAGCTCAATGAAGAAAAAAAATCCCTTAAAAATTAAAATTGGGCAAGTGGAAGCTGATGACACCATGAGGCATCATGAAGTAATAAAACATAGTCAAAAGAATGAAAAACAACTGACTTGGAAAATTGGTTCAAGAGAGATAATTTAAGAATTATTGGAATACCTGAATGCCATGTTCAAAAAAAAGACCCTAGACATCATCTTTCAAAAAATTATCAAGCAATACTGTTCTGATATCCTAGAACAAGAAGGCAAAATAGAAATGAAAAGAATCCACTGATCACCTCCTGAAAGATATCCCCAAATGAAGACTCCCAGGAGTGTTATAGCCAAATTTCAGAGCTCCTAGATAAAGGGAAAATGTTGCAGTCAGAAGGAAACAATCCAAATGTCATGGAGCCACAGTCAGGATGACACAAGATTCTGCAGCTTCTCCATTAAAGAACCAGAGGACTTACAATATGATATTTTGGAGGACAAAGGACATAGGATTACAATCAAGAATTACCTGCGGAGTAAAACTGAGAATAATCCTTCAAGAGGGAAAATGAACATTCATTGAAATGAAGGACTTTCAAGCATTCTTTTTCTTTTTTTTTCTTTTCTTTTTTTGAGGAGGGAAGGCAGGACAATTGGGGTTAAGTGACTTGCCCAAGGTCACACAGCTAGTATGTGAAGTGTATGAGGTTGGATTTGAACTCAGGTCCTCCTGACTCCTGCTCTACTCACTGCACCACCTAAAGGCCCCAACTTTCAAGCATTCTCGATGAAAAGACCAGAGCTGAATAGAAAATCTGACTTTCAAATATGACTCAAAAGAAGCATAAAAAGGTAAACAGGAAAGAGAAATCATAAAGAACTCAGTAAGGTTAAGTTGTTTATATTCCTACATGGAAAGATGATACTTGTAACTGTTAAAAACTTTCTCATTATTAGGGCAGTTAGAAGGAGAGTACACAAAAAGAGGCCATGAGTATGAGCTGCATGTGATAGAATATCTAAAAAAAATAAAATGTATGGGTGAAAAAGAGGAATACATTGGGAGAAAGGGAAAGGGAGGGTAGCATGGGGTAAATTACCTCATGTGAAAGAGGCACAGAATAGATTTTACAGTTGAGGGTGAAATGAAGGAGGTGGTATGGAGGACACTTGAACCCTACTCTCATTGGAATTGGCTCAAAGATAGAATAACATGCACACTCAGTTAGGTATAAAAATCTATCGTACCATACTTGAAAATAGGAAGGAAAGGGGATAAAAGGGGACTTATAGAAGGTCTGGCATATTGTGGAAAGTGGTAGTCAGAAGCATAACCCTTTTGACGATGGACAGGATGAAAGGAGATAGAGTAGGATAAATAGAGGGAAAATAGAATGGAAAGAAATACAGTAATCATAATTGTGAAAAAATATTTAAAGAAAATATCTCTGATATAGGGCTCATTTCTCAAATATATAGAGAATTGAATCAAATTTATACAAATGAGAGCCACTTCCTAATTGATAAATGGCTAAAGGATATGAATGTTTTGAGAAAAAGCAATAAAAGCTATTTATGGTCATATGAAAAAATACTCCGAATCATTATTGATCAGAGAAATGCAAATTAAAACAACTTTGAGCTACCATCGCATAACTATTAGATTGGCTAATATGACAAAAAAGGAAAGTGACAAATGTTGGAGGGAATATTGGAAAATTGAGACAATAATGCACTGTTAGAGTTGTGAACTGATTCAACCATCCTGGAAAACAATTTGGAACTATATACAAAGGGCTATAAAACCATGCATACCATTTAACCTAGCAATACCACTGCTAGGTCTGTATCCCAAAGAGATAAAAAAAGAAAAGGGCTTCTATGTATAAAAACATGTATGGCAGCTTTTTTGTGGTGGCAAAATATTGGAAATTGAGGGGATGCCCATCAATTGAGGAATGGCTGAACAAGTTGTGATATATGGTTGTGATGGAATAATATTGTGCCATAAGAAATGATGAGCAGGATGCTCTCAGAAAAACCTGGAAAGACTTATATGAATTGATGCAAAGTGAAATGAGCAGAACCAGGAAGGACATTGTATTCAGTAACAGCAATATTGTACAAATATCAAAAGTAAATAGCTTAGCTATTCCAAGCAATACAATGACTATTGTACATGCAAGACAAACATTGTACATCCAATAACATTTCTGCAAGACTTATGATGAAAAATGCTATTCCATCCCCAGAAAAGAAGTGATGGAGTCTAAATGCAGATCAAAGTGTACTTTTCAAAACTTTCCTTTTTTTGGTCTATTTTATTTTACCACATGATTATTATAGAAATATATTTGGCATGACTGTATATGTATAACCTTTGTTAAATTGCTTGCTTTTTCAACAAGATAGAAGGAGAGGGAAGGAGGGAATTTGGAACTCAAAACTTTAAAAAATGTCATAAATTCTCTTTATATTTAATTTGAGAAAAATAAATACTAAATAAGTAAAAAAGAAAAGCTGTCCCTGTTTCCACTTCTCCACTCCTCACTCCTCAGCCCTTTGTAATAATCTATTTTCTAACCTCATCACTCAATTGAAT
Source organism: Trichosurus vulpecula (assembly GCF_011100635.1). Lineage (NCBI taxonomy): Eukaryota > Metazoa > Chordata > Mammalia > Diprotodontia > Phalangeridae > Trichosurus > Trichosurus vulpecula. The sequence goes on along the minus strand of NC_050573.1, from coordinate 133,709,127 downwards.
TTGCTTTTTCTAAAATTAAAATGATCTCTTAATTGTCAAATCTGGTGACTTTTTCTCAGCCCTGATCCTTTTGAGTTCTTGGAAGAATTTGAAACTTTTGACCACTTTCTCACTTCTTTCTGAGCTTTTGTGATGTACCTCTCTCAGTTTTTTCTCTTACCTAATTTCCCCCTCCTTAGTCTCCTTTGTGTGATCATAATCTGGAGAAAAACCTAGTAGGACAGCTTGATTATAATGTAGATCAGATAAAAGGAGTAATGTGTTCCACACTAGTGTGTGGAAGACTTTAAATACTAGTCTAAGGAGTGTATATTTTAATCTAAAGGCAATTGAGGGTTAATGTAATTTTTGAGTTGGAGGGTGACATGTTCAAGCTACTAATGAATGAATGAGTGAGTGATTGAATGAAAAAGAATTGGCTAAGTACTGTGCCAAGTACTGGGGATAAAATGTGAAATATCAGTTTGTTAACTATGTAAACAATAGAAATGGAAAAGAATTGAGGCAGGGAGAATAATTAAGAGGTTATTGCAATAGTCTGGGCAACAGCTGATCTAGGGTAGAGCTGCGTGAGTGGAGAGAAGGTGAAGAATATGAGAGATGTTGTGGAGGTGAAACAATAAGACTTGACAACTGATTGCATATGGAAGTTGAGGGGGACAAAAAAAACTCAAAGCTGACTCCAAGGTTTTGAAGCATAATGATGCCATCAAGTTAAATGAGAAGAGTTTGGAGAAGGGATGCATTTGAGTGGAGTTGTAAGTTCTGTTTCAGACATGGTAAGTAGAAGATGCCCATAGAAATCCAGGTAGAGAGGTCCAGCAAAGAATTGGTAATGGGACTAGAGAAAGATTAGTACTGAATACAGACATTTGAAGACTATATGCAAAAAGATGACAATTAAAGCTATGTGAGCTCATGAAATCCTCAAGAGAAATCATGTAGAAGGAAAAGAGACCACACAAGACAAAATATTTGGGGGCACCCACACTTAGTGGGTAAGAGGAAGATGATCTATCAAAGGAGACTGTTAACAAAGGGAGAATACTTTGCCCTAATAGAGCAAGGACATGAAATGAGAATGCAGTAGCACTTAGCTTCTCTGGATACGGACTCCTCATCTCCATATGGGAACATATTAGGTCATCAGTTCAGGATATAGAGAAGGACATGGTGATTTGTATGGTTTTTGGAAATCTAAAAAATCTGAGATATCAGGATTCTAGAAGACTGGGACTTTTATGTTCTTAGATGGCCAAGAAACTGTGTCATGGAAAAGTTAATCTAGTCCCCAGGATAGCTTTGTCTCCTTTTAAGAAAAGCTAATTCTGGGGGTGGAGCCAAGATGGCAGCTGGAAAGCAGGGACTTGCCTAGGGATCTCCCCAAGGACCCTCCAAACACCCATAAAAATGGCTCTGAACAAGTTCTAGAACTGCAGAACCCAAGAAATAGTGGAGGGAAGCAGGGCTCTAGCCCAAGACAGCCTGGATGGTCACTGGATCAGGTCTGTCACACAGAGCTGGGAGCAGACAGAGCAGAGCCCAGTATGGGCTGCACCCAGACCAACCAGACTGGGAGCTGGGTGGAACAGACCCTAGCATCCTGAATCAGTGAGTTGTGGCAGTCACCAGACTTCTCAACCCACAAACACCAAAGAGAAGGTTAGTGGGAAAATAACTACAGGGACAGAGTGAAAGGAGTTCGCAGTTTGGCCACCACCCTGGGGGCAGCAGAGGTGGTGCAACTCTGAGGACTACAGCTGCGGTTGCTTCTGGCCCCAGGCCCACCTGGTGGGAGGAATTAAGTGGTGGATCTCAGTGGGAGTGCAGATCCTGCTCAGATCTGAGTCACAATCCAGGTTGGTGGTTCTTGGGGAAGGAGGGGTGCTGGTGTAGCAGAACTTGCTGTGTAGATAAAGCTCTGAAAACAACAGTGCAACCCCTAAGGCTTGGGACAAAATACTCTATACTCTACAAGCAGTGATACCCTGACAAAAAACTCAAGGGTCAACTAGTTGGCTGGGAACATGGCTGGGCAGCGAAAATGGACTCAGATTCAGACTCAGACTTTGGAATCTTTTTTTTGGTGACAAAGAAGACCAAAACTTGCAGCCAGAAGAAATCAACAAAGTCAAAGAGCCTACATCAAAAGCCTCCAAGAAAAACGTGAACTGGTCTCAGGCCATGGAAGAGCTCAAAAAGGATTTGGAAAAGCAAGTTAGAGAAGTAGAGGAAAAATTGGGTAGAGAAATGAGAGTGGTGTGAGAAAACTGTAAAAAACAAGTTAATGACTTGCTAAAGGAGACCCAAAAAATCCTGAAGAAAACAGCACCCTAAAAAATAGACTAACTCAAATGGCAAAAGAGCTCTAAAAGCCCATGAGGAAAAGAATGCCTTGAAAGACAGAATTAGCCAAATGGAAAAGGAGGTCCAAAAGACTGCTGAAGAAAATACTACCTTAAAAAGTAGATTGAAGCAAGTGGGAGCTAGTGAATTTATGAGAAATCAAGATATTATAAAACAGAACCAAAGGAAAGAAAAAATGAAATGCAATGTGAAATTTCTCATTGGAAAAACAACTGACCTGGAAAATAGATCCAGGAGAGATCATTTAAAAAGTATTGGACTACCTGAAAGCCATGATCAAAAAAGAGCCTAGATATCATTTTTCAAGAAATTATCAACGAAAACTGCCCTGATATGCTAGAGCCAGAGGGTAAAATAGAAATCGAAAGAATCCACAGATCGCCTCCTCAAATAGATCCCAAAAAGAAATCTCCAAGAAATATTGTTGCCAAATTCCAGAGCTCCCAGATCAAGGAGAAAATAGTGCAAGCAGCCAGAAAGAAACAATTTGAGTATTGTGGAAAAACAATCAGAATTACACAAAGTCTAGCAGCTTCTATCTTAAAGGATTGAAGGGCTTGGAATATGATATTCTGGAGGTCAATAGAACTAGGATTAAAACCAAGAATCACCTACCCAGCAAAACTGAGTATCATGCTCCAAGGCACAATATGGATTTTCAATAAAATAGAGGACTTTCAAGCTTTCTCAGTGAAAAGACCAGAACTGAATAGAAAATTTGACTTCCAAACACAAGAATCAAGAGAAGCATGAAAAGGTAAACAAGAAAGAGAAATCATAAAGGACTTACTAAAGTTGAACTGTTTTATTTACGTTACCACATGGAAATATGATGTGTATAATTCATGAGATCTCAGTATTAGGGTAGCTGAAGAGAGTGAGAGAGAGAGAGAGAGAGAGAGAGAGAGAGAGAGAGGGCAAAAGTTGAATATGGAGGGATAACACCTAAAAAAATAAAATCAAATTAATGGATGAGAGAGGAATATATTAAGACAGGGAGAAAGGGAGAGCTAGAATGGGGTAAATTATCTCACATAAAAGTGGCAAGAAAAAGCAGTTCTGTAGGAAGGGAAGAGGGTACAGGTGAGGGGGAATGAGTGAATCTTGTTCTCCTCAGATTTGACCTGAGGAGGTAATACCATACACACTCAATTGGGTTTCTTACCCCACAGGAAAGAAGGAGGAAGGAGATAAAAAAGGGGGATGATAGAAGGGAGGGCAGGTAGGGGGAGGAGGTAATCAAAAGCAAACACTTTTGAAAAGGGACAGGGTCAAGGGAGAAAATCGAATAAAGGGGGTTAGGATAGGAAGGAGCAAAATATAGTTAGTCTTTCACAACATGAGTATTGTGGAAGGGTTTGTTGCAACAATCCAGCTATCAGCTTCTGTGGGGGTGTAAGATCCACCAACAACCAGCACCCAGAAAGTGGCCAACACAGGTCCTTTTGATCTGCTTTACTTAAGGAAAGCAACGTTAAGGGCTTAACAATCTTACTTTAATCCAGCAATATCATTTGCTTAGTTCAGGGGAAAAAATCGGCACCCTGAATTATAGACCAAATACAATTCAAATTCTGGGTGTACAGCTGGGGAGCTCGTTATAATGGCTGGCCCAGAGTCACAGGCTGCTCCTGCTGTGACTCAGAACTCTGAGAGAGAATGCTAACCTCTGTGCTTATATATCCTGTTCAGGGCCAGGAGGGCCCTGACCTCACCCAGGCTGGGCATGGAGAAGTTCCCCACCCCTAATATCACATCAGATACAATTCAATGATTCCCAATTGTCTCAGTGCTGAGAAATACAAAAATATCCCACTTTATCTGCCCCATTCGAACAAAGGCCAGAATCATCAAAGGTCAACAGCAAAAAGTCCCACCTTAATTACTATTACAGGGTTTTACATAATGATATACATGTGACCTATGTTGAATTGCTTGCCTTCTTAGGGAGGGTAGGTGGGGAGGGAAGAGGGGAGAGAATTTGGAACTCAAATTTTTAAAAGCAGATGTTAAAAAAAAGTTTTTACATGCAATTAAGAAATAAGATATACCAGCAATGGGGCATAGAAATCTATCTACAAGAAAGTAAGAGGAAAGCGGAGGAGGGGAGTGGGGTGACAGAAGGGAGGGCTGACTGGGGAACATGGCAATCAGAATATATGCCATCTTGGGGTGGGGGGAGGATAGAAATGGGGAAAAAATTTGTAATTCAAACTCTTGTGAAAATCAATGCTGAAAACTAAAAATATTAAATAAATTTAAAAAATTAAAAAAAAGAAAAGCTAATTCATATCAGTGTAGGGAAGGAGGTCTGAGCATAACCTATGTTGGATTTAGCAGAAAGAAGCTGTGTCAAGAGAAGTTGGGACCAACTAGGTCTAAAGGGCAGCTTTATCTCTTTTAGAGAAAGCAAATCCCTATGGGTTAGGGAAGAAAGAGGAATTTGGCCCTCTCCATGTTCTGGGAGGTGAGAAGAAGAAGCTTTATCAGGCATTAACTTCCCCCTATGTGATTGTTCTATCAGAAAGAAAATGATTAAAGGGATAAACTTCTGGAGATTAGAGGGGATAGTTGCAAGAGCCCAAGTGGAAGCATTATCCTTGGCAAGAAGGCCTAACTCTTCTTCAAAGACTGCACTAAGAAAGGAGAAAATGAGAAATGATGAAGAGGAATCTTGAAGTGTGCAGTAAAAGAAACGAGGGACCTTGATTTGTATGTCCTCAACCACACTTAGGGAGTCAGGACTGGCAAATGAACCAATGAAGGTCTGAAAAGGGCACATAAAGACATAGAGAGTCCTGAGAGAACAGTGCTATGGAAACCAAATAAAGTATATAAAAGATAACATTATATGCAGTGTAAAATGTTATAGAAAGTTAGATTGCCACTGGCCTGTCAAATAAGAAGTTCTTTGGAGAGGATAATTTCACTAGAATGTTCAGATCAGAGGAACATATGTAAGGGATTGAGGAATGAGTGAATGGAAAGGATGTACAAGTATGAGATTTGCTTCCTAAACTTTTAGAAATAAAGAGTAGTGAGAAATTAAAGTATGATTAAAACAATCTTTGTTTTGTGTCACTATGAATTCACCATAGGATTCCTTTTAAATATTATACTCTCTTTGGATCATTTAACATAGTTTATTTTTTTAAATCAATTTGTTAACTTTTTGAGAACACCTAGAGAAAATAAAATATACTACCAGTGTGCACATTGACTTTTTCAGTCTATTCATACATCAGCAGGGGCTGGGTTTTCCTATTTTGTATGAAAGCATACATTTATGTTTTCTATACTTACATAGAAATAGGACAGTTATTTGCAGAAGCAGAATGGATCAAATTATTTTTTTTCAAAAAATGACTAAAAGAAAGGCTGAATGGATAGAGATTTATTAGCAACATATGAAACCAAATAATGAGAGAGCAAGATAGTTCTATTTCATCATGCTCTTAATATTCTAATTCTTTAACGTGAGACCATTTCAAAAGACAGAAAAGTACTTCATGCTGCTTAGAAGTTTTCTTGAAAACTAGAACTTAGATTGTAGTAAATGCTATCATATCTCTTAAAAAAGTGAAAAGAATTAATTGAACTCTACCTAACATCACTAACACTCATTAAAAGCAAACATGATATGATATAATATAATATAATATCATAATATAACAAATATTATTATAATAACAATAAATAATATATAATATAATTAGTATTAGTATTTTATACTCCTTAAAAGCAGTGGTGTCAAATTGAAACAGAAACAGAGAACATGAATCCATACATAAGGATCCCTATGGGTCACATATTGACTTGGTTTTAAAATGTAATATATTCTATGTTTAGTTGTATTTTTATTTATTTTAAGTATTTTACTATTACATTTTATTCTGGTTCCTGCTGCACTGGGTTATGTTGCAAGTCCTGAGTTTGGCACCTCTGCTTTCGAGTTTGACAAGCATTTTACATGTGTTACTTCTATTAAGCTATATAATAACCTAGTAATGTAGGGACTCTAAGTACTTTTCCCCACTTTCAAGATGAAGAAACTGAGGCTTTAAGAGATAAAATGGGTTGTTCATAGTCACACAGGGGTATGACTGAACTAGCTTGACTCCAAGTCTACCATTTCAACCACTATATCAACCCATTCCTCCAATAATGGTAGTAAGCTTCAGAAGAGATACACAGCTTACAGGATAGTACCCAATGAAAAATTCAGTGCAGTTTTAAACAATGACCAAATATTATGGAAAGATGTTGACTATTGTTGTCATCAACATAGACAAATCAAATTTCTTTGACTAGTAGTAGATTATAGTGAAATGCATTTTTCTTCCTTTAATTTTATATATTACAAATAAAACAACTTGACATGTGTCCTACAACCACCAAAGAGAACTCTGAAAGAGAAGGATAGACAGAGGTCCAATATACTCTGGCTCCAGATGTACATAAATTAAATTCCATGTTGAATGTGCACAAATTAAATTCTATATTAACTCATGAATAAAAAGTGAATATTTTTCCACAAAATAACTTGGCTTTTATGAATGTGAAAATATGTATTGTTAATATAAAAAACCCAACATTTGGGTGATTTGGAGGCAGATGTGGAGCATTTGCCACACCTGTGATTGACAGACATTGCATATACATCTTAAGGAAGGCATCAATGTATATGTCTGCTACTAACAAGGAACTTTTTAAAATCTCCAAATAAAGATGAATTTTCAAGGGAATTTTTATTAAAAATTTTGGGTTTTTTTGGTGGTGTTTAGTATTGTGAATCCTGAAAATGATGGCCACAACCCAGATTTCTTACCTCCACTTCAACCCCAGAGATACTCTTTTTCTCTCCTATCAAAAAGGGATGAGCTACATTTTATTTTTCATCAGGATTCATATGAAACCTTAAGTTCTAGAGAAGAAATGAAACAGATGACTTTGGAGACTATGAACACCAAAAGGAGGAGGGCACTTTTCAACTTGATGTGTGGTTCTTTGATCTGGATAGAGATACATCATTTACTAGAATTGTAAGGAATAAAGAAACATTTCCTTTTGAAACTCTAGCCAGGTCTCTCCGGTTGAATAGCAAAGAGAAAATCCTTTCATTTCACCAGTTTCTTGATTTCCTAACTTGATATGGAAAAGATTCTTTAATGCCCTCTCCTCCATACAAGTTGCATGCATACATTAGACAAAGGTCAAACTAAGATCATTGTCAGCATTGGGCTTTTGCCAAAGGTAAAGAGAGCACAAAGTAGAGAGCATTTTAAATTCTAATGAATCATCAATTCAACTACATTCTCTATCTAATGCTATTTTAAGTAGGAGGAATTATTGCTGAAACTGATGTGGCAGGAAGTAGGTCTAAAATTTTGATAAAGAAGGTGACCCAATGGAACTTTTTAAGAATGAAATTCTGAAAATACAAATTAAAATGATTCTCATGGGGTAGAGAAGGGAAAATCTGCCTAAAGAGGTAACAGGGCTGCATGGGGAACTCAATGACCAACTCAGATTAAAAATAAAGGCACATAAAGATAATGGAGGAAGGTCAAGTAACAAGGTAAGTACCAAATACTAATAAAGATTTCTAATACTAATAAAAAATATAATAAAAGCATCAGAATGAACATGTTATATTGGGAGCAAAAAGGAGAATCACAGAAGAGAAAGGGAAACTTCGGAAAGGATAATGATGGATGATGGAAAGAAAGCATGATATCTATACATCGTGGTAGACAGCACTCCTCAGGAAAACATGGGTTTACATATTGCCTTTTGACTGTGGTCAAGTTGCTTAACCTTGAAATGCCCCAGATAGTTAAAGTTAAAATAAGTTGGCCATGTGGTTTAGTTGGATGGCCTTTCACTTCTAGGAAAATATGCAATAGTGGTCAGCATAGAAAGACTGTCTTGCCTGGAATGGTGTAAGAAAGTCATTGCATTAATAAAAAAAACAACCTCATGTTTCTATATCAATTTAAGGTTTACCCAGTACTGTCACCAGCATAATCCTGTTACATAAACAATGCTTTGATTGTTGTCCCTATTCTGCAGTTGAGGAAAAGAAGCTTTGAAGAAGTTATGTTCTTGCTCGTGATTACACAACTAGCAATCATCCAAGGAAGGATTCAAATTCAATTTTCCTGGCTCTCCATACAGGGCTCTCTATTCACCATGGAATGCTATCTATCCATTGAAAGCATAATTTCTTTGTGTATTAGAACATGAAAGTGAGAAATAAAGAAAGCAGAGAATTTTTTTCAAAATATGTCACTTTGTTCCTCCCCATGTTCCTTAGGAGAATCTTAATCCAAAACCTTAGCATGGCATGGAGATGATCTTAGTTCTTTTTTAAGGCCATTAACAGCAGAACTCAAACTCTAAAGGGTCTTGTCAACCCAGAAAGGCTTCAAATATTCTGCCAGCAATGTACTCTGTGTTTGTTGTCTAAGGAGCAGTCTAGTTAAATGCCTAGAGCCTTGTCACCAAAAGGTTGGCCAGGAGGTGATGACAACTTTTTTTCCCCACAGCGCCTCATCCTGTTATGTGTTAAGACATGGGGGTTGCTATCTCTGCTGGATGAGGGACTATTTATACCAATGAAATTATAGATCATAGGGGTCTCTTTATTCCATTCACATCTGGGGGAGGGGGGGGACTTTTATAGTGAGATACTGTGGGGGAAGGGGAAAGACCTTAGGGTCTTTTCCCTTTCTGAGGCCACATGACCTTCTCTGTCATTTCCTTTTAATTTGTTCTTTTCCATTAGAGGATCAGTGATTGGTGTCTCTAATGATGGGAGAGTGAGACACAGAAATCTAGGAGATGGAATCCAGGCCAGGTGTTGCAGCCAATCCAACATCTCTGCCCCAGGGAGCTAGTGGCGTCTTCTGGAACCATTTCTGGACTCATTCCAGGGAAAGGTGAAATGAAGACTCCTTTGGAAGTGATGCCACCTTTGAATCAGAATGTGGTGGGACCAGTGTTATTTAGGATCAGAACTACATTTTTGACCTAAACCCTCAGAGTCTGAGGTGGTCCTAGAGAGGTTAAGAAAATATTTGTATATTTGTTGTTGCTATAACTTTGAATTTAAAAAATTACCATTGTAAAAACTTATCTATCTGTATGTATATACACATATATCTATGTGAATGTATGTATATATACACATATGTACCCATATACATATGTGTTTATATTTTCATCATTATATTTATATATGTATATTATCAATTAATATATCATAAATTAATATTATCTGATAAATAAAGTTCAAATTTCAATTCCTGGCATTCAAGGTTCTTTACAATTAACCTTCACTTTGCCTTTATTATTATTCCTCTTGCATTTTGTTCTCATACCAAGCTACTTTCTATTTCTTTGACACCTCCTGTTCTCACTTGTCTCTGGGTGTTTATTGAAAACATTCTTCTATTCTCTTAATGGCCTCCCCCTATCCATTTATCTGTTGAATCCATTGTATTTCTCTAGATGCACACATAGATGTACACATATAATTGCAAATATGTGTGTGCATATACACATATTTAGATATCTGGATAGACAAATCAGATTTAGTATGACAAGGAGGAAACTGAGGCCCAGAGGGACAAAGTGATTTACCCAAAAGCTTCTGAAGTTTCAAAGTAGGCATTTAAGTTTAAGTCTTCTGTTATAGCTACAACACTTGAAAAGACTTATTACATATGTCAGGTAAGTCCTTGAAGAACAGTAAGTAGAAAATAAAGATTTCCTTCAAAAACAGGCAGGCATGTTGGAAAGTGTGGCATGCTATGAAAGAGAAGATAATAACTTAGAATAATGTTTACAAGTTGAAAAATAATTTCCAGAAGTGAGCAAAATTATGCTTGATCAGTGACAAGACTCTTTAACAATGTTTATATGATATCTGCTTGATCATTCATTAACCTTTTTTCCTCCATCTATTGGGAACTAGAGAGTAATTTAAAGTGTAAATCTGAGACAAAAAGGAGGGGGTGGCTCTAGATTTTTCTGAAATGGCGTGTACAAAAATTGTTGTTTTTAACTCCCTGAAGTGGATTTCATTTTTGGGCTTCCACTTCATTTGTCACCTATTTCGAGAATGTTTATAGCCAACCAATCACAAGGTATTTTTATCTTACAGTACTCAGAAGTTTCAATTAAAGATTTTGAATTATTGGATTCCTTTTTGAAAAACTAATACTCCATGCATATGTACCAGATAATTTCCCCTTCAATATTTGTCTATATTTAGATTTGATTTTTAGGTAAGAAAAAAAATTTCATGGACATAAAATTTGGAAATATTGGTCATACACTATACTGTCACACACATCTTAAACTGGGCTTTTTATCTTTTATTTAATCTTACTTGCTCCTCTTTTTGATTTTAATATTTCTGTCTGTGGCACAATCATCCATCAAGACTCCCTGACTGAAGCTATTTTTTTGGTCTCTTTACTCTTCTGTACTTTCCCATTCTCATTCCCATTTACTGAGGTCTGTATTACCTGTTGTTACAGCATTATCTCCATTGTCCATTGGAGAATGAAGGATTGTATTTACTGGAAGAATTTGTCTTAAGATAAAGATTAGAATGGATAAATTCTACTTTTAGGAGATTAAGTGGAGTTCTAAGTAAAAGAAAAAAATGTAAAATACAGAGTCAGTAGTAATAAATACAAATAAGTTTGTATTTATTATTCTAACTTTTATTGTATCAACTGATAATGAAAAATTACCTTCTGTTGCTTATTTCTGATAAGAAAGAATGAGAAAAATTTTCTTTAATAAAATAAATCATTTTCAGTTATCTTTAATTCAATAATGTACTAGAAGAAGGCAAGGGAATAAGTACTTATTGGGTTTCTACTATGTGTCAGAGACACTGCACTAACTAAGCACTTCACAAACTCTCTAAACAGAAATATTGGAGAAAAAGAGATACATTTAAATGACAATCAGATTGTAGAGAATTTCAACTGCATCAAAACCATATGGAATACTGAAAATTGTCTTGACAATTATGCATTCAATGAAAAATTTGAGATTTTAGCCATAAAATATTTTAGCCAAATAGTGCATCCTATAGTATAGTAGGGGGATAATTTTTGCTAAAGCAATGCCAGAGTAAAAAGTAAGTTGCGTCTCTTCAATGACACAGAAATCTTCATATCTGATGATCCCTGGATTTTTTCGCGTCTGTCATTACAAGCTTCATCAGTATTTAACTTAATCTTTTTTTCCCTCATATTTACTTATCTCTAAACACAGCAGAGGTCTCTAAAAACTTCATCTAAACACAGGATAGTTACAAAGAAATGAAGAAAATGGTATTGATGTCACAGAGGACTATATGTCATCGTTTAGATGGCAGTACTGTGTAGCAGAAAGAGCCCCAGATTTGGAGTATGACTTGCTTTCAAATCCCACCTCTGCAATTACTACTTGTGAGCCCTTGGGCAATTGACTATATCTCACTAGGCCTCGATTTCCCCAGTTATAAAATGAGAATTTTAGGTTAGTTGACTTCTGAGTTTCCTTCTGGCTTTAAATTTGTGATCAGCCAGGTGGTACAATGGATGGTAGGTTTGGACCAATAGTCGGAAAGACCTGAATTCAAATCTGGCCTCTGACACTTATGAGTGGTGTGACCCTGGGCAACTAACGTAGCTTTTATTTGCTTCAGTTTCCTCATCTGTAAAATGTGAATATTAGCATTTAACTGCCGGGGTGGTTAATGATAGCAGTTAACTGTCCAGATGAAGATCAAATGAGAAATCTATCAACTACTTAGCAAAATGCTTGCCCCATAGTAGATTCTTAGTAAATGCTTATTTCCTTCCTTCTTTCCTGAAATAACATCAGTTGTAAGACATACACACCTGCCTATCCATTGTGACATCCATTTTATCCAATTATTTTGCCATTTAGTATCTGCCCAAATGTGATGTAAAAATATAACTATTATTATGACAGTAACATTACCTCAGAGTTTCATAGTTCTTTAAGGTTTACAAGGCCCAGGCCTCACAACAACCCTGTAAAGTAGGTAATACATGTCTCACTCTAATTTTAAAGAAAATGAACCTGAGGCTCAGTGGGGTTAAGAGACTTGTGATAAAGTAAGTGAAGAAACTGCTCAGTGCTGTATTTTGTTCGATTAAATCATATATTTTAAAATCAACAAATAGAGTAGTATTTTATTGTCTCTATAGGTCTTAGGCAATTGGATGACTATTATAATGTATTCTGCTATTGAAAAGTATATGCAGAAAGATATGCTTAATGTAGACTTAAGTCATTCTCATAAAGATTTTATGGAGATAAGAAAGCTGGTATATGAGTCCCTTGGTGCTGATGTCTTCTCGGTTGCTTTTTGTTGCTGTTGTTAACAGGATATTCTGGGATATTTTCCATTCTTTTGGAATATTCTCTTTAAGATATCTTGAAAATCAATCTCCAAGTAAGTTTAAATCTATGCTCTTTCCAGCAAGCATTTCTGAGTCTGATGCAGCTTCTCTTCCATATTCCTTAAGTGCCACTATCATTTCGACATTTAGCACATCATGGAGCCATTGAGGTCATGGAGTACAAATATGGTGTTTGTCTAAGTATTGGTGGTGAGAACAGATCACCCTCAAAATACTTTCTGATCTCTTCCCTGTTAAATCCATTTTTTGGCCTTTTATGTTCATCTCTGAATGTTTCACGTAAGCTGTCTGTGTCTCACAGCAAGCCTTTTTCAGGATTGTTTTACCTTCAACTCCTTTTATTTTTTGACATTTGTTTTCTGAGAAATTGCTTATAATCTTCCATTATTCTACTCTGTAATGATTTGCAAATAACAGAATCTAAAAGATGTAAAGGATCTCATAGGACACCTACTCCAGTCTGGTCCTGAACAAGAATTTGCTTGCATCATCCTCCATGATGGTCATCTGCCTTTTGTTTGAAGATCTCTAATCAGGGATCTTACATTATTTCTCTTGGCTATCTCTGTCTGACAAAGAGTTCAAGGATTTGTTGACAATTTGATTCTGGACTCTTTGGACCTACTCTTTGTAATTTTTTTTTTGCATGATTTATACTTCTCTAAGCAATGGTGAGTGTCTATTTTTCATTTTTTGTCTTTTTTTGCAGTTAAAACTCATTTAAACAGATTGAGTCAGAATTGCTATAATCACACCCAGTGTATTCTTCAAATTTGGTATTGATTTTGAGATTTACTCTAACTGGTTGATGATTTGGTTGTATGTGCTGTATCTGAAAGGAGTCCCACATGGGTAACTGGTCATCTGCCAGTCAGCTGCCCTTATTGGTTAATAAGTTTTGTGGGGTTTTTCCCCCAGGTTTCCTTTTTATGTCTCTCTTGAGTTTTGTATTTGGAGATCAAATTTTCCATTGAGTTCTGGCCTTTTCATGAGGAAGGTCTGGAATTCCCTTATTTCATTGAATGTCCATCGCCCTGCCTGAAAAAGTATGCTTAGTTTTGCTGGGTAGTTGATCCTTGGTTGTAGTCCCAGCTCCTTTGCCCTTCGGAATATCATATTCTCCTGTCTTTTAATGTAGAAGCTGAGAGATCCTGCGTGATCCTGACTGTAGTTCCATGATATTTGAATTGCTTCTTTTTGGCTGCTTGCAGTATTTTCTCCTTGAGTTTATAGTTCTGAAATTTGGGTATAATATTTCTTGGTGTTTTCAGTTTGGGATCTCTTTCAAGGGGTGATCGGTGAATTCTTTCAATGACTAGTTTGCCCTCTGGTTCTAGGACCTCTGGGCAGTTGTCTTTGATAATTTCTTCGAAGATACTGTCAAGGCTCTTTTTTTCATCATGGATTTCTGGTAGACCAATAACTCTTAAATTGTCTCTCCTGGATCTATTTTCCAGGTCAGTTGTTTTGCCAATCAGATATTTCACATTTTTTTTCTATTTTTTTCATTCTTTACATTTTGTTTTATTACTTCTTGGTGCCTCATAGATTCATTAGCTTCCACTTGCTCAACTCTAATTTTCAATGAGTTAGTGTTTTCATTTTGCTTTTGAGTCTCCTTTTCCAATTGGTTGATTTTGTCTCTCAGGATGTCATTTTGTCTCTCTAGATTCTGAATCTCTGTAGCCAATTCACCAACCTTATTCTTTAGGGACTTTTCCATTTTTTCCATGTTTTCTTTTACCTCCCTAATTTGGTTTTTAAAATCTTTCTTTAGCTCTTCCAGCAATGCTTTTTGGGCTGGCGACTAGTTCACATTACCTTTTGAGGTATCAGACACATCTATAGTGTCATTACTGTCCCCTTCCATATTGGTATTTTGATCCTGCCTGTCCCCGTAAAAAGAATCTATTGTCCTCAGGTTTTTTTGTGTTCTTCTTCATATTTGTTGTTTTGCTTTTTCCTGTCTTTTCAACAAGTTTCTGTCTATGGGGCTCAGGACTTTCTGTCCCAGCTTTCTTATTCTGGGGATTGTGAGTCTAGAATTATAGCCTTCAGTTTCTTGAGGTGTGGGGGAGGGGTCTGGCTCCCTGGCTTCTCACTCCCTATGGGTGCTCTACAGCAGTGTTGCTTTTCAGCAATGGTCTCAGCTGTTTGTTGTTTGAGCTGATGTCTGGCACTTCCCCTGGGGGAGCAAGATTACGTCTGGGCTCCTGGTGTTGACCCCTGCTGACTCTGCCCCTCTGGAACTGATGGACTTCTACTATTTGACCACTGGAGCCCCACTACTTTGTGCTCAGTTCCAGCATTCTTTTTTTTTCCACCGAGGAATTCTCTGGGTGGGGAGGGGAGTGATTAGAGCCATTTACCTGGCCATTATGCCTCCCAGAATTTCAAGAACCCGAATTTCTGGGCTGCAAGTGAGAGGAGTTGATGTTTCCCGGCCAGTGGCATTGTGCTGCCTCTCCTTGCTTCCACAGACTGCCGTCCTGTGTTGGGTGGCCTGGGGATCTCCGCCGGTTTTGGGCACCCAGCTTTCTCCCAGCCTGTCTCCCATGTGGATTTCCCAGCCGGTCGCCTCCGCTTTGGTCTGGAGCAGCTCCGCACTGGGCACTCTCTGAGCCTACAGGTTCGTGCCTTCGGCCTTTCAGACTCTCCTGGCTCGGAAATTTGCCCCACGCAGACTGCTCGCAGTTTCTGACTCTCTCAAATCTACCCAAATTCACTTTTTTATAGGAATCTGACAGACCTTGTGAGAGAGCTCCGGTAAGATGCTGCCTTCATGCGGCCATCTTGGCTCCACCCCCCCAGGCAGTATCTTTTAATTCATGTGAGCGCAAGAATATAAAATCTGACACTTTCCATTTTTTCTATCTCTATTTGCCAGGAAGTGATGGAACCAGTTGCCAGGACTATTAGGGTTTGTTTTTTTTTTATTCTATATGTATAGTTGTATTTATAGCAGCTGTTTTGTAGAGGCAAAGAACTGGAAATTAAAGGGTTGCTCATCAGTTGGGAAATAGTTATACAAATTGTAGTATATACACATATTGCACATAACACTTGTGTATTTATCTTCTACATATAGACATATGATACAGTCACCTATGTGCATATATGCATGTATGTAAATAAATATATGTGTATGTCCACTATTGTACTGTAATAATCTAAAGGTTATGGTTTGACCTAGAGAAAACTGGCAAGTTGTATGAACTAAAGAACAATACCGTGAGCAGAACCAGGCAAATGATTTATAATGCAATAATATTGTAAAAAATAAATAACTTCATTAGTCTTAAGACCTTTCAGCAGTGTGGTTATCAATGGTGATTCTAGTGGGATGAAGATGAAGCATGCTATCTATCTCTTGACAAAGTCATGATGGACTATAAATAGATGTGTGTGTGACGCATACAAATTTTAGGACATCACAATATGGGAGTTGGTTTTGCTTGACACAGCACATTGATTGAAAGGGTTTTGTATCTTTTTATTCTTTGGGGATGAGGAAGGGTGGTAAGATGAAAAAAAATAAATGCTTAACACTTGAAAAAAAATTAATTTAAAAAGTTAGTATAGAAAATTTAGCAGTTTGTCTCCTTTAGTGTCCTATCATTGAAAGAGCACTGGATTTGGAGTTAGAAGGACATATTTTGAATTCCAATTCTTCTACTTACTACCTATATGACTTTGGATTTAATAATTTAACCTCTAAAATTACATTAAGTAATGGCCTTATATCCTGATAATATAAGGTATTATGCCATGAAGAAAGCTTATGCTATATCCAGTGATTCAACAACATTGGAAAAAAAAATAGGACAGCATAGCCTATAAGGTCAGCAGAAGCTGATTTAGCAGATATAGGATGTTGTTACTCTGAAAGGAAGAAAATACAGAAAAGGATGGTTATTGTTTAGAACATCTTATCCTAAAAATGTGCCCTTCTCAACTTGTAAACAATGTTTACAGCATCATCAATCCATGCTTCTTTTGGTGCAGTTGTGTAGTTGCTTGGGATACTGAATTCCAAGAATACACTGGAGTGAATTTTCTTGCTAATGTCATGCTTTTGACTTTTATCAAGCAATTAACTGGGCTATGCCTGGGGCACCTACAGCATGTTGTCATGGCTTTTAGCCCTTTAGCAGTACAGGAGACTGCTCTAAGATTGATTTTCCAATGAAACAACTTCACAAAAGTAGTCATTATCACTCTCCATTTTTTGTTATGCCAGTCACGTGCTTTAATCAATATTTTGCCCATAATATTGTCATAGAGTCCAAAGAATTTCTATCAGTGAAATAAGTAACAGATCCATATACTACCTTGATTTAACTGAATTTTTTGTCACTAACTTCCCCCCTCACCTGCTAAGTAGCATATATAGGCATATTTTAAAATATTTTTTTTCTGGCTGAGAGAAAAAAAGAATGCTTATTGACTCTTCTCAGGTTAGTGTTTTGAAGAAGTCTATGATGTTTTAAACATAAGCTCCCTGAGGACAGGTACTATTTAATTTTTATCTGTGTGTCCCTAGTGTTTAGCACTATTGGTACACAGTGGGTACTTTAAAACATGCTTCTTTACTTAATTGTCATTCTGCCTAATACAATCATTGTGAGTAGAGGGTCAACAAACTCCCTTTTCGGGGCATATAATACTATGTATGGATTAAGAATATTTGTAATACAAATTTAATATGATGAATAATAAATGCTAAGTAAATGCTTTTTCCATCCATTCATTTAATCATTATTATTTCTTAAAGAATTAATTAAACTGTAACTAAATGGCCAAAGCAGAATCAGGCAAGGCTTCAAAGATTCAGTCAGTTATGTGTCTCTTTACCAACCTCTCTACATGGGCTTGGGAGTGGTGAGCATACTCAAATGCCAACTCTGCTATTCCTGGTGTGTATCTGATGAGGTGCTGCAATTTATATCAATTGAATCTTTCAGTCATGTCTAATTCTTACCCAATCATAGTGGCTTTTGAAAAACACACTTCATGTTTATATTCAATGACATTCTGAAGACATTATAAAGAATTTAGATACTTACTGTTTGAAAACGAAAATCAGTGTCACCAGACAAAAAAGAGCCAAAGGTAGCACAGAGAAGTCCATTTTGCTATTGCCTGTGGAGTGCTGTGATTTTTATCAAAGGTTTGCTTTCAGAAGTAAATGGCTCCTTCAAGCCTGGCAGCCCATGGAATGTTTCTTTCTTCACAGGACTGACAGAAGGCAAAAATTCTAGCCTGTTATTGAGACTATGTTAAGGTTAAGATTCCTTCTTCAAAACCAGTGACCCAAGTCAAAGACCAAGGTCAGCAAATAATTTTTAAGTGTTAATGACTTCATATTTACTAATGTTCTGGATACAGCTCTAAATCTATGATTCTGCGATCATATGCAAGAATACAGTGCCCCATGACTAGCATTCCAGTTCTATTTGATCACCTAACAGATGATTAAGTATTTTTAAGGAATATTTACTCCAAACATATACCAAGAACAAATATGCAAACATTTCCTCCAATATTTTGAGGGCATAATACCTCCCTATACCGCCTAATCTCTGAGGAGATGTAGAAGATTAGATTTACAACTTAGTCCAGTTTCTACATAGTATTAGTGCTACCAAATCCCAACTCAAAGCTTAGCTGGGCTAGCAGCCCTGAATCCTTGCTACTCAGGGCTTCACTGCTGGCTGGCTATACTGTTAGGTTTAGTTTCCTGAACTTTTGGATTCTCAAGTCTCAGGCTCCATGACCAGTTTAGAGATTCTAATCTCTGCACTTAGAACAAAAAAGAATGAAAGGAAATGCTAAATACCCAGGGCTGTTCTTAGGCATATGCTCTAATGCAGGGATCAAGGGGAGTAGGGTAAGGTAGTGGAGGAAGAGATGATTCTCAATCCTCCTTTACCATATGAAGTTAATGAAGAAGTTTTTATCCTCATAGAGGATGGAACCAAAAGCCTTGAAGGTGCTCAAACAATTTTAAAGATGTCTATAATTCTCACTATGCAGCCAATAAAAAAGACAGCTCCCAATCATGTGATGGGCTGACACAGAATGTCCATGAATGTCCCAGTTCTCCAGTCTCCCAGAAAAAGGTCCTCCAGGTTCTTCCAAATGAATGACACCATCTAGGGTGATCTAGGTATGTACCAAACCAAACCTATTCTGTAATTTTGTGGAATGTGATATCTTCATTATGTTTTTGGTTGTGCCATATATAATTTTGAAGACTGGTAATGGTCAAGTGTAAACACTGTCTTCCTTGAAAAGAATGTGTTTGAACTGCTTACAGACAGGTCCACACAATGCAAAATGAAAAACAGACAATGAACAGGTTAAGAAGAGACACTGAGCAAATTTTTGTACAAATCTTTCTCAGTTCTCTCCATATTGCCAACACTAGCTCATTTTTCTTAACAAAGAGCTGTCCTAAAATTCCACTTTAGTCTGATAAACTTTTTAAAATATTGTATCTAGACTAATGGTTTTGGCTTTATAACTAGTCATTAGTTCTATGTAGACTGGAATGAATTTACCTGCATTTATTCTTCTTTTCTCTTATTAGCAAAAAATCATTATTAACTTAAATAATGTTTTATCTAAATATAGCTATCACTAAATTTAGGCCACATATCATGCCATAGTGCATATATGTAATAATTTGTACATTCATGGAAATTAGCATTCATTAGCCACTTACTATGTGCCAGTTACTGTGGTAAGGATTGAAGATACAAAAACAAATCTGAAGCAAGATAAACATATATATATATATATACATATATATATATATATATACATATAAATGCACATGCATATATATACATATATACAAAAATAAATATATACATGTGCATTTACATATACACATAGATACCTTGTTTTATTTTTGGAATAGAATATAATAATCATTTATTAAGCTCCTACTACATGCCAGAAACTATTCTAAGAACTTTACAAGTATTATGTTATTTGATCTTTACAACAACCGTCTAAAATTATTATCTTTATTTTATAGTAGAATAACTGACACAGATGCCAAGTGACTTGCCCAGGTTTATCCAGCTCGTATTTTGGATATTTATCAATACAGGGATCAATTTTGTGATTTAATTGGCATAGAGAGCTCTCTGTCTCTGTTTCTGTTTCTGCCTCTGTCTTTTTCACTCTTTCTTTCCCTGTCTCCTCCTCCTTGTCCTGGTCCTCTTGCTGGTCCTTGTCCTCATCCTCATCCTCATACTCCTTCTCCTCCTCCTCCTTGTCCTGGTCCTCTTGCTGGTCCTTGTCCTCATCCTCATCCTCCTCCTCCTTCTCCTTCTCCTCCTCATCCTCCTCCTCCTCCTCCTCCTCCTCCTCCTCCTCCTCTCTCTCTCTTCTCTTCTTCTTCTTCTTCTTCTTCTTCTTCTTCTTCTTCTTCTTCTTCTTCTTCTTCTTCTTCTTCTTCTTCTTCTTCTTCTTCTTCTTCTCTTTCTCTCTCTGTCTCTGTCTCTCTGACTCTGTCTCTGTGACTCTCTCTCTCTCTCTGTCTCTCTCTCTCTCTCTCTCTCTCTCTCTCTCTCTCTCTCTCTCTCTCTCTCTCTCTTCAGATTCCAGGAATTATAATTTTTTTATATTGAAGATTTTTTTCTTGTCCAAAAGAAAATCTAGAATTATCACTTCATATAAGACAATAAAGTGGGTAATTTGAAGTTTCTTAGTACAAACACTTCCTTACTGCCCCTTATCTTTGAAAGAGAAGATAGAATTGGAAAGGACCCTACAGGTCATCTGCTTCAAAATCTTGCTCTGTAGGAAACATCCCTGACAGATAATTCTCCAGCCTCTGTTAAAATACCTCTGATAAATGGAAGCTTACTATCTCTTGGGCTCACCTTTTCTAATGTTAAGCTTTTCTATTTATTATAAAATCCTTTATTTATATTCAGCAGAAACCTACCCCTGTAGTTTTGCCTACTGGCTATCTTTTAAGCAACAAACAAGTCTGTTTCTTCTTCTAAATGACATCTCTTCAGTGTTTTTAAGAAGACAACAATCAGTCCTATTTCCCCTTAGTCTTTTCTTTCTGCTGGCTAAACATACTTAATTGATTTATTCATTCTTGTTAGTATTTGCTTTCCAAAGACCTCATAACTCTGGTCATTCAACTCTAGTTGCAGTCAATGCCCCTAATATTTTCCCTCTCAAACCTCCAGTTCTTAGCTGTTTGGCATAAAATAAAACTATTATTCCCATGGCCTAGACATTATTCTTTCATTATTACAATGTAAAGTTATAGGCTTTTATTCTTTTTCTTTTTTTGAAACTTCAGACTTTAAAATATTATGATTTTTATCAATGGATGCAAAGTCATTTCTCTTATTCCTGTACTTGAGATAACTCTTTAAAAAAAAACCTAGGAGCAAGATTTGATATTTAATCCCACTGAATTTCATCTTCTCAATTTTCTCCTGGGTTTAATCTGTCAAACAGCATTTTGATTGTGATTTCAGCTATTCCTTGCAGTTTTATTTAGAAACATTTAACAAACATCTTCGTTTTATTTTTTGAAAATCTTTAACAGCACAAAGCTAAGAAAAAAAGTTTGGATTATCTCACTAAAGGCATTTCACCAATCAGTGCAGAGCCATTAATCAATGGTCTTTGAGTTTGTTTTGTTTAACCTAACATGCCATATTTCAAAATTTTACATGCAAGGATATTATTGGAGACTATTAAGTGCTTTGCTCAAATAAGATATCTATCTTATGACTCTGACAATTCCCCTGATCTTAATGACAGTAGTAAAAGAAAGTGTTTGGCTTGATTTTTTCTTAGAGAATCCATTCTGACCCCTAATAATTACTGTGTCATCCTTTAAATACTCATGAAGGATGAAATAAGCATTTATTAAGCACCTATTATGTGTTAGGCACTGTGCTAAGTGCTTTTTACAAATATTATCTCACTTGATTCTCAAAACAACTCTGCAAGGTAGGTTCTATTATTATCCTTGCTTTACAGTTGAGGAGACTGAGACAAACAAGTGTGAAATCACTTTCCCAGGGCCACATAGATTGTAAATGTCTTAGGCCATATTTTAACTCAGGTCTTCTTGACTCCAAGACCAATAAACACTATATTCACTGATGAACCATCTGTTTAAAAATCTATTAGAAATTTAGTTCAATTATATAATTGTTTGTAGTATAGGTTTTTGAGATAGTATCCCAAATCTCTCCACAACCAGCAGAACAAATCCTCAGAAGATGGTTACTTTATCTTTCATCCTGGTTCTTAAGAGTTTGGGGAAGGTGGTTTCCTAATGCCATAACACAGGAGTCTTCATCAATGTTCCTTCATCCACTGCCCCCATGATTCTCAGTTGATATCAGTTAGACAGACAAACATGTTTAGTTATTAGAAACTAGTATTTACTATGATAGTGTAGTTGACACAGTTGATATAAAATATCATCTTAAAAGTAGTTAACACAGTGAAAACAGTGTCTTACCAGAACTCTCTCACAAATTCTGTCAGACACCACTAAAAAAGTGAATCTGAGCAGATTTAAGAGAGGTAAATGCCACTAATAAACTGAGTGTGGCAAATTTCCAAGCCAGGAGAGTCCGCAGTGTTGAAAGGACAGCAGTGTAGGCTGGGAGAGCTCTTGGCACACAGAACTGCACCAGACCACACCAAAGTGGGAGCAGCTGTGAAAACCAGTCAGTGAACTTGGCTGGGAGAACACTGGGCACACAAAACTGGTGATGATCCCCAAGCCTCTCAGCCCAGGACAGAAGTCTGTTGGACATATGGGAGGCAACAGCACAGCACCTGTGGCCATGAGAGCAACTACTTCTGAGGCTTGCAGCCCACAGTCTAAAGGTTTCACATTCACCTTGCTGAACTTCCAGGAGTCATCAAGACCAGGTAAAATGACTCTCATCCCTCCCTTCCTCACCCAGACAATACCCCCTTGGGAGAAACCCTGAAATAGAATGGCCAGAAGTGGGGCTTCAGTAGCTGGACAATGGGAGTTCCTGAGCCCCAGGGGGTGGAGCCAGCAAGCATCAACACCAGGAACCCAGAGCTTCACACAGCCAGGGGAAGTGGTGATACCAGGGCAGGCAACTGCTAAGACCACTTATGCTGTAGTGCAGCCCTAGGGGAAGAGAAGACATCTGGCAACCAGACCACCCCTCCCCCACATCTCACACTGTGACCTCCCAGGGAAACTCAAAAAGATCTCACTGGGCCTCAATTCTCTGCACACACCAGCCAACTCCAATTCCAGCTCATTGCCAGGTGAGCAGCAGCAGTATATAGCCTCTAGCTGACAAAACCAGAGGACACAGTACACAAAGTGAGTAACCAGGCCCCCAGCTCCCAGCACAAGAAGCTTGTAACAGAGCCCCCTGAGCCCCAGAAGGAGAGATCCACTTTAAAGCCAGGAAAAAGATAACCAACATGAAGAAGCAGCCCAGAAAACTGAGGACTATTAATTCTTTTTATGGAGACAAGGAAGATCAAAATACCAATTCAGAAGAGGTCAGCATTAACACTATAATGACATCTGAAACCTCAAAAGGGAATGTGAAATGTTCTCAAGCCCAAGAAGCATTCCTTGTAGAGCTCAAGGAGGATTGTAAAAACTAAATTGGAGAGGTGAAACAAAAAAATGGAAAAAAACACTGATGAGATCAAATCTTTAAAAAGTAAAATTGGTGAAATGGTTAAAGAGTTCACAATCTCATTGGAGAGAATGATGCCCTGAAAAGTAAAATTAATGAAATGGAAAAAAGAGGATCAGAAGCTAAGTGAAGAAAACAATTTGTTAAAAATTAGAATTGGGCAAGTAGAAGGTAATGACTCTATGAGGCATCAAGAATCAGTCAAACAAAATCAAAGAATGAAAAAAATAGAAGAAAATGTGAAATATCTGATTGGAAAAACAACTGACATGGAAAACAGATCCAGGAGAGACAATCTAAAAATTATTTGTCTACTGGAAAGCCATGATGAAAAAAGAGCCTAGACAGTGTCTTCCAAGAAATCCACAAGGTTCACTGCCCTGAGGTCCTAGAATGAGAGGGTAAAATAGTCATCAGAAGAATCCACCCATCACCCCCTGAAAGAGATGCCAAATTGAAAACTCCAAGGAATATTGTAGACAAATTCCAGAATTATCAGGTCAAGGAGAAAATAATACAAGCAGCCAGAAAGAAACCATTCATATATCATGGAACTACAGCCAGGATCATGCAGGATCTTGCAGCTTCTACATTAAAAGACAGGAGGAATTGGAATATGATATTCTGAAAGGCAAAGGAGCTTGGACTACAACCAAGGATCAACTGCCCAGCAAAACTGAGCATAATTTTTCAGGCAAGGAGATGAACATTCAATGAAAAAGGGAATTCCAGACTTTCCTGATGAAAAGGCCAGAACTCAATGGAAAATTTGATCTCCAAATACAAAACTCAAGAGAGACATAAAAAGGTAAACAGGAGAAAAAAAAAACCTTGTTAATCAATAAGGGCAAATTGTTTACATCCTTATATAGGATTATATTGTTTTATACAAAAATAAGAAAATTAGACCAATTTCCATAATGAATACTGATGCAAAAATTTTAAATTAAATATTAGCAAAAAGATTGCGGCAAATTATCAGGAGAATAATACACTATGACCAGGTAAGATTTATTCCAGGAATGCAAGGCTGGTTCAATATTAGGAAAACTATCCTCATAGTTAATCATATAAACCACAAAACTAGCAGGAGTCATATGATTATCTCAATAGATGCAGAAAAAGCTTTCGATAAATACAACACCCATTCCTATTAAAAAAACACTGAAAGCAACGACCTAAAACCATCAGCAAGCATTATATGTAATGGGGATAAGATAGATTCATTCCCAATAAGATCAAGGGTGAAACAAGGATGTCCATTATCACCCCTATTATTCAATTTGGTACTAAAAATGTTAGATTAAGCAATAAGAGAAGAAAAAAAATTGAAGGAATTAGAATAGGCAAAGAAGAAACTAAGATCACTTTTTGCAGATGATATGATGATTTACTTAGAGAATCCTAGAGAATCAAGTAAAAACTACTTGAAACAATAAAAAAGTTAAGTAAATTTGCAGAATATAAAATAACCCACATAAATCCTTAGAATCCTATATATTACTAACAAAGCCCAACAGCAAAAGATAGAAAGAGTAAATTACATTTAAGGTTACTGTAGACACTATAAAATATTTGGGAGTCTATCTACCAAGACAAACCCAGGGCCTATATGAACACAATTATGAAACACTTTCCACACAAATAAAGTCAGATCTAAGCTAATAAAAATATATAACTTCCTTGTTGTTAGGCCAATCTAATATAATAAAATGACAATTTTACCTAAATTTATTTACTTATTCAGTGTCATGACAATCAAACTACCAAAAAATGATTTTACAGAGCTGGATAAAATAATGACAAATTTCATCTGGAAGAACAAAAGGTTAAGAATATCAAGGGAATTAATGGAAAGAAATGCTAGGGAAGGTGGCCTAGCCATACCATATATTAAACTGTATTATAAAGCAGCAGTCATCAAACTGCTTGGTACTGGCTAAGAAACAGAGTCCTGGAAAAGTGGAATAGGTTAGGTACACAATACACGATATTCAACGACTATAGCAGTCTACTCTTTGATAAACCCAAAGAATTCAGCTCCTGGATTATGAATTAACTATTTCACAAAACTTCTGGCAAAATTGGAAAATAGCATGGCAGAAACTGGGCATAGACCAATATTTTACTGTTCCAACAATCTGCTAGCTGCTAGCAGTTGCTGAAGGGGTGTAACACCCACCACCAACCAGCAAACAGAAAGCTGCCAAGTAGGATCATTTGATCTGCTTTACTAAGGAAAGCAACGTTAAGGGGACAACAATATTACTTTAATCCAGCATACAAATATCATTCACTTAGTTCAGGAGAAAAAGCCAGCACCCTGAACTTCAAAGCAAATACAAATTACAAACATCAACAGACATACCTTGTCTGATTCAAATCTCAATGCATAGTTACTAGAGTTTAACAAAGTCCAAACATCTGGGTTTACAAGCCGGAGGGCTAATAACTACAGCTGCCCAGAGTCTCCACATCAGCACACTGCCAAGAGTGAGAGCCCTAAGCAAATAGCTCTGTTCTCCCTTTTTATACAGTTTACAGATGTCATCAAATGTCATCTGAGCCACTAGAACTTAGGTGCCTACTATTGTCTCTAGTCTTAGCAGCTCCTTTTAGGACACTGAGGGCTTCACGCCCACATAGGCTTAGCACCTAGTAGATAGGGGTTTGGGCCTGGGGTTTAGCACCCAGTAAGACTCAATCAAAGACACCCAACTTAATTATTTTAAAACAGTAAGAATGTTCCACCTTAATTTATATTACACTTACACTGTATACCAAAATGAAGTCAAAATGGTTTCATGATTTAGTAATAAAGGCTGATACTATAAGCAATTTTGGAGAGTAAGGAATAGTTTACCTGTCAGATTTATAGGAAAGGGAATAATTCATGACCCAACAAGAGATAAAGGGCATTAGAAAATGCAAAATGGATAATTTTGACTATGTTAAATTGAGAAGATTTTGTCCAAACAAAGCCAATGCAACAAAGATTAAGAGGGAAGCAGAAAATTGGGAAAGAATCTTTACAACCAGTCTCATATCTAAAATATATAGGGAAATTAAATTTATAGGCATATAAGTCATTCCCCAATTGAGAAGTGGTCAAAGGATATGAATAGGCAGTTTTCAGAGGAAGAAATTAAAGATATCTATAGGCATATGAAAAAATGCTCTAAATCACTATTGATTAGAGAAATACAAATCAAAGCATATCCAGAGAAAGAATTATGGAGTTTGAATGCAGATTGAGGCAAAGTATTTGCTCCCTTTTTTCCCTTTTTTTGGTTTTGTTTCTCCTTTCTCATGATTCATTCCATTGGTTATAATTATTCTTTACAACTGGACTATTATGTAAATAAGTTCAATGTGAAGGTAAATGTGGAACCTACGTTGGATTACATGCCATCTTGGGAAGGAGAGGGAAGGAGAGAAAATTTGGAACCCCCGAACCTGTGGAACTGAATGTTGTAAACTAAAAATAAAAAATAAATTAAAAAGAAAGGAAAAGCAAAAAAAAGAGAATGGAATAAATGTCGCATGAATTTGAAACATCAAAAAAATACTTAACATACTCTCTAACCTGTAATAGATACAGTGTGCAGGGGAAAGTCGGCTCACGTATGAATCACTTGGAAGGCCTTTTGCTGGAGTCCTGTAGATATTCTCCTTAGTTATAGGTTAGCTTTTCTTCTGGGCTTCTAGTAAAGTGTTGAAGCAGTCTTGACTCAGTTTATCTACTTCTGCTCTTGGCTCCCAATGCAAATTTTTTTTTTTTTTGCCAATTTCTATGGGCTGAGAATGCTATGATAGCCTTGATGAGAGGAACAAATCCTCTTACCTTCTGAAATCTACTAGGTCTTCTTACAGCCAAAGCAGTCAGGGAGGAGATTGGAGTCAATGACGAGACTTGTATTCTTCTTCCTGTCCTCCTCCACCAAGTGATTCCTTCTTAGGTGCTTGATGTGAAGGTGAACAATTTTAATATTTGACATCTTCAGTGAATCTACTGAAGTGTGTTTGGCAAAGTCTAAAGTCATGAATAACTCTTTAATGACTTGAGGAGCTGCTGGATTATACTTTTTGAATGCCTTTCCCAGTGCCTTGTACTAAAGATTCTCAGAAAAATCTCAGGAAAAATCTACATGTCACAGTCCATAATCACATTTGTTGATCAACATTCTTCCATACTTTGAAATACATGGTGATACAATTTAAGATACACAGCATTTTACAAAAGTTACTGCCTCTTCTGGTGCTTATAAAAAGTCTTCCTCAGCCCTAAACAAAGAAAAGAAAGAGTCACATTTTTGTCTTTCGGGGGAAAATGTTGGTCCCTTACTCTGTTCTCTGAGTATATGGGGCTCTTCCTATTCACATCAGGAACCTGGAGTTGATTAGAAGTCAAATCAACACTTTACCCTTTAAGAGTGATACCAAACTAATTTGGCTTGGTGTTTGTCTTTCAATTCTGATCCACTGGCTCCAGAGGTAGGGACTCCAATCCTTTCCATCTATCTTTTCCAAAAAGAGACCCTTTTACTTGGTCCCTCCCCCGAGACACACACAAACACAGACACACACACACACACACACACACACACACACACAGATACATGATTTGATCATTTATATTGTAAAAGGGAATAAAAAGATTTGTATCTCAGAAGGAAATATCAGTTCTATAGAGATCTCAGAGCTTTATGGACATGGGAACTACTATCAGTTACCACATCATCCTTTAAGAGAGAAACCAAATTTTCCTGGGTGAAAACTCACCTATTATTTCCTCAGTTCATAAAGCCATTCAACTGAGGTGTGAAAAGGTACACCAAAATTTATTCAGGGGTACCATAGGGTACCCCTGGAGGTCCAGTCAAATTTGTTCTGTGTCCTTATAACAAGGATGGCCTAAATTTTCCCTAATGGATCTCTGTCAATGCAAGAAAAATCCCAATAGAGTTTATAACTTACACATCCATAGAATAAGAAAGTCAACCTTAATAAAAACAAACTCAGAAAACCTCTTAAAGAGGCACGGGGCTCCCTAAAAGGGATTAAACATTTAGGCTTGATTATTCAGGGTTTCTAAGACCAGCTGATCAACATTATCATATGGGCCTGAAGTTCACAAGGATCCCAGACAGACCATCTAGATTCATGGAACAAATAAGGCAAGCCTTCTAGGATTGTTTGCTGTCACAAACACACAACAATAACAACAGCAGAAGCAACAACAAGAACAAGAACTCTGTTATGAATATTTTGGCATGTATGGAACCTTTCTTTTCATCTTTGACTTCCTTATGCCCAATAGTGAAATTGCTAATTTAAGGGGGTATAACCGGTTTAGAGAGCTCCTTTTCCTATTTCCATTTTAACCATAATTAGTGAACCAATTCAAAATTTAAAAAATATAGTGTGCTTTTATTTCTATAGCTTCTCAGCCAGTTGTGGTAGACATTGTGGGTTAGTGGCCCTTCTGGCACCCTTTAGACTATTGCTAGCTGATAATTAAAAGTAAGACTAACCATGATTGAGCTGATTAAAATTTATATCTCCTTTTCTAGAAAAGCATGATTATACTCATGTCTCAATTACTAGACTTGTATTATTTGTCTCAGGAGCTTAAACTTCATCTATTTTTTTTCAGAAAAAAAATTACCTAATTTGTCTGAAATTGCAATTTTCCCACTGAAAAGTCAGCCATCATTTAAGTTAATGTAATCGTTAAGTGATAATGGGAAGATGAAAAGGGAGGAACTTAGAGAAATCAAATGGAGTAATATTCATCTTGAAGTAACATTTAAAAATGTGCCATCTCGTATGTCCTGAATAGAATTATTACACTTAAAACTTTTCAGACAGGTTCCTTGGTACAAATTGTGCAAATGGAACATCAATTTCTTATATTGGCAGTAATTTCTGCATCCTTCCAGGTAGTGTAATGCAATAAAAAAGCTTGATTGAAATGCTGGAAAGAGTCAACTAGTTGAAAGCTCAGGTGCCATTCTCCATTGTCTCTCACACCCCATCCATCACCACAATTAACCCCCAATCATCCTTTTTTTTAATTTCTGAAACTTCTGCCCTATTAATGCAGCCTTTTCTTTTCCTGATTCTGCCATCCTTGTTCAGTCTCTTAACGCTTTATGACTGGAATATCACATTGGCCTCCCAAATGGTCAGTCTGCCTTGAATCTTTCCCTTTCTTTGTTCTCATTAATGCTAGTGCTTTCCCCCTGTTGATTATTTGCAGTTTATATGGGATTATCTCCAGTTCCATATATGTTTTGTTTGTATATAGTTCTTTGCCTGTTATTTCCCCCATTAGACTGTGAGCTCTTTGAGAGAAAGAACTTTTTCTTTTAATTGGCCTCTCTCTGTTATCTTCAATGCTTGCTTAGGTACTTAGTAAATGTTTGATTATTTGACTCTCATTTCTGCTATTTCACATTTACTGATAAAACAAAAGATATGTCTCTCCTTCTAAAGGGAAATTTTGGACCATGTAGCATAAACAGCTTGCTGTATTCTTAGTTATGATAACGATAGTAAAAATATCAGTAACTGGAGTTCCTGTAATGCATTGAATATGCATGATCTCATTTGATGCTTATGATAAGCCTGTGAAGTAAATGTGACACATTTTAATATTACTACTTTACTTTTTTTCTGAACTGTGAGCTAAACATGAGCATGACAAAAAACTTATGTTAACTTGAGCTTTATAAAGAGAAATAGTGTCCAGAACAAGGGAGGTAAATTAATAGTTCTGTTGTACTTTGTCCTGGTAAGACTACCTGGAGTATTCTTTTCAGTTTTAGTTACCAAATTTTAGGAAAGACACACATAATCTCTGGTGCCTTTGCTGTTTGGAGCAGCTGGATGGCACAATGTGTAGAGTGCTGGGCCTGAAATAAGGAAGACTCATCTTCCTGCACTCAAATCTGGTATTATACACTTACTAGCTATATGACCTTGGGCAAGTCACTTAACCTTGCTTGCCTCAGTTTCCTCAACTGTAAAATAAGCTGGGGAAGGAAATGGCAAAGCAGTCCAGTATCTTTGCCAAGAAAACCATAAATGGGATCACAAAGAGTTGGACATGACTGAAAACAGCTAAATAACAACAACATCCAGTGTGCAAGATAGCAAGAGTATCATAGAACATTTTCTTTTTTTAAATTTTTTTTAAATTTTTTATTTTTTTATTATTTTTTTAATTTAAATTTATTTATTTAACATATTTAGTTTTCAGCATTGATTTTCACAAGAGTTTGAATTACAAATTTTCTCCCCATTTCTACCCTCCCCCCCACTCCAAAATGGCATATATTCTGGTTGCCCTGTTCCCCAGTCAGCCCTCCCCTCTATCACCCCCCTCCCCTCTCATCCCCTTTTCCCTTCCTTTCTTGTAGGGCAAGATAAATTTCTACGCCCCATTGCCTGTGTATCTTACTTTCTAGTTGCATGCAAAAGCTATTTTTTGTTTGTTTTTGAACATCTGTTTTTAAAAACTTTGAGTTCCAAATTCTCTCCCCTCTTCCCTTCTCACCCACCCTCCCTAAGAAGTCAAGCAATTCAACCTAGGCCACACATGTATTATTATGTATAACCCTTCCACAATACTCATGTTGTGAAAGACTAACTATATTTTGCTCCTCCCCAACCCATCCTGCTTTATTGAATTTTCTCCCTTGACCCTGTCCCCTTTCCAAAGTGTTTGTTTTTGATTACCTCCACCCCCATCTGCCCTCTCATC
The DNA here is from genome assembly GCF_011100635.1 of Trichosurus vulpecula. Lineage (NCBI taxonomy): Eukaryota > Metazoa > Chordata > Mammalia > Diprotodontia > Phalangeridae > Trichosurus > Trichosurus vulpecula. The sequence continues at coordinate 133,677,838 of NC_050573.1, read as the reverse complement.
CATCATCCCCCCCTTTTTTTTTATCTTCCTCCCTCTTCTTTCCTGTGGGGTAAGATATCCAATTGAGTATGTATGGTATTCCCTCCTCAGGCCAAATCTGATGAGAGCAAGGTTCACTCATTCACCCCTCACCTGCCCTCTCCCCTCCTGCTTCCTCTTGCTACCTTTATTCGAGACAATCCACCCCATTCTATCTCTCCCTATCTCCTTCTCTCACTATGTTGCTCTCTCATCCCTTAATTTGATTTTATTTCTTTTAGATATCTTCCCTTCCTCTTCAACTCACCCTGTGTCTGCTCTCTCTCTCTTATCTATCTATCTATCTATCTATCTATCTATCTACATACACACACACACATACACATTCACATATATATATATACACATAAACATATATATATATATATATATATATATATATATATATATATATATGCATATTCCCTTCAGCTACCCTAATACTGAGGTCTCATGAATCATACATGTCATCTTTCCATGTAGGAATGTAAACAAAACAGTTCAACTTTAGTAAGTGCCTTGCAATTTCTGTTTCTTGATTAGCTTTTCATGCTTCTCTTGATTCTTGTGTTTGAAAGTCAAATTTTCTATTCAGTTCTGGTCTTTTCACTGAGAAAGCTTGAAAGTCCTCTATTTTATTGAAAATCCATATTTTGCCTTGGAGCATGATACTCAGTTTTGCTGGGTAGGTGATTCTAGGTTTTAATCCTAGCTCCATTGACCTCCGGAATATTGTATTCCAAGCCCTTCGATCTCTTAATGTAGAAGCTGCCAGATCTTGGGTTATTCTGATTGGGTTTCCACAATACTCAAATTGTTTCTTTCTGTCTGCTTGCAGTATTTTCTCCTTGATCTGAGAGCTCTGGAATTTGGGGACAATATTCCTAGCAGATTTCTTTTTGGGATCTATTTGAGGAGGCGATCGATGGATTCTTTCAATTTCTATTTTGCCCTGTGGCTCTAGAATATCAGGGCAGTTCTCCTTGGTAATTTCTTGAAAGATGGTATCTAGTCTCTTTTTTTGATCATGGCTTTCAGGTAGTCCAATAATTTTTAAATTATCTCTCCTGGATCTATTTTCCAGGTCAGTGGTTTTTCTAATGAGATATTTCACATTGTCTTCTGTTTCTTCATTCCTTTGGTTCTGTTTTATAATATCTTGATTTCTCATAAAGTCACTAGCTTCCACTTGCTCCAATCTAATTTTTAAGGTAGTATTTTCTTCAGTGGTCCATTGGACCTCCTTTTCCATTTGGCTAATTCTGCCTTTCAAGGCATTTTTCTCCTCATTGGCTTTTTGGAGCTCTTTTGCTATTTGAGTTAGTCTATTTATTAAGGTGTTGTTTTCTTCAGTGTATTTTTCAGTATTTTTTTTGGGTCTCCTTTAGCAAGTCATTGACTTGTTTTTCATGGTTTTCTCACATCCTTCTCATTTCTCTTCCCAATTTTTCCTCTACTTCTCTAACTTGCTTTTCCAAATCCTTTTTGAGCTCTTCCATGGCCTGGGACCAGTTCATGTTTTTCTTGGAAGCTTTTCTTGTAGGCTCTATGCCTTTGTTGTCTTTTTTAGGCTGTATGTTTTGGTCTTCGTTGTCACCAAAGAAAGAATCCAAAGTCTGAGACTGAATCTGGGTGTGTTTTCGCTGCCTGGCCATATTCCCAACTAACTAACTTCACCCTTGAGTTTTTCAGTGGGGTATGACTGCCTGTAGACTAAAGAGTTCTATGTTCCACGTTTGGGGGGGAGGTGCCAGCTCTGTCACACCAGCACTGCTCCCTCCCCAGGAACCCCCAACCCGAACTGGGCTTAGATCTTCAGCAGGCTGTGCACTCCTGCTCTGATCCGCCACTTAATTCCTCCCACCAGGTGGGCCTGGGGCCGGAAGCAGCAGCAGCTGTAGCTACCCCACTTCCGCTGCCCCTGGGGCTGGAAGCTGAATGGGGAACTCCTTCCACTCAGGCAGCTTTCCCCACTAACCTTCTCCACAGTCTTTGGTGTTTGTGGGTTGAGAAGTCTGGTAACTGCCGCAGCTCACTGTTTCAGGGCACTAGGGCCCCCTCCGCCTGGCTCCTGGTCTGGTTGGTCCGCACCGCTCAGGCTGGGCTCTGCTCCACTCTGTTCCCAGCTCCCAGCTCCCAGCTCCGTGTGGGATAGACCTCACCCAGAGACCATCCAAGCTGTCCAGGGCTGGAGTCCGGCTTCTCTCTGCTGTTTTGTGGGTTCTGCCATTCTAGAATTGGTTCAGAGCCATTTTTTATAGGTTTTTGGAGGGACTCAGCAGGGAGCTCAAGCTGGTCCCTGCTTTCCAGCTGCCATCTTGGCTCCGCCCTCTTATAGAACATTTTCTAAAAGAAGTGGTTGAAGGAACTAAGGTTGTGTCTAGGGAAGTGGTAGTCATATGATAAGTGACTTGCAGGATATGAATCTGTGTCTGTCATGGGATTAGTCTTGGAGAGGCAGTGATTTTAAGTAGAATGTAAGGACTTTTGGGGTGTGTTATAGAGCAGAGGTGTCACACGGGGCCCCTCCAGAGCAGCTGAACCAGATAAACATGTAACTGGGAAATATTTAATAAAATAAATAAAAATCCAATAAAACATAGATAAACATAGATATCCCCTACAGGTATCCTTATGTATGGTCTAGTAGTTCCTGTTTCTATTTGAGTCTGACAAGACTGTTACAGAAGACACTCAAACTTTAAGAAGGTGTTAGATGAGATGTTCCCTAAGGTCTCTTCCTACTCTAAGATCCTATGATTATAACAAATGCTTAACAAACATTTGTTGAAGGGATAAATGAGTAAATGATAACATATTTTATGCTTTCACAGATCTTTCTACCTGAATGGATAAAGATTAATAGTGCTTGCTAGAAGTGCCAAGATGAATGTCATTTCCAATTAACAGCTCACCCTATGAGTGTTTTTTTCCCTCCTATGTGGTTGATATTTGGGATTAAATTTAAGGCCGAAAGAACAAGATATCCCCACCTCCACTCCTCCTCCCTTCCACCACTCAGCCAGTGCCCCTCCTCCATTCCTTCCCCATTTCCCCCACTTCCTGCCTTGTAGACCAGGCCTGCACATCAGAAGGCAAGGGCTGCTTCCCACCAGCGAAAGGATTTCCAGAGGCCCCTGGAAAAATGTAGGGTTGCTACTGCTCACTCTCCTGCTTGTCACATGACCCACAGCAACCAACCATCCATAGCCTGTCTCTAGTCTAATCTTCCTGAAGAAGTTTAAAAATTGGTCAGGTCTGTCCTAGACCTTCTATCCAGCCTGGGTTTGGGAGCAGGGCCTTGTTCACCATGCCAGATCAAGGGAGCTCTATAAGGCACCTTTGTCAAGGAGTCTTTTACTGGTACCCAGTGCCTTTTCTATTTTATTGACACTGCTCTTTCAACATTATCAGAGTTTCTTTGGACATAATCTACAAGCTGTAAAGAATGACTTGGAGATCTGAAGGTTGATATGTGGAAGAATAATTTACCAGGATTTGAAAGTTACATTTTGTAGTAGCCTGTTCATATATGACTTTAGGATTATATAAAAGCAAGAAATTTACATTCTTTTTATTGGGTTCCTGGATTTTGTCAGCTTTGTTTGACTCAATTCTTGTTGAAGCTATGCAGTACTCATTTGATATCACAGTCAGTAGTAACTTGCTTTCTGATTTTCTCAGCCCTATATTTGCTCTGTTTGTTCCATTTTACTGCTCCCTTATTAGAATTCAAGTGACAAAAATTCTGGGCCAGTTTTCCATCACAAACAAGACATTGATTTATATATTGGGGCTACAGCTTTTAATCTCTGATACCTACATTCAAGTTGCAGCCACAAGTAGTATAATTGTTGGTATGTGTTATACCAATAGTTTGTTAAAAGTTTGTCTGGTTCTTTGCATACCACACTGGATGGCAAAGATGTTTTCTTGGACACTTAAACCTATCTCCTCCAGAACCAACCAGTGAAGTTAAGATTAGAATGGGATCAACAGTAGACATTCAGATACAGCAAAAAATGGAATTGATTGATTATTAGCTTGTGTTATCTCAGTTTGCACACATGAAGGGTCAAAGACAGCAGCAGAGTGGAGGATTAATTGGAATCAATTTTTTTCCTCATATACATCAGAGACAGAATGCAAATGCTTGAGATGCTTGAAAGTCTGAATAAAAAGTAGCAGCACCTCCTCTTGTGGTTTCTGAGGAGCAGGTTGTCCAACTCATGGAGATGGAATTTTCTAGGCTGGATGCTTTGGAGCTCCTTCGAACTTCAAATAATGACCTCAATGTAGCTACCAATTTCCTGCTTCAGCACTAATGAGCCTGAGAATTTCAGTTGACGTGGTTGCACCATCTGAGACAGAGACCTCCTTGATGATATTGAAAAGTCTTTACCAAATGAATCCAAGGCAACAAAGTCATGTCTACAAAAAGTAAGTTAAAATTGTTGGAAGAGAGTAAATATGCTCTGCTGCTCCTGTGCCCTCAAACCCCAAGATTGTTATGATTATACTATCTGAAAATAACTTTGCCATTGAACTAGCTAGCATGTTCTTTTGTTTTACAGCAATTGCAATATTATTTTAAGAACAACTTTGAGTGAGTCATTTTCACTATTGTAAGTATCCAAACTAACTACAAAGGATCCATGAAGGAAGATGCCATCTGTATCCAGAGAAAGAACTGATAAATACGTATGTATAGGATAGTTTTATATTTATTAACATATTTGTGTCTAATGGTAGCCATCTCTAGGACAAGGTCGGGGGGAGGGAAGAAACAAAAAGAAAAAGAAAGTTCCATGATAATTTTATTATATATTTTAAAGGAATAGAAATTGTATATAATTGATTTGCAGTTTCATGTGCAATCATGTTTTTTTTTTTCCATTCTATTATGTCACAGCATGTTCTTTTATGTCTTCATTTTGAAAAATTAGGTCTTTTTATCAGTTTTGGGAATCAATAGTAAAGAATTTGTTACAGTATGGGTATAAATTACCGAGAGAGTACAAACATGCAGCAGCTCAATGCCACTCCAGAGGGGAAATAGAAGCTGTTGTAAGTCATACTATTTTTATTATAGTGTATTATCCCACATAATCTTTTGATTGCAATAATAATCTCAAAGGAGAAAGGGACCAATGTTATTTTAATAAGGGCATATGAGATTACTCTTTGTAAAAGCTTTTCTTAATGGTATTATTTTTTCTCAAATTTATTTTTGAATTTAAAGAACTATTCAGGCCACACTTGATGCCACCTGGACACCATAATTGTGATTTATATATCTGTTACAAATTGTATTATCTAAGGACTAACTAGGGGAGAATGGAAGCAATGAGTCATACATTCCTCATTATTACCAACCCAGGGCAAATTTTCTAGGCCTTTCTCCCCATGTCTTCCAGAAAAATCTGCTAATTAAAAGAGCCCAGAAGAGTCTCTGAAACAATGAAAAAATTCTGAAACAAAAGGATCTAGTGTTAACTCTCCCTTGAAAATCCAAAGTAGACCCATAACGGAGATTCAGACAACAAAAGAATGACAATGGAGCTAAAAAAACCCCAGTCTAGTGGTATCCAGCCAGGTTCAGCAGGATCAGAATGACCTGTTGGATCATCACTATGGTCAAAATAGAATACTTTAATACTAAGCATTTGCTGGCTGAAAACCTAGATTGATTGTCCCTGGCTGCACCGCCAGCATTAACCTCTCTAGAAATGGCCCTTTCTGGCAGCAACAAACCTGTGATGCTTGGCATCCCAAGGGCAATGGAGAGGATATGGATAACATTTCAAAATTAGTAACCATAAGCTTTGGAAAAGAATAAACAATGAGAGGGGTGATGGAGAGCTGAAAGTGGCATTTACCAGATACAAAAAAGTGAAAATAATGGGGAAATGCAACTCCATTTATTATCTACAAAGACAGCAGAAATGTATCAAATTTATTTGTGTTTAGGTATGTGATGCTCATCATAATAAAATTTAAAATGTGTGTGTGTGTGTGTGTGTTTAAAGAAAGACTAAAAGATTGTGCTTGTCAGAGGGCTCAATTTTTGGAGGGTCCTGATTGAAATAATTGTTGTTCCCTAAAGAGCTGATTTAGTTCTTGTAGTAGAAAATACTAAAGATTAGAGTCATCTCTTCACATTTTTACCTTCAAGGTACATAGTCTCACGTTGGTGTGATTTAAGGACAAAATTAGACACCTGATCATAATTTTCACCCTACATTTAAGGCAGTATCTATCTCCTTTCAATAGGGGAGTGTCCTAGGCTTTAAAAACAAAAACAAACACAAACAAACTTGTCATATTTAGACAAATTATGTAGCTAAAAGTCTGTTAAATAAATAATAGTAAAGAAGACTTTTACTTTCTATCAAATTCTTCTCCAAGGAATTTTGTCCCTTATGAATAGAGCATATTTAACTATTTTCAAACCTCTAAGGAGTAGGCAAGAAAAAAAGATTCACTGATGGACAAAATTAGTTGTAGAAAAGTTAAATGACTTCCTTCAGGCCACTCAATGAAAGAAAGCTAGGCCACAGAAAGAGTACAGATTTTACGGATCTCCCTCATCCCAGTGTCTGATCCTCACTTTTTTTTTTTCTTGAAGCTATGAGTCATGTTTACCAGAGCCCTCTGAGTGAAGCTTCTGTTTGATTTGATCACAGAAAATTATAGCTGCTGTTTCATTGTCTATCCAATGAATGTTCATATGAAAATGAACTGGAACTACTACATGACCAGGTGTCTTTATTTCTGTAATTTCATTCTGATTATTCCCTGAAAGCATATAAACAAATGGCAATGGAGAAATAATCATTTTTGCAATGTAAAATTTATTTTAAGTTCAAGATAATTCTATTTGAATTTTGATTGACTTCCAGGAGAAATGTCAGGAATATTCTTATTTCATCAATACTAATTGGTATGGATCAAGAGATCAAAAAAATTATAGGATATATTTTTGAAAGAACCTTATAAATTATCTAATTCCTCTATTTTATACATTATGTGAAGCTCAAAATATTGAAGTGTCTTGTGCAAGGTCACAAAAATAATAAGAAATACAACCAGAATTTAAACCCATATCTAAGGCCAAAATATCATGTCTTGTGGTCTTTTTTTAATTCTAGAAAAATATAACTACCATGACAAATTTCTCATTTTACTTTTCCTTATAAAGTTAACCTGAGATGAGTGTCCACTGATTTTGAAGTTACAGAGCAGGAAAAAAATAATAAACTCATAATCCAAGCTATTGAAATACATTTTATTTTCTTTTTAATTTCCAGCATGGAAGATGATAAATGTTCAAGAATGACTGTAAAGCCCTAAGCACTACAGGAATACAAATCCTAAAAGTCACTATTTATAGAAAGAATTAATAAGGGATGTGATCAAAATTAGCAAAATCCAAATATTTTATTTCTTTCCTGCAATTTTAGTTGCAAATTATCACTGTGTGTAAATGTATATATGTGTATAGGTGTACTTTGTATTTATGTGTCTACATGTATATACATGCATACATATACATATACACATATACAATAAACAACAGAAAACAGAATTAATTCCATACAGTGTTTTGGCCCAATGCTTTAATGTTTTAAAATATAAATCTACTGAAATAATTATGTCCAGATAAAAATATCGCATTTGTCTGAATATGTTTTGAGATTGAGAATCACAATAAATTTGGTGACACTTTTTCTTTGTTACCTTAATTTCACCATGAGCTTCTATCCCTTTTTCACAGGATTATAAGAGATGGATTATGTCTGTCAACTAGAAACAATACAAATATTTCAACCTATGAAGCATTTCTAAGAGTTATTCCCTACAAAGTCTGAGTTTGTATAGAAGGTTTGAGAGGGTTATTATTTTTTCCTATGCCAGTGAGCCAAATTGTATCACACACACATGCGCACACACACACACACACACACACACACACACACACACAGACAGTCTAAAAACCCTATACTTTATATCAGTATTCTGCCTTTTGAAAATGATCATTTATCAACATGGTACCAAAACTAGGAGAGCCCCAGTCCTTTGAGGTAGGATAATATCCAAATACTTCGGGATTTGGTGAATTTTCTTTCCTCTTGTTGTTGTTTTCTTAATGCTCTTCACTGCAGTTAGTACATATATCTTGGGGTATAATCTAATAAAACTCAGATAAAGAATGTTTCAGGAAGATCCTGAGCTTGTAGAGCTACACAAGTATAACAACAAGGTTACTTGCCACTACTGTGACTGTGTAAGGCCAATAACACCAGAACACAGGAGGACTACTACCACAGGTTCTTTGGTCTGCTTTTCTAAGGAAAGCAACTTTAAGGGGTTTACGATCTCACTTTAGTCAAACATACATATACCATTCACTTAATTCAGGGAGAAAAGTCAGCACCCTGACTTCAGAGCCAATACAAGCAGAAATTACAAACAGAGAAAATAATACAAATGAACAGACAGGCTTCTGCCTGACCAGAGCAATACGTACATCATCACCAGAGAGAGAAGCACCAACATCTCAATTTTCAAAGCCAGTAGGCTCCTTAATGGCTACCCAAAGTCTCCGCACCAACACTCTTTCAATGAGTGAGCCCCAAACAAAATGCTAGCCTCAGCCTATATATACACTTCTTCAGGGTCAGAGTACTTCACACCTCTCCAGGGTTTCACACCTCTCATGACCTAATTAGCAAAAGGGTGTGGGCCTTCTCACAAACAAAGGGAAGACTCAATCAAAGGCACTTGATTACCTTAGTGCTGGGAAGCACTCCAAAACAAAAGACAACAAAAAGTCCCACCTTGCTTGCCCTTACAACAAAGACCTTCCTAAGTCTTAATTTAATACATTTCATCCCTGGCACTGTAATACAGTAAAGAAGCATTTGTCATTTTTATTTCATTCTAGTGTAAACTCTGTTCAGTGGTTGGATACTATTATGCTTGATATTTTGAGAATGTGCAGAGAATAAAAGATAAATTTCTTAAATGATCATGAGGCCTAATTTATTCATCCAACTCTAGAACATTGCCCTTTTTAAACTAAGGCAACATTTTCTGAACCTTAGAAATAAGAAGTGGCATTGCTAGTATTCCAGAACCTAGTGTAATGTCTGGAGCAGGCACTTAGTAAATGTTTATTGAATAGAATTATTCTTTCTAAGCCAAAATATATTGCTTAGTTTTGCCTTCCTATTCCCATCATCAGGAAAAGGAATCAAGCTTAAAATTATGTGAGAAAATTCTTCTAAAAGTGACCAATGATGAGGATAAACACATTCAGTGTTAAATAGGTCTTATTTAATCTCTTTTTCTATCACTTCCTTCTGCTTACCCTGACACAATTATAATTTCCAATCATTCCTTTACATATATGCCTTCTTCTGACTCTAAAGTTACCCTCCATACTTTCTTTATTTTAATCACATGTATAAACTGAACCCAAGACACCATTTATACCTAAAATCTCTTATTTCACAATTATATCTCATTGCATTTGACTATTCCAATCTGAGTTTCACCACCTCAAAGAAAAGGGAGAAAAAAAAGTTGGTTTGAGTCTGATATTATTCTAGGTCAACAACCACTGACTGGATGAACGAATGAATTAAAAACCCAATATGCCAAATACTGGAGACACAGAAAATTGAAAACAATTCTCAAGAAGTTTTCATTCTAGTTTAGGGGTTATTAACCTTTATTACATCAGAGATACCTTTGACAGTGGTGAAATCTAGGGATCCCTTCTCAGAATAATATTTTAAATTATGTAAAATATAATTTATATTCTTACAAAAGAATTCAATTATATTGAAATATACTAGTCACATATACATATATAAAGCAATTTCACAGGCTCCTAGTTAAGAACTCCCATTGTAATTGGAGACAAAACATGTAGGATGGTCCTTAGGTTGCCAATGGCAATACAATGGTTATTGTTCTTTGTTGTCATTTCCATTGATAAAAGTACTTGTATTTTGGATGCTATTTGACTCTGCCAAGGAACTTGGTTATAAGGTCTTTCTTCTTTGGATCTTCAGTAGACCTAGACCATTGAGGAAGTACCTACAAAGACAAAGGTTGGTTTGTATTTCCTGTCCTATAGATAAAAACACAAATGAAAAAGTCTGTAAAAACATTTCCAAAATTTCGTATTTGAGGGTTTTTTTCCTTAGAGTAAGAAAATTGAAGTTGATACAATATTTTTTAGTGAAAAACAAACTATGCCACTGATAACAAACAAATATTAACTTTCATAGACCTCTCTGGTAAGCAATTGAAATAACTGTTTCTCTCAATGTTTTTTATTGCTTTCTGGTTACACAATATGTGATTGAAGTCTGTAGGACTGCAAGCAGCCACTGACATGCGGTGCTGAAGTAGTCTCTTGTTTCAGTGACTGATTAGGCATGAGTTATTACTTCTCTTTATCATTTTGTTAAAATGGTTCACATTAGTGTTGTAGATGGCATCATTTATACAATCCCACACATATTTGAAAATGTTCCTTAGCAACTAGGATACAGTTAACTTGTTAATTTGTTACTGGCCCATTAGCCTCCCAGGTTGAATTTTTTTGCAAAAATGATTCCTTTGTTTGAAAAATCAGGCTTTTTTATAGACTGCAATATTTCCATTTTGAATTATTAATAGCTATGTTAAAATGCTATATTAAGATATAGCTGACAGAAATGAATATTTGATGAAAGAATCTGCATGTTATTGATTACATGTACCTGCCTCGTTGTTTGCCAGGTAGATTATTAGGTGTTTCTTATATTTGGAGAAGACTTTCCCCCCTACCATGTAATCACATGAAATAAATACTAATGTATTTGAAAAGTCATTGCTACAACAATTTAAAATACTCAGACCAAAATGCAAATTGCAAATGTGTCAGATATAATCTTCAGTGAAATTTATCTTGTTTAGAATTGGAGGCCATACCTTTTGCCAGAAGAGAGCAATGCTTTGGTGATAGCGTGCCTAGAGTGAAGAGCCACTGATCTCTGTGTGCTAGGGAAGAATCTGTCTCTGAGCCACCCTCAGTTTTTACTGTCAGATATTCAGTGACAATATCGGCAAGGTTTGGAATTATATTGAACCTGAAGTCAAATCTTGATATTTGATGTGAGAAAGACAATAATGAAAGTTGAGAGGGCCTATGCCTCAATTTTACATTTAATGCCCTGACCTTAGAAGTGCCAATAATATCTAGTGGAAACTTAATATTTCTATTTGTATAAAATAATTCTCCTTTGTAAATCACTTAATAAACATTGTACTAGACTCTTAAAAGTTTGCAAAGTGCTTTATATCCATGATTTTATTTGCTTTCCATAAGAATGCTGTGAGGTAGTTGCTCTTGCTATGTCCACTGTGCATTTTACAGTGGTAAGTAAAACAAAGAGAGGTTAAGTGACTTGACCAGTGCTCCACAGGCAATAAGTGTCAGGGTAGGATTAAAGCCCAGATTATCCTGATTCCAAGCTCAGTGCTCTGTCCATTACTTCTCTTAGAGGAAATAAGGACACAATCACAGACCATTTGCCTGCCCACTGTATTTTCGAACTGATCACCCTTTGCCCAGGAGAACCTTGGGGGAAAATAAAAACTATATTTTCCTAAAGGTCCCTTATTAGAAATATCTTCCTCCTGGTTTAAGGTAAATATTTATGTGTGGGCAAGACTGGCATGGATATGATAAGGGCAGTACCTATAACAGAGTTAAAATGTTTTACCTTGGTTTTGATTTTAGCCACAAAGAACTGAGTTTTTAAGAGGTATGTATCTGGGACTTTATATTTAATCACTCATTCACTTAAATAATTTTAAGCATCGTAGATGACCAAGAATTAGAAGGGACCCAATACCATCTAACCCAAACCCTTCATTTTATAGCTGAAGACACTGAGGCCTAGGGAAGTTAAGTGACTTACCAAAGGCCTCGTTAAACACCAGAGACAAGATTTAAATCTGTTTCCTCTGACTCTAGAGTCAATAGGTTTTTCATTGTACTATATTTCATGGGAAATTGATTTTTGTACAGCGTAAAAATAATGATTCATTTTCAATACTGAATTTAGATCTCCGTGGGAAACCTGTAAGTGTTAAGGTAATGTTGACTCCTTAGCTCAATACTTTAGGATCTATAATTTTGATAGTGTAGCTACTCTCTGTATCAATGCTTATTTCAAAAGCTCTAGTCCTTAGTAGATTATCCTTGAGATGCTTTGTGGTAGGAAATTCATTGTCCTATGGACAAAATGATCATGAGCATCTCTTAACTTAGTTTACTACTCCTACAACAAATACATGCTCTTTGACCCAGTCTCTCTGTAAAACCTTTCCAGCAGCTTGTTTAAACCCACTAGATATCATGCTACACTGCAATATAGCCTTTGTGTACCCAGAGTCATAGTCATGTGATGATCATTGGAGTTTTAATGAAGGAAGCATGGTATTATATAAATAAGAAATCTCAAAATATAAGGTGATATTTGTGATTAGTTTACTTTGTCATGTTATTTAGCATTTTGCTAGAGGATTAGTCAAAGACATTCCTTTTGCATTGTGGCTATATTTTTTCATGGAGTGCAGGAAAGTATATAATGACAAACATGCTGCTTTTCTTTTTTCTCCCTGGAATTGAAGTTGTTTCAAAGAATCACAAAATCAATCACATAAGAAGCATGACACCCTTTCCAGCTCTGTTTCCATAATTCATTTAATTATATCACCATGGCTCTTCCATTAATTTTCACTTATGGAAGTTCAATTTTGAAACCTGAAAGGCACTAACGGGAAACTTGTGTTCATCAATTTAAGAGTTTTGTCAGGTGCTTAAAGGAGAGTTATACAAGATCTTAATGGTTGAAACCCAATTAACTGTCCTGCCTTATACTTTCCCCAATGTTTACTGCTCATATTCCATTTTTGTAAAGAAAATGATTAGATTTGACATCTTCTCATATCATATTAAAAGCCTACCTATATGTTGCATTCAATATGACTATCAATGTGACATCAGAGTAACTACTCAACTCAATTTGGTTTAAAAAAATCAACACATTTACACATATGTTTACACATATTTGCAAATAACATATATTTTTACCAGGTTGATTATATTAATGTGTATATACATACCTGTCTATGTGTACATACATATAGACATGTGTTTGCCCTTTGTTTTGGAAGAGGACCATGGCATCAGGGAAATGATGACATAACTTGCAGTTGACTTTGATTTGAGTAAGGGAGGTCATTGCAAGATCACCAGTCTCACTTTCTCCTACAAAGCCATCTGGATCCAGTGACCAGATATTCATGAGAATGACTAGAGATGTCCCAGGATACAATGGGAGACCCTGGACCTTTTAGGCTAAGGCCTTTTCCTGCACTCACTTAGAGTAACACCCATTTAGTGAATAGGTCTCTTTAAGATGTGAGTCAAGGGATGGCCCCATTAATTTGAAAAAAAAAGGGAACAAAATCAAGCTGGGAGGGGAAGACCCTCAGGGTTGCTATTCCGAAGAGAAACAGTTATCATTGACATTCACTCTAAGCCAGGATGGCCCAAAATACAACCATTAAGAGGAGCTTGTGAGCTTCAGAGTAAACTGGGTTTAAGGTCTTGTGAAAGAAAAAAGAGATAAAAAGATGGAAAGAAAGAAAGAAAGAAAGAAAGAAAGAAAGAAAGCAAGGAAGGAAGGAAGGCAGGAACGAACGAAGGAAGGAAGGAAGGAAGGAAGGAAGGAAGGAAAAAGAACAGAAGAAAGAAAAAGGAAGAAAGAAAGAAGATAGAAAGAAAGAAAAAAAGAAAGAAAAAGAAAGAAAGTGTAACTAGTAAACCCCAAGTTAAGGGAGCAGCTTCTGGCCAACAAAACTTACCTGTCTTTGGAGAGGAGGAGGGAGAGGGAGAGGGACAAGGAGAGAGAGAGGGAGAGGGAGAGGGAGAGGGAAGGGAGAGGGAAAAGGAGAGGGAGAGGGAGAGGGAGAGGAAGAGGGAGAGGGAGACACCTGTCCTTCTTCTTCTGCTCTCTAATATATTGGGTATACTGGATAGATTTCTTCATTCCTTCCTTCCTCCCTCTCTCCCTCCCTTCCTCCTTTCTTTTTCTTTCTTTCTTTCTTTCTTTCTTTCTTTATTTCTTTCTTTTTTTCTTTCTTGCTTTCTTTCTTCTTTTCTTTTTATTTCTTTCTTTCTTTCTTTCTTTCTTTCTTTCTTTCTTTCTTTCTTTTTTTCTTTCTTTCTTTCTTTCTTTCTTTCTTTCTTTCTTTCTTTCTTTCTTTCTTTCTTTCTTTCTTTCTTTCTTTCTTTCTTTCATCTTTCTTCATAAGACTTTAAACCCAGTTCACTCTGAAGCTCATAGATTGGACCACAATAGATTCCTGCCCAATCTCCATTCAGTGGCTGTATTTTGGACCATCCTGGCTTAGAGTGAATGTCAATAATAACTGTTTCTCTTTGGAATAGCAACCCTGAGGGTCTTCCCTTCCCAACTTGATTTTTTCCCTTTTTTTCTAATTAAAGGGCCATTTCATGACTCACTTCTTAAAGAGGCCTATTCACTGAGTGGGTGTTACCTCACTCTAAGTGAATACAAGAAAAGGCCTTAGCCTAAAAGGGCCAGGGTCTCCCATTGCATCCTGAGCCATCTCCAGTTATTCTGATGAATATCTGGTCACTGAATCTAGATGGCTCTAGAGGAGAAAGTGTGGCTGGTGACTTTGCACAGCCCTCTCTCACTGAAATCAAAGTCAAATGCAAGTCCTGTCTTCATTTCCCTGATGCCACAGTCCTCTTCAAAAATGAAGGGCAAGTACAACATATAGACATGCATGTAATATATGTTTTGTTTACATATATTGTAATATGGGCATGTCTGTGTGCCTCTGCATCTGTACACTGCACAATATACACATACATACATAATGCACACATGTATGGAGTACCTCAATTAAAAACATCTTCTAAAATACTCACTAGCTGATTGACTCTGGCAAAATCCCTCAACCTCTCAGCTTCACTTTCTTTATGTATAAAATGAATATGATTAGACTCAATGGTTTCTAATGTCTGTTCTCACTATAAAGGTTTGCTGCAATGATCCCATATTCTGTAAATCTAAGAATTTTGTTTATCTTAACCTCAATGCCACTCATCATCACCATCCCCATCATCATCATCATCATCACCATCCAATTGAATGAATTTTTCCCTAGTCAAACAATTGTTTTTAGGAAGAAAATATATCTCTATTTTGAGATGATGCTGTCAAAGGGTATACTTAAAAACCATAAGAGTGCTACAGACTTTCCTCATTGCACTTATATTTTAAATGTCCTTTACTTTTGTGGCTGCAGCTACTATTTAAAAATAGCATAAAATAAATAAGAATTGCACAGCTTTTGAAATAAAGGAGAAAAATATTATCTGAATTTTTAATGATATTAGTATTTGAAGAACCTGTATTTCCATTTATTTTTTCATTCAGTACATTAAAATCATCTGCTACAATGCAGTGTAGTAGATATTTGGTGAGATACAATGACGAGACTTAGTCTCTACTTTCAAGGAGCTTACAATATGATAGCAGATATACATATGTACATATGCATATATAGATGTACATATATCTTCATATCTATGCATAAAAGTGTATACTCACATATATATGTATATATATATATATATATATATATATATATATATATATACATAAAGATGAGGGATTCAGGTAAATATAATAAAAATCATGATATTATTGCTTGGTATAAAGTGCCATGAGAGCAGATGAGTGGCTTTTCTCCCTAATAAATTCTTATAAATATGCTTAAAATTAAGCATTTTATTTATTAAAGAACTTATTCTTTAAAAAATAATCCATTAGCATAAGTATAATGTAGAAACATTTCAGTAATGCTGACACATATCTCCTCTGCTTTAATTAACTTTGGCAACAGATAGAAGGTTTGATAAGAAAAAAGATAAGAAAGTTTGATGTTAAATGATGGAAATGAAATATAAACATTCAATAGTGTTATACCTATACATATATTACATAATCATATGTGACTTATAAAGTGTGTGTATATATGGCGCGTATGTGTGGGTATGTATATATATAACCACATACATGCCATATACAATAAAGGTATATACACCAATAAATTACTAATAACCCAATTGTTTAACCTACCCCTCTCAACACAGTTATTTAACAAATGATTATTGGACTTTTGTTGTACCATTTACATTTTAGTCTTTCATTATAATTTCTTTTTGACATTTTTTGTTTATGTAAGAAGCAGTGCTTCACAATGAATAGAGAGTCTGCATTGTTGGCAGTAGTACCTGGGCTCAAATCCTGCTTCTTACAATACTGGCTATTGGTCCCTGGGCAAGACATTTATCTTCTTAATGCTTTAGTCATTTCACTTGGACAGTTAGTAGGTTTATGAGAAGAAAGCAACCTACGTTGGTAAGGGGTGTTCCTCACATGGGAGTCCCTTATACCAATAAAATAACAGATACAGCCTGTATCTCTTGTTCATCCATATTGTTTTTTGATGCAATGGACACTCCCAGTCTTCAGATATTCCACATATTTTTGATCCAGTGACCGTGGCCTTCACCAAGAAACTCTCTCTTTAAGCTCCAAGAATTTTATTTGGCTGTTTCCTATGCCTGGAATGCAATCCTGCCTCATTTCTGCCTAATGGCTTACTTGGTTTCCTAGAAGTCCAACTAATATCTCATTTTCCACATCTCTCTTCTTTAAGCCTCTTAATTCTATCTCCTGTTGTCTTTTGATAATTTCCTATTTTTCTTGTATGTTGCTGGTATGTATTTGTTTGCTTATTGTCTCCCTCATTATCCTGTGAGCTCCCTCAGAGCAGAAACTGTATTTTGCCTTTTTTGTATCCCCAGCACTTAGCACAGCGTCTGGCACATGGTAGCCATTTAATAAATGTCTATTGACTGACTTCCCATAAAGCACCAAAAGTTCTCCACAAAGTATATTGTCACCAAACAGTTTGATAAAATCAACTTATAGAATAATTGTGACTGATGAAATATGTACTTTATTATCTGATAATGGGAAATAAAAATGTTTTAACTTTAGAAATTTGTAATCAATACTGTCAATTGCATTGAACAGATATTTTGATATCTTAGTATCATTTTTGTTTACATTGTTATAGTCATTTTGTACCTTATTTTGGTGGTTCTGCTAGTTTCACTTTGTATGACTTTATACACACATTCCTATGTTTCTTTGAGTGCTTTGTATCCACCTTTTTTTTAAAAAAGTATTCTTTGTCCATTGTATTCCTATTACAATGCCAGAAGTTCTTAGGCTTTTTTGTATTACAGATGCCTTTGGCAGTCTGATGTCTTTGGACTCCTCTGAATAATGCACAAAATAAAATATATAACATTACAAAGGAAACTGATTATATCAAAATACAGTCATCAAAACACTAAAAGTTCCAAATTCATAGATCCCTTAGTGTTAATGGACCCTGCCATCTGCCCCCTCAATGCTAAGAATCCCTGTGCCCACATTTTTTTAGGTGCATTCCCAAATTAGGTCTCTATTAACAAATTTGCCTGCTCAGTGATGTCTGCTTGGTTACTACTATAGCTCTTTGACTTATCATGTGATCTAGTAATGTCTCCCCTTTGGGGAGAGGGAGGAGTGTTAATCTTGGTATAACCACTTTGAGGTAACGAATGATCTTTGAATTTTGTGTGTGTGTGTGTGTGTGTGTGTGTGTGTTTTTAAAGAAATTTCTTTTTATGGCTCAATTTAAAGTTTTGAGAGTATATATTACAGCTGGCATTATAGAGGTGTTAATTGCTTAAACAATTTTTTCTATCCATTTAGTTTTGATCTCAGCATACCAGTCATTTTCTTAATATACTTTCCCACAGTCTTTACTTTGATACTTTTATGCTTGATGTGTCTTGCCTAGAGAAGACCAAAGTGTTTATAGCTTTCAAGGTCAAAGCCTTTGGTATTTATTTCCTTGATTTACATTAAACATTTTATACTTATTAAGAGAAATAGACACTTTTCTATCATTGGAGAAAGTTTCCATGAGATGAGGTAGCTGTTGATTTTTTTTTAGTGGAGACATACCGTTGATGTCACCCGCATACATCAAGTTACTAATAAAATGTTTGTTATTATATTGTTATAATAAAATATTATTAATATTAATTTATTAATATTAATTAATCATCAATGTTTATTAATTTATTTATCAATAAATTTATTAATCTATTAATTAATTATTAATTAATATTAATTGACATCAATGATAATATTAATTAATTAATATTATTATATTTGTTATAATAAAACCTTTGTTATTTAAGGATCATATTTAGTTCTGTTTATGAAAGATGAAAATGATGTTAAGGCTAGGAGAAACCAAAATAGGGTTAAAGTGACTTCATGAAAAATGCCATGTTTTATATGAATTTTTTAAACATTGTTATTTTGGTGATGTTTTATTTAGATCACAAGTTTTAAAGTGACCATCAAATAATTTATCATTCTATATATTAAACAATTGTCTGTTTTTATCTATTTTAGGTAGAAGAATAAGCCAGTGTATAGAATTGAGTCAAAGGGAGACAATATTCAATAAATATAATATAAATCTTATAGTCCTTTGGGGGCCCTTGTTTAATAATTACTAAATCAATAAGTTGATCTTTTACATAGCCCAGAATGTTTGGCACACACATTTTGCTCTTTAGTCAATAAATGATTTTCTTGTGTTTGTAAGTATGTGTGTGTGTGTGTGTGTGTGTGTGTGTGTGTGTGTGTGTTTTAAAGTAGTATAAGCTGTTAACGATTTTGAATAGCCATATCAACATGAATTTTTTTTACATTTGGGGAGGTGCTCCCATTTGCATTTTTCATAACTGATATATAATGCATTCTATTAACAAAGATGGGTATCATGTTCATTATATCTTATTCTATGGGGTTCACATAGAAATGGCTCTGGGAAAAGTTACAACATGTTGTTTCTTACACGTTCTTGTATACGTATTTAAAATTGTACTATTATACAGATAAAATAACTTTTTTATAGTTGAATAAAATTGTGAGGATGCAACTTCATCTTCATGCCTTCATGGAAATGTCATTATGATGATGATGTTTTTGTCAATTTCCAATATATGATTTTTAAACTGAATTAAAATGGAAAAAACCTTTAAGCACTTACTATACCCCAAGCATTGTGCTGTGTGTTGGGTATAAAAATAGGAGCTCCCAAAGAGCTTGTGCCTTAACTGGGGAAAATAGGAGATAAAGAGTATAGTTCAAGGTCACATGATATTTGACTTGAATTTTATGGTTTCTCTTCAAAATCTTCTTTCTGATTATTTCATTTTCTCCCTCTTTTGCTATTGTTATACCTTTATACTATTTAGTATATTTCTGGATCTTTTAATGTGAATAAGTAGTTAGTCATCTTATTGACTACTTTTCTTTTGTCACTACTTTATGTAAAAAGGTATTTGGCAATTTGGACAAATGTACATGAACCAATGTTCAATAATCAATTAGCCTTTATTAAGCCAGGCACTTTATGTACCAGGCAATACCATGAATAACAATTTGAATCTTTCTTGTGTTCCTTTACTATGTTATTTTTCACTTTATATAGTCATTTAACCTGTATTTTCTTCTCTATAAAAGAAGGATAATACTATTGACACTATCTAATTGACTTTCTGAAAGAAATGTCAAAATAATCCATTTTACAAACCTAAAAACTACTTAAATGCAAAGCAAGACAATATTCTTGTGGTCAAAAGCCAGACGATTTGTGTACAAGGAAAATCTGTTTCTCCTTATATCTCATACCAGAAAAGAAAGAACATGTCAATCAACCTTCTTATGTGACATTTTGAGTTGGAAGTAATTTCTTTAGGAAGTACAGGATTTTTAGAAATCTTTTGAATGTTGGAATATTAATATGCTACTATTCCTTCAGAATATCAAGTCAAGGGATGAAATTTTTAAAATAAAATTACTAGTTAAGATGCTCATATGAATTTGGAAGTTAAAGTAAGGCCCATTAACCTTTCCAGGATTTAAATCTTTTTGGCATTATAAAACTTATTATCAACTTGCTTATTGATATTCATTATGAAGACAAGAATTCCAGATCTTAATGGATCATAAAGATTTTATTGTACACATTAATTTTTATACATTATGGTAAAAATTAATTTGTCATTGTCCTTACACAATTATCAGGTTATTTTTTTTATTTCGTTTAATGTCTTTAAGCTGTTTTATTTAATTGATTGTCAGTTTGCTTGTTGAATCAAAGAAAAGCAACTATTTCTATTTCTCTTTGCTTGGGCTAACTCTCTTTTCATAAAATACTTTGGCATAAAAGGTACTTGTGATGTCTATAGTCATCCTTTTGAAAAGGGTACCATTAGTTTGGGAACAGAAATTTAAAAAGACACATAGACCATTCACTCATTTATTTATATCAATAAGTCTCACCATTGGCAATGTAACAGGCCACTAGGCTGATCCTGATCAATAGCATGGCCCAGGCACTTGGCAATCCTAATCTCACCTTGTGGTTATGTGCTCTAATTGTTACCAAGGACCACTCTGGGAGAACATTGATCATTCTATAATTCTTAGTGGGCTGGTGATCACCATCATCTGCCTCTGTCCCTTGTGAATGACAATATTTTTCTAGTTAGTGTAGTGGTGTGTTCTGTTAGCATTTGTCCAGTTAGTCACTTGGTTAAGCTCCCACCCACCTGGAAAACCCTGCATTTCTCCCTTCCTGCTACATTTCCATATATTCTAAGCATATAAATGTTCATTATTGGAGTTGATCATGCAAGCATGTATATATAGATACAGTTCTTTACTTTTGACTTTGGTAGCCAAAGGAAAATTAAACATATTAAAGAACTCTCCCATATACTATATACCTGGAGGTCCTCTCAAAACCAGCAGCCCAAAAGTAGCTTATAGTTCATTTCCTGAAATCAGGAGTTCCCAGGTACAATGTTTGCCTTAGACTAAACTATTGCTATTGCCTTAATGTCCTCTATCTGCTTTTCTACTCAGAGACATTAAAAAGGTCAAAGTCCAATTAATTAATGTTCTGATTCAACACAGGACATTTACTTGACTGTGTAATGCAAAGATTT
Organism: Trichosurus vulpecula; assembly: GCF_011100635.1. Classification (NCBI taxonomy): domain Eukaryota; kingdom Metazoa; phylum Chordata; class Mammalia; order Diprotodontia; family Phalangeridae; genus Trichosurus; species Trichosurus vulpecula. The sequence goes on along the minus strand of NC_050573.1, from coordinate 133,656,558 downwards.
CTCAACCATCAAAGGATCTTAGTACCAAGCCTATTGTGGCTATACATAAAGTTGTCCTACTCTTCCACGGGAACAGGAGAACTATTCCTGAGGTGATATTGTTAATCAGCTAACTTAAGTGTAGAGGAGCCCCTGGTGAAACTGTCCCCATGATCCTATAGATCTTGGTAGAAGAGAATGCAAGAGAAAGAAATAGAGGTGAATCAGAGAATCATAGATTTCAATTTGGAAGGCATTTCATAGATCAACTACTCCAACTCCCTCATTTTACAGATGAAGATATTGAGACCCACAAACTTGAAGTGACTTTTCCAAGGCACCATAAGAAGGTAGTAAGTGATGGGGCACCACATCATTTCCACCCAGGCCTTTGGGTCTGTCTTTAGTTCCCACTTTACTGTGTAATGCTACATTATCTCATCCATGTTTTCAGGTTCTAGTCCTGTCTTTCTGCAAATGTAAAGGTAAGCCTTTCAGTCAGTGCTGAAACAGACCTTCTGGCAGAGCCTATTGTTGTATGTTTTCCATATTTCCATTGGAGACCCACTTCTCATATCCTAAAGGTAGTATGAACAGAGAGCATGAACACTGACATATCTATGGGCAAAGGGTCCAGGATAATCTTCTGGAGGAACAGAAGATTTCTTAGATAGAAGAGAAAAGGGGTTCTTTTGGGGCAGCTAGGGGGCTCAGTGGATAGATTATAGGTCTTAAAGCTCAATTATAGCCTCAGACACTACCTGTGTGTCACTGGTCAAGTTATTTAACCTATGCCTCAATTTCTTCAACTGTAAAATAGGGATCATAATAGCCCTTACCTCTCAGGGTTGGTGTGAGGTTCAAATAAGATAATATATGAAAAATCCTTTGCAAAAATTAAAGTGCTATCTATCTATCTATCTGTCTATCTATCTACCTCTCATCTATGTATTTATTTATCTATGTATGTATCTATGCAAATTATGATTATTACTACTGCTGCTGCTGCCACTACTCATACCACTGTTGTACTCCTAGGCAGAAATAGTATCCCTCCTTTGCTCAATCTATTGACAGCCTTCCTTTCCTATAAGATCTATCTCACCTGCTGTGCAAACGCATTCCCTATTTCTCCCATCTCTTCAGGTTCTCAGCTTCCTTCAATCACTCATTCCATTCTAGCTATACCCCAAACCTCCAGGTCAAATAAGGAACAGCCATCAGAAACCGTCGCCATTCCCTGTGGCCCCCATCTAGCAGTGCTTGTTTAGCTGCTGTGCTAGAAATATAAACATGAAATATGGGAATTATCTTTTAAAGAGCAGTAAGCTTAAGGTCAGATCATGATGGAGCTCTTGTGATGTCATTGCCCTTATTCCTTTTTTTTAATCAAAGGGAAGCGTTTTTCCCTTTGGAAAGTGAATTGAGGAGACATGCTGTCTATGATTCAGACATTTCCCAGAGTCCTCTGACCTGAAATACTAAAGGAAAAATTCCAACTTTTTCAGGAACACCTTTGAAACAGCACTATTTTTGCAAACACCCTCGTGCCCTCAATCTTCAAAGTGTCATGTGTAGTATATACAGCATTATTGACTAGCCTAAGAAGCCCTTTATGAGGTTTTCTACTTCTCATTTTTAATGAATATGCTCATGACATGAAGCACTTGTAATGATCTGAACATTTTAATTAAATAACAGTGGGTTTCACTAATGCAGTTCCTGGTTTAATAGTAGATAACTTTACCACCAAATTATTTCTTTATTAATGAGATAGAATCTAATTACTTAAAAATATGCTTTTGAAAAGAAGATCCCTGAGCTTCCTTTCAAATAAGGAAGAAAAAGTATTCTTCTCCATTTAGGCAGACTTTGAACTTGTATATATTTTTCCATCTTTGTTGAAAACATCTATTTATTTAGATTTTGATGAGCAAAAAAATTATGGAAGTACAAACCTTTAGGCCATCTTGTTTCTTTAGTAGATTGAACAAAGTTGTTCTCTTAAGTGTAATTTGCTGATTTTATTTTTTAGATGTTTTCCTTATAACAAACCCTATTATACCCAGCACATATTTTTCTTTTGTTTCTTCTCCTAATTAAGGGACAATTGTACACCATATAGTGATGGAGCTATATATCTCCCTTGCTGAACATATTTCCTATTTAATATCTCTAAGTAATGGTCTATTTTTATTTATTGTTATTTTGGGTACTATTAGCAACTATGTTTTGGACATATATATCCAATTAAAATGTTGACTCCCCTTTTTCTTAACTCTTGAAGAGGAGAGAAACATTAGCATCTGGAATCTTTGGGAAGGGAAACATCATCAAAAACCACATAGGACCAGAATTCTACAACTGGTGTGCTTACAAATGGGCTGGGCTCCTCACACTGGGAGCACTCTTTTAAAGTGTGTGGTGTGTGTGTGTGTGTGTGTGTGTGTGTGTGTGTGTGTGTGTGTTACAGGGACAGGACTTCAAGGAAAAGGAAATACTGACACAGCTGCCCAAACACTCCATACAATTTCTTTGAGAAATGTTAAGATTCTGGACTAGTTGTCAAAACACTTTCTACTACCTAGGATTTTCTTGAATATGTATTTTCTCATCTGCTCAAGCAAAAGAAATGAGCTGAAAGCATCTTTACATTTATTGCTAGAAAAGAATAATGTTGATCTATATCTTTACTTGATATTTTTCTGCTTTTCTTAAAATTCAGAGCATCTTTTGAAGTAAAACTATTGCAGAAAAGATTGATTTAAGATAGCAGCTCTTTATGGCACTTTATTGGTCCATTTATTCTCCAAATGTTCAACAGAACATTTACCTGCCTATAATTTTGTATGAACACCATTTATAATAATTATATTTTCAGCCAGATACCATTTAGGACTGGAAAATGAATCCTTTCTTCGCTGTGTACTTGGTGTGGTATATAATGCCAGTAAAGAAAATGATTAAAAATCTACACTAAAAAAATATCAGTATGTGATTAACTTAACCTGACAAATATTAATGGAAATACTATCCTGACTACCATTCCACCCTTATTAAAACTCATTGTGGTGCAATGTGCAAGCTCAGAAAATTGGGTTATTTTACACAGTATTTCTGTTGCAAGCCCCTGGGATATTTAAAACCAGGCTGAATGAAGCATTAAAAAGTGCATTGAAGTGAATAATTTTGCACAGGCAGGGAGATTTGATTAGATTCAATACATTTTCACCCTTTCTGCCTGTACTTCTGATTTAAAAGGCAACTGTTTAAAAAATCTCTCACCAAAGTTATTTACTAAATACTGGCATATCATTTGGATGGGTAATATGCATTGTCATAATCAGGGACTACATATTTCAAGGGGAGGATATTAAATTCATTCTTATTCTACAAATATTTATTGAGGACCTACTATATGCTTACAGAACATACCAAGTAGAGAGGCAGCTTGGTGAGTGATGCAATTTAAAGTTACCTTCCATTATGCCTATTGCAAAAAGTTAGAACAGGAACCTAAGAAGTTAAAACCAGTATCCCTCACTCCATAAATGGAGGAGTCTTATCTCAAAAGAACATTAAGGATTATCATATTGGATTACACCAATGGTAAATTTGACTCAGCACTAACAGTGGAACCAAATATTATTTGGTGAGGGGAGATGGCAGCTGTCCTGAATTGAAATCATCTTTAGAATTTAGGGCTGCACATAATTTTTCATGTTAATTTATTTCTAGAGAGATCATCCATGAATATACACAAATCTTTCTTAAAACTGTTTATAATTTCAGTTTATATAGCCTTTTGAGATAATTTCCAATTTGTTACCTAAGCATTAAAAAGTAGGATAGAACTTTTATTGTATTCATTATACTTATTATCCCTTATTTGGGATTTTGAAACATAACTACATTAATGGATAAAATGGCTTGATGCTGGGAAGTTTATTACACCAGGAACCAAGATCCCAAATGAGACAAACTCATGTGCATGTGTGCATGTGTGTGTGTGTGTGCATGTGTGTGTATGTGTGTGTGTACCACACATTGTGGAGGGCACACAAATACTACCTTGATATAATGTGTTTGTCCCCTACCTACAGTTACTTCCAGGAGGAACATAAATACAGCCTTCATACCATGTGAGAAAAAAAAATATCAAGATGGAAGGGAACTCATTTCCATTTCTTCCTAAACATTTTGAATTTTTAACTGTACAATATTTTAAAAGTACATTTTCCCCCAAATGCATGTTAAACAATTTTAACATTTTTTAAAGTTTTGAGTTCCAAATTCTATTCTTCCCTTCTCATTCCCTACTTCCCACTCTCCAGGTAAGCAATCAGATATAGGTTATACACATGCAATCATGATTGTAAAACATTTCCATATTAGTCATATTGTACAAGAAGACTTAAAAGAAAAAAGAATGAAAGTGAAAAGAGCATGTTTCAGTCTGTATTCAAACGATATTAGCTGTTTCTCCAGAAGCAGATAATATGTTTCATCATTAGTCCTTTGAGATTGTCTTCAATCATTGTATTGCTAAGAATAGCTAAGTCATTCACAGTTCTTCATCAAATAATATTGCTCTTACTGTATATAATATACTCTTGGTTCTGTTCACTTAGCTTCGCATCAGTTCATGTGTGTCTTTCTAGGCTTTTCTGAAATCATCCTGCTTCTCATTTCTTATAGCACAATAATATATTAGCACAATATAATCATATGCCACAATTTATTTACCCATTCTTCAATTGATGGGTATCTTAAGCTGGAAAATTGTTTCACTTGGTCTTTTTGTCAGTTCTGTTGCTCCAACATTTGTTTAGAGACCTAATTTAATGTTGTTTTCAAGGGAAGTTAGGGAGAGCTCAGGCAACTTTCTGCCTTTTCTCTGCCATCTTGGCTCTGCCCCCTACATTATTGTTTACATACTCTGTTCCCTGTCACAATGTGAACTTCTTGAGGTCAAGGAAAAATGTTTTGTCTTTCTTTGTTTTCTTATCACAGCACAGTATCTGGAACATAGTGAGTACTTAATATACTGTTTGGCTAACTTACTGACTGTAAGTAGCTCATATTACTTAATGGAAAATTCTGCTTTAATGTAGAATTCCTTTGAAAACATGAAGAATAATTGGTGGTTGTTGTTTGTTCTCAAAGAGAACCAAAATAATACCATTATGGTAGAGTCAAGCTATAATGTGTCTGTCTGTAGCTGATCAGATGGCTATGAGCTCAGAATGGTCTACCACAGAAGAGGGCAGCTGGAAAGCAGGGACTCTCCAAAAACCTATAAAAATGGCTCTGAACCAATTCTAGAACTGCAGAACCCACAAAACAGCAGAGGGAAGCAGGGTTTCAGCCCAGGAGAGCTTGGATGGTCTCTGGGTGAGATCTATCCCACATGGAGCTGGGAGCTGGGAGCTGGGAGCGGAGCAGAGCAGAGTCCAGAGTGAGCGGCTCAGACCAACCAGACCAGGAGCCAGGCGGAGTGGGCCCTAGCACCCTCAATCAGTGAGCTGCGGCAGTTACCAGACTTCTCAACCCACAAACACCAAAGACAGCAGAGAAATTTAGTGGGAAAAGCTGCGGGAGTGGAAGGAGTTCCCCATTAGGCCACTGACCCCAGGGCAGTGGAGGTGGAGCAGCTACAGCTGCTGTTGCTTCCGGCTCCAGGTCCACTTGGTGGGAGGGATTAAGTGGTGGATCAGAGCAGGAGTGCACAGCCTGCTGAAGATCTAAGCCCAGTCCGGGTTGGGGGGTCTTGGGGAAGGAGGAGTGCTGGTGTGGCAGAGCTGGCACATCCACCCCAAACGTGGAACATAGAACTCTTTAGTCTACAAGCAGTCATATCCCACTGAAAAACTCAAGGGTCAAGTTAGTTGCTTGGGAATATGGCCAGGCAGCGAAAACACACCCAGATTCAGTCTCAGACTTTGGATTCTTTCTTTGGTGACAAAGAAGACCAAAACATACAGCCTAAAGAAGTCAACAAAGTGCAAGAACCTACACCAAAAACCTCCAAGAAAAACATGAACTGGTCCCAGGCCATGGAAGAGCTCAAAAAGGATTTGGAAAAGCAAGTTAGAGAAGTAGAGTTAAAATTGGGAAGAGAAATGAGAAGGATGCAAGAAAACCATGAAAAACAAGTCAATGACTCGCTAAAGGAGACCCAAAAAAATACTGAAAAATACACTGACGAAAACAACACCTTAATAAATAGACTTGCTCAAATGGCAAAAGAGCTCCAAAAAGCCAATAAGGAGAAAAATGCCTTGAAAGGCAGAATTAGCCAAATGGAAAAGGAGGTCCAACGGATCACTGAAGAAAATACTACCTTAAAAATTAGATTGTAGCAAGTGGAAGCTGGTGACTTTTTGAGAAATTGAGATATTATAAAACAGAACCAAATGAAAAAATGGAAGATAATGTGAAATATCTCATTGGAAAAACCACTGACCTGTAAAACAGATCCAGGAGAGATAATTTAAAAATTATTGGACTACCTGAAAGCCATGATCAAAAAAAAGAGCCCAGATATCATCTTTCAAGAAATTATCAAGGAGAACTGCCCTGATATTCTAGAGCCACAGGGCAAAATAGAAATTGAAAGAATCCACAAATCGCCTCCTCAAATAGATCCCAAAAAGAAATCTCCTAGGAATATTGTCACCAAATTCCAGAGCTCCCAGATCAAGGAGAAAATACTGCAAGCAGCCAGAAAGAAACAATTTGAGTATTGTGGAAACATAATCAGAATAACCCAAAATCTGGCAGCTTCTGCATTAAGAGATCGAAGGACTTGGAATACAATATTCCGGAGGTCAATGGAGCTAGGATTAAAACCTAGAATCACCTACCCAGCAAAACTGAGTATCATGCTCCAAGGCAAATTATGGATTTTCAATAAAATAGAGGACTTTCAAGCTTTCTCAGTGAAAAGACCAGAGCTGAATAGAAAATTTGACTTTCAAACACAAGAATCAAGAGAAGTATGAAAAGGTAAACAAGAAAGAGAAATCATAAGGGACTTACTAAAGTTGTACTGTTTTTTTTACATTCCTACATAGAAAGATGATATGTATGATTCATGAGACCTCAATATCATAGTAGCTGAAAGGAATATGCATATATATGATTATGTATATATATATATATATATATATAAGTGAATGTGCATGTATTTATATATGTATGTGTGTGTGTATATATATATATATACATATATATATATATATATATATATATAGAGAGAGAGAGAGAGAGAGAGAGAGAGAGAGAGAGAGTGCAGACACAGGGTGAGTTGAAGATGAAGGGAAGATATCTGAAAGAAACAAAATGAAATTAAGGGATGAGAGAGCAACATACTGAGAGAGGGAGATAGGGAGAGATAGAATGGGGTGGATTATCTTGCATAAATGTGGCAAGAGGAAGCAGTTCTGTGGGAGGAGGGGAGAGGGCAGGTGAGGGGGGAATGAGTGAATCTTGCTCTCATCAAATTTGGCCTGAGGGAATGCCATACATACTCAATTGGGTATCTTACCCCACAGGAAAGAAGAGGGAAGAAGATAAAAAAGGGGGAATGATGGAGGGGAGGGCAGATGGGGGTGGAGGTAATCAAAAACAAACACTTTGGAAAGGGGACAGGCTCAAGGGAGAAAATTCAATAAAAGGGGATGGGTTGGGAAGGAGCAAAATATAGTTAGTCTTTCACAACATGAATATTGTGGAAGCGATATACATAATGATACACATGTGGCCTATGTTGAATTGCTTGACTTCTTAGGGAGGGTGGGTGGGAAGGGAAGAGGGGAGAGAATTTGGAACCCAAAGTTTTAAAAACAGATGTTCAAGAACAAAAAAAAAAAGTTTTTGCATGCAACTAGAAAATAAGATACACAGGCAATGGGGCATAGAAATTTATCTTGCCCTACAAGAAAGGAAGGGAAAAGGGGATGGGAGGGGAGTGGGGTGACAGAAGGGAGGGCTGACTGGGGAACAGGGCAACCGGAATATATGCCATTTTGGAGTGGAGGGTAGGGTAGAAATGGGGAGAAAACTTGTAATTCAAATTCTTGTGAAAATCAATGCTGAAAACTAAATATGTTAAATAAATAAATTTAAAAAAAGAATGGTCTACCACAGGTCAGTTACAAATAGTCTATGTTAACATTTGGGGTGGTTTCTCTAAATTTGCACATCTCACTTCAATTCTACTTTGCTCACAGAGCACAGCACCTTCTTTGATAAGGCAATGCATGCTGGGTGGTAGTGTGTCAATGCCTCCCACATCATGAAATCAATTCCTCAGAGATACCTTGAAAGTGTCCTCGTATCACTTTTTCTGACCACTTTGTGAGCATTTGCTTTGTGTGAGTTCTCTGTAAAATAGTCTTTTAGGCAAACATGTTTGGCATGTGAATAGTATGGCCAGCCAATTGAGGTTGTAGTCTCTGTAGTAAAGTTTGAATGCTTGGCAGTTTAATTCAAGAGAGGACCTCAGCGTTTGGTACCTTATCTTGCCAGGTGATGTTCATAATCTTCCCAAGACAATTCAAAGGTGTATGTGCATTATATGTATGTATGTATGTATGCATAAATAAAGTGAATTACAAACTGATCACAATTCCCTCCCTCTTGCCGAACTGAGTATAATTCCCTCTGCCAGTGTTAAGCATTAATTCACCAATTAAAGAACCTTCTTGTCATGCTCTCCTCCCCAGTGACTCCTCCACAAAAACATGTTGTATGATAAAATCATTCAGGAAGGCTGCAAAGGTTCCCTAATTTCTAGAATCATCTTGGTCATTCAGGTCAAGGTGTCTTTTCTAATCAGACAGCTCTTGCAATATCATCTCCCAAACTGTTTTTTCCTGAAACCTTTCTTTCCTTTATGGTTTAAACAGATATAAGCCCCAGGTAAACTCACTTTTGAGAGTCTCTGCCTGTTCCAATTGAACTTCTTTGCTGGTGAATTCAATAAGCCCCAAGACAAGTTTGAAACTCTGGGATCTTGTTCTTCTTGCATCATCCATAATAGATTATATGTTTTCCTATCCCACTAGCAAAATGCCATACATTAAATGCTTTGTCCACATAATTAAAGAGAATCCTTCCCAGGTAATTGCTATTTATGCTTAACAGCAATCAACAATGTATTTATTACTACCAATGTGTCAGAATCAGAACATTCAAACTCATTCTACTAGGTTTAAAATATATTAGGTCAAGGAAATTATATGAAACTTTTGAGCAAGAGAGTATTCATATGACACAGAATGAGTTTTTAAAGATTATGTCTAAGTTAGACTAGTCTGGAAGACAATAAAGCATCTATTCATTGGTCTGTTGGGCAAAATGCATTTTGTGTATCCCTTTGGGGCATGGAGCCTAAGAGTTGATTTGGTGCCATAAACATTAAAAGAACCTAGCAAAGACCTTCAGTATCCTGAGTAGATATAGTATGGAAAAAATGAACAAGGATAGCCTATATTGAAAAAGAAAGATGGGTTGATGAATTGGTGGAGGGAAAGCCCCATTACTTCCAGTATGACAAAATAAAATCTGATGTTTGACAATTAATGCTCTTCATAACCTCACTTGCTCTCTCCTTTCCAGTCTTTCTATACATTACTTTCCTCTACTAACTCTATAATACAGCTACACTGACCAACTAGTGATATTCCTTGAACATGGTCCTCCATCTCCTGTCTCTGTGCCTTGAAACTGGTAATCCCCATGTCTGAAATCTTTTCCCTCTTCCCTCTGTTAGGTTTTCTTTATTCCTCCAAGACTGAGTTCATATATCATCACGTGTGGGAGACCTTTCCTGCATTTCCTAGTTACTAGGGCCTTCCCATTCGAGCTCATTATCTAGTTATTTGCATGTTTTCTCCCACATAAGAATGTGAGCTCTCTAAGGTGAGAACTGATTTTACTTTTTTATATACCTAGCATTTAGTACAATGTCAGAAATATGGCACTTAATAAGTGCTTTTTTCTGTATATATTTTGTTTATTTAATATTTTGAGTTACAAATTTTCTCCCAATTTCTACCCTCCCCCCCCATACCAAGACAGCACATATGGTGATTGCCTCGTTCTCCAGCCAACCCTCCTCTCTTTCACCCCACTCTCTCCCCAACCCTTTTCCCCTTATTTTCTTGTAGGGCAGGATAGATTTCTATGCCGCATTCCCTATATATCTTGTTTCCCAGCTGCATGCAAAAAACAACTTTTTAAATTTTTTTTAAGCATCTGTTCTTAAAACTTTGAGTTCCAAATTCTCCCCTCTCCCCTTCCCTTCCCACCCACCCTAGGAAGGCAAGCAATTCAACATAAATCACACATGTATCATTATGTAAAACACTTCCACAATGCTCATGTTGTGAAAGGCTAACTATATTTCCTTCCATCCTATCCTGTCCCCCTTTATTCAATTTTCTCCCTTGACCCTGTCCCTTTTTAAATATGTTTGCTTTTGATTACCTCCTACCTATCTGCTCTTTCTTCTATCATCCCCCTTTTTTATTCCCTTCCCCTTACTTTCCTGTGGCGTAAGATACACAATTGATTGTGTATGTTATTGCCTCCTCAGCTTGAATCTGATGAGAGTAAGATTCCCTCATTCCCCCTCACCTGCCCCACCTCTTCTCTTCCAACAGAACTGCTTTTTCTTGCCACTTTTATGTGAGGTAATTTACCCCATTCTATCTCTCCCTTTCTCTCTCTCTCTCAATATATTCCTTTCTCACCCCTTAAACTTATTTCATTTTTTTAGATATCATTCCTTCATATTCAACTCATCCTGTGCCCTCTGTCTATATTCCCTTCAACTACCCTAATACTGAGAAAGGTCTCATGAATTACACATATCATCTTTCCATGTAGGAATGTAAACAAAACAGTTCAACTTTAGTAAGTCCCTTATGATTTCTCTTTCTTTTTTATCTTTTCATGCTTCTCTTGATTTTGTATTTGAAAGTCAAATTTTCTATTCAGCTCTGGTCTTCTCATTGAGAAAGTTTGAAAGTCCTCTATTTTATTGAAAATCCATATTTTGCCTTGGAGCATGATACTCAGTTTTGCTGGGTAGGTGATTCTTGGTTTTAATCCTTGCTGCTTTGACCTCCAGAATATCATATTCCAAGTCCTTCAATCCCTTAATGTATAAGTTGCTAAATCTTGTATTATTCTGATTGTGTTTCCATGATATTTAAATTGTTTCTTTCTGGCTGCTTGCAGTATTTTCTCCTTGACCTGGGAGCTCTGGAATTTGGCTACAATATTCCTAAGAGTTTTCTTTCTGGGATCTTTTTCAAGAGGTGATCAGTAGATTCTTTCAGTTTCTATTTTACCCTCAGGTTCTAGAATATCAGGGCAGTTTTCCTTGATAATTTCTTGAAAGATGATATCTAGGCTCTTTTTTTGATCTTGGCTTTCAGGTAGTCCAATAATTTTCAAATTATCTCTCCTGGATTTATTCTCCAGGTCAGTGGTTTTTCCAATGAGATATTTCACATTGTCTTCCATTTTTTTCATTCCTTTGGTTCTGTTTTATAATATCTTGGTTTCTCATAAAGTCACTAGCTTCCACTTGCTCTAATATAATTTTAAGGTGGTATTTTTTTCAGTGGTCTTTGGGACCTCCTTTCCCATTTGGCTTATTCTGCCTTTCAAGGCATTCTTCTCCTCATTGGCTTTTCGGAGCTCTTTTGTCATTTGAGTTAGTCTATTTTTTAATGTATTATTGTCTTCAGTATTTTTGGGTCTCCTTTAGCAAGTCATTGACTTGTTTTTCATGGTTTTCTTGCATCACTCTCATTTCTCTTCCCAATTTTTCCTCTACTTCTCTTACTTCCTTTTCCAAATCCTTTTTGAGCTCTTCCATGGCCTGAGACCAATTCATATTTTTCTTAGAGGATTTTGATATAGGCTCTTTGACTTTGTTGACTTCTTCTGGCTGTATGTTTTACTCTTCTTTGTCACCATAAAAGGAATCTAGAGTTTGATTTCCAGTTTGAGTTCATTTTCATTGCCTGTTCACATTCCCAGCCAACTACTTGACCCTTGAGCTTTTTGTCAGGATATGACTGCTAGTAGAGTAGAGAATACTTTGTCCCAAGCTTTAGGGTCCAAGCACTGCTGTTTTCAGAGCTACTTCTACTCCACTGTCAGCCCAGGTTCTGTCACAGCAGTGCTCCTCCTCCCCCAAGTACTACCAACCAGGACCACAATACAGATCCAAGCAGGGCACAGCAAGAGAATCTGCCTTTGTGCCCACAAAGTGCTCCTTGCACTCCCACTCTGATCTGCTGCTAAATTCCTCCCACTGTGTGAGCCAGGGACTCGGGAGGCACCTGATGCTGTAGCTCTGGATTCAGCCTCAGGAGCTTCCTGCTGTTGTTACCACTCCCACTGTAAGGACTTTACTGGAGGAGTAGAAATAATCTATTATTGTAGTAAAAAAATGACATGATTTATATAAAGTCAGTTTCCTGAACTGACACGCAAATAAGAGAAAGAGCCATTTCTATCAGATGAAAAACTAGATATATGTGCAGCAAGTGCTCGCCCTATTTATTAGTGTGTTACCCTGACTGTGGGCTAGTTCAGCATCTGAGAATCCCTGAAGTTTTGGTTATCCTGGAAAATAAATTCTACAGGAAGAGGTTACAGTGACAGTGATGTGGTGTCTGGTTGTTAAATCCCTGAGAGGGATCCTGGGAAACATAGTCCAAAGATGGAGGAAGGAGTCAGGTTGGGTGGAGGTAGAATCCTGAAACTCTTCAATTTAGATTATATCAAAGGCTAGGGAACAGATAAGATGCAGAGCAATTGAATTCAAGAAGGACAAAAGAAGTCCAATGCATTTCTAGCAGTGAAATAGTGTGAGCTGACCCCTACCTAAATTTTTGACGTTAGGCGGAAGGTGATGAGTTGGTTCCCCATCTCTCTTGCATTTGTCATGAAAGTTGATGAACCCCATATACCAGGAATTAGAGGGGTAGTTTGGTGTAATGAATGAATGAAAAACATTTATTAAGCCTGTAATATTTACCAAGAAACATGCCAAGTGCTGGTTTAGTAGAGTACTGGACCTGGAATCAGAAAGACCTGGATCCAAATTGGAAAAGTCACTTAAATTCTCTGAGCCTCATTTTTCTCATATGTAGAATGAGGGCAATAATACTTGCAATACCTTTCTCACAGGTTTGCTATAAGGTTAAATGACAGAATGTATGTAAAACATCTTGCAAACTTTAAAGCATTATATAATTGATGGTTATTATTAACCTAGAGGGATGCTAACCCACTCAATGAAAGAAGCAGGATTCCAACACATTTTTACAGGCTAGAATATTGAGATGAATTTAACATGATAAAATTTAATAGATGTAAGCATAGTCTTATTCTTGGGTTAAAAGAATAAAATTCACAAATGCAAGAAAAGAGAGGCATAGATAAATTGCAGTGTTTTTAGAGCATTCTAAGCTTATTGTGATACGAAACTGATATGACAGCAGGGAAAACTCATGTAAGCTAATGGTAGGACAGCCTTAGGAGAGGTATGGTGTCCAGGAATAAAGAGGCAACAATCCTGTTGCAATCTTCATTTGTCAGACTATAGGTGAAGTACTATTTTCAGTTCTAAATATGACATTTAGGGAAGAATATTGATAAGCTAGAAAGCGCAGAGGAGGGCAACCAGGAGAGAGAAAAGTCGTGAAACTTAAAGAGTAAAGGAAATGGACATATTTTACTTGGAGAAGAGAAGAGAAAGGAAAATGATAGCTGGATTTAAGGTTTGAAAGACCATAATGAACAAAAGGGATTTGATTTTTTTTCTGTTAAGTCCAGGACCAACTAGAAGCAAAAGACAGTATTTGCAAAAAGGTAACTTTATGTTAAATGCAAGGCACAGGGTTCTTAACAATCAGAGGTATTCACATAACCTGGACCCTTCCTATCTTTCTTTCTCTCCAGTTTTCATACTCTTTATTCCTCTCTATGTATTCTGTGATCTAGTGACACTTGCCTATTTACTGTTACTCCCACATGACACTCAATCTTCTGATTCTGTGATTTTCACTTGCTGTCCGCCATGCTTGGAATGCTTTCCCTCCTTGTCTCTACCTCATGGATTCCCTAGCTTTTTCCACCATTCAGCTCACAAGAAATGTTTGTCTAAACATCTCCAACTGCTAGTGCCTTCCTTCTGATATTACCTGTCATTTACATTATGTGTATATTGTGTGTACATTGTTTGTCTCACTCCAAAATTTGGGTTTCTAAGGGAATTGCCTTTCTTTGCATCAACAACCAAACTGCAAATTCAAAGCACAGAGCTAATAAAAATAACAGAGCTAATACTTTTTTTCTTTTTCTTCTTTTCCTTCTTTCTTTCTTTCTTTCTCTTTCTTTCTTTCTTTCTTTCTTTCTTTCTTTCTTTCTTTCTTTCTTTCTTTCTTTCTTTCTTTCTTCCTCTCTCTCTCTCTCTCTCTCTCTCTCTCTCTCTCTCTCTCTCTCTCTCTCCCTCCCTCTCTCTCTCTTTTTCTTTCTTTCTTTTTTTAGATATATGTTGTTCAGTATCTGGAACATAGTGCAAAATAAATATCTATTGATTGGTTGGTCTGCCTGTGGAGCTGGTGAGTTCTCCTTCACTAAAGGTTTTCAAGAAGGGACCAAATATCACTTCTGGTTCTATTATGGTGAGAGAAATAATTTTTAGTAACCAATTGCTGATGTTGCAGTGAGAGAGAATCCAAGTTTTTTTTAATTTCCTCATTTAGAGACTAGATTAAAATAGCCTTTGAAGGACAAGGGCAGATGATAAGACTGAGTTAACATTCTCTTCAATCTTGGGTGTGCCTCTCTTCATAATGCACATTGCAGAACAATATTTCGAGATTTAGGGTGTTAGAGTAAGATCTCTAAAAAATGAAGCACTTTATCATCAAAAATGAACAAAGTCTTCCCAGGAAGCCCTTGAAGTATCACTGAGGGTTTTAGGTAAACAAGAGGTCCTTTTAACCTTAAATGTCTACTGAGTCAGGAAGAAGGAGCCATTGAAAATAAAACCATTCATCTTTTAATGTATAATTTGGCATTGTGTTAGGTGCTGGGGATATGAAAACAAAAACAAAGTATTTCCTATCATTAAGAAATTAAATTTAATGGCACATACAACAATATACTAATGGATAAAGACTAGATACTTAGAAAATAAATAATCAGTTGGGGGCATTGGTGGTAGGAAAAGCTTTTAAGTAGGAGCCCTTGAGATGAGTCTTGAAGGAAGGGAATGGCTTTAGCTTCTATAAGCAAAGCTATTTGGAGAGGATTCCAGGCATAGGCTTATGCAAAGAAATATAGGTGTAAAATAGAATGTTGTATAGAGAGTATAGGAAGTAGGCCAGTTTACCTGGGATGTAGAATGAACATAACATGCAATCAAATGGAAAGAGAGGTTAATTCTATACTATGAAGGGCCTTAAGTGCAAATCAGAGGAGTTTATATTTTATCCTACAGGCAACAGGGAATGTAAAAGCTTTTTGAGCAAGAGAATTGTTTGGTTAAATTTGGATTTTAGGAATATCCATTTGGCAGCTATGTGGAGAATGAATTGAAGACAGATCAGTGGAAGCAGAGTGACCAATTAGAAGGCTATCAGAGTCTAGGGAAGTAGGTGATGAGGGACTGAACTAAGGCAGCCAAGTGGTGCAGTGGATAAGTTGCTGGATCTGAAATCAGGGAGACCTGAGTTCAGATCTAGTCTCAGATACTAACTGTGTGACCCTTTGTAAGTTATTGTATCAGTAAGGCAATAATAACAATGCAGATGATATTTGTCAAAATGCCTGTATAGTTCTGTATCGCAAAGTATACGAGACTCTCCACGTAGAAGGTAGAAGTAAACCATTTATTCAGATGCCAGAGAACCATATCCCACAAGCCATTTATCCAATCTATCAGAGCAGTAAAATATTCAATACACAATATCACAACATGAAGCCTCTCCATCCCAAAACCTCCTGGACCCCCTGCTAGGGTCTTCCTAAAACAAACTCAGTACAGATAAGTCAGCCTGTTCAGCTCTAACTATCACAACTACAGCCCTTAACAGGCATCAGCAGCCATAACTGCTCTCTCTCTCTCTCTCTCTCTCTCTCTCTCTCTCTCTCTCTCTCTCTCTCTCTCCCCCCTCCATTTCCTGTGAAATAACTTCCTTTTCCTGTTAGGAAGCTCCTCCCACCACATGCGACTTAGGCTTCCTATCTTGTAAGCAGGTCACATGGCCCATTAATGGGTGGGAAAGATCTTCAAATCTAAATTGCTACTATAGTTACTCAGTTACTTAACCTCTGTTTGCCTCAGTTTCCTCATGTATAAAATGGGAATAATAACATCTACCTCCCAGGGTTGTTATGAGGATTAAAAGAGTTAATAATTATAAAGATCTTAGCATAATACCTGCCACATAGTAAGCCCTTTACAAATGTTAGTTATTATTATTAAGGTGATTCTGCTGAGAATGGAATAGTTAGAGATGTTGTGTAAGTAGAATCAATAATATTTATTGCACTCCTAATTACTGGTGAAATATGTCATGTGCAACTGGAGAGAATAGTGCCTTCTGCCACATTAAGGTCCTGAATCTGCTCTCAAATGAACCAGGTCCAGCTGTGGGTGATCCTGGCTGCAAAGAGAAGAGATTAGTTAGTCTTTCATTGAACCTCATTAGGCTTCCACTCCAAAATCTAGCATAAAATCTCTTAAATAAAGCTTAGATATGATCCATAAATAATCTCCAGAAGAGAGATTAACAGAATCTTTTTAAGACAAGTTATTTAATATACAAAACAGTAAATATGAGGTTAAAAAAACAATTATTTTGTTCATTTGCTCTACCACAGAAGAAATACTTAAGCCACAAAAGACTCATAACTGAATATGCACGAATACTTGAAATACAAAAGTAACCTATAAAATTTATTCTAGGAGGTGGGAAAAGACCGAAAAAAAATTCACTTTCACCTCAGTCTACATTATTGTACCAGCAATTCAACAATCAATTCGTCTGAACAGACATACATTTTGTTGGTAGTGGTCATCTTTTCCTGTGAAAAGGAAGCATAGTGGCAGAAAACACTTCTCACTGTGAATCAGCACCCAGGAGCAACTTGAAATAGTTACCAGGGTTAGTTGTAAATGTCCCATTTTTCAGGACTGATGTCTGGTTAAAAGTGTTTAGGGAAAAGTTGTTTGTCCTTTGTTCTCAAAGGAGACCACAACATCAGTGAGGTGATGCCATGACGTTCAAATGATTGGGGTTTAAGTGAGGGAGGGCTGTGCAAAGTCACCAGCATCTTTTTCTCCTCCATCTGGGTCCAGTGGCCAAATGTAGATCAAGATGAATGGAGATAGCCCTGGAAGCAGTAGGAGAACTTGGCGTTTTTAAGCTAGGGTCCTTAAGAGGTCTCAGTTTGACTGAGGCAATTCCCATTTAGTGATTAACTCTAGGTAGGGAATGAGGCAGAGAATGCCTCTTTATCTAGTTAAAAAAAGAAATAAAGAAACACATAACAGAAGAAACAGGAAAAAAAATTTGATCCATTCTCAAGGCCATCTCAGCAATTATATATCTTTGCTGCCTGCTTGGCAGGAAGTGTGGGAACAGCAGTTTAATCAATAGAGCACACTTTTCAAAAGTTGGCTCTGCTTTCCTGTTGTCATAAAAGGCTCTTGGGGGCTCTATAGAATTAAGTCATTGCTGGATGTGCCATACATATTCTCTTCTACTCTCATTTCATCATCTGCTCTGTTGCCATGAGTACAATAGCCTACCACTCCCTCTACTTTCCACTCATGTCTCTAGAAGTAGTAATTAAAATCAGTTCCAATCAATAAGCAATTATTAAACACCTACTATGTGCTAGACACTGTGCTGAGTAGTGGGAATAGATACGAAAAAAGAGGGAAATGATAGTCCCTGCTCTCAAGGAGATTACCATGTAATGGGGGAGATAATATGCTCACAAACATAAAACAAGCAAGGTATATACAAGATAAATAGGATTAATTAACAGGGGGAAGGCAGTGGAATGAAGATGGTTGGGGAAGGCATCTTGTAGAAGGCGGGATTTTAGCTGGGACTTAAAGGAAACTAGGGAAGTTAGCAATCAAAAGAGGAGGGAGAATATTCCAGGCATGTTGCTACTGGAAAGGACATGCGGATTGACTGCCCTATGGCTCAACTCACTGTTTCAGTGACTTCCCAAATCCAAATTTCCTTTCCTTCTCCTATCAGAATGAAAACTCCTTAAATGTTTGTAAACATTCATTTGTAAGCACATCTTTATCTGAGATTTTTTTTTTTTATTTCGATTTGGTAGTTTTTTTTTCTTCTTTTTACAAATAGTTCAACTTCATTGTCTGAAATTTAATGGTTTTAGATATCTATTTCAAATTCTGTTTATTAAAGTATATTTTTATATTTTACTGATTTCTTTTAAATCATCAGTTTCATTAGCATATAAATGTGTAAGTTGTGTTTTCTGATAATGATTTTATTCATATTCTATTGTGTTTTTTGTCTTGTTCATAAATTGAATAGTAATTAGATTTTCACTGCCTTTCTTTCTGAGCAAGTTAGCTTTTTAGTTATTTTGTTGGTCTTTTCAAATGATCAATGTTTAGTTTTATTACTATAATGGTCTTTTCATTTCACATTTAAGCTCATTCTCCTCAAATTTTCAATATCTGTCTTTTGTTCTTGTTTTGGAGTTCCTCATTTAATGATGTTATGCTATTATAATTTGAATATTACACTAATTAAGTCTATATTTCCCCTGTTTTCTTAAGTTATGTTTTTAGAGTTTTTTTAACCCCTTGAGGACAATTTTAGTTGCATTGCAGAAATGTTTTATATGGTCCCATTGTAATCACTCTCTTTCAAGCAGCAATTTCTTATTTTATGATTTTTTTCTGTGGCCTTCTCATAATTGATGATACTATTATCAGCTTCAAATAACTCTGTATCTTTTGCTTGTGTTCCTTGGATTAATTTCTATTTTATTACATAATGATTTATAAAAGAAATGTTTAGTTTACCTGATTTTTCAAACACAATTATTTACAATGTCTTTGAACCCTAGCATGTGGAATATTTTTGTAAAGATACAAAATGATGCTGTTCCAATTAAATAACCTTTAAAGTTCCCAGTCAGTGTGTTTCAGATCTATCTTCCCAAATGGTTTATTCAGTTCTAGATTTTCCGTCTTTGGAAAGAAATAATTAGACATAAAATATTTTGAATTGCTGTTTAAATATAAAAGTTTGCATGAAAGTTGAAAGCTTGATAAACTATAATAATTGAAATAGAATGTATTTCAAAATTTAAAATTCATATGTGATTTGTCAGACCTGATTTTGGTAGAAGCATATAGCTATGTTGTAGTTTTTCAAAATATGAGCAACCAAACTGCAAATTCAAAGCACAGAGCTAATGTTTTTTTTTCTTTTTCTTTTATTTTCTTTCTTTTATTTTAGAAATAAAAGAATTCTTCAAAGCTAAAGGACAAATATAAAAAGTAGTATACAAAGTTTGACAAATCTAAAGAAAACCTTAAAAACTTTCTTGAAAAAAATTATCATAATCAATAAGCATTTAGCTAATCTGCTCAAAAGGAAGAGGGAAGAAAATTAAATCGAAGTCAATAAGGTCAAATCGAAATAGAACAGAAATAAAAAGAATCATCAGAATCTACTGTAAACAATCATAAGCTTATGAAATCTATTAGATTTAACCAGTTCTTAGAGAACATCAAAGGCATTATAATTATTCTGTTACTATCTCTGTCTTTTTACAATTCATTTTTTTCTTTGTGAATTTAGATACTATACCATTGAGTAAATACAGTTATCCCTTCGACATTGAGATATTCTTCATCATGGTTTTGACATATCAAAGGTCTGCATAAGGAATTCAATGGAAATTTTTTAGAAGTGTATGTATGTTTACATGTGTGTATCAGAATTTTTATATAGCTAAATTGTTAAAGTTTACCATATATCAATATATATGTATACACAAACATATGTGTATGTATGTGTGTATATATGTATATATGTGTATATATAAATATATATGCATGTATATAATATATGTATGTCTCCAAATGAAAGAGGAATGTGGATAATGAAGGGCAGAATTTATCTTTAGTCGGACAAATTATATAGAAGTAGAGTATAAAATTTTACATAATTAAAACAATTGATGAGGAAAATCCCTATCAGGGAGTTTTGTTGACTCACTTGATGCTTTACAATTATTACCTAAATAATTTAATAAGTCTAATTTTAAATCATATAAATGATTTTTTTTTCTACTGCTTCCCATATGGAGTGGTATAACACCCATGCTGAAGATTATTCAGTCTTTTTCATCCCTGGCTCCTTCATGTTGCAAGTCCTTTGCAACTCAACATCTATAATTAGAGTCAGGTCTTTTTTAGAGCAGAGACCTCTTAGTCTCAGTATTGTGGTTTCTCCTTCCTTAGAGTCCTATTACTCATCACCTGGTATGAAACTGAAAGAAGGGAAGAAATTGTTCTGTCTTTTCCAGCTGTGGGACATGGCATGTAGCCCCTTTGATATTTCAGGAACATTTTAGAATACCAATTACACACATACGCACAGACACACACACACACACACTTGTGTGTGTGTGCATACTATGTATATAGTTTGATCATGGCTGTTGCCAATGATTAGGATAGTAATTTTCTCATATGTATGAAAGGTCTGAATAAAGATAGATAAGTATGTAGAGAATGAAAGCTTAAGCCACAGTGTTGTACAGTGCTGCATCTAAGAACTCAAGTACCGTTACAGAGGCACCTATTCTGATTCTAATTAGATAGAAATGAGAGTCACTAATTAAGGCTGGAATCTTAAAAAAAGTACAAAACCCTATTCACCACCATAAAATGTTAGCCTATCAATATAAATATGTCAATGGAAACATAAAAAGCCTGAGTTTGGGATCAAAGTATAAAACTTAATTACTCTTAATAGTATACTAATTTAACATAAAATTAATAACATTTCTGATTCACATAATTGTCATTTCTATATTCTTTAACATTTTTCTTATTTTTCAAAATCTGAACATTCATTCCCTGAAAAACTTATGCATTGAGTCTGACACTCCTTCAACCTCTTCCTAAATTTAAATATATTCTAAAGGTGCTTAACAGAGCAGTTTCCTCTCATCTCAAAGATCTCCTTTTAAAATGAAGATATGAATGGACCAATTTCAATAGGAATTTATTGTGAAGCTGAACTGAGAATAGAAACCACCCTCCTCTTCATAGTGACCTATGTTTCCCTTCTTTCCTTCATTCCTTCGTTCCTTCCTTCCTTCCTTCCTTCCTATTTTTCCCTTATTTTGAGCTGAAACCAATTTTCAAAAGTTCAACCCTTTTTTCTTTGCATTTCCCTCTTGGACTAAGAAAATTTTTAAAAACTATAACTGATGAAGTAAGGACAAAACTTGTCTAACTCAGGTAATATGATATTGAGTCCCATCATCATCTTCATTGTCCTCTTCTGGGTGCATTTTATTTGTGGTAGTAGGTATTCATTCACATACAGAATCACAAACACAAGTATATCTCACCTTTGTTCCTGCATAATGAACAATAACAAAAATCCTATTCTTCATCTATTTTTGCCTCTTCCTGTTAATGGAGTGTCAGATTCCCACCTGCCACATTCTTGACATTTTCCCATCTATTTTCATTGCCAGTATTGTTGGGGAGCAGAGTAGGGAGAAAATAGACTTTGTTGATATAATAAATATTTAGATAAAAAAATTGAGTGTGAGTACTCTGGATGGTAGACAAAGAAGACAGAAATTACAGATAGGACATCTGTAAGAATAATGAGATATTATAAGATCAGTTGGTGTGTAAGGTATCAAGATAATAGAGGGTAATATGATTTGTTGCAATAATAGTTTTTGGTCTACAATACAAGAAAGTCAAGTAAGAGGTTAGAAAAATAGAAACAAGGAAAACACTTTCTTGACAGGACATAGCCCTATATGTGCACAAGTGCCCTGTTCCATTCAATCTTTTCCAACAGATTGTTCCCTCTATCATTTTTACTTTCTCACTTATTTTCAATCTCTTCCGACCTACTGGCTGCTTTCCCTACTACCTTCAAACACAGGTTATCTCCCTCATTCTCAAAAACCCTCATAAATTATTTGTCCTTTCTTGCTAGCTATCATCTTATATTTCTTCTCTTTTTCATGGCTAAACTATTGAGAAGGTCTTCTATAATTAATACCTCTACTTCTTTCCCTCTCACTCTCTGCAGTCTGGCTTCTAACATCATTTGACTGAAACTACTCTCTCCAAAGTTACAAAGGATCTAATTTCCAAATATTCTTGACCTCTCTGTAGCCTTTGACACCATCTGTTACCCTTTTTATAATATATTCTCCAGTTTTCATGACACTCCTTTTTCTTGGTTCTTCTCCTAACTATCCGACTGCTGTTTTACAGTCTCCTTTGCTCAATTTTCATCCAAGTCACAACAACTAATCATGGGCATGCCCCAAGACTTGTACCTTCTTCTCCTCTTACCTTTTCCCTTGGTGATTCATCAGCTTCCATCATTTCAATTATCTCTGTGCAGATGATTCTCAGATCATCTTTCCAATCCTATTCTTTTCTCTGACCTCCAATCTTGCATCTCCAGCTGTCTATTGGACACCTCACAATGGAGGTCTCATAGGTATCTTAAGCTCAACATGTCCAAAACTAAACTCTGGTGTTTACAAAACTCAATTAAATTCAACAAAGATGTATTGTGTCTACTGGTTTAGTAAAGTATATCCTGAACATTAGGGATATAACAACCAACACAAAATATAAGTCCTGACCCTCAAGGAACTCACACTCTATTAAGGTGTATAATATTTAGAAAGCTACTAAAACAAAATAATTTGAGGAGAGATGGAATACTAATGCTTAGGAGAAACCAGAAAAAGCAAGTTGTACTTCAGTTGAACTCAATGTGTACACATTGGTTTTATTATCTTTACAGGTGTAATAATAATAATAATAATAATCATAATAATAATAGCTAACCTTTATATGACACCTACTATGTGGCATATTGCTAAACAGTTCATAATCATTATCTTATTTGATCCTTACAACAACCCTGAAAGGTAGGTGCTATTATTTTATACAATTTACAAATGAAGAAACTGAGGCAAATAAAGGTTAAATGACTAACCCAGGGTCACATAGCTAATAAGTGTCTAAGATCAGATTTTAACTCAGGTCTTCCTGATTCCATATCTGACACTCTATCGACTTCACCTTCTCTAGCAAAAATAGGCATCTTCAGTGGTAAAAGATCAAATGAATAAAGATGTTGTTTTGGGACTTTGGTCATAGTCTCTTTCCTATATTTCTATCAAGTTATAATAAAAGAGCATCTTCTTGCTCTTGACTGGTTACCTGGCCTAGATTAACTATGACCTTGAACATTGAAATTCCTTTTGGATGTGATTGCTGAGACACTATCCATGTTCCTTGAAAGATTCTGGAATTTCAGAGAGGTACTGAATGGTTGAAGAAATTCTGTGATTTAGTTAACTTTTGGCTCCTTAGTCAATTTTCTTAGCTCAGACTACTGCAATACTTTCTGTAACTGTAGAACTCTGTCTTTTGGTCTACCCTTCATTTAAGCTAGGCAGACAGGTTGCTCAGTGGTTAGAACACTGGGTATAGAGTCAGAAAGGTCTGCATTCAAATTGGGCCTCAGACACTCACTAACTGTGTGACCCTAGACACATCCCTTACCCTTTGTTTGCCTTAATCTACTGGAAATGCAAATGGAAATCCAGTCCAATATCTTTGTGAAGAAAAGTTCATATGGGGTCATGAAGTCAGACATGACTAAACAACTGAACGATAAATGGTTTAAGCTGCCTATCTTAATTGTTTATTTATTATGACTCCCACAGCCTTCATGGAAGTTGACCTTTTTCTGCCTTTCTGTAGATAAACTTTTGTTGCTGGTAGTTTTCTCTTTACAAGCTCCAAATGCTGGTTTGAAATTATCTAAAACTTATCTTCCCACCCCTGTGGATGGGACAGGACAATATGTATCATATAACTTACATGGGGATATTTGATTTTGTTTTCTCTTTGAACCTTAGCTGGACATTTTTTGGGGGGAATCCCATAATTCTTATGCTCTTTATTAGGTAAGATAAAATGGTAACAAAGAGACAAATATTAATATGTGATGTCAGTTTCTGGGAATTCTTTGGTTTTTTTGTGGGTATGAAATTGACAATATCATAGTCCCTTGACTGTTGTGCCTGGTATACCTAATATATAGCAAGCACTACAGTCAAGGGAGTATGATATATGATTATTAGGTACCTGATAAATGTTTATTGATTGCTTGATTCAGGGTTGTGCAAATTTATATCTTGAGATCTTTTGCAACAGATGGCATATAGAATAACTCTCCCTCCTTTTTTCTTTCTCTCCCTTTCCCCCCTCTTCTCTCTCTCTCTCCCTTCCCACCCCCCTCTATCTCTCATCCATAAGTACAAATTTAATTTGTCACATTGGACTGAATACTCCTACTGATTAGTAATAGATTCAAAAGAGAATCAAATGATCTGTTAGTAATTTAAAAGGCAATGAAATTAATAATTAGAAAATAGTGATATGTCTATATTAACTAGGTGCTTTAGAGCTTGAAAGTGTGTAATCAATCAGTCAATCAGCATTTATTAGGTACTTACTATGTGTCAGGTGCTACGCCAAGTGCTGAGGATATAAAAAGAGTAAAAAGTCAAGTCTCTGCCCTCAAGAATCATACAATCTACTTTAAAACCAGATTCAATTTTATTAACTTGGTTTTTAATTGAGCAATGCACATGAGCATTTTAAAAATAACTACATTACTTTTCAAAGCCATGAATCAAGCCTTGGCAAATTCTTCATGCCAATCTGCCCACAAATGGTCCATTTAAAAATGGGTTGTTTTTGATTAGAGGTTTTAACAGACATAAAGATATATGAGAGTACACCCAATCTAAATAGGCACAAAAGAGTTAATGTGACTAAACAGATGAGAGTTCAGTTCTGTCTTTCTCATTGCTCCCAAAATTGCCTTAACCTAGTCACTAAATTGAAATAATTGCATTTTTATCCACACACATTTTACTCTGGGCTGTAGCAAAAGATGTAGCTTGAGCATGTGTATGTTTGAAGGTAGTCAGAGGAAAGAGACCAAATAGTAAAACATTTCATGACAATTCCACATGGAGATAAACTTGCCTTTTTTATGAGGTGTGTAATTTGGAGAAGAGAAATTTGGTATGGCAGTCAAGGCAGTGGAGGAGGCATGAAGAGAGAAGACTCAGCCTGGAGGTCATGTAAATATGTTAATAACCAAGTATATGAATCAAGCCCAAGCTTAAAGACAAACTTGATTTAGAATTTTAGAAAGTAATGAAGTTGAGGTAAAATGTCAGATCACATGACTGGCAAAATGGTAGAGTAGTTATTTTCCCCAAACCAAAAAATAATGGTGTGTTAGGTATTGAGGAATTGCTGCTGAATC
The DNA here is from genome assembly GCF_011100635.1 of Trichosurus vulpecula. Lineage (NCBI taxonomy): Eukaryota > Metazoa > Chordata > Mammalia > Diprotodontia > Phalangeridae > Trichosurus > Trichosurus vulpecula. The sequence goes on along the minus strand of NC_050573.1, from coordinate 133,630,903 downwards.
TATAATATGAAGTAATAGAACCCAACCTAAAGCAAAACTCTGTAAAATTCAATATTTAGAGAAATCAATATTTAATGCTCCAATTCATCAATTCTATCTGCAATCTGCTCCAAACATAGGATGTAGGTGGCTAAAGCAAGCTGATGATCTAAAGCTTTTTTAAAACAAAACAAAACAAAACATGCCACATAGCAATTCCAAAGACTCCATTGTGAAGCGTGCAGAATGGAGAAGGAAATATTTTATTACTTTTTTGTAAACTCTTGAAAGAAAACACAGCTAACACTTATATAGTGTTTTCTATGTTACTGGTACTGCACTAAAAGTTTTATAATTATTATCTTATTTGATCCTCACAGCAACCCTGGGAGGTAAGTGTCATTATTATTATCTCCATTTTACAGATGAGGAAACTGAGGCAAAGAGATTAAGTGACTCTCCTAGGGTCGCACAGCTTTTAAGTGCCTGAGACTGGACAAAGGGCTTCCTGACTATAGCCCTAGCATTCTATCCACTGTGCCACCTAGCCTTAAGGGCTTCCTGTACTACGCATATGTATATTGCATCTCTGCTCTGTAAATTGGACAATTGATCTATTATTGGACTAGATTTTTCAGATACCAAATAAATCAGATCAGAAGTTGGAGTGAGTGGTAAAAGGATACGAGGGATCTGACTTTTCATAGAATAATTTATCCCCATTGGTTCTCCTGGATCCGGGGTGAGAACCATTGCCTTTTAGAAGCCATAGCCAACTGAGCAAACCTGAATTTTTAAAATTTGACCCAGTTTATCAGAAACAGATTGGCAAAACTGGAGTTTTTGTTTTTCTATAAAGTTTTTTTTTCTTTTTATCTGCTCCTTGTTCCGTGAATAAAAAACATTTAGGAATCAAGGTGAACACTAGATATAGATCCCATGGTTCCTCTTGAGAGTAAACTCATAGAACCAAATATTATATGTCACCAAGAATACACTTACACTTACTAGAAAGTATTCTTATCTAACCATATTTAACATATAGCCTCAAGCTGAAAATTTAGATCATTCTTTTTTGAAAGTAAATTTAGGATAAAGTTTCTGTCTAGAGTCTATATGGAAAAGAACATTTTTTTATGATAGAGTATTTTCGAAGACTGAAAATAATCATAGAGCACAGTGTGACCATTGCCTTTTTTTTTCATACAGATACTAGTAAGTAACATTTTGTTACTTACTGTTTGCCTCTTTTAAACCCGATACAGATCCAAGCTTTTCCACTCTTCTTGAGGGTTAAATAGTAATATTTTAATTTTTCCGACTGCAAGGATCTAAAGAGAAAATACCTATGATTGTTTCATGCATCATGCCGTTAAATGTATTTTTCCCTCTGGATAGCTGTATTTGTAAATGGATGAAAACCAAAAAAGTAAGAAAATCAACAAAGTTATCAAATGAAAAACTGAACTTTGGAAATGAAAGTCAAGCAAAAGGAAGAGATAACAGAATATTCACTGATTAAAATAAATTGGAAATGCTGAGTGATTTCTACATGGCTCAAAGGGTTGATGGAATTAGTTTCTTTTTTCTAAGTCCCATGATTATGTTTTAGTTTTATAATGTAACATGACTGTAACTGTCATTCTAGAACCACCAATTCTCTATAATTACAAGGTGGTAAGGTTTTAAAATACTCTAGGGAGGAAAAGGTCCAGTTAGACATTCAGTTACAGTTGGGAGAGCTGTGGAGGTGCCAGGGATAAGAATGATGTGGCTTCAGAATTGCTTTCCAGCTATTCTGAAGTACATAAAACACCTTTCAACAATCTCTTATGAAAGATCTGCTTGACTTCCTACCAAGTCCCCAGTGCCAGAATTCAACAGCCTGGAACCTAACATGAGCATCTGCCAGGGATTACATCTGATTCTACCCAGAACAATCTGAAGCATGTGAATAGTGCTTTTCAGTAGCATACACGCACACATGCACACACACACACACACACACCCCTATATACACACATATATACATATACACATACATGTATGTAAATGTATACATATAGGTATGATATGTGTATAGGTACATATACATGTGTATATATGTATTGTTATACATACACACATACATATGTACATACACATGTGTGTACATACACACATGCATAAACACATATACATGCACATGCACAGATATATACACATACATGCACACACATATATGTATGTGTGTGTACACATATGCATGTATATGAATTTTTCAAATATAAAGGTAGCAGCCTGTCTGTAAGGGAATATTCTTATAGCTTTCTTTTGCAAGGAAGGAGAAAGTAGAGAGTAAAAGTATTTTGAGTTGGAGGGAACTTAGGTTACTCCTTCATTTTAAAGCACCAGTTAAAGAAGTCTTGAATTTTGACAAAGCACCCACAGAAGAAACAAAAAAGGAATGGAAAGGGGAAAAGTCAGTGAAAAAGGAAAAATACAAAAAGAAATAGAAGATTTATGTTGGCAAAAGCTGTAAATTAAAGACCAGCAGAGTCCCTCTGGCTATTCAAACTTTTCTGTTTGTCCACCTGAGAAATGAATATAATACGAGAAGAGCATGTCAGGGATTGCTTGTTTTAGTATGAATTTGGCAAAGAGCTTAGGAGTATGCAATTTGCATATATATTTTATTGACATTTTATTTGCAAGTGACAATGAAAAAATCATTCAGTAGAAATAAAGAGTTAACTAGAGTGAACTTTGGAGATGCTGTCACGATCCACAAAGAAATACAATTGATATTAAGAATAGGGAAGCTTTAACAGTGTCTAAGAATCCTAATGTGGGTGCCAGTCTTGTTCACCCACTGTTATGGTCTCATAGCCAGTTTTTCTTAACTGAGCATAGGCTTCTGAGTAGGTGTTTCTGGGTAGACCTTTATCTTGCAGTAGTTATTGTATTTATTGTTGGTGAGAGAGCAAGAGCTAAGCATCTAGAGGCAAATGACACCTCAGTGTGCTAAAGCAACCAAGCTCTGGGGTGCTTGGTTACATAAATTGCACAATTTGAAATTTCATGTAGTGCGTGATGTAGTAGCAAATGATCTGATGCCATAATATACACCAAATGGATGTGGTAACAATGATGTTTTGTGATAAAGTCAAGAATGACTATATTCTTGACATCTTCTGAGGCCTTCTTTATTCTCTCAGGTATACTTGATTACGTTATTGTAGGGAGACTGGTCATGGACTCCAGAATATATTATTGTAAAGAACACTCAACCAGTATTTTTTAATCATTCATTCATTTAACAAATATTCATCATGCAACTTCTGTTTGTATAGCATTGTACTATAGATATTGGAGGATTAAAAGAGGTAAGACACAGTGTCATTATTTTTAAGAACTTTGTACAGACAACAAACAATAAATTATAGTAAGAGAAACTTCATCCCCTCCTCTTCTACATCTAAGAATAAATAGGAAAACAAAGCAAAACAAAACAAAAACCTGGTGAGTTCTCTAACCTCCAATACATCAAAAAATACAATTTCATTGATTAAAAATCCTTTTTCATGCAAATCAAAACAGCAACAAGGTACCTTATCACACTATCAGATTGGCTCATATGAAAGAAAAGGAAAATGATAAATGTTGGAGATGTGGGAAAATTGGAACACTAATGCATTGTTGGTGGAGTCGCAAACTGCTCTGGAGAGCAATTTAGAGCTATGCCCAAAGGACTATAAAACTGTGTGTACTCTTTGATCCAGCAATACCACTACTATGTGTATGTCCCAAAAAAGATCAAAAAAAAAAAGGAAAGGCAAAGAATTGGAAATTGAGGAGATGCCCATCAATTGGGGAATGACTGAACAAGTTGTAGTATATGAATGTGATGGAATACTATTGTACTATAAGAAATGATGAGCAGGTGGATTTCAGGGGAAAAAGTCAGTGAAAAAGGAAAAATATAAGAAGAAATAAGATTTCGGATAACCTGGAAAGTCTTACATGAACTGATGCTGGGTGAAGTCAGCAGAAATAGGAGAACAGTGTATACAGTTACAGTAACTATTTAATGATCAACCTTTAGAGACAGCTGTTCTCAGAAATGCAATGATCTTAGACAATTCCAAAAGACTCTTGATGGAAGATGCTATTGCTATCCAGAGAAAGAACTATGGAGTCTGAATGCAGATCAAAGCATAATATTTTAACTTTTTTTGCTTTTTGTTTTTTTTTTCTTTCTCATGTTTTTCCCTTTTTTTCTGATTCTTCTTTCACAACATGACTAATGTGGAAATATGTTTTTAAAAGTCCATTTTCAATTAACGCATATTTTAATTTCTTCACATTTTAGTGAATGGTAGAATCAATTACTAACACCAATAAAAGAATAATTACTTGATGGCCTCTGGGGATTAGGTTCTCTGCCATCAGCTAGACTAATTCAGCTATTGTAGTCATAGAACCTGTTCATAGGCCCATACTTCAATTAGTCAATCAATAAACATTTATGAAAAGTCTATTGTGTTCCTGAAATTGTACTAATCACTGGAGATGAGAAGAAAAAAAAAACAACGTCCTTACCACAAAGGAGCTTCGGTTCTTAATATATGTATGTATGTACATAAGTATGTAGTGGTGGGATTCAAATGAATTAACAACTGGTTCTCCATGGAACCCAGCCAAGGCACTGCCCCCACCACTGACCTGGTAGGCACAGGCCCTGCCCGTGCTAACAACTGGTTCATGAACTCAACCTAAAATTAGGTACTGGTTCTACTGAACCTGTGTGAACTGACTGAATCCCACCACTGTATGTATGTATTTATACCTGTATGTGTATGTACACATAAGATCCATAAAAAGTATGTGCTACCTGCAGAAGGTGTACCTTTAGCTGAATCTTGAAGGAAGGAAATAATGCTATAAGAAATAGATGAGAAGGATAAGCATTAGAGGGATGGAGATAGCCACTGTAGAGACAGAGAGTTGGGAGATGTAATGTCTTATATAAGATCAAAAGCAGGCCGGTTTGGCTGGACTGCATATACATACCTAGAAACAAACACACATCTCTCTCTCTCTCTCTCTCTCTCTCTCTCTCTCTCTCTCTCACACATATACACACATATGTGTATATGTATATATATATATGTATATATATATACACATATATATATATACACACACATTCTCATATCTGTATATATGTATGTAGTTGTAAGTTCGTGTATGTGTATCTATAGCATGGAGGGAGAAGTAATATTTAAGAAAACTGAAAAAAATAGAATGAATCCAGATCATAAGGAGCTATAAATACCAAACTCAGTAATTTAAATTAGATATTAGAAGTAATATGGATTAAGTAGAAGTTTTTGTTTGTTTGCTTTGATATATTTTTAGCAGGGGTCAGACCTGTTCTATTGGAAAATCACTTTGGCAAATGTGTGGAAGATTAGAGGAGGGATGAGACTGGGAAGAGACTTGAGGGATCAAGATTAGAAGCCTATTGCAGTAGTCCAGGCAAGAGGTGATGAGGGCCTGACCTATGATGGTGGTTGTATGAGTAAGGATTTTTTTTTTAATATTGAGGGAGATTTGGGCATGTTTGTATGAAGCAAGAAAGACACTAATAGTTGGGAGTGAATGAAAATTAGATATAGAGTGGACAATCTGCTGGAGAAGTTGAAAGGGTTAGGTAGCAAGAGTATTTTTGGAGAGTTTGGACTTGTCAAGTATAAGAGCTACTTCATCATAGACTGGAATAAGGGAAGAACTAGTGGGGTATGGTAGGGTAATGTGAGTTGAGAAAGGGAGAAGAGGGAGGAGGTTGCCATAAATGACCTGAATTTGGGAGTGCATGTGTGAAATATGATGCTTTGCTAGCTTGGTAGGACCAGCTGTAATTAGCACTCCAATTGCTTAAACTTCCCAGAACCCAGGATCACCTCTAAGCCTCAATAAAACATTAGTGTGGGTCTTTCAGGATAAATGATGCTTTTTAATTATCTTTCACTGAAAAACCTTGAGGGTTAGGTGGAACAACCATCTAGCCCCAGGTCATTTCTATTAATTGTCTCATTCTCCCCAATACCAACTTGCTATTTGAAGGAGATAACATGGTAGAGTAGAAACAGCATGTGCTAGAATATGAATGAGTAATCCTGGGTTCCATTTATATCGCTAACAGGCCCTATGACCTTGGATGAGGCATTTCATCTCTCTGATCCTCTGTTTTTTATTGGCAAGATGGAGGTGCTGGCATATCTTATCTTTAAAATTCCTTTTAACTCTCAAATTAAGTTATTTCATTAGACTTTAATTTCCTTTTCACACTATGCAAGAAGATTCCCTAGAGAAGAAAAGTTTCCTTCCTCCATGTACGTAATAGCTCTCTCTACCATCCAAAGTCATATTATGGCTAATATGCAAATCAACTGAAGTTCACATTCTCAAAAAATGAAAGGTCTACTTAAAAAAAATGAATGCAAGAATATCCCCTTGAGATCACATATGGGGGCCATGTTTTCATAGAACTATATGAGACAGAGAGGTGGGGTAGTAGCAAGACTACTGGACTTGGAGTCAAGAAGGTCTGAGTTTTAATCCTGCCTCAGTCATTTTAGTGGCTGTGTGACTCAGGATTAGTCATTTAACCTTTCCCAGGTTCAAGTTCTTATATTGTTAAATAGGGATAGTAATAGCACCTGTCTCACAGGGCTTTTGTGAGCATCAAATGAGAGGCCTTCTCTACACCATATAGGAGAATCTTGCCTTTAATATATATTGGCAGTGTGACGCTGGATGTTTACTTAAGCTTTCGTTGCCCTAGGCAACTTTTTAAGTATAAATCACAGAGAAACTGCTAAAGTATATTGGAATAAGCATTTATTTATTAAGGAGTTTCTTACATCAATTTAATTACTGGTCCAGTACCTATCATCATTGTAGATATTATTATTATTATCATTAGTCTTTGTCCACAATATTTGGTAGGCATTTTGCTCACCCTATAGTTCTACGTAAGCATAAGGATCCATTGGGCGATATACCTTCATGGGTAAGTATATTTTCAGAGCATCATAGAATTTGATATTTGGGAGGAACTTGAGAAGTCATCCTTCCCAACCCTTTCATCTTATAAATGAGACAAAAAAGCCCCAGATAAGAGAAGTGACTTGTCCAAGGCCATACAACAACTATGTGGTAAAATCGGACTCTATCCATTGTTGCCTCTCAATGGTACCAGTTAATTTCTGCTAAACTCTCTCTCTCTCATCTCACTTATTCACTTCTTCCTTAGTTCAAGGGATCTTAACTCAAGGGCTATGAGCTTAAAATATTTTGATTATTGTATTTCAATATAGTTAGTTTCTTTCCTTTTTAAATGTTTGTATTTTATTTTATACATTTAAAAAGTTGTTTTCAGGATTGCACACCAGAATGTCAAGGGAATCCTTGATAGAAAATAGATTAAGAACCCCTGACTTATTTAATTAGGAAGGGGAGAATTGGTCATTATCCTGAATTATCCATGTCATCATAGGATCATAGCTAAATAGCAAGAGGGAATTCCAAAGGTCATTGAGTTTAACTGTTTCATTTTATTTGTGAGGGAGCTGAGGTTACTTAGTGAGCTTACTTACTTAGAATGACACTTCAGAGAGAGCATTTACTAAGCACTTATTCTATGCCAGACATTGTACTGGTGATACAAATGTAACAAAGGAAGACATTCAACGAGTTTTCTTTCTAATGGGAGAAGAGCTTGAAAGAAGAGGGTGGGTGAGTGCCAGTCCAGGAGAGAGGAAGGGAAGGGAAAATGGGCAGGAAGGTTTGAGGAAGAGATCACTTAAGACACTTGCTCTGCTGGGGCCTTCGGTGTCATGACGAGTTGTGAGCAGCCTGTGTAGATGACAGAGGAGTGAGGAAGGGGACTCTAGAACTGTATAGCAGTTCCTCTTAGTTGCTAATGGACTGAATCTCATTCTTTCTACTCATGAACTTGGATTTTACCATCGTAACAGGGAAAGTTTGCTTCACTAGACAGATTAGAAGCCTTCCTGGGAGATTCTTAGTCTTGTCAGCTTCTTCCTGTACTTTTGTTCTTTTTCCAAATAAGCAGGAAAAGAGAAGAAATGGATACTCCTGTTATAGAAAAAAGATTGCTAACTAGTAAGGCTTTGATTGGATGTATATGGTCCATGATTTATACTAGCCAGATACACTCAGCTCCTGTTTTTAAGCCTTGCCAAAGAATCCTTCATGGCACTAATTTGGGTTGGAAACCAATGCTGAAAGTATTATGTGGCATCATTACCTCATTATCTGCTGAACTACTTTTTATTCCTTAAATGAGTTCAAGAATTCATCTGACTGCTAAATACAAGATTTGGTTCTTACTATAGATTCAAAGCAATTTTGTGGAGCCTGTATTAAGCAATGTCTCCTACCTCCCACTAGACATATCAGACTGTTGTTTCTACCTAATCTTTTTAGAAATTGTCTTATTAGACAAAATGCTAATTTTCCCTAAATATAAGATGTTTACTTTCTTACTGCCGCATTTTATTCTTAGGACTGGTTGGAGTTTGCCAATTATCCAAACCTACTGTTTTCCCCCTGAATCGCCGTATCTGTTTTCCCTAACAAAGATTAACACAGATCTACCACCACCACCACCATCATAGCTAGCATTTAGGTAGCTCTTTACGATTTCCAAAATGCTTTACACACATTATCTCATATGATCCTTGTAGTAAGTCCAAAAAGTTATTTGCTTAAAAATATAATCAATGAATAAGCATTTATTAAGTGCTTACCATATGCTAAGCTCTGGGAATGCAAATGGAAGCAAAATACAATTCTCGCTCTTAAGGAACTTACAATTTAATGGAAAATAAATTATAAAGAATTAAAATAGGCAGAAGGCACTCATTGAATTGTTTTCCAAAACTACCTCCTTCTCCCATAACTCTCATCATGGGAAGGTAAGAGACTCCTCACTTTGCCTTCCTGTATTATCTTCTGGACAAGACAGGCTGGACATTAGCAGAATGGCTCCTGCCACTGCATAGGGTAACACTCTTTTGGTTTCCATCATTGATAATGGCAAGATTGCTGCCCAGTTTCCAAGATCATTTTGTTCTACTTAACGCAGCTGCAGCAACCACTCTTCTCAAGAACTCAGGGTACTTGGTTCACATCTCCTCTATTCCCTGACATAGTCCTGCTTCATTTCTTCTTTTTGCCTATTTATGTTTATAGACATATTAGATTATAAGTGAACTCTTTGAGGGCAATCACTGTTGTGTTTTTTTCTTTCTTTGTAAGCCTAGCACTAAGCACAGTAGTGGGTATAGGCTTACTGATTTGACTTGACTCTCCCTCTTAGTCTTATTCTTCCTCTTTTTTTCCTCTTCCTCCAGATTTAGTTTCCCTTATTAGCTTCTTTCTTCTGAGTATTCCTTCCCCCTACTTTTTCATGACTCAGGTCGACACAATTTCTACATACCATTGATACTACAAAGTTCATATCAAAGCATGGCTTTGGAAGTCAATGGAAAATTCAATATAAAAGATCCAGAAGAAATATAAGAAAAACATTAAAGACTAATTATAAAGTACTCATTAATTTCATTCAGTTGCATGCCCAATTCATTGATCTCCTTTTTCTCTATTTTATTCATGTAAGCATTTAGAGATATAAAACTTCCCCTAAGAACTGCTTTTGCTGCATCCCATAAGTTTTGGTATGTTGTCTCATTATTGTCATTCCCTTGAATGAAGTTATTAATTGTTTCTATGATTTGGACTTTGGCCCCCTCATTCTTTGGAATTAGATTATTTAGTTTCCAATTAATTTTTAGCTTATTTTTCTATGGTTCTTTATTACAAATAATTTTTATTGCATCCTGATCTGAAAAGTATGCTTTTACTACCTCTGCCTTTCTGCACTGGATTGTGAGGATTTTATGCCCTAGTACATGGTCAATTTTTGAGCATGTGCCATGTACCACTGAGAAGAAAATATATTCCTTTTTATCCCCATTCAGTTTTCCCCAGAGGTATATCATATCTGCCTTTTCTAAAATTCTTTCACCTCCTTAACTTCTTTCTTATTTATTTTGAGGTTAGATTCACCAAGTTCAGAGAGGGGAAGGTTGAGGTCTCCCATTATTATAGTTTTGCTGTCTATTTGTTCCTGTAACTCCTTTAACCTCTCCTCTAAGAATCTGCATGCCATACCACTTGGTGTTAAACAATGAAATTGCTTCATTGTTCATGGTACCTTGTAGCAGGATGTAGTGTCCTTCTTTATCTCTTCTAATTAAATCTATCTTTACTTTTGCTTTGTCTGAGATTAGGGTTGTTACACCTGCTTTTTTAACTTTAGCTGAAGTGCAATATATTTTACTCCAGCCTTTTACCTTTACCCTGTGTGTATTCCCCTGTTTCAAATGTGTTTCTTGTAACCAGCATATTGTAGGATTATGGTTTTTAATCCATTCTGCTATCAGCTTCCATTTTATGGGAAAGTTCATCCCATTCACATTCACAGTTATGATTACTATATGTGTCTTTTTCTCCATCCTATTTCCCCCCAGGTTATGCTTTTATTTCTCCCTTTCCCCTTCCACTACTGAACAAAGTTTTGTCTTTGACTACCTCCTTCCTCAATTTACCTTCCCTCTTGATTCCCCTCCCTTATCTTACCATTTTCCACTTGCTACTTCTTCCCTCTCTTCTGAATCAGTATTTTTAAAACTGTTGTTATTACTAAGGTAGTTTGAAAGAAAGTTTGGGGTTGAGTTGGGTATAATGAGATGACCCTAAAAAGCAAAATTAGGTGGGAAAAGGTAAAAGGGAACAATTACATTATAAAAATGTGGCATGAAAGGAAGAACTAATACAGAGAAAGCAGGTGGGGGTGGAGGGCTGGCAATGTTGGAACCTCACTCTCATCTGGGTTGAAGAGGAAACAATGTGTACATCTGGAAGCCTGTAGAAGTCTTCTGAACATGTAGAGAGGTGAGAAATCTGGGGGGCAAGATGGGTGAGGGACTTTTAGAAGGATGTGTGGTTTGGGTTTCAGGGGGTTGAGAGGGGATGAGGGGACTCTTGGAGGTTTGGGGGAAGTGGGAGTTGGGGGAGAAGATAAAGTAATACAAATAGGGTAAAAAAAGAGCTATGAAAGAAAATAGTGAGCAAAAATAAGATGGAGGGAAATTCATAAATAATAATTATAACTCTGAATGTAAAAGGGATGTTTATAGCAGCTCTCATTGATGTGGCAAAGAAATGGACATTTTAGGGATGTCAATCAATTGAGGAATAGCTGAAAAAGTTGTGGTGTATGATTTTGTTGGAATACTACTCTGCTATTAGAAATGATGAGCTCAATGATCTTAAAAAGGCATGGAAAGACTCACATGAAATGGTGAAGAACAAAATAAGCAGGACCAAGAGAACATCATATACTGTAACAGCAATATTGTTTTAAAAATGACTTTGAATGACTAATTTTGACTATTACAAATATACAAATTAAAAACAAAGAACATATGAAGAAACATGCTATCTGCATCCAGAGAACAACTGGTAAATAGAAGAATGTATAGAATGATTTATATATACATATATATGTATACACATATGTGTGTATGTGTATTTGTGTCTAATTACAACTATCTCTAGGGCAAGAGAAAGGGAAGAAAAAAAGAAGTTTACATGATAATGTTTTTGTAAATTTGGAAGGAATAACAAGTTGTACATGGTAGATTGGCAGTTTCATGCGCAATCATCTTTTTTATCATACTGTGTTATGGTAATACTTGTTTTGTTCCACGAAATAAAAATAAAATAAATTTGTAATAAAAAAAATGTCATTGCCCTGGTCGAGTTCTTGTCTCAGCCATCACTGACCATTTCCAAAGTCCCTTGGACTTCTGTTTCTCAAAGATAGAACAGCCATCTGCAAACCATGGTATGGACTCCATTCCTCGACCTCTTGGTGATTTGCTCTCCTGATTTTCTGGAATTGATAACATAGCCTCCAATATCCTTCACCTAAAGAAAAAGAATAAGCATAGAGAAAACAAAAACAAAAAAGGCCTTTATTTACCAGCTGCATTGCAAGGGATGTTAAGGGCCCAAGGCCTCTCCTCTTAGAGTATTATCTCTTCTGACACCAGAATGTCACCAGGAAGGAAGAAGTAAAACCAAGAGAAGGTTCTGGGCAATTAGTGGCTTTTAGATGACCCTAGTTTTTCCTCCTAGTTTCTCTCTAGTATGTGACTAGCAGATTAGACCCAGTTACAAAACATCTAAGCATGTTCTAATTCTCTCCAAAGCACTTTTATTATGTATCATCATGACTCTCTGGAAGCATTCTCACCAGTCTCTTCTACGTGGGAGGTGGCATTAGGCAGGCATTGTCATGCCTACTTACTTCCATATTACGCTTTGGTTCAATATTCCAAAAGCAACATTGTCAGTTAAAAACTTTGTGATGCCCATTTGAAATCATTTTGGTTTTACAGATAGTATCAGTGTTAGCAGTTCTTTCTTGATTCAGAAGAATCTTAGAGAACTCTTTGATTTTTTAGCAAAGACATATACATACCAACAGTTACGTCCATGTGAATAAATCTTCCCTTCACCCTAAATCCCCAGTCCATGACTTTGCTATTTGGTTCATTCTTTAATGTGCCTTCATGTATTTACATTTCATGTGCTTCCTTTTCCTTATCCAACGATTGCTGTCTTTGATGGTTCCTATGCTAGGGGAAGAAGGCAGATACTCAAGTAAGTTGTACCTGGTTTGCTACTGAGGTGACTCTGGTATGGGAAATGTACTATATTCTAAAGTCTATAAATGAATGCTTAGTTGTTGAGAATATCCTAGAAGGACTCTAAAGGACTTAAGGCTGTAATGCACCTTATGATTTGGATAGGGTAAGACTTCAATGATCAGTTTCAGATCTTGGTATAGAAATTGTGGTAATTTATCATGTGATGTTTTTGCATTTATAAGTTATTTTTACTCTTTTTTCATGTACAACCTTTTCTACCTGATTTCTACAGAAGATAGAGGTATTATAACAACAGCAGCAACATAAATAATAATTAGCAATTATGTAGAACTTTAATGTTTTGCAAAGCACTTTACAAGTATTATCTCATTAGGTTCTCACAATAAGCCTGTCAGGAAGATACTATTATTATCCTCCTTTTGCAGATGAGGAAACAAAGGCTAAAGCAGTTTAAATAATTTGAACAGATTCTCAGTTATTCTATCTGAATTTTATCACTTTCTATGTATTTGAACTTTGCACATAACTAGGGACTTTAAAAAGTGGAGGTGAGAAGGGAGTACATTCTAGGCATGGAGAACAGTCTGAGTAATGACCCAGAAATATAAGTGAAATGTGAGGAACAGAAATGAAGAAGGCCAGTTGGACCTGACTGAAGAGTGTTGAGAGTGGGAGTAATGTAAAACAAGGCTAGAAAACTAAGTGAATACCAGGTTGTGAAGGACTTGAAATGTCATATTTCACAGAGTATAAGTAAATCTGTTGTATAGATTAGACTGACTCTTTTTTTCACATAAAGAATTTGAAGTGTACAAATTCCACCCTGTCTTTGAGAGGGCATTCACCAGCTATTACTACCTATCAGCTGCAGTTTGTGAGACCTGGGTTGGGAAGGATTCAGATGGCAGCATAAATGGTATATTAATTGAACATGATTTTGAAGTTTAAAAAAAAGTTCAGACATAAATTTCTATACTATGACATATGGCAACTATTTTCATAGCACCTTAGGTAGTAATAGAAGTGTTTCTTTGAGATCTCCCAAAAGGTGTGATATGACAAATATGCTTGTCAGTTTAAGAGATGCATGAGTTTTCGCCCTTTCTCTGAAACATTAATCTAGATGGCATGGAATGATTATACAGCAACTGGACCTTCTCTGCCCACCAGAAGTCTGCTTTGACAGAACTGATTGCAGTGTATTCTGGTTCAGTGAATACAGAGAACAAGTTTTCCAGCTCTGCTGCCTCTTCCCCTAGCATGCTAGGTAAATGGGTTTGTGGAAATTAGGGTGGCTTTACAAAAAACCCAGAGAGCTGCGCTCAGATATGTTGGATAACTAGGCCTGTTTTTATGAATATAAATAGAACACATGTCAGAACAAGGACCATTAGATATTTTGCAAATATCTTGGGCTTTTTAAATGGCAAATGCTAGCAGCTTTCCTCTGAAGCAGTTATATAAAGCTTTTCTCCTTATTAGGAAAAAGGCAGGGGGAACCATGGTGAATTGCCCAGTTCCTTTCAAAGCAACCTAGGGACCTCAGGCTTCCATTTTATTCTAACACATAGGGTTATCAGTTTGGTAAATATAACATCTCTCCCTTCACTAATATCTGCATGATTAATGCAAGGATGGTTTCTTATTTTTGCCAACATGCATTTTTAACTGTGACTCTAACATGGAGAAAAATGAGCTGAAGGAGTTTCAATTATAGCCATGTGAATAGAGTAATTAGTATAGTAACACATTTGACGATAGGAAGGGAAAAAGGAAGGCATTCCTTGGAGAGAGAATGTGCATATTATGTATAGAAGATAATCCTGCTAATAACCCTAGGAAAACAGGAGGAGAAACACTGGCAATAAAGAAGACAGTAATTACCTGTTTTATGATGCGAGCAGTTCCTGCCTTTGATCACAGGAGAGCACTGTTCATCTATGAAATGTTTTGTTTAAAGGGAATAACTGGATCCTTTATGAGGCAGGCGAGGCTTGATGTGGCAAATTATATGGCCCTTATTATTGAATCATAGCTATAAAAGAGAAACACATTATACTCATAGAAAAGTGAATATATGGACAAGATTTTATAAAGTTGCTAGCATATTGCTACTGATATAAATTAGTATGTATATACATATATACACATGTGTATATGTATATATACTTGTGTGTTTGTGTGTATGTATGTATATATACACTTATGTATATCTATACATGTATGTATGTATGTATGTATGTATGTGTATATGTCTTCCTGAGGTAAAACTAAGATGTTGACAATTGCAAAGTGATATATTTGTTTGTATTCTCTATTAAAAAGAAAAAGAAAGAAACAAGATTTTTTGTTTTTGGAGGGAGGTGAGGAGAATCAAAATGTTTCTAGTGAGAACTAATTGGAACAAATGCCAATTTGGTTAAAAAAAACATATATAGTCTAAGGAAGCACATGAGAGATAGCAAGGAGTACAGAGAGTCAACTTCAGAGGCAGAAGATCTGGGCTTGAGTTCACCTCTAACGCACACAAGGCTTGTGATTCTCAGCAAGTCACTTGACCTCTCATTGCTTCCCGCTTCTCGCTAAATTTGTTTAAGGAGGTTCTCTACCAGGAGCTGCCCAGACCGGTGAAATCAGATATGTACTACAGAAAAAAATCACCCAAAAATTGCAAACTGAAATGAATGATATAGAAAATATTGCTCCCCCCCACCTCCAACCTAAACACATGTATAATTGTTTAATGAACATGCATAGGAGGCAGAGCCAAGATGGTGAAGTAAAGGCAGAGGCTCATCTGAGCTCACCCCAACTCCATTCAATACCTTTAAATAATGACTCTAAACAAATTCTAGAGCAGCAGAACCCACAAAAAGACAGTGAAGCAATTTTCCAGCCCAAGACCACTGAGAAGTTTGGCAGGAAATGTCTGTTGCGCCAGAGTGAGAGAGGAGCACAGTTCAGCACAGGACACACCAGCTCTGACCTGACTCCAGCAAACCAGGATCAGGCCTCCAGACAACTGAATCAGTGGCAGCAGTGCTGGGTTTCCAGACTGCTTAACCCACAGCTTCCAAGGACAAATTAGAAAGTCAGCAGGAAAAGTCTGTCACTAGGTGAGAGTGGAGCACAGTCCGGAATAGTCTGTGCAGTACAGCCCTGACTCCAGCAAACCCAGAACGGTCCATGGGAGCCACCTAATCAGCAGTGGTAGCTACTATTTCTGGAGCTCTTAGTTCTCCGTAACAGAGTCTTAAGGAGATTACAGGGTCTCTTTGCTAGCACTGAGGCAGGACTCTATCACTTAACCCATACTAGGATGTGGGTCACAGTCCTTCCAGGGTGGGGAGGAGCACTAGCACAACAGATCTTGTGGCCACATTACAGCAGGGACAATCCTCAGAGTTCCAGGGCAGAAAAGAGTGCTTGTGGCAACTCACAGACCAGAGCATAGGCCAGGAGAGGAGTAAACATCTCTCCTTAGATCATACCACCTTGGAAAAAATGAAAACTTTTAAGTCCTTAGAAATATCTCTGAACACAGCTGCACAACACCTCTGAAGCTTTGGATAGTGCACCCTCTACCATGGAAGCAGAGACCTACTTTAACAAAGAGTTAAAATTCAGCTAAAAGGATTGGACAATGAGAAAAAAAAAACAGAAAAATTTCTGATCATAGAAAGTTACTATGGTGACAAGGAAGACCAAAAATCATACTCAGAAGAAGGCAAAAAAGTCAAAGAGCCTACCTCAAAAGCCTCAAAAAAAATATGAATTGGTCTCAGGCCATTGAAGAGCTCAAAAAGGATTTTGAAAATCTTGTAAGAGAGGTAGACGAAAAATTAGGAAGAGATATGAGAGTGATGAAAGAAAGAAAATCATGAGAAAAGTCAACAGTTTGGTAAAAGAGAAGCCCAAAATACTGAGGTAAATAACACCTTAAAAAGCAGACTAGGTGAAATGGTAAAAGATGTCCAAAAAGACAATGAGGTGAAGAATGCCTTAAAAAGCAGAATTGGCCAAATGGAAAAAAAAGAGGCACCAAAATTCACGGAAGAATAAAGCTCCTTAAAAAGTATAATTGTCCAAATGGAAAATGAGGTACAAAACCTCACTCAAGAAAATAATTCCTTAAAAATTAAAATTTAGCAAATGGAAGTTAATGACTTTATGACAAATCAAGGAATAATAAAACAAAACCAAAATAATGAAAAAATAGAAGACAATAAAAAATATCTCACTGGAAAAACAAATGACATGGAAAATAGATCCAGGAGTGATAATGTAAAAATTATTGGACTACTATGATCAAAAAAAGAGACTAGACATCATCTTTCAAAATTATCAGTGAAAATTGCCTGGATATTCTAAAACCAGAGAGTAAAATAGAAATTGAAAGAATCCACTGATCCCAAAATGAAAACTCCCAGGAATATGATAGCCAAATTCCAGATCTCCCAGATCAAGGAGAAAATATTGCAAGTAGACAGAATGAAACAATTAAAGTGTCATGGAGCCACAGTCAGGATAATACAAGATTTCACAGCTTCTGTATTAAAGATCAGAAGGCTTAGAAATGATGTTCTGGAGGGCAAAAGAACTAATATTCCAACCAAGACCCACCTATCCAGAAAAAACTGAGTATAATCCTTCAGGAGAAAAATGGATATTCAATGAAATAGAGGATTTTAAAGCATTTCTAATGAAAAGGTTAGAGCTGAATAGAAAAATTGACTTTCAAATATAAGACTCAAGAGCAACATAAACAGGTAAACAGGAAAGGGAAATTGTAAGGGACTTAATAAGGTTAAACTGTCTAGATTCTTACATGGAAAGAGGATACTTGTAACTCATAAGAACTTTCACATTATCAGGGAAGTTAGGAGTATATATAGACAGAAGGCACAATCGTGAATTAAACAGGGATGATATCTAAAAAATAAAATTAAAGGGTGAGAAAGAGGAATATAGTGGTGTAGCCAGAATGGACTTTGTTTTCTTTGAATGACTCAGCTTGCCTCGTTGAGCTTCCCTGGACGCTGGGGCTTGCTCTTCCGGGGCAGGACCAGAACTTCCTGTGTGATGAGTCATGGCGCTGGCTGAGGGGAGGTGTGTTAATGTGGTCTACGCTGGGGGAGGGGCCAAGTCAAGAACCAATCGGCCCTGGTCGTTCAGGCAGCGCTTGATGATGTCAAAAACTCTATAAGAGGGGAGAGGACAGCTTGAAGATCCTCCTTTCCTTTTCCGGTTGGAGCCAGAGACGCCTACAGCCGAAGCTGAGCTGCTGGTAGCAGAGCTGACTAGAGGCTAGTGGGTAATCTTCTTACCGTAGAGGGGAAGCATGTATATGATTTTGCCTTATACCATCTCGCTTCTCTGTGGCCTCCTAGTTACTCTTGTGAGGTGGACTTATTGGGCCTGGAAGCTTTTGATGAAAATATCAAAATGGGGACACTGGTTTGTGGGATTGTTACTGCAGAGTGTAAATACATGCTTTAGTTCTCCTGCCTTCTGCCTAGAGAATTCCTTATATCCTGCGGTTCCGGACCTTTTAGGCACATATGAGATTCTCTTTGAAATCATAAATTCTGCCTTCCTAATATAAGTAGAAGAAAGGGAAAGGGAAAAGTAGAATTGGGTAACATATAAAAGAGGCAAGAAAACACATTTACTGTGGAGGGGAAGAGGGAGGCAGTGAATTGGTTCAAAGAAGGAATAACATACACACACAACTGAGTATAGAAATCTATCTTACTCTATAGGAAAATAGGAGAGGAAGGGGATAAGAGAAAGGCTTTCTGGGGCAGGTTGGGGGAGAGGGGAGTCAGAATCAACACTTTTGAAGAAGGACAGGGTGAAAGGAGAGAAAAAAATATAACAAATGGGGAGGGCATAGGATGGAGAGAAATACAATTAGCAATAGTAATTACAAAAACATTTTTGAAGAAAATTATCTCTGACAAAGTGCTCATTTCTCAAAGATACAGAGAACTGAGTCAAAATTTAAAAGTAAGAGCCATTCCTCAATCAACAAATAATCAAAAGATATAAACTGTTTTCAGCTGAGGTAATTAAAGCTATGTATAGCCATATAAAAAATGCTCTCTCACTATTGATTGGAGAGATGCAAATTGAAACAATTCTGATGTACTACCTCATACTTATTAGATTGTCCAATAGGAGAGAAAAGAAAAAATGACAAATGGTAGAGGTGATTTGGGGGAAAAAAAGATATAAATGTATTGTTGCTAGAGTTGTGAACTGATTCAATCATATGGTAGAGCAATTTGGAACCATGCCCAAAGGGGCATATTGCTTTGATCAAGCAATACCATCACTAGTTCTATATCCCAAAAGATATAAAAACGAAATAGAAAAAGACTTATATGTACAAAATTATTTATAGTAGCTCTTTTCTTGTGGCAAGGAATTAGAAATTGAGGGGATGTCCATCAACTGGGGAATGGCGGAACAAATTTTGGCATGTGATTATGATAGAATACTATGCACTATAAGAAATGATGAGCAAGATGCTCTCAGAAAGACCTAGAAAGACTTACATGGGCTTATGAAAAATAAAATGTACTGTGAATAAAGTAACAGCAATATTGTAAGATGATCAGCTATGAATGACTTAGCTGTTCTCAGCAATACAATGATCTAGGACAACTCTGAAGGAAGCATGATGAAAAATGTTATCTATCCCCAGAGAAAGAACTGGTGGTGTATGCATATAGAGTGAAGCATATTTTTTTACTTGCTCTATTTTTCTTGAGGGTTGTTTTTGTTTGATCTATGTTTTCTTTCACAACATGACTGTTATGGCAATATCCTTCCACTCTTATATTTTACTTCCTTTATATATGCTTTGATTAAGTGACACTTTCTTTGGATTCTGCTTTTTCACTGGTAGAACTTTATGTCTGAAGTGATCTTTCACTTCACCTTTGCCTCTTAGCTTCCCTGACTTCCTTCAAGATTTGGCTCAAATTCAATCCTTCCAGTTTTTCCCTGGCTGCCCTGCCCACTCGCCATTTGAAATTATATCCCATTTATACTATATTTTTTATATGTACATACTTGTTTCCATGTTGCCTCTCATCCATTAGAATGGGACCTTCTGGAAGACAGGATTGTTTTTGTTGTGGTGGTGGTTGTTATTTGTATCTCTAGTACCTACCACATTGCCTGAGACACAGTAGGCACCTATAAACGCTTGGTGACTAACTGATTCATGATTGACTATTGTTATTGTCAAACTTTAGCTAATTCGAGTACATAATTATAGATGTTTCTATACATTGCCAATACTTCATGGGAATTATTGAAATATAGATTAATTTTTTGCATTTTCTCAGGGAGACAAATGTTCTGGGGATATTTTTAGTGCAAAAAACATCCCAATGGCTCTTCAGATATTTTTGAGCTGTGGGATTGTTGTCTTCTCCGTAACATGTGCACTGCAACTATTCTGAATAAAAGACTTGAAGAGAGAAATAAAGTGAATTATTTCATTGTTAAGTGTTGATAATAATTGTAGAATTACTTTACAATTAATGTAAATAGGGATATACAAGCTACATTATAATCTACCTGCATTGATTTTAATTCTCTGATTGTCCTCTCCTGGTTACCAATGCTGGCTATTATAGTAGGAAAGTCCTGTGGTTACTGTACGTTTCATAGAAAAGCCTGCCAGAAAAAACAAACAACTTAAGAATCTGCCAGATTTGTAACTAAAGATTCAAACAAAAATACTAATTTTTCCCTGTTGAGTACTTTAGAATTTAAAACACACTTTCTTCCCAATAACGCTTTGAAGTAGGTAGTATAGGAGCAATCATTTATAGATGAGGTCACTGAGAATTAATGACTCCTCCCAGAGCACTATGGTCAATAAGTAGCAGATCACATTTAAAGTCAGTTTTTTTTATTGGTCATCTTTTATTACATCATATTGTTTCCCCATCATTAACTAATGTAGATTTGAGTTGATTCAAGTTAGAAATGAACAATAGACATGAATTAGAATTGTCTACCTTTTCTAATTTATATGGATTTTAGTCTTTATTTTTGAGATTCAACAGTACCTAATTTAATAGGACTTTCCTGATCCTTCTTTTCACATCCTAATTCTTTTGTCCTCTGAGATTACATTCCTACTATTCCTTGTATATTTTTATGTACATAGTTAGTTACCTGTTTGTTGCCTCCTGCCTTGGAATGTGAGCTGGAAGGGAGACAGGTGGTGGCATTTTTTTCATGTCTTCAATGCCTGGCATTTAGTAAGTGCTTCATAAACGCTTATTGACTTGACTTGTCGAAGACTCAAATTCTAGGAGGCTACTTTTTTATCTTTTAATAAGTGAGTTTATAGTCTTAGATACTGTAGCCATAATGGCTTTTGTTTTCTTTGAATGGCTCAGCTTGCCTCATTGAGCCTCTGGACACTGTGGCTTGCTCTTCCGGGGCAGGAGGCCCGGGGAGCATGCCGGGAGGCAGACGGCTTCCTGTGTGGGGAGTCATGGGGCTGGCTGAGGGGAGGTGTTAGCTCCAGAACCTGGTCTACCCTAGGGGGAGGAGCCAACTCGGGAGCCAATCGGCCCTGGTCGTTTGGGCGGAGCTTGGTGATGTCAGAAACCCTGTGAGAGGGGAGAGGACAGCTTGAAGATTCTTCCTCTCTTTCCTTTTCCGGTTGGAGCCAGAGGCAGTTACAACGACCGTTACAGAGGCAGTTACGACCGTTACATCGTCAGTTTCAGTTGCAGCTTCAGTTTCAGAAACAGACACAGCTGAGGCAGGAGCTGCCAGCAGCAGAGCTGATCTACGGGAGGAAGCTGAACAAAGACTTCAGTCCAGTGGGTAATCTTATTACCATCAAGGGGGAAACATGATTTTGCTTTACGCAATCATGTTTCTCTGTAGCCTCCTGGTTACTCTTTCAAGGCGTACTTATTGGGCCTGGAAGATTATGACCAACATATCAAAATGGGGCTTCTGGTTCATGGGTTGGTTACTGTGGAGCCTAAATAAATGTTTTGATTCTTCTGCCTTCTACTTTGAGAGTTTCTTCTATCCGGCGATTCCGAACCTTTCAGACATGTTTATGATCCTCTTTGAGATTATAAACTCTGCCCTCCTGATACATTTGGCGTCACGAACAGGATCGCTAGGTATAAGATCTCTATTTAGAAGCAGAACAATTCCAGAGGAAGAGATAAATATCCCAGGATGGGAGGATCCATTTTATTCCTCCCTAGCAAAAGAATTGGCTAAAAAAGCTGGACCCTGTGAAAACTGGGAACCAAGGCTACGGAGAGGAGATCCTAGGGATTTAGAAAAGTGTTTACGAGAAGTTGGGATTCAGTCAGGGGCATCACTATCTAGGCAAAGCTGGATAGTGTTATCAGCCTACCGGCTAGTATACGAAAGATTGAGATTAAGTGAAAGACATGGGGGCACTCCTACCCCACAGGAAGAAGGGAAATCTCAGATAGCAGAAGACCAAACTGACTCAAATGAGAACTTTTCTATTAATGTGGCTAAGAGCAACAGGAGACCAAAAAAGCCCAGAGTGCATTTCAACCCAGCCCAGAAAGAGCCGGCTGAGGCACAAAACACTACTGGGGTTCAGGATGTGCCTCACACAGAGAATAGGAGATGGTTAAATGATCAGACAAGGGCTCGACCCATACAAAGGAGGAAGACAGAAACCCGAGGTGAAGATTCAGTTACAAGGGAAATTCAGGAAGATTTCTCACCGCAAGAGGTCACAGATATTTTGAGTAGATTCAGCCAAAGAATAGGAGAACCATTGATATCTTGGATGGTAAGACTCAGTGATCAAGGGGCCGGTGGAATATCAGTAGATGGGACAGACTGCATGAGATTCATAGGTATCAGCCATGATCCTCTAGTTCAACAAGCTTTTAGGGAACATCATCAGCAAGGAGATGGTGATAGCAGGACTACTCTGTTGGCATTAGCCGCTGTGGGATGCAATAAGAGATATGCTACTGATTCTATGTGGCCCACTGAGCACAGACCCTGGTATTCACTTAGAGATTGTATCATGAGACTAAAGGAGGAGGTAATGAAGACTGCCATTATGACAGGAACTGCAGACAAATATTACAATGATTCAATGGAACTGTCTCATAGGAATTTAATAATTAGGACAGCTCCCCCTGCTTATAAACAACTAATTTTGAATTTATTACTTGGAGAAGTAGGGAGCCGTCTTACAACAGTGATAAATAAGATTTTACAGTTATATGACTTAGGTGACTGGGGAAGGGATAGATCTCCTCGAGAGAGAAGAGTGTATAACCAGCAAACTTGGCGCCAAAGGAGAGTAACAAGGAAAGAAATGTTTACTACTTTATTGAGAGCAGGGGTAGGTTTTGAAATGATAGATGGAATTCCAACCAATGAATTATACAGAATGTATAGAGGACTTGATAACACGAGAAATAGGGAAATAAGAACTGCTCCTGCAAGCCCACAAGCCACTCAGAGTGAAGGTGACCTTGTGTGATCAACGGATGAAAACTTGTACATTTGGGGAAAGGCTGGGAGGACAATCTTAGTCTATATCTAGGGTGGGATCCTCTTGGCTTCCTCATTATGTTCCTTTTGAAAAGAAACATTTCCCACCTGAGTTTGGCTCTGATGTTGGATCTTTGTATAACTGAAATCTCAACCAAACTTGAGATGATTTTATTTGAAGAATTATAGTCCATACTTGTCTATTCTTTTTGTCCTTTGTTTTGGCTAACCTTGTTGCTAGTTTTGTTTCCTTCAGGCTTAAGCACCCTGCACTTTCCGGTGACTGCCTAAGCATGTAGCATTCTTGGAATTCCTGCCAGCTTGTTAAAGAAATGACCTCTGGAATGGGACTTTTTGGGGGCAGGGCCATCTCTACATCCAATTTCAGCATGAAGAAGCTATGGAAAATGAGACCTTCACCCCTCACCCCAAGATTTTGAGCCCCAATCGTTCAAGGGGGGTGGAAATGATGATAGTGTTCTGTTTACTTATTTTGTGTTATCCTTGCTGTGTTGTTTTATTGTTATGATATTATTGATCCTATGTAATGGATACAAGGATTTAGGGGTGGACATTTGAATTATTAATAATTATTTTGGGGATGATTGATTGAAGAGATTATCTTGCTGGGACCTAGGGGTGGATCGCATTTGAATCGTTAAACCAATGTTTAGGAATGTCACCAAATGATATGTTTTGCTTTATAATGAATGATATGTTTTAGTTTCCTTTGTAATTGAATCACAATGTATGTTCTAGGATACATGGCTGATTAGATTATGTATCCTATAACAAGGGGTGGAATGTAGCCATAATGGCTTTTGTTTTCTTTGAATGGCTCAGCTTGCCTCATTGAGCCTCTGGACACTGTGGCTTGCTCTTCCGGGGCAGGAGGCCCGGGGAGCATGCCGGGAGGCAGACGGCTTCCTGTGTGGGGAGTCATGGGGCTGGCTGAGGGGAGGTGTTAGCTCCAGAACCTGGTCTACCCTAGGGGGAGGAGCCAACTCGGGAGCCAATCGGCCCTGGTCGTTTGGGCGGAGCTTGGTGATGTCAGAAACCCTGTGAGAGGGGAGAGGACAGCTTGAAGATTCTTCCTCTCTTTCCTTTTCCGGTTGGAGCCAGAGGCAGTTACAACGACCGTTACAGAGGCAGTTACGACCGTTACATCGTCAGTTTCAGTTGCAGCTTCAGTTTCAGAAACAGACACAGCTGAGGCAGGAGCTGCCAGCAGCAGAGCTGATCTACGGGAGGAAGCTGAACAAAGACTTCAGTCCAGTGGGTAATCTTATTACCATCAAGGGGGAAACATGATTTTGCTTTACGCAATCATGTTTCTCTGTAGCCTCCTGGTTACTCTTTCAAGGCGTACTTATTGGGCCTGGAAGATTATGACCAACATATCAAAATGGGGCTTCTGGTTCATGGGTTGGTTACTGTGGAGCCTAAATAAATGTTTTGATTCTTCTGCCTTCTACTTTGAGAGTTTCTTCTATCCGGCGATTCCGAACCTTTCAGACATGTTTATGATCCTCTTTGAGATTATAAACTCTGCCCTCCTGATACAGATACCACCTAAATTTATTTTTGTCATTGTGTAATGTACATTTCTTGCTATTTGGGGAGGGGGGGTTGTAAAAGAATGAATGAATGAATAAATAAAATAAGCATTTACTATGTGCTAGACATTATTTCAAGTACTGGGGATAAAAAGCAAAAGGAAGATGATCCTGTCTCAAAAGGAACTTATATTCTAATAGGAGGAGACAACAAATAAAGGACAGTGGTGGCTAGGGAAGGGACTCAGAGATGGTGAATAGAGTTATAGCATATATAAACCTATGAAAAGAGAGGAAAGTGTTCTCCAAGAACAGCAGGATGGATAGCAAGGGGATGACCTGTATGGAATGAGAAATATGGACTACATTGGTTGGATATAGTGGGCCATATGGTGCACTCATCAATCAGAAGAGGTTGGGCTGGGAATGAGAGGTCCAGTTTTTAGTCTAGAGCAGGGCTTTCCAACCTTAGGTTTTTATTGAAACAATAGACAATATATTTTGATTTGCCATTTTAGTGAGAGCTCTGTGGTAGCTAGGCTTCATTTACTAAAGCATTTATATAAATTTCTATGCTTGTAGGCAGGCTGCATAAATCATGGGCAGCATTTTGAACAGCCCTGGTCTAGAGGGTCAGTCAATAAAAATTTTATTAAGTGCCTTCTATGTGCCAGGCACTGTGCTAATAGCTGAGGATGCACATACGAAAAAGAAAAACAGTATCTGTTCTCAAGGAGCTTATAATCTAAAGGGAAGATAACACACAAAAGGAAACTAAAAGGTGAGGTGAAGGAAAGTACTGGTTGCTGAGGCATGAAAGAGAAGTCCAAAGGAGCCCAGCCATATAAGAAATGAAAGGATGGCTTGCCTGAGTAGTCTCCTTAAGTGGAGGTTCTTACAGAAACACCCATACTCCAATCAAAGGGAAGAGCCTGAGGACTTGAGGTTATTGATGTAGTAGGAGTACCAGGATACAGCAACAGGTGTGGTGAATGTTAGGAAGATCAAAGTTTGCTCTTCTGTATCATAGCTCCACATCAAGGTCCTACTCCTTTGCTATTCCTCCAGTTTGATAATCACATATTTTGTCAATATCCTCTCCGGAAACCCAGGATCTCTTGCCATTTTTTTTCCAGAGGACTAGGGGGCAAGGTACTGATATAAATTCAATCATACTTCTGTCTGCTGCTACTCTCAGACTCTGGTCAGTTCTTCTTCTGTAACCATATGATTTCCCCTCACCTAATCCAAGAATTCCTGAAATGTCCAGAAATTGTCTATACATGACTGTTATCTCTGGAACAAGATTGGAAGGACAGGAAGTTGGCATGGACAAGCAGATTCTTTATGCTCAGGGACTCAACTCTGTTATCTCTGCCTCTGCTTAGCTTTTTAGATATTCATACTTCTCAAAAAGGTGCTTATCAAAGAACACTGTAGTAGGAATTTCAGACACATGACACAGAGGATCATAGATCTTGAGCTTGAAAGGATCATAGAGGCCATCTAAGATGGTTGATCAGTAGAGTATGCTCTGTGCAGGGATATTCCTATGGTAGAGATCTCTGAACATATAAACACAAGAAGTACATAGTACATTAAATAAATATATGCTATAGTATAGTAGATTTGAAGAATCAAACTTTGTTTAGGAGAAGAAATATTTGAATGTCATTATTCAATGTCTTCACTCTAAAGTCTAACTATATCAGTTCAGTAAGTGAACAAGCATTATATAGAACTCACTTTGTGGCAGGCACTGCGTTAAACATTGGAGATACAAATAAAATGAAAAAGAAAGATAACCTTTGCCTTTGAGAAAACTACATTCTAATGTGGGAAGATAACACATTAAAGGGAAGAGAAAGGTAGTGGTTATTGGGCTACTCACCTTGGGGCATGATGGAGAAGTCTAGAGAATTAAGGATGGCTGGTCTAGATGTGTCTTTAAAATGGAGGTTCTTGGAGGAACTGTACAGTGGGATAAAGTGCTTTCACAGAGGGACAAGGTGAAGATGGTGGAAGCATTGTGGCAAATTTCAGACAGTGAAGACATTTCTATTGTCTATTGAGGCTGTGTCAAGTGAATGGAAAGGAGACCTTTAGTCATATTTAAAAAGGGGAGAAAGAGAGAGAAAGAGAAAGAGAGAGAGAGACAGAGACAGAGACAGAGATAGACAGAGACAAAGAAATACAGAGAGAAAGACACACACACACACCCAGAGACAGAGAGAGACAGAGATAGCAAGACAGAGACAGAGAGACAGAGAGAGACAGAGAGAGTTGTGCTTGAATTTGTAAGAAAAGATTGTTTTTTCTATACCTACTGTTAGCACCTGGGCATGCCATTTCCTATTTTCACTAAAACTGCTCTAGCTGTCTACGTTTTATCTACCTTTAATGATAGGGATGACTGATTACTGAAAAGGAGGTCATACTTTGGAAAATTTAACTTTTTAAAAGGAAATCTATTTTCTTTTTTTTACCTGATAATATGTCCTTGTCATGATTTCCAGAAGGTAAGAGAGATTCATCTTTTTCCTTTTCTTTAAAAAAAACTCTCTTTAAGTTGAATTCCATGCTCATCAAAAGGTTCCTGATTTCAAGCACCATCATTGATTTCCTTTCCTTCTGCAAAATAAGCCTAGTACCATTCTAGCCTTTGTTTGTCAAATGGCTCTCCTCGCCTGATTTGGATCAAGAGGGGAGCTATCATTCCCAGGCTTTGCTCCTCTCTGAGAAAGCCTATGTCAATTTGTATCAAGGACTTTAAAGGCAATTCTTGACATCTTTCTCTTAGGAATTGGCCATATAGAAAATTTTGATCCCTATTATATTAAGATGAATAGGGCAAAAATAAGCATTAGCCAAAAGATTCTTTTCAATATTCCTGTTTCTTTTATGTCACATCAAGATTCATGAATATTTTCTCAAAGAATAATGTGGGAAAAATGAAAAAGCAAAGGAATTGCCAAGTCTGGGAAATTTATAGGTCATGGAAGAAATTCAAATTGTGTGCTTGGAAGCACTTAAAATAAGTGTAAATAAACATAATTAGCTCTATTTTCTTCCATAGGAGGAATCTGAAAGCTTTTTATTTGTCTTGCTGAATTTAGTCTTTGAGAATTAGATATTACTTTGAAAAGCAGTCACTCACTTTCTCTTTGACATTATTACATTACACTTAAATTGAAACTATACATGTTTTCAAAGTGCTTTTATAGGGTTAAGCCAAATTTTCTCTTCCTGAAAGATGGGTTTGTATTTGTAAAAATGAGAGTGGGGGGAGAGATAGGGGAAGACAAATTGTCATTACATAAAATTATCTATGACCTTAAATATTCTCCTGTCACACTAATAGACAAGCTAAGGTAATTTTGTGGCAAATTTTTAAGAAAATTGCTACATAATCTCTCTTATTCAGTGACATATTTCTTTTCGGAGTAGTTGATGGGGAGCGAATTGGAGATGGGGGCAGGAATTCTTGGTTTTTAATGGCATCTATACTGGAAAATTTTCAAATAGAAATTTCAGGTAGCCAACAAGTGAGTAAGAAAAGGCTTATGAGAGCTAACATTTGGTAAAAAATCACGTGGAGTATTTTTTGATGTTCTTGCTCAAGAGGTGGCCATGATTCTACTTCCTGAGGGAGTACTGAACCATGCCCTGAATAACATAAGCACTGATATCTGGTAACAGAGAAGTTGTTTTGAGATTCCATTTTACAATAATGAATTTGACCTCTGGATTCTCTCAGGAAATAAGTACAGTTCAGCCGCATCAGGCAAAATGTATTTTATAGGCTGTGCTGAGTACTTGAACATAGCCTAACTATACACTCGCAGCAGTGTTTTAACACCTTTTCTTTGGTTTCCTCTTTTGAATCAAACATTTTAGAGCTATGGTATAAGCATAACTGTCTTGGTTTCCCTAAAAGCCCATGGTATTCCAGAAATCCCTGGTGTCTAATAGACAGATCTAGTCCTTTTTATTTGTCTTTCTCCAATGTGGCTTTTTGAAACAGATTTTCAAACAAATGATTTCTGAATGGCTGGAAACATAAGCATCAGAAAGTGCAAAAAAAAGACATGCTAATGCTATAGTATAATAACACCTATATGCACGTTTATATTACATACATGCATAATATATGATACATACACATGGATATGCATAGAGAACTGGTCTTGGAGCCAAGGATACTTGCGTTCAAGTCTTCCCCCTGACACACTAAGGCTTTATAACCCTGGGTAAGTCTTTTTAAAATTTAAATAATATTTTCCAAATTTCATGTAAAGACAATTTTAACATTCATTTTTAATTTTGAGTTCCAAATAATCTCCCTCCCTTTTTCATCTCTCCTCTCCCTGAGACAGTAAGCAAGTTTATATAAGTTCATGTGTGGTCATGAAAACACATTTCCATGTAAGTCATGCTGTGAAAGAAAACACAGACAAAACCCCCCAATAAAATCAAGAAATTAAAGAAAAAGTATATTTGATCTGCATTCAGGCTCCACCAGATCTTCCTCCAGAGATGGACAGAACCTTTCATCATAATTCCTTTAGAATTGTCTTGAATTTTATTTTATTGCTAAGAATAGCTAAGTTATTCACAATAGATCATCATAAAATATTGTTGTTACTATGTCCACTGCTTTTCTGGTTCTTCTCACTTTACTTTGCATCAGTTTTTGTAAGCTTTTCCAGGTTTGTTTTCTGACATCCACCTGCTCGTCATTTCTTATAGTCCAATAATATTTCATCACAATCATATGCCACAACTTGTTCAGCCCATTCCTCAATTGATGGGCATTCTCTCCGTTTCTAGTTCTTTGTCACAACAAAGCAGGCTGCTATAAATATTTTGGCATATGTGGGTCCTTGTCCCTTTAGGGAGGCTCTCTTGGGATACAGATCTAGTAGTGATATTACTGGATTAAAGGGTATGCAGAGGTTTATA
Organism: Trichosurus vulpecula; assembly: GCF_011100635.1. NCBI lineage: Eukaryota > Metazoa > Chordata > Mammalia > Diprotodontia > Phalangeridae > Trichosurus > Trichosurus vulpecula. The sequence continues at coordinate 133,601,046 of NC_050573.1, read as the reverse complement.
GCCTTTTAAGAATAGTTCCAAATTGCTCCCCAGAAAGGTTAGATTGGTTCACAACTCCACCAACAGTGCATTAATTTCCCAATTTGGTGGGTAAGTCCCTCAAATTTTCAGTGCTGAAAGAAATTGTCAAAGATTTCAATTTGTGGAGAAAGTACTGGCTCTCACTGGTAATTGTAATGAATATTATTTATATATTGCTTTTAAGTTGACAAATCAATTTTCAGTCATTATCTTATTTGATATTCATAACAATCCTGCAAGGCAGATATTATTATTGTCACCATTTTGCCCAGGAGAAATTGAGAGAGATGGAATGAGTAAAATGATTTGCCTAGGGTTAAATAGCTAAAGAGTGGCTAAAGTAATATTTGAACAAAGGACTTCTTAATTCTAGTGCCTTATCCACTCTATCCTTACTGGGAGCTCCTACACTAATGAAATCATAAGTTCCCTCCCTTTCTTTCTCCCTCTCTCTCTCTCCCCTTCAACTTTCCTCCTACACTTCCACTCCCCTTCTGCCTCTTCTTCTTTATTTTCTCCTTTTTCTCTCCCTTTCTTTTCATATACACAGCTACATCATATACATAACACATATAGTATATAAACATGTGTACATACCTCAGTACAATGCATATGTGTATTATAACACTATAACATTAGCATGTTTCTTTTTACATTTTATAATGCAGTATCTCATTTGAATTGGAAATTATTTGTTTGAAAGACTATGTCACAGAGAGAGAATGAAGAAAACCAAAGAAAAAAGTACTGTATCTTTCTATTTGATACCAAAATTTTGATTTGTGTTGGTTTCTAGTGGACGTAGGACATACATGCTTACTCTGTAACTCTAAAATTTTTACGTAACAAGTAAAATATATGTGTGCTTATGCATGTATATGCATGTATAATATATAAAACATAGTACATGTATGCATATAATCTCAACTATGGTTTCATCAGGGTGAAAAACTCCCAGTGACAAAATCATTTCCACAGACACAGTCTGTTAACTCAACCATAATTTAGATAATTAGAAAGTTCCCAGAGCCAATGATAGATTAAATGACTTTCCTAATATCTCTGTGAGAGCTGTGACTTGAACCCAGGTGTTCTCATTGCAAGATTATGATCCTGGATGGCTAGGCAGAAATAGAGGGGACTATGCAGAGAAACAAGTATTTGGATAAAGAATATGGTTTTAGATTTGGTCACATTAAGTTTGAGGTGGGATACTGAAGTGGAGATATCCCGCAGGGACTTGGGGACGAGTTCTGGGGAGAAATGAAACCTCCAGCTTTGGGTAAGTTTTGCATCAACGTGATAATCAAAGATATAGGAGGAAGATGAAATCACAAAGAGAGAGACTGTGCAGAAAGAACATAAGAGGGCTAAGCACAAAACCAGGGAGAACACATGTTAAGAGGAAGGAGAAGGATGAAGAGCTATAAAACGAGACAAAGAGTGGGAGCTATATAATTTTAAAGTAAATAGAGGACTGGCTTGGATCAGAATGTGAGTTCCAATCCTGTCTCAGACACTTACTGACTGTGTGACCACAGGCAAGATGGTTAACCTCTCTTGATCTCATTTCCCTTATTTATAAAATGAAAGGTCTGTATTCAGCTGCCTTAAAGTCCCTTTGAGCTCTAAGTCAATGAAGCTATGATCCTACGACTGCTTCATGTGCTTAAGAAAATGGAGAGAGAAGCTGATAAGAACAGTATACAGGGAGTGGAGCCAAGAAGCCAGCTGGAAAATAGGGACTCCCTTAAGCTCTCCCCCACATCCCTGAAAACACCTATAAAAAATGACTATGAACAAATTCTAGAGCTACAGAACCCATGAAATAAAAGAAGGAAACAAGTATCCAGCCCAAGACAGCCTGGATGGTCACTGGAAAGTGTCTATCACATGAGCTGGGAGTGGGCCACAGCCCAGCGTGGGCTGCACCAGGACAGACCAGACCAGAAGTCCAGGGAAGCAGGTGTCAGGGCCCTTAGTCACTGAGCTGTGGCAGTTACCAGACTTCTCAACCCAAAAAGGCCAAAGACCACAGAGCAGGTCAGTGGGAAAACTGCTGGATCTGGTTAGAGAAGTGAGCAGTCCCACCCCAGCCTCAGGGGTGGGGATGGGCAAAAGTGGCACAATAGCAGCAGTAGGGAGCTCCTACAGCTGTTTCCAGAGATCCAGCTGTGGCTGCTTCCAGCCCCAAGTCCACACAGTGGGAGGAATCAAGGAGTGGATCAGAATGGGAGTGCAGGGAGCACTTTGTTGGGGCAGAGGGAGAGTTCCCTTGCTTTGCCCTGCTTGGATCTGGGTCATAATCCTTGCTGGCAGTTCCTGGGGGAGGAGGAGCGCTGGTATGGCAGAGTTTGTGGTGATAGTGGAGTAGAAGTAGCTCTGAAAACAGCAGTGAAAGGCCCCTAAAGCTTTGGACAATGCACTCTCCACTCTAAAGGCAGTCATACACTGACAAAAAACTCAAGATTCAAGTAGTTGTCTGGGAACATGAGCAGGCAGAGCAAAAGGATGCAGACTTAGACTCAGACTATAGAATTGTTTTTTGGTGACAAAGAAGATCAAAACATACAGCCAGAAGAAGTCAGCAAAGCCAAAGAGCCTACATCAAAAGCCTCCAAGAAAAACATGAACTGGTCTCAGGCCATGGAAGATCTCAAAAAGGATCTGGAAAACCAAGTAAGAGAAGTAGGGGAAAAACTGGGAAGAGAAATGAGAGTGATGTGAGAAAACCATGAAAAACAAGTCAACAGCTTGCTGAAGGAGACCCAAAAAAATACTGAAGAAAATAGCACCTTAAAAAGTAGACTAACACAAATGGCAAAAGATGTCCAACAAGCCAATGAGTAGATTAATGCTTTAAAAGGCAGAATTAGCCAAATGGGAAAAGAGGTCCAAAAGTTCACTTAAGAAAATATCATCTTGAAAATTAGAATGGAGCAAGTGGAAGCTAGTGACTTTATGAGAAATCAAGAAATTGTAACACACAACCAAAAGAATTTAAAAAAAAATTGAAGACAATGTGAAATATCTCATTGGAAAAAGTACTGACCTGGAGAGTAGATGCAGGAGAGATAATTTAAAAATTATTGGACTACCTGAAAGCCATGATCAAAAATGAGCCTAGACATCATCTTTCAAGAAATTATCAAGGAAAACTACCCTGATATTCCAGAACCAGAGGGTAAAATAGAAATTGAAAGAATCCACCAATCATCTGTTGAAAAATATCCCCAAAAGAAAACTCCTAGGAATATTGTAGCCAAATTCCAGAGTTCCCAGGTCGAGGAGAAAATGTGGCAAGCAGCCAGAAAGAAACAATGTGAGTATTGTGGAAACACAATGAGGGTAACACAAGATCTAGCAGCTTCGACATTAAGGGATTGAAGTGCTTGGAATATGATACTCTGGAGTTCAAAGGAGCTAGGATTAAAACCAAGAATCCCCTACCCAGCAAAACTGAGTATAATACTCCAAGGCAAAATATGGATTTTCAGTAAAATAGAGGGACTTTCAAGCTTTCTCGATGAAAAGACTAGAGATGAATAGAAAACTTGTCTTTCAAATACAAGACTCAAGAGAAGCATGAAAAGGTAAACAAGAAAGAGAAATTATAAGGGACTTACTAAAGTTGAACTGTTTTGTTTACATTCCTACATGGAAAGATGATATTTGTAACTCATGAGACCTTTCTCAGTATTAGGGTATTTGAAGAGAATATACATATACATATATATATATATATATATATATATATATATATATACACAGAGGGCACAGAGTGAGTTGAATGTGAAGGGATGATATCTAAAAATGAAATAAAATAAAATTAATGGATGAGAGAGGAATATGTTGGGAGAAGAAGAAAGGGAGAGATAGAATGGGAGAGATAGAGAGGGGTAAATTATCTCATATAGAAGTAGCAAGAAAAAGCAGTTCTGTTGGATGGGAAGAGGGGGCAGATGAAAGGTAATGAATGAATCTTGCTCTCATCAGATTTGACTTAAGGAGGGAATAACATATATACTCAATTGGGTATCTTACCCTACAGGAAAGTATGCGGGAAGGGGATAAGAGCAGGGGGGAATGATAGAAGGGAGGGCAGATAGTGGGAGGAGGTAATCAAAAGCAACACTTTTGAAAAGGGACAGGGTCAAGGGAGAAAACTGAATAAAGGGGGATAGGATAGGATGGAGGGAAATATAGTTAGCCTTTCACTAAAAGACTATTATGGAAATGTTTTGCATAATGATATATGTGTGGCCTATGTTGAACTGCTTGCCTTCTCAAGGAGGGTAGGTGCGGAGGGAGGAAGTGAGACAATCTGGAACTCAAAGTTCTAAAAAGAAATGCTCAAAAAAGTTGTTTTTACATGCTACTGGGAAATAAGATATACAGGCAATGGGGTATAGAAATCTATCTTGCCCTACAAGAAAGTAAGAGGAAAGGGGATAAAGGAGGGGGGAGTGGAATGACAGAAGGGAGGGCAGACTGGGGAAGGCGGCAATCAAAATATATGCCATCTTGGAGTGGAGGGTGGGTAGAAATGGGGAGAAAATTTGTAACGCATAATCTTGTGGAAATCAGTGTTGAAAACTAAAAAATATTAAATAATAAATAAAAAATTACAAACAAAAAGAATGGTATACAAATTTGAAGATCAGATAGCAATTTATTGAGCACTTACTGCATGTGCAGATCATTCTTCAAGTTCTCCTATCTTCTCACCTAGACTATTTTAACATCTTTCTAACTGGCTTTCTGATTTACAGTCTATCTCTTCTTTAATCCATCTTCCAGATAAATAGCTGAGTAATAATCCTAACATACCGTCAAAATCATGTAATTATAACAATAATGATAAAAATGTGTACTTTTGCCCATTGAACAAAGTTTAAAATTTTCAACTTATTTTCAAGCATACTTCAATCTGTATTCACACACCATCAGTTCTCTCTCTGGGGATGGATAGCATTTTTCATCATGAGTCCTTCAGAGTTGTCTTGGATTGCTGTATTGCTGAGAATAGCCAAGTCAATCATAGCTGAAACTCTTATAATATTGCTGTTACTTTGTACATAGTACATTTCACTTTACATAAGCCCATGCAAGTCTTTTCGGGTCCTTCTGAGAGCATCCTGCTCATCATTTCTTATAGTACAATAGTATTCCATCATAATCACATACCACAGCTTGTTCAGCCATTCCCAAATTGATGGGTATTCCCTCAATTTCTAGTTCTTTATCCCAGAAAAGAGCTGCTATAACTATTTTTGTACATATAGGTCCTTTTTCTTTTTGTTTTATCTCTTTTAGGATACAGACCTAGTAGTGTTATTTCTAGATCAAAGGATATGCTTCCTTATATAGCCCTTTAGACATAGTTCCAAATTGCTCTACAGAATGATTGAATCAATTCACAACTCCACCAACAAAGCCTTAATGTCTCATTTTTCCCACCTCCCCTGCGACAGTTGTCCTTTACTTTTTCTGATCTGTTAGATAATCTAATAGGTAGAAAGTAGTACCTCAGAATTGTTTTCATTTGCATTTCTCCAATCAATAGTGAGTTAAAATATTTTTTCATATGGCTATAGATAGCTTTGATTACTTCAGCTGAAAACAGATTATATCTTTTGATCATATATCCATTTGGGAATGGCTCTTATTGTTATAAATTTGACTCAGTTCTCTATATATTTTGGGAAATGAGGCCTTTTCAGGGGAACTTCGTTCAATTTTTTTTTCATAATTACTATTGCTTACTGGATTTCCCTCCATCCTATTCCCCCATACCCTCATTTATTCTGCTTTCTCTTTTCAACCTGTTACTCCTCAAAAGTGTTTTGCTTCTGACTGGCCCCTCTTCCAATCTGCTCACCCTTCTATCACACACCATCCTTCTCTTATAACCTTCCCTTTCTACTTTCCTGTAGGGTAAGATAGATTTCTGTATCCAGTTGAGTGTGTATGTTATTCTCTCTTTGAGCCATTTTTGATGAGGTTAAGGTTCACTCATTCTCCTTCTTCTTCCTGCTCTTCCCCTCCACTGTAAACACTCCACTCAAAAAGGTACACACAGACCTTCCCTGCTGATGTTCTAAATTGTCTTTGGCATCTGTGGGCTGATAGTTCTGAAAACTGCTACTGCTGCTAGTGATTCAGTCACCCTGCAGCTTGCTCTGGATTAGCTGGGCCCTGGTCTGTGCTGGACTGCACTCTTCTCTCCCTCTGGTGCAACAAACCTTTCCTGCCAAACTTCTAAGCTTCCTTAGGCTGAGAATTTGTTACATTCCATCTTTTTGTGGGCTCTACTGCTCTACAATTTGTTTAGAATCATTTTTAAATGTTTTTGGAGGGGTTTGGGGGAGAGCTCAGGCAAGCCCCACCTTTACTCTGCCATCTTGCCTCTGCCTCACTTAAATTTCTCAACTTATACTTATTTATACTACCCCTTCTTCATATAATTTACCTTTAATCAAAACAATTGCTTTCCACTGTATTCTTGTCCTGCCCTCTCCTAAATTCATGCTTTTATTATGACATCTCCCATAATCCTCCCCATATGCTGAAATGTTTCCTTCTTTGAGATTAAACTCAGATGTCAACTTTTCTATGAAGTCTTACCTACTACCTTTATGTTAACATGACCTATCTTAGAAATTTCATTTTGTTTTAGAAATATTTTGCTGCTGTAACATTCTATATTATAACAAATGAATTTGTGCATATGCCATATACCACTTTCCCCTTCCTTCATACTCTACTTAAACTAAGCTCATTGAGGGAAAAGGCTCTATCAAAAATAAACATTGTTATGACATATAATGGTGGTTGCAAAGAGAAGGTGCTAAGAATTATGCTAGCTGAATTGATATACTACAAGATATAAGTAGAACCAGCTTCCCTACAAAAACAAATTTGCCTTCTTAATTGACAAGGATAAGAATTCATTATCTATACAGCCAGTGGAGATCTTGAATTTTTGTTGACAGTGCTTTCCAAGGAAATGCTAGAATATACCCATACATATATAAGAATCTATTTGTAAATTCTGCAATTTCCGAGCTTATTTCCTTTCTTAGAAATCTCATAGTTCTGTCAGTAGCTTTTAATGTATGTATCATATTGTATTTTTTTATTATAACTTTTCTATATATTTTATCTCCTGTACAAGATTGTAAGTTCCTTAAGGGTAGGGACTTTCTTCTTTCTGGCACATATTATGTTTAATAAATGGCAGCTACCTGTCCAGGTGAATAGAATATATGGTATGGAGTCAGGAAGCCAAATCTGATGAGAGCAAGGTTCACTCATTCCCTTTCACCTGCCCCCCTTTCCCTTCCATTATAATAGCTTTTCCTTGCTACTTTTATCTGAGATAATTTACCCCATTCTATCTCTCCCTTCTCCTTCTCCCAATATATTCCTCTCTCACCCCTTAATTTTAATTTTTGAAATATCATCCCTTCATATTCACCTCACATTATGCCCTCTATATTTATGTATATTCCCTTCAACCACCCTAATACTGAGAAAGGTCTCATGAGTTACAAATATCATCTTTCCATGTAGGAATGTAAACAGTTCAACTTTAGTAAGCCCCTCATAATTTCTCTTTCCTTTTTACCTTTTGAGGCTTCTCTTCAGTCTTGTATTTGAAAGTTAAATTTTCTATTCAGCTCTGGTTTTTTCATCAAGAAGGCTTGAAAGTCTCTCAAATAGAGACTTCAATAAAATATATTGAAAATCCATATTTTGCCTTGGAGTATTATACTCAGTTTTGCTGGGTAGGGGATTCTTGGTTTTAATCCTAGCTCCTTTGAACTCCAGAGTATCATATTCCAAGCACTTCAATCCCTTAATGTTGAAGCTGCTAGATCTTGTGTTACCCTAATTATGTTTCCACAATGATCAAATTGTTTCTTTCTGGCTGCTTGCAATATTTTCTCCTTGACCTGGGAACTCTGGAATTTGGCTACAGTATTCCTAGGAGTTTTCTTTTGGGGATATTTTTCAAGAGGTGATTGGTAGATTCTTTTAATTTCTATTTTACCCTCTGGTTCTTGAATATCAGGGTAAATTTCCTTGATAATTTCTTGAAAGATGATATCTAGGCTCTTTTTTTGATCATGACTTTCAGGTAGTCCAATAATTTTTAAATTTTCTCTCCTGCATCTACTCTCCAGGTCAGTACTTTTTCCAATGAGATATTTCACATTGTCTTCAATTTTTTTTAAATTCTTTTGGTTGTGTGTTACAATTTCTTGATTTCTCATAAAGTCACTAGCTTCCACTTGCTCCATTCTAATTTTTAAGGTGATATTTTCTTCAGTGGTCTTTTAGACCTCCTTTCCTATTTGGCTAATTCTACTCATTGGTTTGTTGGACATCTTTTGCCATTTGTGTTAGTCTACTTTTTAAGGAGCTATTTTCTTCAGTATTTTTTTGGGTCTCCTTCAGCAAGCTGTTGACTTGTTTTTCATGGTTTTCTCACATCACTCTCATTTTTCTTCCCAATTTTTCCCCTACTTCTCTTACTTGGTTTTCCAAATCATTTTTGAGCCCTTCCATGGCCTGAGACAAGTTCATGTTTTTCTTGGAGGCTTTTGATATAGGCTCTTTGGTTTTGTTGACTTCTTCTGGCTGTATGTTTTGATCTTCTTTGTCACCAAAGTAAGATTCTATAATCTGAGTCTTTGTACACTGTCTGCTCATTTTTCCAGGCAATTACTTGACTTTTGAGCTCTTTGTCAGAGGATGATTTTTTCCAGAGTGGAGAGTGCTCTGTCTCAAGCTTCAGGGCTTTTGCGCTGCTATTTTCAGAGCTACTTCTATTCTGAAGTGATAAGTTACTCCTCTCCTGTGCTTTGCTCTGGTCTGTGAGTACAAGCAGTTCTTTCTGCTGTGTAACTACCAGGAGGACTCCCTCTCCACAGCCACCTCAAGCTCTGCCACTCCAGTGCTCCTCCTCCACCTAGTACCACCAACCAGGACTGTGACCCAGATCCAAACAAGGCAAAACAAGAGAATGCTACCTCAGTGTCAGCAAAGATATCTCTTCAATGGTGCTCTGATAAGCCACTTAATTCCCCCCACTGTCTGTGGACCTTGAACTCTGGGAGCAGCTGCCTTTGCTGCTGCTGCTGTGACCACTGTAGCAACCTCTGGTGCCCCAGGGCTGGGGTTACACAGTGCCCTTTTCTCATGCAGGTCCAACAGTTTTCCCAGTGACCTGCTATATTGTCTTTGGCATTAGTGGGTTGAGAAGTCTGTGAACTGACACAGTTGCCAGTGATTCAAAGCCCTGAGGCCTGATTTGCTGCTCTGTTCTGGCCTGGTCTGTCCTGGCACAACCCATCCTGGGCTGTGCTCTGCTCCCAGCATGGTGCAATACACCCTTCCCAGCAACCATCCAGGCTGTCTTGGGCCAAAAACTTGTTTCACTCTGTCATTTCGTAGATTCTGTAGCTCCAGAATTTGTTGAGTCATTTTTACAGCTGTTTGGAGGAATTGGGTGGAGAACTCAAATGAATCCCTGTTTTCATGCTGCCATCTTGGTTCATCCCCCTCTTTTCTTTCTTTTTTTAAGTTTATTTACTTATTGTTAGTTTTTAATATTTCCTTTTTAACATTTTGAGTTATAAATTTTTTTTCCTTCTTTCCCTCCTAGCTCTCCAAGACAGCATGAAATCTGACATAGGCTATACATATGAAATCATATAAAACATATTTCTACATTAATCACATTATGAAAGAAGAATAAGAACAAAAGAGAAAAACCATGAGAAAGAAAAAATAACAAACTAACAAAAAAGTGAAAATAGTGTATTTCAGTGTGCATTCAGACTCCATAGTTCTTTCCCAGAATGTGAATAACATTTTCCATCTTGAGCCTTTTGGAATTGTCTTAGATCTTTGCTTTGCTGAGAAAAGCTAAGTCTATCAAAGTTAATGATCACATACCATTTCTGTTACTGTGTACAATGTTCTCCGGGTTCTGCTCACTTCACTCAGCATCAGGTTGTATAAAGCTTTCCAAGGTTTTTTTCTGAACTATGCCTGCTCATTATTTCTTATGGAACAATAGTAGTCCATTATATTCATTTCCACAACTTGTTCAGCCATTCTCCAGTTGATGGGCATCCTCTCAATTTCCAGTTCTTTGCCACCACAAAAAGAGCTGCTTTTAATATTTTTGTGCATGTGGGTCCTTTCCCTTTTTAATGATCTCTTTGGGATACAGACCTAGCAGTGGTATTGTAGGTTCGAAGGATATGAACAACTTTGAACATGGTTCCAAACTGCTCTCCAAAATGTTTGGGTCAGTTCAGAGCACCACCAACAATGCATTAGTGTTCCAATTTTTCCACATCTCTTCCAACATTTATCATTTTCCTGTTTTGTTATGTTAACCAATCTGATAGGTGTGATGTGGCACCTCAGAGTTGCTTTAATTTTCATTTCTCTAATCAATAATGATTTAGAGCATTTTTTCATATGATTATAGATAGCTTCAATTTCTTCATCTGGAAACTGTTCATATCCTTTGCCAATTTATCAATTGGGGAATGACTTGTATTCTTGTAAATTTGACTAAGAAGTGGAACCAAGAAGGCAGAGTTAAGGCAGATATTACCCTGAGCTCTCCCCCAAACTCTCCAAATAACTTTAAAAAAGGATTGTAAACAAATTCTACAGAGGCAGAACCCACAAAAAGACAGAATGAAACAAATTTCCAGCCTGAGACAACTTAAAAGGAAAGGTCTGTTGCACTGGAGTGAGAGAAAATTCAGTCCAGAGCACACCCTGCCAGAGTATGCTGTGCCCCAGCAAACCTGGAACAACCCTGTTTCTTGAGTTTTAATTCTATGGTAAAGTGGGGTTCTGCTTCACAAGTGGAGGGAATTCTATCCCAAGCTTCAGGTTTTTTGTACAGTTATTTTCAGAGGTAATTCTGTGGACCTGTATGTCACTACTGGTAATTCTGGGGACTTGTTCTTTCAATATGGTATGATGGGGAGAGGTGTGTTTGCTACTCTCCTGTAGCGCAAATCAGTGTGTGAAGGATCACATACACTCTTTTCAACCCTGGAACTGCGACCAGGGTCCCTGCTCCCTTGGGGCTGAAAGCTCCAGTGTGATAGTGCTCTACCGTGCACTGGAGCTAAGACCCAGGACTGCAACCCAGATCTAATTATAGACAATGCAACAGAGTCAGTGCCCCCAGTGCCACCAAAGGTACCCCTGTAAATCCCCTTCTGACCCATTGTCCTATCACCTTACAATCTGTGGGCTGAGGGGTGTGGAAACTGCCACTGTGACTACTGATTCAGTTGCCCTGAGTCCTGCTTCTGATTTTCTCAGGCCAGGTATATGCTGGTGTGGCCTGTGCTGGACTGAGCTCCTCTCTTACCTGGTGTGACAGACCTTTCTTGTAGACTGTTGTCTACAAGAGTTGTCTTGAGCTGGAAAATTGTCTACAAGCAGTTGTCTTGAGCTGGAAAATTGTTTCACTCCTTCTTTTTTGTGGATTCTGCCACTCTAGAATTTGTTTAAAGTCATTATTTAAAGGTATATGGAAGGGTTTGGAGGAGAGCTCAGGCAAGTCCTTACCTTTTCTCTGCCATATTTGCTTCACACAATAACTTCCAGCCTACTTCTTGACTTTTAACTCTGCAAATGTGGGGCTCTATTTAGAGAATGGAGAGGGCACCATCCCAAAGTCCAGGTGTTTTTTTCTTTTTGTGGAGCTGTTTTCAGAGTTGATTCTGGGGAACTTTAATTTTTCTGTTCTTCCAAGGTGGTATGATCTAGGGAGAGGTGTGTTTATTATTCTCTTGTACTGTGCACTGGTCTGTGAATGACAACAAGCAATCTTTTCCATTGTGGAATTGTGTCCAGGGTCTGCACTCCTTTGGGCCAGTAAGCTCTACTGTTCTAGTGCTCATCCTTGCCCTGAGACTGAGATCCAGATTTGCAATCCAGAACCAGGTACGGAGAATGCGACAGAGTCCTGCCCCTGCTGCCAGCAAAGGGACCCTTTTAATCTTCTTTTGACCAGCTGTCTGATTCCCTTATTTTCTGTTGTCTGAGAGCCTTGGAAACCTCCTCAGCTCCCACAAATTCATTCCCCCCAAGCTGATATGGTAATTATGGTGGGACTTTTTTGCTGTTCTTCTCTTTTGGAATGCTAAAGCCATCAAGTGCCTTTAATGAGTCTTGCCTTTCTTTGAATGGGGCAAGTAAAGTGGGACCCTTTTGTCTTTTGTTTTGGCATACTTCTCAGCACTAAGGCAATTGGGAGTCATTGATTGGAAACAATGTATATGATGTAGTGGTAGTGATTGAAGAGCTTTCCCATACCCTAAATCCTAAGTAGGCCCTGAGACCTCAGGGTCCTAAGCAGAGTATATATGCTGGAATGTTAGCAGTTCACCTTTCCCGGCACACTCATTAGAAGAGCGTTGGTGATTTGGCCAGATGAGACTCTGAGTAGCCATTGGAGCTTCCTCTCCCATTTTGAAAACCCAGATGTTGGTGCCCCTATCTCTGGTAACTATATAATTCCCTGGTCAGACAGCTAGAGGCCTGCCTATTGATTTCTGTGTGTGTTTGCTCTGTTCATACAATTTCTACTTGCCATTTCTGTTTGTATTCTCTCAGAAGTTCAGGGTGCTGGATTTTCTCCCTGTACTAAGTGAATGGCATATGTATGTTTAATTAAAGTAAGATTGTTAACCCCGGGCGGCTGGTAAGCAGGAACTAGAGTGAGCTCCATACCCGAATCCCTCCAAAAACCTATAAAAAATGGCTCTGAACCAATTCTAGAACGGCAGAACCCACAGAACAGCAGAGGGAAGCAGGGCTCCAGCCCAGGACAGCCTGGATGGTCTCTGGGTGAGGTCTATCCCACACGGAGCTCGGAGCTGGGAGCTGGGAGCTGGGAACGGAGTGGAGCAGAGCCCAGCCTGAGCGGCGTGGACCATCCAGACCAGAAGCTGGGCGGAGGGGGCCCTAGCACCCTGGATCAGTGAGCTGCGGCAGTTACCAGACCCCTCGACCCACAAACACCAAAGACTGCGGAGAAGGTTAGTGGGAAAAGCTGCGGGAGTGGAAGGAGTTCGTGGTTCGGCTTCCAGCCCCGGGGGCAGCTGAGGTGGGGCAGCTACAGCTGTTGTTACTTCTGGCTCCAGGCCCACCTGGTGGGAGGAATTAAGTGGCGGATCAGAGCAGGAGTGCAACAGCCTGCTGAAGATCTAAGCCCAGTCTGGACTGGGGGTTCTTGAGGAAGGAGGAGTGCGGGTCTGACAGAGCTGGCACCTCCCCCCCAAACGTGGAACATAGAACTCGTTAGTCTACAAGCAGTCATACCCCACTGAAAAACTCAAGGGTCAAGTTAGTTGGTTGGGAATATGGCCAGGCAGCGAAAATGTGCCCAGATTCAGTCTCAGACTTTGGATTCTTTCTTTGGTGACAAAGAAGACCAAAACATACAGCCTAAAGAAGACAACAAAGTCATACAGCCTACAACCAAAGCCTCCAAGAAAAACATGAACTGGCCCCAGGCCATAGAAGAACTCAAAAAGGATCTGGAAAAGCAAGTTAGAGAAGTAGAGGAAAAATTGGGAAGAGAATTGAGAAGGATGCGAGAAAACCATGAAAAACAAGTCAATGACTTGCTAAAGGAGACCCAAAAAAATACTGAAAAATACACTGAAGAAAATAACACCTTAAAAAACAGACTAACTCAAATGGCAAAAGAGCTCCAAAAAGCCAATGAGGAGAAGAATGCCTTGAAAGGCAGAATTAGCCAAATGGAAAAGGAGGTCCAAAAGACCACTGAAGAAAATACTACTTTAAAAATTAGATTGGAGCAAGTGGAAGCTAGTGACTTTAAGAGAAATCAGGACATTATAAAACAGAACCAAAGGAATGAAAAAATGGAAGACAATGTGAAATATCTCCTTGGAAAAACCACTGACATGGAAAATAGATCCAGGAGAGATAATTTAAAAATTATTGGACTACCTGAAAGCCATGATCAAAAAAAGAGCCTAGGTACCATCTTTCAAGAAATTATCAAGGAGAACTGCCCTGATATTCTAGAGCCACAGGGCAAAATAGAAATTGAAAGAATCCACAAATTGCCTCCTCAAATAGATCCCAAAAAGAAATCTCCTAGGAATATTGTCGCCAAATTCCAGAGCTCCCAGATCAAGGAGAAAATACTGCAAGCAGCCAGAAAGAAACAATTTGACTATTGTGGAAACCCAATCAGAATAACCCAAGATCTGGCAGCTTCTACATTAAGAGATCGAAGGGCTTGGAATGCGATATTCCGGAGGTCAATGGAGCTAGGATTGAAACCTAGAATCACCTACCCAGCAAAACTGAGTATCATGTTCCAAGGCAAAATATGGAGTTTCAATAAAATAGAGGACTTTCAAGCTTTCTCAGTGAAAAGAACAGAACTGAATAGAAAATTTGACTTTCAAACACAAGAATCAAGAGAAGCATGAAAAGGTAATCAAGAAACGGAAATTGCAAGGGACTTACTAAAGTTGAACTGTTTTGTTTACATTCCTACATGGAAAGATGATGTGTATGATTCATGAGACCTCAGTATTAGGGTAGTTGAAGGGAATATGCATATATATATATATATATATATATATATATATGTATATGTTTATGTATATATACAAGTGAATGTGTATGTATGTATATATCTATGTGTATATGTATGTATGTGTATATATATATGTGTGTGTGTATATATATATATATATATATATATATATATATATATATGTAAAAGAGAGAGAGCAGACACAGGGTGAGTTGAAGATGAAGGGAAGATATCTAAAAGAAATAAAACAAAATTAAGGGATGAGAGAGCAACATACTGAGAGAGGGAGATAGGGAGAGATAGAATGGGGTAGATTATCTCGCATAAAGGTGGCAAGAGGAAGCAGTTCTGTGGGAGGAGGGGAGAGGGCAGGTGAGGGGGGAATGAGTGAACCTTGCTCTCATCAGATTTGGCATGAGGGGGAATACCATACATACTCAGTTGGGTATCTTACCCCACAGGAAAGAAGAGGGAGGAAGATAAAAAAATAAAGGGGGGGGATGATGGATGGGAGGGCAGATGGGGGTGGAGGTAATCAAAACAAACACTTTGGAAAGGGGACAGGGTCAAGGGAGAAAATTCAATAAAGCGGGATGGGTTGGGAAGGAGCAAAATGTAGTTAGCCTTTCACAACATGAGTATTGTGGAAGGGTTATACATAATGATACATGTGTGGCCTAGGTTGAATTGCTCGACTTCTTAGGGAGGGTGGGTGGGAAGGGAAGAGGGGAGAGAATTTGGAACTCAAAGTTTTAAAATCAGATGTTCAAAAACAAAAAAAGTTTTTGCATGCAACTAAAAAATAAGATACACAGGCAATGGGGCATAGAAATTTATCTTGCCCTACAAGAAAGGAAGGGAAAAGGGGATGAGAGGGGAGCGGGGTGATAGAGGGGAGGGCTGACTGGGGAACAGGGCAACCAGAATATATGCCATCTTGGAGTGGGGGGAGGGTAGAAATGGGGAGAAAATTTGTAATTCAAACGGTTGTGAAAATCAATGCTGAAAACCAAATATGTTAAATAAATAAATTTAAATTAAAAAAAAAAGATTGTTAACCCCTTAAATTGCTTTCCTTAGAAAAGCAGATCAAAGAACCTGTGCTAGCAGCCCTTCTGTGTGCTTGTTGTTGGTCTTTGACCCCCACAATGGTTGCTAGCAACATTATTGATATACAAGGCCTGCTCCTGGTTTGCTGGGGCCTGTTTCACACTGGAGAGGCCTGTGATGGACAGTGTTCCACTCTCACTCTTTTGTAACAGATCTTTCCTGCTTACCTTCTAAGTTGTCTTTGCATAGAAAATTGTTTCAATGTGTTTTTTCGGTGGGTTCTGCCACTCTAGAACTTTTGAAGGATTATTCAGATGTGTTTGGAGGGGTTTGGGCCAGAGCTCAGGTGAGTCCCTGCCTTTTCTCCATAGTCTTGGCTCCACATCCACTCCAGTAACCTTGCCAAGAAAACCCAAAATGAGGTCATGAAGAATCAGACATGACTGAAATGACTCAACAATAATTGCTTAACAAATGCTCTATCTAGTTATGTCATATTTTGCATAGTAGTTATTATTGTATATTTTGTCTCCTCTACTTGACAGCAAGTTCCTTGAGAGTAGAAACTATTTCTCATATATCTTTGTATTTCTTCTGGTAACTGGTATAGTACCTGACATTCAGTACCATGTTAATAAGCTAGTACTGAATTGAGTTGAGGACTTTAAACTACGTAAATGAATGCATTATCTTCATTTTTCCAATACACCTCTCCCACTTGAGTTCTTTTTGTCCTATTTCCAGTTGTATTACTTCCGGGTTAATTTAGTAGTATAATTCATTATTTATTTATTTTATTCAGTTCAAGGCAGGTAGCTATTTTTTTTCTTTACATTTTAAACACATGTGTAGCAATCTCAATTTATCATGGGAATTTTAGGAGGATTCCTCAGTAAATAACTGAAAAAAATATCTTTATTAGTGATGCTAGTTAACTGCAGATTATTAATAATGTTATTAACCATACCAAAAAAATCCAAAACTTTCAAGTTGATGAAAATATCAATACATTTAAAAATATCAATTACATGCTGCCAGATCATAGCTTACTACTAACTGGCTCCTTAGGATACTTCTGCAGCTCATTTTTTTCCATGTCAACTTCTGTACAGTTCCCTCCAACCAGAAATCCAATAATTTGAAAATTGTGTGATAAAAGCCCATGCCAATTTACATAGAAAAGTTGCTATAGCAACGTCTAAGCATGCTACTACAGGTAATTTACTAACCGTAATCTTTATCTTTATGAGAACAATATGTCTTACAGGTTCATGGGAGTTGGGTGACTTATTTCCTCAAGCTGCTTAGATATATAATGAAGTCAAAATAATTTAAATTTGATCTCACAATTTCTTGCTACAGAATGAAGACTTTTCTTATGGACTAATCAGAAAGGATATAATAAGTTCACTCTGTAGGTAATAGGTGCCCTGTTACTGAAGGTATTCAAGCAAAAGTGAAATGATCACTTGCTGAATAGGTTGTAGAGGGGATTTTTATTCAGATATCTGTTAGATTAGATGGCTTTTCAGGTCCCTTCAAACTTTGGGATTTTGTGATTCTATAACTGTTTTTCTATTTGCTGTTAAAGTACTACAGAATTCAACTGATATGGCATTGCATGTTTTCTACATGTTTCCATTTCTCTTTTTAGCTCTTTAGATTCTTAAAAATTGATCTAAGTTGGGCTTTTACCCCTTCTGATATGATACCCTTTCATGAATTTGCTACATTGTTTTGTCTAAATTTTTAAACGTGCCTACCAAGTGAAGCCTAGAATTTCCTCATAAATTTGCATAATTATGTATAATTTAAGGAAAAATCCACAGTAAATTATATTAGTCAGACACAGCACAGTGGCCTAAATTCTTCACTTTCTTTTGTTGGCATACAGACCACCTAAAATGGGAAATTTCAGCTGACCTTCCATTAATTTAATTGATATTCTGAAAGTCCATTTATTTCTTGATGCTTCCTCAAAATACTAAAAGTTAACTCACATTGTTATGTTTCATCTAAAAGCAATAGCTGTCATATAAGGGTAGAAGGAAACTATCTATTTACTTTCTCCCAACACATATATTCCTATTTGCTTAACTTTCATTCTCTCTATTTCTCATGTTTAGCATATTTAATCACCCCATTATCTAGTCTACTGTTTCTTCAAAGTTTAGTTGGAGTCTTGATTCTTTCATAAACCCTTCCCTAAATATTCCATCCCACTATAATCTTCCCCCATCTTAAAATCCTATAGTAATGATTGAGTGCACCACTCATTTAGCATTTGTAATCTTATATCCTTCTGGCATATGCCAGTAGCAGTTGTTTAGAGATGAAAAATTAGAGCAGGAGGCAGAAAAGGAAAGGGAAGCTAGTAAGATAAGGTAATCAGTGAGTAAGACAAGTGAAAGAGAGTGGTTTGTGGCCATTATGATGCAAAAAAAGGAAAAGATGAGAAGAATGATAATTCCAAAACTAAAGATATTTCTTTCTTCCACAGCAGTTCTTTGGAGGTGCATTTAGCAAGAATTACAAGGAACTGGTGATGCTGGAGAAGACTTCTGAGAGCAAGGAGATCAAATCAATCATTAATTAAATTAATTCAGACTATTCACTGGAAAGTCAAATGCTGAAACTGAAGCTTAAATATTTTGGCACATAATGAGGAAATGAGACTTATTGGAAAAGACCCTGAAGAATTTAAGGCAAAGGAAAAGGGGGACAGAAGAGGATGAAATGGATAGATGGTATCATGGAAACAATGAATATGAACTTGGAGGACAGTAGGGTCTGGCATGTTATAGTCCATGGGGTCAGGAAAAGCCACACATGATGGAATGACTGAAAAACAATGAGAATATCACTTCCAGTAAATATGGAGAACATCAAGAATTTAGCAGTGACCACAGAGAGTGTGCTAAGACAGCATTTCTACCAGTTTCTGTCCAGATGACTAATTTATGGTCAGAGTACAGTATAGTCTCTTTCTTAGAAGGGAAGTAAAAGGAGCTCAAGGAAAATCCCTCTAGCTTCCAGAACTAAAGGAAAGAAAAGAATTTGAATGGGGGCAGACAGGAATCTTGACTAAATGGGGAGGTTACATAGCAGAAGGATGTCAAAAAAAAAAAAGCAAAGTGGAAGGAATGTCATGCAAAGCAGAATAGAAAGAATAAAACCATTGAATATGTGAAGGTTTTAAAAAGATATGAGGCCTATCTCAATGAGTAAAGAACTAGATTCTCTGAGGTCCATCGAGGGATAATGGTGCTTATATACTGATGTTGGCAAATAAGAGATTATTAAGAAAATAGTCAAACAAGAAGTGGTAGTCTGTAGATCCTTACTAAGGGCTACTGAGACAATGATTTTTTGATCACTTGAGAAAAATGGATTAAATGCTCTTTACCATATATTATATTCCATTTCTTAGCTTTGCACTGCAACCCTATTATTGGAATGATTTTTCTTTATTTCAGCCTCTTATCTTTAATTTGATTCAGGATTATCATCATAATAATAACAGATGAGAGGGGCAGACCAGGGAAGGCAGTAGACAGAAGCAAAACATTGTTGTGGAGGCAAATGGTGAAAGGAGAGAGAGAACAAACAGGAGGAAAAATAGGATGAAGGGAAATACACAGTTAATAATCATAATTGTGAATGTTAATGGGATGAACTCTCCCATAAAAGGGAAATGTATCACAAAACAGAATTCTACAATATGTTGTTTACAAGAAACATGCTTGAAGCAGAGAGATACACACAGAATAAAGGTAAGAAGCTGGAGCAGAATCTATAATGCTTCAGGGGAAGTAAAGAAAAAAAGGTAGCAATCCTGATCTCAGATAAAGCAAAAGCAAAAATAGCTCTAATTAGAAGAGCTGAAGGAAACTACATCTTGTTAAAGGGTACCATAGACCAGAGCTTCTTAAAGATTTTCCACTTGAGACCTCTTTTCATCTGAAAAATTTTTACGCGATCCCAGGTTTATAGTTATATAAAATAGGCATACAAACCAAACATTTACTGATAATAAATCATAAAAAATTTATTTTAAAACAATTCTCTGGTGTATGTATAATTTTACCATTTATTAAAGATGAAAACATATTTGCATAATAATGAGATGGATATGCTTGTTTATATTTGATCCTGCAGGACATAGAGAATCTCCAATGTTTTTCAGAGTTTAAGAATATAGAAGAAACATCAATATTAGCTTTAACCAAGCTTTGTGTGTGTGTGTGTGTGTGTGTGAGAGAGAGAGAGAGAGAGAGAGACAGAGACAGAAACAGGGACCGAGAGAGACAGACAGACAGACAGATATACAGACAGACAGAGACATAGAGAAAAACAGAGGGATGATGATGATCATGATCATGATGATGATCATGATCATGATCATGATGTTGGATTTCAGTGGACACAGAAAAAAATGAAAAATCACCACTAACAATACGCAAATATTTCTAACAAACTAAAACTTTAAAGGAAATTGGTAATCATGCAAAAAAGAAATGAGTTTGAGTGACACTGTTTCAGAAAATTAAAATGAATAATCTATAAAGAACTACCAAAGAAGGGTTGAGAGGTGAGAGAATGGTCAAAACAGATGTAAAAATCAGTAATATCAAACATGTAAAGATCAACAACAAATTCCAATATTATAAAATGTATTATTAAATATAAAAATAATAGCACTTATCTCCCATATTCATTGTGCAAATCAAATGAAATAATATTTGTGAAGTACTATGCTTGGTGCCTTGCACATAGTAGGTGCTTGATAAATGCTTCTTTCATTTCTAGCTTTATTTTATGCTAATCTCCCAAATACTCTAGGCTCTAGTGAATTTGGACTATATGCAAATTTCTGATCTAGTTCTTTTCCCTTTCTTCCTGATGACCTTATCCATGCAACTTATTGCAGTCTTTCTCTGTCTTTTCATTATTTTTCTTTAATTTTAACTTTGTGTTTTCTCAATTACATGTAAACAAAAATTTTCAACATATTTTTAAAAAATTGAGTTCCAAATTCTTTACCTCTGCCTCTCCCATCCTCCCTCTTTGAGAAGGCAAGCAACTTGATATAGATTATACATGCACAGTCATGCAAAATATTTTCATATTAACCATATTGCAATTTTCTTTCATTTTCTAATTAACTTTACTGACATTGTTTTCTGTATAACATACTTTTTTGATATGATCCTTCCACAACCCATTATCCACCCTTATCCTCCAACAGTGAGCCTTTCTTGGAGCAAAGATAAGGAGTTCAATGAAACTAACCAATACAGTGATCCTATCAGTCAACGTATGCAGAATTTACTCACCTCTTCAGCTAAAGGAAGGTTGTCTCTTTCCTGGGGTCAAGATTTGTCATTACCATAAGGTCCTAAAGGATTTTTTAAATGAAGCTTAGAATGAAGCCTTCTTTAGACTACACTGGTGCTACCTTTTATAGAGATTAACCAAAGGATATAGGAATCACTGATGCATAATGTAAGTTCAGACACAACAGGAGTTTTAGTCAGCTGACAGTCTCTCTATTCTACTCTCCATGGTCTTCAAAGAAAGGCTTGTTGTAGGCCTAAATAATAGCAACCCCTGTGAAATGAGGGTCTAGTAAGACCCAACAAAGTCAAAAGAGAAATTGCTTTTACCTCCAAATGTGTCAGGCCTGAAGTTGCTAAAGATAATATTCAAAACAGAGTTTATATATCCTGAAATGGCCGGTAAATGGTCTCACCCTTCCTGAGTTTACAACCTTGTTTTTCTGTGCTTTTCTTTCTTTCAACCTTCTCTCACTATTCCTACTCAATGGAGTTCTTAGATAGAAGGCTCTCAGCCTTAGGATATTTAATCATTCTATATCCACAAGTAGAAACTGGAACTTCTGGGGGTTGTTTGGGCTACGGCCTATTATTAGCCATTCACTGAAAGTCAGAGCCATTTGGGTTTAAAGGCATAGTCAAATAGCTTTATTTGAACAACAAACTTTTTTAAAACCTGTCTTTTTTTCAGAGCTGCATTTTAAAAACAAAATCCATAAGTGAAAACTGTGGAAGACAAAGAGTAAAATGTCTCAGCTTTTTGAAAAAAAAACTTAAAAATTAAACAAAATTTTTTTTAAAAAAAGCTAGTCCCCAAATCTCAACATAACTTACAAAATATAAATAACTAAATGTTATGTTCCTTTGGACAGAGCATCAATGTGTAAGGCTGTGATGCCCCAAGTGGAGAGAGGAACAACATGTGGTGAGGAAGAGGAAGGAAGAGAAGGAGAAGGAGGAGGAGGGGAAGGAGAAGAAGAAGAAGAAGAAGAAGAAGAAGAAGAAGAAGAAGAAGAAGAAGAAGAAGAAGAAGAAGAAGAAGAAGAAGAAGAAGAAGAAGAAGAAGAAGAAGAAGAAGAAGAAGAAGAAGAAGAAGAAGAAGAAGAAGAAGAAGAAGAAGGAGGAGGAGGAGGAGGAGGAGGAGGAGGAGGAGGAGGAGGAGGAGGAAGAGGAGGAGGAAGAAGAGGAGGAGGAAGAAGAGGGGGAGGAGGAGGAAGAGGAGGAGGAGGAGGAGGAAGAGGGAGAGGGAGAAGAAGAGGGAGAGGGAGAAGGAGAACAGGGAGAGGAAGAGGGAGAGGCAGAAGCAGAAGAAGGAGAAGGAGAAGAAGAAGGAGAAGAGATGACAACATTGGAGATCTCCTTCCTAGTACTCCACCAGATAAAGAGGGCTCTCTTGGAATTCACCTAATTATTTTCCAACCCAAGGTTAGGACTGCTTCTTGGAGTGGATAGTACTATGATAAATCACATGAGGCAGAGATGTTCAACTTTGACACAGATTCTCTATGCAGAGAGAAGACAGGGTTGCTTAACTCATAATTTGCTAATACTTGTCCTTATTGATCTTCGGATTGTAAGTCCTTTAAGTAATGGCTTATTAGGTATTAAGAAAAAACTACTAAGATGATAATAAAAGAGCAACTGAGGGCACCAGCTAATGATGAGTTCAAGTCACAAATCCAGATGAACTATATCATAGGCTACTGAAAGAACTGGAGGAAATGATTTCTCAGCCAATGTCAGTGATCTTTGAAAGATGATAGAGAACTGGAGAAGTACTTCATGACTGGAGAATGGAAAACTTTTCCTCATATTTTTTAAAAAGGGAAAAATGAAATGTGAAAACTATTGGCCATAACATGAATAAATTATTCCCAAAACCAATCTGGGATGGCCAAAAGATGGGCAGATCTATAGGCATGGAAGACACTTCTCCATTTCTGTTCCCAACTCCCACTGGCCTCAGGTTATCACTTATCCAGGATGCTTGACTACTCACATGACTAGGATAAGACCCTTTAGTTTGGGGAGGATCAGCATGTCCTAGTATCTTTCTTACCACTGCATCCTAAGGTGCTTTAGGTTTCCTTGTCTTCTATGTCTCTAATACAGGTGTTCTTAACTTATTGTCTGGTGGATAGACCTCATGGGTTCCATTAACTTGGATGAAGGGGAAAAAAATCTTTATTTTCAACAACCTCTACCTGAAATTTAACACTTCCTTCAAGTATTTAAACATACTCTAAGAAGAGGGCCATAGTCTTCACCAGATGTTGAAAGCAGCTAGTGGCACAGTAGATTGAGATGTGAGGTTGAAATCTAGATTTACTTCAATTCTGGCCTCAGATACCACCTGTGTAATCTTGGTCAAGTCACTTAACTTTTTTTGCTTCTGTTTCCTCAACTGTGAAATGGGAATAATAGCACCTATTTTGCACAGTTATTATGAGGATGAACAAGATAATATTTTAAGAGTGCTTAACACAGCACCTGGCTATGACTAAGGAACCTTAGGCCTGCCAACTACCTCACTGATGCACTCTAAGGAGTTCTCACCCTCTCCATCTGGCTGAATTTCCTTTTATTTATTAGTCTCCCCAAAATAGAATGTGAGTTTCTTGGGAGCAGGGATTCTCTCAGTTTTCCAGCTTTTATCCCCAATGTTTACAACAGTGCTTGGTAAATAGTAGCACTTAACAAATGCTCATTCATTCATTCATTCATTCCTTCACAGGACATTTTCGAACACATCGAAAAGAAAGTAAATGATCACTAGAAGCTTGTATACCTTCATTAAGAACTTTCTCAGATGTTCATTAACTTTCTCAAATACGTTACTAGTCTGGTAGATCAAGGCTATGCTATAGATATCGTCTACTGAGATTTTAGCAGAATGTTTGCCAGTCTTTCATGTTATTCTTTTGGGTTACAATAGAATATGATAAGGTAGATTTGGTAATTTTTCTTACTATCGTCCCTGCCAAATTGTAGATGCTTAATAAATATTTGTTGATTAATTAATTGCCTGGTTCTATTTCCATGGCCATGCTTGCATTATCCCTCATGCCTGAAATAGGTTCCTCCCATCATCAATCTGTCAAAGTCCCTACCTTCCATCAAGACCTGAGTCAGATATTTCCTACTTCTTGGAGATATGTGAAAATAATATAATGTGTATGGTAGACATGGTGATGATTTTGGAGTCACAGGATCTGGATTAAAATCTCACCCTTCCCACTTACTGCTTACATGATCTTAGAAAAATTCACTTAACTTCCCTGGGCTTCAGTTTCCTTATCTATAAAATAAAGAGTTTGGACTCAACAATCTCTAAGATCCCTTCCGGCTCTAAATCTATGAGCCTATGTCTTCTCTGACAACTGCCTCCAACTTGATCTGCCCCCATCTCTTTCTCTGTCCCAGTGAACAAGATCTCTCCCTCTTCATATTCCTTTAACATTTTGCCTGGATCTCTCTTTTGTACTTGTTATATTCTATCCTAATCAATTAGAGGCACACTATGTTTTTGGAACAACAAAGAGATTTCCCTGGGGCCACTAGGTGGAGCAGTGGATAGAGTGCCTAGCCTGGAGTCAGGAAGATCCGAATTCAGATCTGCCCTCAAATATTTACTAAGCTGTGTGACCTTGGGCAAGTCACTTAACCTCTTTGCCTGAGTTTCCTCATCTATAACATGTGCTGGAGAAGGAAATAACAAACCATTACAGTATCTTTGCCAATATTCCCCCCCAAAAGAAGGGGGTCATGAAAAAGCAGAAATGAATGAATAATGAATGAACAACAATGACATGTTTTCCCCACCATTAATTTTCCCTGATAATTGTGTTTGTCTCATCTATATACAATACCCAGCTTGTACAATGTGACTTGCATATTATAAGGGCATGATGAATATCTGTTCGAATTCATATAGGTGGTTTTAAAATAATTCTTCACTGTTCTTTTCCTCTCTAACACTGGGTATTCCTAAACATTTAGTCTTTGACTCTAAGGTTGTTTTTTTTTTTTCTCTATTTACCTGTGATTGCTCATCCAACCTCATTTGCTTTAATGTTAATTCTATGCATACGAATTGCCAAGGAAGTCTATTTTTTTTTTTTGCTGGGGGAAGGCAGAGCAATTGGGGTTAAGTGACTTGCCCAAGGTCACACAGCTAGTAAGTGTGTCAAGTCTCTTAGGTCACATTTGAACTCAGGTCCTCCTGACTCCAGGGCCAGTGCTTTACCCACTCTGCCACCCAGCTGCCCCTGAAGACTACTTCTATGCCTTACTTCTCTCCCAATTTAGTAGTCTTGCCTACCACCACTTCAGTTTTTTTTTTCTTAATCATATGTAGCTTGTTATATAAAAAATTTAGGAGCAAACTAAACTTTTTGTGAAAATCTAACTCTCAGTGATAGAAATTTACTACTGAACCTAACAAGGAAGGTTAGAAGAAACACAAATTCATTTGTAGTTATTCATCACTGCATATCAACAGTGTCACAACATTTAAGTCTGAATTTAAGAAGCAAAATGAGACCTCCAAATATCTTCAGATCCCTGAAGTGTCTTAAGTGCTTCTCTCTTGGATAATTCTATCAAAAAAAAAAACATAGAAATAACATATTCTGTTGGTTGATTACTTTTGGATAGGAAAGTCTATATCATGCAAGACCAAATAAATTCTTTTGTTTATATACAATATTATTTATTTTTATTTATTTCTTCTGATCAATCAATCATTCAATCAACATATACCGGGTTCTGAGGCTGGTGATGAGGATATAAGTACAAAGAAACAATCCCTATTGACAATTAATGCTAATAATATATGATATTTTAATGAAACAAATTATGACATTATTACCATTATAAATCTTGAGCTCTTAGTGAACTTTTTCACACTTTGAGTTGTATAGAATGACTTTGGTCTTTTCCAAATTGTACATTCAAATATTTAATGGAAGGCTGGAGTTTTTGTACCTATCTGACAAGATGCAAGATCCATATCTGGCCCTAGTATTCTAATATTTGCTAGTGAGTCTCAAAACATCATAAGTTCAGTGTTAAAGAAACTTTGAATCTCATCTAGTCCAAATGCCTCACCTTATAGAGGAGGAAACTGAAGCTCAAAGAGACTGAGTGACTTGCACATGGTTGCTTGGGCACATAGTGTCTGTCAAATTAAGTGGCAGATCTCGGATTTGAACCAAGGTCCTCTGACTCCTACTGTGGCACAATTTCCACTGTACTTTGCCTTCTATGTAGAAGAACGAATAGGTCAGAAGCAAAAATTAATCATTACTTTACAGTCTTGTGGGTATCTCTGAAGAAAAAAGAAAGATTTGGGTGAGAATGCAGAAGATCTAGATTCAATGTTGGATTCAAAGTCAGATGACCTAGGATGCAGTCCCAGCTCTGCAACTTATTATTTGTTGTCCAAATTTTATAACTTCATTGGGCCTCAGTTTATTCTTATGTAAAATTAGGGTGCTGGAATAGATCAGGGGTTCTTAATCGTTTTTGTGTCCTGGACTTCTTTTGTAGACTAGTTAAGCCTAGAAGCCCCTAGTCAGAATAATGCTTTTAAATATCTAAAATAAAATATGCCCAAAGGGCTATGAAATTGTGCATACCCTTTGGCCCAGCAATACCACTTCTATATCTGTATCCCAAAGAGATCATAAAAAAGGGAAAAGGACCCACATATACCAAAAATATTTATAGCAGATATTTTTGTGGTGGCCAAGAACTAGAAATTGAGGGGATGCCCATCAATTAGGTAATGGAAGGGAGAGGAGGGGAGGGGAGGATCTTAGGGGATATCCCCACTTAATGAGGGGGAGATACATGCTAATTCAGCAAAGGAGACTGAGGAAGATTGGTCAGACTAGTTATGATCCATGATGACTTCTCTTAAATAACTCTAACTCAATTCCACATTCTTAGTCATAATCCCTTTTAGGGTGGCTTGCCTGGCTGAGCATTAGACTATAGAAGAAAAGGTAACTTTTATCTTTGTGAATACACAGAAAAATCTTTCAAGCTGCATAAGCTCTTTTCATTGCAGTACACCATGGTGGCACTTGAGAATGGGAAGGTGGAGAATTACTTCTTTTTGTAGAATCAACCAGAAAAAAAAATGTAATTCTCTCCATTGCACACATGAGGATGCTAGCTAGTATTATATTCGCATGTATCCATAAAGGAGGAGAGGTATCTTTCAACTTCACTCACTCTATTTTCACCTTGTTGTGTTGGATGAAACAAGAGTTCAGGCTCAAGTGAACAAGGCTTGCAGCTCAAGTGAACACCTGTTCTATGCTTTGCAAACACTGGTTGGAAAGTAATTGCAAAGATCTTAGTTTTCATTTTCATAGTGAATGAAAGCATGCACGTTTACATAGGTGGACATTACTGGGCAACTTTAAGGATACTAGAAAATCTGCCCAAATGAAACCCTGATATCAGAGAAGGTAAGTAATGAAAATTTTCCTTGAAATATTTGCATCGTTCTAAATGCACAAAACTTTTAGTTGTAGTTTAGTGTAGGAAGGCTGTGTTATAAGAGGATTTTTCAGTATTGGCTTTAGTACTACCATTTACTTTAGAAAGCAAATCATGTAACTAGCTGAAGCTTTTTGAATTAGCTGAGACCTCAAACTTTTGTTCACATGATTAACTGGTTAGCGATAGAAAAATTTCTGGCTCAGCTTTATTAACTCTATTTATTTATGATGAGTATTTCTTGTCACTAACTATAGCTCTAGTGTTAATGGTTAATCTGCAAATTGCAGTTAGATCCTCTGGTGTTTGCTGATCCATTTATTAATTTACCTGATGTAGATCTTCGCCAATTATATCTCTTCTTTAACACATAAATCTTTACCTTCTCCATCTGCCCTCTATAAAATTCCATTATGTCCATCTTAGTTTTTGTGTGCCACAGGTCTATGTTCTAAGCCTACAATAAACTGGTTATTAAAATGTTCCTACATGTTAAGTATGATTGGTAGCAGTACCTATTGATGAATCCTTGGACAATTTTTATTTAAGTTGTAAATGACAGTGGGAAAGTCATCATCATTATTATTAAACATTGAGTTTCTCGTGTTATATTAAATGCTATAGCAGAAAAAAAAAGCTTGGAAAAATATGTTCAGTTTTACATATTAGCAGGGCAAAACACATCCATTCACCTCAAATATTTCCTTTGTTTGTTAGGATATAACCAAAGAAAACACAGTTTTCTAGACTTAGTAGTGAAAAGCATTTTTTGAAAGATGTTGAGAGACAGATTTTATCCCATGTTACCAATTCCATTCCCAATTTTTCTTGGGGAAAAAGTTAATCTTTATTACTTTTTACTTTCATTTCTTTGCCTTGAGTAACAGGAAGTAAAGTTTGATTGAAGTAAAGTTTGATTTCCTGCTCCTTAACTTTACAACTTTTCTTTGTTTGTAAGTCTTTTAACTTGTATAACCCATATAAAATTTGATGCCTGAGACATCCATCATTTTCATTATTATCATTGCCAACAGTAATATAATCTTAAAGATTAATTTTAATATATTGATAAACATTTCTAAATCATTTTTATCTTCTACCTTAGTTTGCTAAATTCATGCTATTCTTTCTTTTTAGATCTTGTTACTGTGACTTTCCTAAAAGCTTACAATCTAAGGGAAAATTATTTATCAGAGTTCTGAATTTTGCTTCCAATTCAGTAAAAAATGACTATGTTGTTTTAAATAACTTATTTTATGCCCACTTTTGTCAGAGCTTTTTCTTCTGGAAGAACTATCTATGAGATCCTAACCTTATCAAGTACCTGAAAATTACTATCTTTATCTATTAATTTATCTATCTATTCATATCTTAACTAAAGATGAAACTCAGTTAATATTCATAGTACAGGAGAACAATATTTTTTAATTTTATTTTTTATTATATTTTTCAATTTTATTTCTCTTTCTAGGAATTAAATTAATTGGTTACCAGCAATGTATTCTGCTTTCTTTTTGTCATTAGAATGTGAGTTCCTTGAGGGGAGGTATTACATTTTTGCCATTCTCTCTAATATACAATGTAAGTATTTAATAAATCCTTGTTGACTTATTGTTGACTTTTCAGCAGTATTGGAACATTATAATGCTGGCTGAGGTTGACTCCCTACTGAGGGATGCAAGTGTCTTTACAAAATATTGTCATTAATACAACATCTAATTTAACCAACAATTATGTTGCAAATCAAAATATAAGCTGGATAACACTGCTTGAATATGTTGATTTTTGTTTCCTGCTTTGTGGCATTACCTTTTCATTGATGCTGCTCTATACTAAGTCTCATACACCTGTGAGCATTTATGTGTATATTTAATCAGACAAATACATATATTTATTTAGTGCACACATTCATGATTTCACTGAATGTTTGGGATTAGAAAACATCATTTCTGCAGCTCATCTGGCGTTCAGATATACATTCATGAATTGAACCTAACAAACATTTCAGCCCCAGTGAGATTTGGCCATAGGACAAATAGGACAGCCTTTGTAGTCCTATTAAAGGTAAAAGCTCAGTCTATATTCATCCAAAGCTTGACATTCTATAATTGCATAATATTCATTTTCATCCAGCTATTAATATTATTAGTTCTTAATCTTTTAATCACTGACTCAAGCCAAGTATTCATATAAAGTTAAGGCTGTGTGGATGCTGTTTACCTGAACAGATTCTGAAAAGTGTTTTTTTCTGAGATTTATTATAGAGTAGGTCAGTTCTACAGAGGGCTTATTTACAGTTTGGAAGCATCAGTGAGATATTTGTCTGATTCCTCTCTTTAAATATGATTGAAGTATGTTAAAATGTCAGCTACTGAAACCTGTTTAAATCACAGAATCACCAGATTTGAGAGTCGAAAGGGACCTCAGAAGTCATTTAATCCAATCCACATTCTAAAGGAATCCCTATCACAATGTACCTGAGAAGTTTTATTTCTGTTTGTGCTTGAAGAACTCTAAGGAAGGGAACTCAACAAGCTCTGAAGAAAGCCCACTGCATTTTTAGACAGATCAGATTATTAGGAAGTTTTGTTTTTGTCATCAAGCCTAGATCGGCCTCTTTGCAACTTCCACTCACTTCTCCTAGTTTAGCCCTCTGGGACCAAAAAGAATAAGTATAATCCACCTCTACATAACAACCCTTAGAATATTTTTAGCATAGCTATTTTACTTTCCCCTACTCTTCTTTTCTCCAAACTAAAACTCTCCAGTGTTTTCAATCAATGAATGGACAAAGTACTTTTCAAAAACCAAAGTAATTGGGCAAGGGAGGGCAAAAATAGAAATACTTAATAAGAGGAAGAGATGAATACTGTATTAGAATGAATAGTGTATTTGATTTGGTAATTTTATAACAGCTCTCTCTCTTTTTAATTTTTGCAGGGGGAAGGCAGGGCAACTGCAGTTAAGTGACTTGCCCAAGGTCACACAGCTAGTGAATATGTCAAGTGTTTGAAGCTGGATTTGAACTCAGGTCCTCCTGACTTCAGGGCCAATGCTCTACTCACTGTGCCACCTAGCTGCCCCATAACAGCTCTCTCAGAGAGAATACCGATTCACTGTTTTCTAGACCAATAATCCATCCATGACATTTTCTTTTCCACCCTAATCCCCAATCTACTCATGATTATTTTCTCTTCTTTACTTACACAATTAGCTAGAATCAAAAGTACTCATATTTGGAAATGAAATGCTTCTTGATTAGAGATCTTAAAACTTTTCCAACTTTTAATTTCATAGATTCTTTTTTCTCTCTCATTCCCCCTTTTCCATTTTATGTCTGCTCAAGATCTGCTCCCCTTAGTGTCACCTCAATGTCTAACTCTTGAAAAAGTTAGGTTTTCAGCCAATCAGGTATTATCCCTCATATAATCCTTAAGGTTAAGGACATTAACAAGTAATTCTCAGATATTGAATGTATACTATTTTATTTCTTTTGTCTTTATTTATATTAAAGATCCTAGCCCTCTTCTATACCCATGTGATGCTTGAATTCCTTCTAATTTTAAATTTATTATAATAAGTTTCTTATTTCATTCTGACCTACTCATACTTGGAAATCCATACTGGATAGTCCCAAATAGGTAATTATTAGTTGTATAGAAACAAAATCTGGGCCTTCATAGTTTTTTTCAAAATACATAATTGGAGAAGGATTGCTTGCAGAAGATAGGAGTAAAAAAATCCAAATCTTATGTAACCTGACTTCTAGCCAAACTAGCTAATAACAGGAATGGTTCCACACTGCATTCTGCCTGAAGAATAGAATTCAAGTCTGGTGGGTAGAATATGGATATGACTCTACATGAGAGACTTTGTGAGGTACAGTGTTGGTACAACAACTTTGAAGAAGATACATCTTCATTCCTTTTTCAATAGACATATGAGTTTCTAGAAATTCTTTGGGGAGACACTGATGGAGAGAAAGAAAATACTTTAGTAAAGGCAGACTCATAGAAGTTGGTTCCTCAACATGTCTCTAACTCCTCAATTGTCTCCCTAGTGACTTTGGAAACTGTCTCCTTGGATAATGTGGTGTGTGAGTCTGTGTGTGTGTGTGTGTGTGTGTGTGTGTGTGTGTGTGTGTGTTTATGTATGTGTGTCTGATTTCTGTTTGTTCCTTGCTTGAATAAGTAGTTTTATTTGGTATTGGATAATTTTGATATTCTTTTGTCTAATTAGAATTTATTTTGAAGAGGTCAAGCTTATGTGTATAAGCTTAGGGTATCTTTTTCCTATAAAAGATAGCAACCAGAGAAGCCTTTCAACCAACAAAAAAATGTACCCCTGCACCAGTACTATTTAAAGGGCATGCATGCATATGTGTATAAGTGCATGTGTATACATGTAAACAATGCAGATATATACACATGAATATATGCACATAGATATGTGTACATATGCACACATGCATGTCGACTCATGATTCTAGTCCCTTATCTCTCTCTCAGAAAAGAACAGATTGGCTAGTTTTGTGGCACTTTCTGCTTCCCTCAAGGCAGGAGAGGAGGAGGAGAAATTACAGAGATTGCTATCAATTCTTTCCCTTGGGCTGCCTGTCTTTATGTTTATATTTTACATGTGGACATATTCAGGGCAGCATATACCTTATAAGTATTCTGGGAGTTAGAGTAGCTATCAACTCATTTTGGAGACTGTTTAGCTAGGTTATTAACAGTTTGACATATACTATGTGAGGACTGATGATGATGACAGACAATTAAACCTAGAGTTAGGTTTTTATTCATTAATTAAAAATATATCTACTCTTTCTTCAACATTAACTTGAATACTTTTTGATTAAAACTTAAGAGCACTTGAGGAATGAACATGTGCTTTTAGGTGCAGTGTGTCCTGGCAATGAGAGGAATAAGGAAAAAAAAAACTCAAGAGGATTTTAAACAAGATGAAGAATTAGAGAAAAAAATGTGTAGTTTTGTATTTCCATACTGAGCTGGGTGTGCAGTAGGCCCTTGATTGTGTACAGGGGTGAGAGGGGTCAGACCAGAGATTTCATTTGTGTATGGAACTCCAATTGAGGAAACTCCCTTTACCAATACGGATCAACACCTGCTCTGAAACTTAGAGCAAGGATGGGGAACCTGCAGCCTCAAGGCTCCTAAGGAGATTTGTTCTTCAAAGTTTGGATTCAGCCAAAGGATTGCACTTGAGGATGTAGAGGGCCACATGTGGCCAAAGGTTCCCCACCCCTGATCTAGAGCTTCTTAGGGTCTGAAGGGTTTGTATAGGGTCACACAGCCAGAATGAGTCAGAGGTGAAACTTGAATCTAGGTCTTCCTGAATCTGAGGCTAGTTCTGTAAACCCAGTGTGATGCTGCCTCTCATGGAATTAAATAAATATGTATTAATTCATGATTAATATCAAGGATTTGTCTCCAACAATAGAATTTTCTATTTGAAGTATTGTGTTATTTCCATAAAACTTAGAGTATCCATATGGCACTATATTATAGAGAAGTCAGCATTTGAGAAATTGAGAAGGCTTATTTTTCCTTCCTTTAATCTTTAGGACAAACTTACTGAAGGTTTACAATCATAGACTTAAGCAACTCTAATTTGTTCTACTTAGCAATTGTATCAGGCTCTCTGGTGAGAGGGCTAAGAGAAAAACAATTATTTTGTGTATCTGTCACTTGTGAGTAGGGGTCCACTTGACTGGACCTGGGTAGATAAAAGGCAGGGAGAAGTGAAACAAACCTACAGAAGTCTAATTCAATTACTTTTCCCCTGGATGTATCTTTTGCCCTTCCCATCCAATCTCTATTATTTGAGTCTTTCTAGTTTCCACCTTTAGCAGGTATCTCCTAAATACCTATGATTGTTACTAAACATTCTTTTTGAACAATATTCTTGCGTTTATTTCAGTTTGTTGTCAACAAAGGATGGCGTTTTGTTGCCTCCTGTATATTAACTTCGTGCTTTCACATTTTAAGTGCATTTTTCTGAGAGTGACATGTGGTTGCTATGGTTACATGCTCCTTCAGCTTCTATTTTTGCTTTGAAGTGGCCATGTTGTTCCATATGAAAACAAAAGCAAGGGATAAGCCTCTCTGCCAGAATGTTCATGAGGTCAGTATTGTTTTTAATCCCATCTTACCTTCCCCACAGCTTGAAGTTAATTAAGCTATTAATTATGATGCTGCTGCAGCAGATTGGTATAGTAAATGTAGTGAGTTTCCTACTTCTAGTCCTTTTTTCTAGTGTTCACAAAGTCAGGCAGGCTTAGATGTTATCTTTTCAGTGGGCTTTACTGAGCCATTGACCAAAGTCTCAGGGACCTGAATGGGATCTCTATGGGCAAAACAGTTCTCCAATACCACAAAGCATCTCAGTTAAGTACAGACCTGTACTTGGCTTTAAAACATTAAATAGGGAACAGGAATAAGAAAGCAGAAAACCTGAGTTTAAATCCTGCCCCATAACCCAAGACAATTCATTTAACCTCTCTGGGCCTCAGCTTCTTCATCTATAAAACAAGGTGGTCGTATTTGGCCCCTAAGAATCGTTTATGCTTGACATCAATGACCTATGATACATCAAAGTCAACAGTATTGGATGGGGGATGTTAGACTACATAGTTATTCAACTGAGATAGAGTTGGGGGTTTTAGTCCACACTGATGTCATAATAATTTTCCAAGAACACAGATTTGACCATGTCATTCTCTAATCAATAAATCTCAGTGGTTTCATTTTACCAGCTGGGATAAAATATAAACCCATTTGTTTGGCATTTGAAGTTCTTCACAATCATGTCTCCATTTATTTGTATTCTAACTGGCAATTGTTCTCTTCTGCATACTCTATGTTCCTTCCACAGTCGCCTACTTCCTATTCTGCTCCAGCTTCATTCCAGACTCACTGCAAGTGCAACCTTCTGGATGACGCCTCTCCTGGTTTCCCCAGGTGCTTGAAACTTCCCCTCCAAGGTTACCTTGTATAAGAACTGCTAAATGTTTCCCTGAATGATAGAATTGGCTAGCTGGTCCTCAATTATTTCTGTTCTCTCAGAATTGTTGGAATGAAGCAGGACTGGATCATTCCCAAGTCTTGCCTATCTCCTCAATGGGGAGAGATTTAGGGTGTGGTATTTTCTTTAGACACTGGCCTCTCCTTTCTATTTCTCTTCTTGCTGTATATTTGATCAAACATATTTTCTTACAATAATTATCTATCTTTTTAGCCTAAGTGAAATATAATGGCCACAGTACGCTTTAACTATTGTTTTCTGGAATTCATATAAGATAAAAATTTATTAGTACAATCACAATAGCTCAGAGATATATAAAAAAAAAAACATCTTAACATTCAGATCCTTGCTCTTTGCCATAATTTAAATGTTTGTCTGTCCCCAGCAATCCCACCAATCTCATTATCTTTCAGCCAAAATCAGAACACATGGAATGTTTAGAAAATAGAAAATATTACAATTTCTGTTACTGTACAGGGGAATTTAGGGAAAGAGCAGACTGTTTTAGGAAACATTTCTTAGTTCTTTAAAAGGTAAGTATACCCCATAGCCTCAGATCAGGTCCTTTCTTAGATGGCTTCAGGGATCTGATGAGCTCATGATCCTAATTAACCTCCCCATTCTCTGCCATAGCTCAGTGCTCCTTTCAAGTTTTTCTGCCAGATTGGTGAGGAGCCTCAAGTTTATGTCTTATGAGCAGCAGTTGAAGATACTAGGGCTGTTTAGATTGGGTAAGAGAAGACTGGATAAGAGATTCCTGATAACTATCTTCAAATATTTGAAAGGCTCTCCAGAGAAAGAAGATTTAAACTTGTTCTTCTTTGATTCTAGAGGCAATTTAAGGAAAGTGTGTTGAAGTTGTAAAGAGGCAAGTTTTGGCTTTATTTGAGGAAAAAAAAAAACCCAAACTACTTAAAAATTAACACTATCCAAAAGTGGAATTGACTGCCTCAGAGGCCCCTCCTCCTCATTGGAGATCATCCATTACAGTCTATGTCACTGCTCATCCAGTATGCTGTAGAGGGAAATCCTTTTTAATTTTAAGTTTTACTAGATGACCCTCTGAGGTCCCTTTCAACTGAGACCTTTCTATTTTTCTCTTTTCTGCAGATCCAGAAGAGCTGACTGACTGCTCTCTGATCTTTTGAAGAAAATAATACATTTACAGAGTACATTAAGTTTTGCAAAGTTATTTCCTTATAACATTTGTCCTGCATTTTCAAAGTGGACCATCATGACAGGTGATGTCTTGACTTGTGTATGAATCGGATTTAAGTGAGGCAGAGTTGCACAAAGTTGTCAGTCTCTCTCTGTTTTCCTGAGTCATCCTAGTCTAGTGGTAAGACAAAAGTCAAGATGACTGGTGATGGCCCAGAATGCAGTGGATGACCTTGATGTCTTTAATGCCTGATTAAGCACTAAGCACTCCACAGTGCGTGTTTCATCTGCCTTCATGACCTTTGGAACAAATTGTCTTCATCTACCCACTAGGAAAAGTTTTTATATGCTTGGGGAAGATATTCCTCTAACTCACAGAGAGGTTTAAGGTCTGTCAGTTACCCTCAATCTGATTTAGCCCATCTGATAAGATGGTTTAGTGGTGTGTGGCCACTGTACAGCTTCTTGGAACCACAGGTGAGAGCTGGGTGAATCAGATGGACCCCAAAGGTAGATCAACAGCTATGCAAAGGGCTTGGCAGGCCCTCACACCAGAGATGTTAGTCCTTTTGAATATTGCATACACCTTTATAATAGCCCTGTGTTATTATGTCCTACTGTTGCAGTGGATAGGGCTTTGGGCCTTAAGTCAGGAAGCTCTGTGTTCAAATCTGGATATGGGTACTTGCTGTGTAACCCTGTACAAGTCACTTAACCTCTGTCATGTCTCATTTTCCTCAACTGGAATAGCAATAGCACCTACCCCCCAGGTATGGTGAAAGGAACAAATGTGATAATATTTGTAAAATACTTAGCACTTTAGTGACTGTCACATAGTAGGCATTTAATAAATGCTTATTCTCTTTCCCTCATATAAATGAAACAACAAGTTTATGCACTTTACTTATGGCCACACATCCATTAAGAGTCTGAAAAGCAAAATAATTTTCCTTCATAATACCCCATTTGGTTTTCCCTAGCCTACCCCTTTTTTTTCTCCTGATGACCGCAGCAGCTTTTAGAAAGCTACCATATCCTTTATCATCAGAGATTCCAGGCCAGCTTTCCACTGCCATTCAATACAGTGAAGTTGCACCATAGTGGGCCTGTATAATCATATTCTCCCTACATTTACTGGGAGCAGCTTGTGAGTATGAATATAAAACACAGAACACACCACAACATATCTGCTAGAGCTGGAAATGGTATCATTTATTCTCCTACAGATATAATTTTTAACAAATCAATCAACACATATTTATTAAGAATCAACTCTATGCCAACCACTGCTGCAAGCACCTGCAGCACAAGTACAAATAGCGGAACAGTGTATACTCATTCTAATGCAGGGGTATAAAAACTGTTATAATGTAGACTGCTCTAGGAGAGGCTGAAAGAAAGGACAGGTCTGCTAGAGACAATCCTCACCCCCTAGGCCAGTGGCAGCATGCTCGTCCATCCCAGAACCTCCTGTTTCTGTGTCTAGCCACAGACTTACACCTTCTGGGCAAAGCCTTATGCTCTGCCCGTACTTGTCAATTCTCCAGGCCACAAATATATCTTGTGCCTTTTTGCTTTCATATTTTTGCTCATATATTTCTCTCTGCATGATTCTCCCTTTCATCTCTACCTTCAAAGATAAATATTATAGATTTAGAACTGAAGGGATCTCAGATAGAACTAGTTCATTCCTTGATTTTACAGATGAAGAAAATCAGTCCCAGCAAACTTCAATATTTTGCCTAAGCGCACATAGGCAGTTAGTAGCAGGCTCAGGATCTGAACCCAAGCTCTCTTTCTCCAAATCAAATACTTTATCCAATATTCTTCAAAATCCTATTCTGCAGTTAAAACTCAGCTCAAACGACCCCCTACGATCTTGATCATGATCTTTCAGTCAGCTCTGATCCCTTGCTCCTCTGAATTCCTAGAGTACTTTGTCCCACATAAATGACATTTAACACTTTCTGCTTCACTTTACATTCATTTATAGTCATCTCGTCCCACCTACTATACCATATACTCCACGAAGACAGCCCCATAAGCCAGTCCAAGTACTTATCTTCTCTGAGAAGCATTGTAATACATGGATAGCTTTCGTAATACATGTGGCACATACAGAAGGACTCTGGAGCTTCTGATCATTTCACCTTAAAATTCTGTTTCTCACGTTTGAAATGTATATCTCGGCATCATTTTATTTTTTAGGTAACATATGATCAGGGATGGAAATACAAAGCAGAGGAAGCATTCAGGGTCTTGCAGTCCAAGTCAGGAATACCTATTTGGGCACATGGTCTAGTTGTGACATAGAAACAGCTGTCATTGATTCCAGGGGAATGCAGAGAGAAACCTCTCTTCTTCCTGCCCCCCCCCATCGAATGAAGTGTGTGTGTGTGTGTGTGTGTGTGTGTGTGTGTGTGTGTGTGTGAAAGAGAGAGGGAGACAGACAGACAGAGACAGAGACAGAGACAGAGACAGCCAGAGACAGACAGAGACAGAGAGACAGAGAAAAATGAGCTGTTTCTCCCTCCACCACTACCACCACTATCATGTAGACCAAGAGATTGCTGTGCTATCTCAAAGTTACAAAAATTTCAGTATTGAACATACAGGGAATTGGTCAGGAGGGCTCAGCCTGTGCTTCATGGGATAGTTCCTAAGCCTATTCTCACACATGCATCATGGAATAAACTCCATTCTACCTGCCCCCAGAACATAAAACTTCACTTCACTACCATAAGACCTAGCTAGGTTAGGTATAGATAGCATAATTATTAAATTCGAAGATAATAGATGCCTGAGAGAAATTAACACAAGACTCCTGATGTAGTCTTACCTGTACAGTCTAGAATTATTTCCTTTTCATTACAGAAATAGACTTAATATATCCAAAATCATATTGGCTTTTTTGTGTGTGTGTGTGGGGGGGGGAAGAGGCCTTTCAGGTGACAAAATTTATTTATGTTGTACTTTAGTCTATGAAATCCCCTGGCACTTTTTATACATAAAAAGATATTTAGCTATGTCTCCTATATTGTAGAGTTATTTTTTTTAGACTCAAATGTACTAATCCCCTTAAATGTTATATTTATAGATTTAGCCCACCACCCCAGACTAATGGGATCTTTCTGGATTCCAAGGGCATCCATTATATAAGCTGATCAGGACCTACTTTGATAAACCTTAACTTATAAAGTCTCAGTGACAGTGCCTAGAAATAGCAATGGAAAGGAGGAAATGGGATGTCCTAGAATGATAAATGGTGACAATACACTAGCAAATTCCTTTCAGTACAAGAAGACTCAAAGACAACAATCTTGTTCTCCAGTCACACCTTGTACCTCTTTTCCTTCTTTAACCACATCCTCCACCTGTTGACCAGTTTGAACGTTTATCCATCACTGATCTGGGGTTGATTCTTGTTCATGTTCATATTTCAATCTGCTACTAAAAGTGATTCTGTCTCGAGCCCATACCCATGACTTACCCTTTAGTTTTTGTGCTGCCATGCATGAATTTTGTTAGATCTCAATACTTATCTTTTGTTGCAGTTTTGTTAATGATTTATTCATTGTTGATTTAAGCTTCCCCATCGGTACTTAAGTTCTGCTGGCATAATAAATACCCTTACTGAAAAGCAGTGTGGTCTTGATTAAATCTGTCTGGTGCCCACGTCTCATTAGTACCCTCTGTACCACTGATTGGATCCTCTGACTACAGGACAGTGTCATGGGCAACAGAATCTCTATTTAAGGAAGAGGGTTTATAAAATCTTCTTCTCATTTACCCCAAGCTAAACTGCTTTTTAGAGGCAGCTAGGTGGCTCAGTAAAATAAAGTACTAAGTCTCACTGTGTGACCTGGGCATGTCACTTAAACCATGTTTGCCTTATTTCACTAGAGAAAGAAATAGAAAACCACTTTAGTATCTTTGCCAAGAAAACTCCATAGATAGTAGGGTCCAAGGGGTCACCAAGAGTCAGACAGGACTGAACAAAAAACTGCTTTTGGATTTCTTTGAACTTCTGAATCACAAACCTCCCCTGCCTGGTTTTACCAGTTTCCATTTGTACTTTATCTTCCCTCATTAGATTGTAAACTCCTTGAGGGCAGGGGCTGTTTTTTTTTTAATTTATTGGCATACTCAGCACTTAGTACCCTATTTGGCACTCAGTAGTTGCTTCATAAATGTTTATTGACTGACTAGTTTAGAGCATTGCTTAGGATAGCTAAGAATAGTTTTTACATTTTTCAAACAATAAAAATACAATACAATAGGAAGAAATGTTAGTAAATTTATATATTTAAACAAAAATCTAAATACAGTAAAAATATAAAAATCCATTATTAGCTTATGGGCCTAGTGTAAGAAAAAAAAAAAGAAGTGGGTTATATTTACTAGGCCCTGAGGCCATAGTTTGTGGATCCTCAGTTCTAGATAGACGAAATTGCTTCAAATACTGCACTTTATATTTGAGATCCAGAAACGTTTTTTTTTTCAATTTTTTTTGGACAGGGGAAGGCAGGGCAATTAGGGTTAAGAGACTTGCCCAAGGTCACACAGATTGTAAGTACGTAAAGTGTCTGAGACTGGATTTGAACTCAAGTCCTCCTGATTCCAGGTCCGGTGCTCTACTCACGGCACCACCTAGCTGCCCCTAACATGGTTTTGTTTTAACTTAAGACACTTATTGGTTCTGTATCTGTGAGCTAGTTACTTATCCTCTCAAAGCCTCAATTCCTCATTTTTAGAATGAGAATTAGAATAATTAGATTTCCTAGATCAGACAGTATGTCTGTAAAGTATGGACACACAGGCAAAAATGAAATTTTCAATAACATTTTATTTAATTGGCATATTAACAGACCTTAGCCCCCTTGACTTCTTTTTCTAGGGTGTTCTAAAGGAGAAGGTGTACTCAATGAAAATCACAGATGCAACACACTTGATTGAAAGCATAAAGAATGAATGTGCTAAAATTGAAGGCAACGTGGAGTTACTGCATTGAGTTCACGTGAATTTTGCAAAGCCTATAAACCTTTGCATCACAAATGATGGAAATCATATTGAACATGTTATTTGTTAATATTCCAATTAAATAAAATGTTGTTGAAAATTTCATTCATTTCTTGAAAATATGCGTTTTTGTCTATGTGTCCAGACTTTAGGAACACCCTATAGAATTATAGGGAAGAAAGCATTTTTGAAACATTAAAGCACTATATAAATACGAATCATTATTAGTTAAATCGTTGCCTGCTAAAAATCCTGGCTCAGTTATTTCTAGACTAGTTCAAGGACACCATGGTTAAAGAAGTATAGGTTCACATAAGGATGGAGAAAAGGTTGGAAAGGCAGATTTGGGCCATATTGTAGGGTGGTTTAAATGACAGTATAGTATAAAGCTTTCAAATGTTAGACCAACCTTACACAAAATAAAAAGGGTTGGTAGAAAATGCTGTAATTATGGCAATATGATAAATTGGAGGAAGAGCTTGAAATTGCTAGAAGAATTTGTTTATAGCCCTGGCTATGTAATGAAATCTTAGAATAGATAACTAACCTCCTTGGTTTCATTTCCTTTATCTACAAAATGAGCGGATTGGGGTACATGATCTTGAAGGTCTAAAATACTCTAAGATTTTTATCTCATAGGTGAAATGTTGAACATTTTTGATCAAGAGGATTACTATTGTCAAAACAATGCATTTGGAAAATTATCCTGCTTGTGAAATACAGGAAAAAATTAGAGTGGGGAAGAGAGCAGAGACAAGGAGACCAGTTATCATCCTATTGTAATTGTGTAAGCCTATGCTAATTAGATTCTGACCCAGGGCAGTGATAGAAAAAATGGAAAGGAGGCATAGGATGTGAGAAAAATGTAAAAGAAGAATGAATAGGAATTTACAAGTGATTGGGCATGTGAGCATATGATGGAGGAAAGAGAACAGCTAAAAATATTCTAAAATCTTGATGCCAGATAACTAGATGTATTTGCAGAATTTGCTATCATAAGAAGAAAGTGTTTTTGAAGGGGAACTCTGTTTAAACATATTGAGCTACTGGTGGTGAAACTATCTATTGGAAAATCAGGTCTAATGTTCAGAAGGAGTCAGGAGCCATTGTATATATTTTGGAGTCACAGATATAGAGAAATTATTAATGCTTATTATTGTGTTATATCAATATATTATATTATAATAGGTTTTATATATTTAGATGTTAATTTATATATTTATCATATAATTTATATTTATATATTAATTTGTATTTTATTTATATATTATATATAATTTATTTATTTCTATACTTTTCTATATTATATAGTATTTATATATTAATTATATTATTACTAATGCTGATTATTAATAAGATCTTTGAAGGAGAAAATAGAGAAAGCAGAATACAACTGACAACAGGACTTTGAGGAAACTCAGCATTTAGGGATCAGATAAAGAAATAGGTAGTGATTATTGATAATTAACAGCTATCTCCTTAGAAACTTCTTTTATTTCCCTTTACAAAATTTCTGCTCTAGCCAGCATAGTTGCCCAAAACAAGCCCTTAATGTCACTTCTTTGTCATTTACAGATCATGTTGCTCCTCTCCAGATACCATTCTCCTCAATTCTTTTGTACCAGAATCTCCTGACTCTTCCCCTGGGTACCTGGTCTCTGATAGGCAAACTTTTAACTTATTTTCCCTGTTCATTTCTGAGATAGTTCTGTTTTGTGTTGTATTTTCCCACTAGAGCAAAAATTTCTTTAGGGCAAGAACTGTCTTGCTTGCTTACATTTGTAGTGCAAGCACCTGAAATATAGTAAGCATTTCTAAATGCTTTATCATCATCCTTATCTTTCTCCTCTTCTTACTTATGATATACAACGTTAGACAATAAAGATATGAAGAAAATTTTAAAAAATGCTGAACAATCCCTGACCTCAATCACCTTTTTTTCCACTGGGAAGATATACTACATATCTCTATCTTCCTTCCCTATTGAGGCAATATGTTCTCAGATGTCAGAGATGATAGCTTACATTGTTTTATAAATTTGCTGTACATAGCACAGTGTTGAACACGCTGTAGGTGTACAATAAGCATATGAATTAAAGGAAGACAGAAAAGCAGGAAGGAAGGAAAAAAGAAAGGATGGAAGTGAGAAAAGGGAAAAATTAGTCAATATGCATTTGTTAGTGGCTAAACAAGTAGTTGGAATTGTAGGGGGAAGAAAAGAGAAAAGGAAAGAAAAGAAAAGTAATCAAGTACAAACCTATATACATGAATTGTCTGAGCCAATTCTATGAGACTGATAGCCCAGATACCATGATATATTCAGCCACTGAAATAAATGATAGAATAACAAGGTAAGGATCCCTTCTGAGGACTATCCATCAATATGAAGATAATCTGTTTGAATAAGTAAATGAGCATTAGGCATTAGGGATATAGTTTCTATACAGGAGCCTTGGCATTAATACTGGTTATTTTTTGTAGCTTGAACTTCTCCAAGGAGAGTAGAGAGATCCCTGCCACATCAAGGCCTTCACCTGATTTTGGTTTTGGCCTCTTTTTAAATGAGAGGTTTTTCTGCCTTTGCTAACTTAATTAACAGTGTCAGTGGCAATGCATTGCCCTGATGTGCCTTAGGAAAAATTCTTCACAAATAACCTTTTGGGAATGTCTGATAACATCATCTCAAATAATTCACCTTGTATTAGTTAACTCCAGCCTATGAGGTCTGGGCCTTTCATCAATAACATAAAGCTTAAATGCATCGCAGCAATTTGCATGGCAGTGCTACATGAATTGTTCCAGGTGCATCCAATCTCTTATGGGTGGCTGACTTGGGCCTTGATAATTAGCTACTCAGTTACAAAGCAGGAGACTAATAATTAGGAGAGTTCATTGCCTCCCACATCTATCAAAGCCTGGTAGTTGGTGGAGCTGACCAAAGACAATCTTTTATTTCCTGATTCCTTTCTGCTGTTAGTTATGCTGAAAATATACAGATAAGATTACAATTATATTGTGCAGTAGGGTCTAATGTTACCAGGGAGGGAGTATTTTATTAATCTGAGAAGTGTTCATTTAAGGAACATTTTTGAAATAGCTACTTTATTAAAAACAGCACTGAGAGTAGGATATACAGAACTGGCCTCGAAGATAGAAGACCAAGTTTTAAGTCTCACTTCTGATATATGTTGCTTGTGTGTCTTGGGGCAAGCCACACAGTTTCAGTTCTCAAGGAATTTGTCTAAGACTATATATGTTTCAGAGAAGGCTACAACTTATATTGGTAGAGGGGGTTTCCTCCTGTGAGATTTTCCAATACTAATGAAATCATAGGTACAATCTCATCATCTCTTTATTCCAAGTATCATGCCAAGGGTACTTACATATATAGGAATGCATGTGATAGGGAGTGTGTCATACATATTTTGAAAGATAGTCTTTGTTCTCAATAAATCTTTTACTTCAATAAAATGGGTTTCCATTACATACTTATTATGTGCAAAGCACTAGGCACCCACTGGGAATACACACATAAAAATGAAGCCATCTAGGCCAATAGGGAACTTGCATTCTACAACTTCCCTTCACTTCATTTTCATCATCTCTAAAATGAAAATAGTAATATTGACAGTACTTGCCTCAGATGGTAGTTGTGAGGATCACATAAAATAATGCCTGTAAAGCACTTTACAAACTTCCGATCACTGTGTAAATGTCAGCTGTGATGACAG
This sequence comes from Trichosurus vulpecula, assembly GCF_011100635.1. NCBI lineage: Eukaryota > Metazoa > Chordata > Mammalia > Diprotodontia > Phalangeridae > Trichosurus > Trichosurus vulpecula. The sequence continues at coordinate 133,556,542 of NC_050573.1, read as the reverse complement.
CAACAAAGACGATGAAAATGATGATGGTGATGATGACGATGATGATGATATTTGGGTTTGATATATAAAGACATAAGTATAATACAAAGCAGCAATCCTCAGGACTCTAGAAAATTTTGAATAGGGAAAGAACATTCTTCATCTTGTATGGAATTAGAAAAAGCTACATGAAAGGTATGATAGTCTAAGGTGAACTTTAAAGCTAAGGAATTTCTATGACCAGAAGATGGGAGGGAATGCATTACTTGGAATGTAAAATTATTTATAAGAATATGGAGAGATGGGAAAGAGTGTGAAGAGATTATAAATTACAACTGACAGTATATTGTGCCTGGAATGTAGAGTGGGATGAAAGCAATATGACCTTGGACTCATCTGAGCTCAAAGGGGGCAGTCAGAGTTGATCAACTAAATGTGTTCCCAAACACCAGGTCCCTTTTATTTTATTTTTAATTTATGGTTGTATTAACTCTACTTTCACTGTTTTCATGCTCCACTCACTCTAAGCTCCACTACTGACTCTCTAGGTATTTCTCCCTTGACCAAGTTGTCTTCACACCTTGGAGATCCTCAACCTCTGAGGTACCTTTCACTGATGGGTGAATTCCTGCCTAGAACCTCCATTTATGGCTACAGCAGATCATTGTTTTTTCTCCCAAATCTGCTCTTGACTCTGAACTTTTATACTTTGTCTCTGTCCCACCCCACCCTTTATCTAACATGCTGTCTAAGAGCAATATTATCTATGATCCAATAAAGTCTATAATATTACCTCATATACACAATATTGCAGTAGTCCTTTAGTTGGCCTCCTTGCCCCCAGTGTCTACATTCCAATTCATCTTCCACGTATCTAAGTAATTTTCTAAACACAAATATGACCATGTCACTTCACTACTCAATAAACTCCAATAGATTCCTATCACTTTTCAAAGCAAATATAGGGGCAGCTAGGTGGGGCAGAGTAGAGCACTGGCCCTGGAGTCAGGAGGACCTGAGTTCAAATCCAGCCTCAGACACTTGACACATGTACTAGCTGTGTGACCTTGGGCAAGTCACTTAACCCCAATTGCCTTGCCAAAAAAAAAGGAAAAAAAAAAAGCAAATATAAACTCCTTCGTTTGTCATCTAAAATCTTCTAGAACCTACTCTCAACTTACCTCTCCAGCCCTTTTATATGTTACTCTTCTTCAAGTACTTTATGGTACAGAAATTTCAGTCTTATAATTGAGAGAAATGATTATTTCTCTCATATTAATAATCAATTATTGAATTAAGACCAGGATTGTTTCAGAAGCCTCTAGTTTGTTAGGTCTCTGAAGGGCATTGTTGAAGGATAAGATTACCCAAATCCCTGAGGTACCTGCCTTTCAAACTTGTGTAGGAGACCCCACCCAACCACAGAACCTTACAAAGAATTTAATCTAAGGTGAATTCTGGCTCATTGTGTTCCACACAGCTAGGTCTCAGCAGGGGTGGACCCCCTTTTGTCTAGATTGCCCTAGGCAGGGATAGTTTAGATAAAAGATAAATCTTTGTCCAATACTAAGTGATCAGAGTAATGTCCCTCCCAACCCCTCATTAGACCTCATTAGGTCCACCTCTCATTATAATATTCATTCTTCTCATTAACTGTTAACCAGTCAAAATTGATTGCCACCCTCAGGCTCACCCACTCTTCCAAGGGCCTATAAGCACTGAGTGAGTTTCATGAGGGATCTTTGGCATTTGAGAGTGGCACTGACCCCTTTTATTAATTATTGCTAGCATGATTAATAAAATGGTTAATTACCCAGGAACTATGTCTCTTGAATTTTTTATGCATCACAATACTTATTTCATTTTTAAAATTTTAATTATTTTCACTCAAAAATACCACTACCTATTGGCATTGGAATTCTCTAAATGTTCTTATTTGCAAATAACATTAGCCTAATTGTGTCTAGTCTCAGAATGCTACAGTTTTATTCATGAAATCAACAACACAAAAGCAACTGCAAATTTTTGCAATGCTAAAGAATTTGTAATATCTACATGAAGAGAATGGTGAAAAATCAATGTTGCCAAGGCTCTGACTTATAGTTAGCTGCATGTGTGACCCACTGAGTAAGTATGGCCTGCCTGGCTATCATGATCTGAAAATGCTGCAGAGAGATTGGATGACTCCAGAATTAAATGAGAAAATTCAAGTAACATTACATTTAGAATTTTGTGTGTCATTTTCACCTTTCCAAACTCTTCATTTCTACAACATTTTAATGACAATATTTTTCCAATGCTAATATTATATATATGAATCAAAACTCCAGAAATATCTAAGTTATACTCCAAGTGCATGATGGGTGCAAATAGCCTACATCATGTTACCTTTAATGACCTGAAAGTGAAATGTAACATTAAAGCCTTTCTGGAATGCAAGCACACTTTGGAAAAAAAAATGGAGATAGGTTGGTCATGTAGGAGGAATGAGAGATAACAGGCACCTCAAGCAATATAGTAAGAGTAAAAGAATGTACCTCAATATATTGGGAGGATCCCCATTAGTAATTATGGAAAGACATGAATGAATAAGAATTACACAGGATTAGAAGGGTTGCAATTTCTATTGGTAATGGGAGTACCTATTTTAATGAAGTAATATATCCAAAATTGTATCTAGTAGAGGGGATTAGAGTTATATTTTGTCTTTATAGAAATAATCCTAATCATTTTTATAATTTATTTCATATTGTTTGTCAGAGGTGTGCCCTTTCCCTTGCCCTCCCTACTCCCCTCCCCCATCCCATTATGGCACTGTTCCTATTAAAAATGCAGTCCATTTCCTGAGGATTTGCTTCAGTTAAAATCAGAAATCTTTTATTACACATCTTCTATGTTCAAGGCATGTTGGGGATCATAAAGGTGAACAAGACTTTATTCTTTATTTTAATTGAGTTTACAACTGATGAGACTAAAAAGAAAGGTAGGTTTTCAACACTGGAGATAGAGAGAAGGAGGAAGGTCCTTCATGGAAAGACATGACATTTATAATGGAAAGAACCCTAGAGAACATCTAGGTCAACCTCTTTTATGAAGAAAATAGATCAAGAAAGGTACCAGACTGCCAGAATCTTTAAGACCACAGAGAGGGCAGAGACTGGACCTGTGATTTCTTTGGTATAAGTTACTGTCAGATAAGGAAATTCAGCCTACTAACCTAGATTGCACTTTCTCTGCAATTTAGTTTTAGAGTTAAATAGGGCATAGATTAAGGGAATGACACAGGATCACATAATCAGTATTTGTTCATGTAACTGTACTGACTCTAAGACTAGCTCTCTGTTCCCCAGGTTATGTTGGCTCTTTCCAAGACCTTATATTATGTATAGATTTAAATAACAGTATTTAAAAAGTTATGACTGACTTGCATAAAGTCAATGTGATTTGAGATTTTCTGGTTTGGAATTTTTTTCTTGCTATGGTGTTTTATTTTATTTTATTTTTTTTGCTCATTTGTTTTTTTGCTCAGTAGAGGGAATGGGTTTGTATTGATCCGTAAACACTCTGCCACCTGGACACCCTTGTGAACATGAACATGCATTTTCAAGACAGCTGGCTGGGTTGATGAGAACAGTCTGTGTCCTTGGGAAAGAGAAATGCTAATAGGCTTGCCTACGGATTGAACTCCTGACCTTGGCCTCAATCACCAGGCAGGTACACTTACCAAATAAGCAGGCCAGCCAAAGTCTATTTAAATAATTCAGAGAATGAAAGTGCTTTAATGGAGTGATGAAAACACTGACTTCTGAAATGCTGAGAGGACTCCTGCCTTTGTGCATACATTACTGGAAGGGCTTAACACCTGGCTACCTCCCTCCCTCTTGTAATTAACTCTGGCCAGACTGACCCGTTTTCACCTAAATTAACTACAGCTTTTTTAAAATGATGCCTTTAGGAAATAGTATACAGGGCCATCCTTTCCTCTTTGATTTTCTTCTGAATCCTGAGAACAAAATAACTTTTGTTCCCAGGTACAGTTACTTGAAACTCTTAGGAAAGCTAATAGAAAAATAGATTTAAAGTCACACCCTTCAATGCATGATCTAACTCTTTCACTTTACAGGTGAGGAAACTAAGGCCCAGAACGGGTAAGCGATTTGCTCAGTCACAAAGCTAGAAAATAGAGCTGAAGATTGAACACAGGTTTTCTTCGCTGAGGTCCTTTCTACCTCTAAATTTATGCTATTCTAATCATATGACTCCAAATCAATATTTTGTCCCTTGTAGCCTATCTCCATTCTTGGATATTTTATAAGATGACCATATGATTTTAAAGCTGGAAGTGACCTAGTAAAGCATTTATTCCAACCCCCTAAAGTTACCTGTAAAGATTCTGAGTATTAACATTAGCAATTGATTTACCCAGGGTCATAGTGCTTAGGGGAAGAATCAGAAAGTCAGGATTCAAACACAGGGGTCCTTATTCCAAATCCATTACTCACCACACCACTGAATCCTGATCATTGTCATGTGGCTCTAGTGTAGGAAACTGGGGGGAGGGGGAGCAGTGGGAATGATTTCCATTGTACTTCTCTCTGTAGATAGATAGACATTCATCTCGAAGCAGGGCCAGAGCTGTAGCAGTCAGACTGATTTAATAGAATTGTAGATTCAGAACTGAGAGGAACTTCTAGGGCTACTGAGCATCACATAGATGATGAAAACAAGATTCAGGAAGGTTAGATGACTTGCCTGGCCTCCCACAGTCAAAATCAGAAGAGAGAATTTGAATTCAGGTCTTCCTGAATCCAAGCCCAATGTTCCTAACCATCACACCATATGGCTAATGCTAGGGAAATCTCAGCTGGAGGAAAATTAGGCAAGGCCCAAGAAGCTAGAGTAACTAGAGAATAAGACCCTGACTCTATGGAGCAGGCAGGAATGTGGACACATTTATTTTATTAGTTATGATACAGGGAAAGATTACTTGAACAAAGCTGAGGAAGATAAATGAAGATGAGCATCTTGAGCCATACTACCTCAGGTAGCAAATGTAGAAATAGGTAGTCATGACAGAATGCAAAGGCTAAGCTGAATTGTCCATTAATGGAATTCTGGGTACAGATCCTTTTGTGGAAAAGTCCCTCTTCTTGTCTCAAAAAAAATCAGCACCCAAGCCCTGGAGAGATTTGGCCCAGGGAAAAATGATATGACCATATGTGCTTTGGGGTTAGCATTAGCATTGACGTGAACCTTTTTTTTTAATTTTTAAATTCTACCCTTAAAATTAATAAATTGAGGAGTAGAAAAACAAATCTCATGATAGCTGTGGAACATTTTATACCATTTTATATCATTTTTAATTTCAACCAGACCCAGAGCCTGAATTGATGAGTAACTGGAAGAAGATCCAGGACCTGGGCTTCTTTGTTCTCTAGAGTTTGCTCAGGCAATACCCTTACCTCTGTCAACGAGGCCAGATCAGACTGACCTAATGACATTCTGTCCCTGTTAGCCATTAAGGGATGAGACCCTAATCCCAAGAAGACCACCTCACTTAATATTCTACCGGTATATACTTTAACTGACTTGTCAACACTCTTGTCTTTACAAACCTATTCCATTAAGGAAAATCCTCTTCTTGTATCGTGGTTAAACATACATGGGGGTCATAAAAGGGAGGTAACACAGGCTTGCTGGGTCTGCTAAAATAACGTATATAAGTTTTTTCATTCCTTTGTTCAGACAGCCAGAGCTTATGCTCCGACTCCTTGTACGTACGAGTAAGCTAGCTTAGCTATGCTTTAAGGGAAAAATAATAAACAACATGGATTTTTCTATCACCTAGCTTGTTTGCCTCCTTCAACCAAACTTTCAGGTTTAACATAGCAAATGCTTTGCATTTTGTGAAGCATGGGGAGCATAAATTTAACCTTTATAAATACAGACTATGTAGCTGCTTCCCACTTTCAATATTCAGAAATATTAATATCTATTTAAGATCAAGAAAAATTAAAAAAGAATTGCAATGTGTGTGAGAGAGATGGGGGGGGAGAGAGAGAAACTATGATTTTATCAAAAACTCTGTACAGAGATATGGAGAATGTTAAATAATTTTACTGAGAGTTTAATCAGCTTGTATATGGTCACAGAATATACATCAAAGACAGGACTTGAACCTAAATCTTCCTAACTCCAAGCCTAGCTGTCTACCCCCATGCCACATTTTCTGTTACAGTTTCTATAGGAACTCATTTTACAATCAGTCTAATTACCAGAGACAGTATCAAAGAAAATTAGACTCTGAAGGCTTCTCATACTATTTAAATTTCATGTAGTTAATGCAAATATTTGAAGATCTTTGCTTAACCTACTGAAGGTTCAAATAAATGATTATGTGTATGTATCCTGGTTTAAAAAATGCTTTACCTTTAGAGCTATTGCAGGACATGGAAGGTTAATGGATATTTCTCAACTATAAGATAAAAGAAAGATTCAGTGCCTTTGTTTTGTATCATGGGCTTAAGATAAATTGCATTTGGCAATTTCAGGATTCGGAATCAATTCCATGACAATATGTATATATATATATATATATATATATATATATATATATATATATATATATATTGTCATAGAATTGATTCATATACATATATATATATATGTATATGAAGACCATAGTTTTTGGTATGTACCACTTAGTGTTCCACAGACTAGCCATCAAGCTAAGGCCTAGCTGTATATCCTGTACTGAAGTGTCTAGAGATGCTTGTTTTGGAAGATGCACCTCTGGCCTCTTTTAATGGAATTCTATTCTCTGAGTTTCTTCATCCTTAGATGCAATCATTATTGAGGCCCAAATGTGAAAAAGTCACTCATCTTCCATGAATCTTGCATGAGTACCTTTACGTGCCTTTTGCACTTATTTTGAGTTTTCTTCATCTTAATTCTGACTCCTTTCCTATTGTCATGAGGAGATTGATGTTGGCTGAAAGCAGAAGGTGGGAGGCAGTGGTCTAGTCTATCGTTTTTTTTTTTTCAAGGCAAAGAGAGAATGATATAAAGGGGGGAAGGGAGTCATTTCTATGCCCTCCATGTTAGGCATGTGTCTCTGAAAAATACCTGTTAACTATTTTGCAGATATAGTGAGCACACTTCTTTAACAAAAGCTGAACCATCTAGCCCAACTTTGTCTTATCTTGATTCTCATCATTAATGAAAAGATTGTGAGAATGAAAACAAAGCATATTCAAGATATGCAATTTCAACCATGTTGCATTTTTCTTTCTACCAGTACAACAAATAATTTACCTCCTTAGGATGACCAAAGCAAGAAAGACTTGGAAGTTAACTATAAAAACCCTTATCAAAGTCAGCTGAGTGAGTATTTCAATTAGTGCATTTGTGTCATGACACAGGAAAAATCCAGATTAAGCCTTGGATTTTATGTTATTCAGATTAGAGAAGTAGCCAAAGTAAGCTCATATAGTTTGGCTCTGGAGCATAATCTTGATCTCAGTTGGTAATGGAGACCATGCAGAATGTGCCAAAAGCCAAGTTGTGAAGTAGGAGGTCTGTTTCTAGGACACTACTAGCTTCTCATTTCAAGTTCCGTCACTCTAGTCTGGACACTCCTGACCCAGCTGTTCCTCTTGCTTTCAGCTAGGTGTTAACTAAGCTTGTGTAAGGCATCAGCTAAAAAACAACTAAAGTTAATACTCCTATTAAAGGTATTCATATTTCAATAAGAAATACTTAAAGCTTAAATAACAGGATTTAAGACTGGATGGTACAGTGAGAGATTTGGTTGCCTCTAAATTCATACTCTCCACTACCACACCTCAACATAATAGGAGTGTCTCAAATATAATAATAAAAACAGTATCAAGAAGAAGTGAGGAAAAGAAACAAGTCATTAGAAGGTAAATACCATGGGAAAAAAAATCAGACCACATTGCTGGTAAGCTACTCTTAGCTGCACCCAACAGTGTGCTACTTCAATACCTTATTTGGGGTCCCTTTTTTGTGAATTTCACAGGCTTGTGGCAATGTCTACAGTCATTGGACAGGATTATGGCTAGAACCCATACTCTTCAGAAAGCTGGGTAGGAGAACTAATTTGAACCAGTGCCAGTAATTTTTCATCGTGAGCATTTACACCTTGGAAAATGATAGATGTTTTAGATTAGGGCTTGATTTATTCTTTTGCTGATTTTTTAGATTAAGACAGTGATTGAGAAAATATAACTAATCCACATTAAATTTAAATGTGTGTTTGTAATTTTTTTTTCCCCCTGGAGATCTGGTTGTTAAACATTTCCCAGCATACTTCTTATTGAGACCTGTTAATATGACCATGCCCACAGGCTGAGGCAGGCAAAGTGAAAGTCTATGCATGAGAAAGGGGCCCCACGTGCAAAGTTTGCTACAGTGACATGTAGTGCAATAATACACGTAGCTATCAAGGTGGTCTTCCACTATAAGTATTACCATGTCATAGTATTCAATAAACTCCAGCAAATCCTTATCACCTCCAGGATAAAATATAAAATCCTTTGACATTTAAAGCCCTTCTTATCTGTCCCCTGTACCTTTCCAGTTTTCTTACACCTTATACTCCACCACATACTCTTCGATCTAGAGACACTGGCTTCCTTGCTGTTTTTGTAACAAAACATTCCATCTCCTTACTCTAGGAATTTTCATTCTCTGCCCTCCATGCCTGGAATATTTTTCCTCATAATTTCTGCCTCCTGACTTCCCTGGCTTCCTTTGTGTATCAGATAAAATTCTACTTTCTACAAGAAGCCTTTCCTGATCTCTCTTAATTCTAGTGCCTTCCCTTTGTCCATTATTTCCATTTTATCCTGTAGTTAGCTTACTTATATGTCATTGCTTGTGTGTTGTCTTCCCCGCTAGACTCAAAATTCCTTGAGAGCAGGGAATTTTACCTTTCTTTGTATCAGCAGGATTCGACACATTTCCTGGCATATAGTAAATGATTAATAAATGCTTATTGACTAGTTGACTGACTAATACCAGCTCACACTTATATAGTACTTGAAGGTTTACAAAGCACTTACAAATATTATCTCATTTGATCCTCTGTAATGCTATCTTCTTCATTTAAAAAAAATAGAAGCTCAGAGTTAAATAACTTGTCTAAACCACTAATTCAAAGGTAGTAAATAGCTAATGCAGGATTTGGACCAAGATTTCAGGTCTGCCACATTATGTGGTACTGAGGAAGAATACTTTGGTAAGAAGATCAAGGCCAGGTAAAGGTGGAATATAAATTTGTCTCTGGATGTCCTAGAGTTTCCATTTCACAATGCTCTTGATGGACAACCCCTCCTTTTAAAGGAGGGAGGTGATAAAACTCACCAGGATTGTGGTCTAACATAAACGAGAGAAAACAGAGTTATGGAAGATGGACATGCCCAACAGAACTGAACCTCTGCCAATGCTATTTAGTTTATAACCAATGGACACTTATTAAAAAGTATTTGCTCCATCATCCTTAGGTAATACCTCAAACTTATGTGTGTGTATGTGTGTGGACAGGTATCTGTATATGCATATGTATATATGTGCATGTATATACAGGATACTTTAAGAACCAAGCAAACATACACACATGTATATTATATATGTATATAAAAAATGTATGCATATATGCATGTCTGTGTGCATATATACACATATGCATGTTTATGCAATACATACATGTATACACATGTGCATATGTGTCTGTATATATGTATGTGTGTGTACACACACACACACACACACACACACACACACACACATATATATATATACTCTGAAACAAAGTGGAAAATATGCCTTAACTCTAGTTTAACATATACCTTAAGTAAAATGTTATACAGTGTTCCAAAAGAGTCTTGGTGCAGTTTTAAGCTACCAAAACTTAAGCTATTAAAATTTAAAATTGAACTAAAGCTTTTGAGACATCCTGTATTAAGGTGACATATACACACATGTACATATGTATGTATATAAACATGCACATAATATGTATGTATGTATGTATGCATGTATGTCGTGTTTCTTTCCTCAATTGTATCCCGTGCATAGGTCACATAAGTGGTTGCCTATTTTGCCTAATATAATACCAAGCTTACTTCTAAACTATTAGATGGAGTTTAAATGGAAAGAAATACCACATGATCTCAGGTAATTTCATATGTATACAGTCAAATATGAGGATGACACAAAATAGATAACTATAAAAATGTGCATGTGGAGTGCATTCAAAATGTGGAGAATAAATTGTTATATGATTACCTGAGGAGAAAGGTAGTATCATCTGGGCTGATGAAGAAAGACTTAATGGATAACCTTATGTTTCTGGTGGGTTTCAAGGAATGGGTAGGAATTCAACAGGTAAAGAGAAGTAGAATCTACTCCTTGTAAACTTCTTCCCTGACCCACATCACCTTTTATTTTGTGTATACACACACACACACACACACACACACACACACACACACCACGTAGGGTTTTTTTTTTGTTGTTGTTGATATATTTGTTTCATTATCAAGCTGCAACATCTCTTGGTTCAATTCCTTCAGGACCCACCCACCCCACCTGTTTGGTCTTTTAAAATTTCCTCTCTTCAACCTACACTGGATTTACATGCTGTCTTGGGGAGAAAAGGGGAGGAGAGGGAGAGAGAAAATTTGGAACTCCAACCATTGTGGAACTGAGTGTTGTAAATTAAAAATAAAAAATGAATTTATAATTAAAAAATTTCCCTCCTCAACCTCCTACTCTCATACTCTGAGATTTAAAGACACTGGTGATTGTGCTATTCCTTGAACAAGATGCTCTATCTTTAGCCTCTGGGCAATTTCATTGGCTAGGTCCCTAAGTACAGAATGGTCTCTCTTTTTGTCTACGCACTTGGTTTCCTTGGTTGCCTTTGTTGCTGTTGTCCTTTATTTTCAAAGAGGCCCAATGATATCATAAAGTGTTGTCTTGATTCATGGGTGTATTGTATTTAAGTGAGGCAGAATTGCACAAAGTCATCAGTCTCACTATCTTTTCCAGAGTCATCAAAATCCAGTGACAGGACAAAAGTCAAGATGACTCGCAACAACCTGGGATGCACCTTGGCATCTTTGATGTCTGACCAAGCTCTAAGAACTCCACAGTACCTGCTTCAGCCTCCTTAATGGCTATTGGAACAAATTGTTCTCATCCACCATTCTGCTAGGAGAAGTCTTCATATGCTTGGGGTAGACATCCCACTAACTCACCAAAAAGTTTAAGAATGGTCAGTTACCCTCAACTTGGTTTAGCCTGTCTGGAGAGATGGGTTACTAGGATGTGGCCACTGTTCATTCTACAGATTCTCCAAGCCATAGGTGACAGTGAGGTGAGAGGTGGATACCAAAGGTGGATGGCCCTCATGCCAGAGGTGTCAATCCTCCTGGAACACCCCATATATTCACGGCTTGCCTTTAAGTCCTAGCTAAAGTCTTTTTTCAGCCAGAAGCTTTCCTCAATTCCTTTTAGTTCTAATGCCTTCACTCTGGTCAGTATTTTAAATTTGTCCTATATATAGTTTGTTCATATATAATTATTTGTATGTTATCTCCTCCTGTAAGATTGTGAGCTTATCTAGGCCAGGGATTGTAAAGTAAAAAAAAAAAAAGGTGAAAACCTTTCATTACACCCTCAGTGCTTACCACAGTCCCTGGAATTTAGCATGCACTTAATAAATTCTTATTATCTAGCTGACTAAATAAGTCCTTCCTCCAGAAGATGGAAAAAAGATGATTGCTTTTTTTGCCCCTTCCTGAGATTCTCTTTCTCCCTCAACAACTTAAGTAATCAGCAAAGATGGCTCTTCAAATTTTGTTCTGGGTGCATTTCATATATGTGTTTTTATATAGCTCACCTTCATACAGGATGTCTCAAAAGTCTTATAGCAGTTTTAAATTTCAATACCTTAAGTTTTAATAGCTTAAAACTGCACCAAGACTTTTGGGACGTACTTTATAACATTTTATTTAAGCTATACTTTTAAGTACAGTTAAGGTATTTTTTTTACCTTAAGATATATATGTGTATACATGCATATATACACACAAACATACATGTGTATAGACTGAGTTGTTAAATAGGAGAGGAAGTTGAATAACAAGTTGTCAGAACCTCGGGGATCACTAACTTAACATGTTAAAAGAATCAGCCACTTTTTCAGGAAGGCAGATAGACAGCTGGATTATCATATAATAAGGTTGTTGAAGCACTGTTTCTGCTTAATTTCTTCTATACTGAAGAGAAGTATGAGGGACTAGACATAGAATCATTCATTTCTCATCTGCCTACTTTCCTGAGTAGAGGCTCATTGGCACAGTCTTTCATAAGGTACAAACTGCCAGGGGTGAACAGGGTAGAAGGAGGAGAGGGAAATTTAACTTAAATAAATTGATTTAATATGAATTCTTATTAAATTAATTTTCTCTTGTTTGCAGAGACAATAGTACAGGCATGATTCTTGGCATATTTAGAACATTAGATATATTAGAAGAGTCATATTAGCTAAAATTAACAAATTTAAACTTTTTATGGAGAACGTAATATTTATTATAATTGAAAAAGATCTTAGAGAACATTTTATTAATCTTTAGAACATATGAGATGTACTTTAGCATTCATTCCCATGTACTCCTTTGATGATTGCTCTACAATTACATTGTTTTCCATATAAACCTTGATTTTATTCCATAATATTACTTTCATTTATATTATATTTCATGAGGGTAGGGACTAGGAGACCATAGTGCCAATGCTATACCCACAGTGGCTGTGGCTGCTATGAATATGCTGGCATAGTTATGAATTGCAAAATATAACAGAATTTTTTCATTAAAGGCAAAACAGAAATATTTATTCAGACACCAGACAGCCAAATCCCAAAACCAGAAAGTCAAATCCATCATAGCAACAAAGAAATCTATTCACATTATCAACGCAGGGGACACCGCCACCCCCAAGCATCCCCTCTGTTAGGTCTTCCCCATGAACAAGGGTAAAATCACTCCTCTCGCTCAGGCCAGGTACTCTGCCTGTGCCTGCCTCTCCTCTCTCTTTCTCTCTCTCTCTCTCTCTCTCTCTCTACTCTGCCTGTGCCTGCCTCTCCTCTCCTCTTCTCTCTCTCTCTCTCTCTCTCTCTCTCTCTCTCTCAGTTTTGACTTACTCCAACTTCCTGCTCCACCCCTTCCTACTCTGCCCATTCAGCAAGCTCCTCCCACCACAGGCTCATGTGAGTCAGACTCATGTGACTCAAGCAGGTCACATAGGCCTATTAATAGATGGGAAAGATCTTCTCCTTTTCATTAACGTAACAGAGAGGGAAAGTGCAATAATGTCGTTGGCATAGGGGATTCCTGTTATGGATCCCCCTTCCATTGATGCTGGTTGGCAGTTCCTCTGAAATGTTATATTTTTAACAGTTGCCTGGGGCTAGATGATGGCCTCTGAGTTCTGTACTCTTCATTTTACAGATAATAAAATTGATATCCAAGGAGTTTAAGTGACCTCCAAGATCACTCAGGTAGCAAGCATCAGGAGCAGCTTTCGAATCAAGGGTTGCAGATTCCAGAGTCAGTTTTCTTTACTCTATACCACTTGTTACACATTGAGGATGTTTCCTGGGAGGTACTTGAACCAAATCTTCCTGACTCCAAGGCCAGCCTTTTATTCCTCAACTCCAGGTGACTTCTCTAGTGTGGCATATCCAATAATAATAACTTCTAGAAACATCATGCCTTTGGACTTACAAAATACTTTTCTGCCAACAACCCTTAGAGAAGTTAAATGACTTACCCTGGGTCACAAACTAGTTATGTGTCCCTCCCTACAGAAAGTGGAAGGCTATTATCTTCTATTTCCAGGTCCATGGACTTCCAGTTTACCATACTATCTATATCTTCAGAATCTTCCTAAGATGATTCAAATGGAAGTGACTCAGTTTCCTGGCATGTCACTGGTAGACTGTCCAGATTTCGTAGGCATACAGCACTGAGGTCAGCACCACAGCTCTGTAGACCTTTAGCTTGGTAGTTAGTCTAATACCTCTTCTCTCCCATACTTTCCTTCGGAGCCTCCCAAACACTGAGACAGCTCATTATCGATGTGTACATCCCTGGAATGTACACTACCGAGGTAAGTGAACATATCCACAGCTTTCAAAACTTCTCCATTTGCTATAACTGAAGGTTCAATGTACGGATGGTGTGGTGGTGGCTGATGGAGCACCTGTGTTTTCTTGGTGTTAATTGTTACGCCAAAATTAGCACAAGCAGCAGAGAATTGATCCATACTTCATTGCATCTCAGCTTCAGATGCTGCATTGAGTGCATAATCATCTGCAAACAGAAAATCATGCACCAACACTCCCTCCACTTTGATCTTGGCTTGTAGCCTTTTCAAGTTGAAGAATTTACCATCAGTGTGGTAGTTGACCTTGATGCCATGTTCATCTTCATTGAAAACATTCAACAACATGGCTAAAAACATCATGCTAAAAAGCATGGGAGCAAGCACACAGCCTTGTTTCACTCCATTGTTGACTGGGAAGGCACAAGAGCATTGTCCATTATCTAGAACCCAGGCAAGCATGCCATCATGAAATTGATGTACAATGCTGATAAACTTCTCCTAGCAACCAAATTTTGACATAATTTTCCATAAGCCCTCATGACTAACAATATCAAAGACCTTGGTCAGATGAACAAATGTTGTATACAGACCTTTGTTCTGCTCCTGGAATTTCTCCTGGAGATGTCAGCAGGATAAGGTATGAGACACTGAGGTCCTTACTTTAACTAAACTGCCAAGCATTCAAACTCTGCTTCAGAGACGGCAACTCTGATGGGCTGGCCATGTTGTTTGAATGCAAAATGTACGCTTGCCAAAAAGACTATTTTATGGAGAACTCACACAGGGTAAGGATTCACATGGTGTTCAGAAGAAGCAATACAAGGACACTCTCAAGGTCTTTCTAAAGGACTTTGGAATTGTGTGACATGGGAGACATTGGCACAGGACCACTCAGCATGGTTTGCCCACATCAGAGAAGGCATTGTGCTCTATGAGCAAAGCAGAATTGAAACAGCTCAAAGGAAAGGCAGTTTGCACAAGTTAGGAGTATCCACCCCACGTGTTCACACAGACTATTTGTGCTCGACCTGTGGTAGAGCATTTTGAGCTTGTATTGGCCTGATCAGCCACAGTCCAACACATTGAATCTTGACTTAAGCATAGTGATGTCATTTTGGTCCTCTTCAAGAACAAAGAACAACAACTGTCTATACATGAACACTATAGTTTTGACTATTGTAGATAAACAAACAATTAAAGTATTTAGCTATGAGAATTACCTTCATGGAAATTTAAAATTTGTATAAAATAATTAGAATGCAGGACCTGGAAGTCAATTAGCATTTTGGATATTAATCACCTCCAATTTCTAGTTTCCCTGGTTTCTGTAAGACTCAACGCCAACTTTCTTCATGATACCTTTCCCAGTTCTCTCCTTCCAGTGCCCCTCTCTCTAAGATTACTTGCCATAGAATGTCAGTCTGAAAGAGTACTCAGTCTGGGGAAAGAAAATCATTTAGGGTAAAGGGCCTGAAGGGAGGTCTGAAGGAAAAGGAGAAAGTAATTGGCAAGGCTAGGCAAGGCAAATAAAATCCACTGCTAAGTATGACGAGGTGGTACAGTAAATTCAGAAATAAAACAAAATGACAAAACAAACAGGAGGTTAGTGAGAGAAGGGGGAAAAACGGATTGTCTATTAAGTAATTAAAATGACATGAAAAACTACAAAGCTGTTAATGAGGATGCTGAGTGGTGAAATGTAAACACACATGAGAAGTTTGAAAAAAAGTATGAGGATTTCAAAAAATATTGATAGCAGGGGGAAAAATTACAATATATTATAGTGAACATGCTTTATTTTTGTTCTGCCCCATTCAATGGAAGGCTATCTGGCTTCAACAGATATGCTGCTCTATCAAGGTCAAGGAGCTTGAGAAACACCTTCCTACACTCCAGATTCTAAGGCACAATGAAGAGAAAAGGAAGAAGAGGAGAAGGAACTCAAATTCAAGAATAACAATGAAACAAATGATCCAAATAGGAAGAGTAGAAAGTCACATAGAAGGGGGAGAAAAGTCAGAAACAAGCATTTAAATGTATAAGTTCTGTGAATATAAAAAAAAGCTAAAATTAGTCCCTGCTCTCAAGTTACTCACAGTCTAATTGGGAACACAGGATGCAAACTACCTATGTACAAAAAAGATATATACAGGATACATTGGAAATAATCAACGGAAGGAAGTGTGTTGGCAACCAAAAATGGGCTCCTTAGCACTTAGTCAACAAGTGGCCTTGACTAGTTTGGCTTTTTCCCCTGAACTGAATGCTGTTTGTATGTTGGACTGGAGTAAGCTTGTCGGCCCCTTCACCTTGCTTCCCTTGCTTAAGCTGATGGAAAGAACCTGTGCTTTCCCGGTCAACCCCTTCACCTTGCTTAAGCAGATTGAAAGAACCTGTGCTTTCCCCGGCGTACCTTACACCCCCGCAGAAGCCGGATGGTTAAAAGCAGCTCCCGTTGGAGCCAGAGGCTGCTATAGCTACGGCCACAGCTATAGCCACAGCCACAGCCACAGCCACAGCCACAGCCACAGCTACAGCCACAGCCACAGCCGAAGCAGGAGCTGCCAGTAGCAGAGCTGACCTACGGGAGGAAGCTGAACAAAGACTTCAGGCCAGTGGGTAATCTTTTTACCATAGAGGGGGAAGCATGATTTTGCTTTACGCAATCATGCTTCTCTGTAGCCTCCTGGTTACTCTTTCAAGGCGTACTTATTGGGCCTGGAAGCTTTTGATCAATATATCAAAATGGGGTTGCTGGTTCATGGGTTGGTTACTGTGGAGCCTAAATATATGTTTTGATTCTTCTGCCTTCTACTTTGAGAGTTTCTTATATCCGGTGGTTCCGAACCTTTCAGACATGTTTATGATCCTCTTTGAGATTATAAACTCTGCCCTCCTAATACATTTGGCGACCAGGATGGGATCGCTAGGTATAAGATCTCTATTTAGAAGCAGAACAATTTCAGAGGAAGAGATGAATATCCCAGGATGGGAGGATCCATTTTATTCCTCCCTAGCAAAAGAATTGGCTAAAAAAGCTGGACCCTGTGAAAACCAGGAACCAAGGCTACGGAGAGGAGATCCTAGGGATTTGGAAAAGTGTTTACAAGAAGTTGGGATTCAGTCAGGGGCATCACTATCTAGGCAAAGCTGGATAGTGTTATCAGCCTACCGGCTAGTATACGAAAGATTGAGATTAAGTGAAAGACATGGGGGCACTCCTACCCCACAGCAAGAAGAGGAATCTCAGATAGCAGGAGACCAAACTGACTCAAATGAGAACTTTTCTATTAATGTGGCTAAGAGCAACAGGAGACCAAAAAAGCCCAGAGTGCATTTCAACCCAGCCCAGAAAGAGCCTGACTGCCTGCTTCGTCCTAGCCATGGTGGCAGAGGAAGTGAGTGGGGGGAAAATGAGACAATGTTAGGGGCTGAGGCACAAAACACTACTGGGGTTCAGGATGTCCCTCACACAGAGAATAGGAGATGGTTAAATGATCAGACAAGGGCTCGACCCATACAAAGGAGGAAGACAGAAACCCGAGGTGAAGATTCAGTTACAAGGGAAATTCAGGAAGATTTCTCACCGCAAGAGGTCACAGATATTTTGAGTAGATTCAGCCAAAGAATAGGAGAACCATTAATATCTTGGATGGTAAGACTCAGTGATCAAGGGGCCAGTGGAATATCAGTAGATAGGACAGACTGCATGAGATTCATAGGTATCAGCCATGATCCTCTAGTTCAACAAGCTTTTAGGGAACATCATCAGCAAGGAGATGGTGATAGCAGGACGACTCTGTTGGCGTTAGCCGCTGTGGGATGCAATAAGAGATATGCTACTGATTCTATGTGGCCCACTGAGCAGAGACCCTGGTATTCACTTAGAGATTGTATCATGAGACTAAAGGAGGAGGTGATGAAGACTGCCATTATGATAGGAACCGCAGACAAATATTACAATGATCCAATGGGACTGCCTCATAGGAATTTAATAATTAGGACAGCTCCCCCTGCTTATAAACAACTAATTTTGAATTTATTACTTGGAGAAGTAGGGAGCCGTCTTACAACAGTGATAAATAAGATTTTACAGTTACATGACTTAGGTGACTGGGGAAGGGATAGATCTCCTCGAGAGAGAAGGGTAAATAACCAGCAAACTTGGCGCCAAAGGAGAGTAACAAGGAAAGAAATGTTTACTGCTCTATTGAGAGCAGGGGTAGGTTTTGAAATGATAGATGGCATTCCAACCAATGAATTATACAGAATGTACAGAGATAAAGGACTTGATAACAGGAGAAATAGGGAAATAAGAACTGCTCCTGCAAGCCCACAAGCCACTCAGAGTGAAGGTGACCTTGTGTGATTAATGGATGAAAACTTGTACATTTGGGGAAAGGCTGGGAGGACAATCCTAGTCTCTATCTAGGATGGGATCCTCTTAGCTTAATTTTCCCATTGTGTTTCCTTGTACATCTGGGGAAAGGCTGAGAGGACAATCTTAGTCTCTATCTAGGGTGGGATCCTCTTGGCTTCCTCATTATGTTCCTTTTGAAAAGAAACATTTCCCACCTGAGTTTGGCTCTGATGTTGGATCTTTGCATAACTGAAATCTCAACCAAACTTGAGATGATTTTATTTGAAGAATAATAGTCTGTACTTGTCTACTCTTTCTGTCCTTTGTTTTGGCTAACGTTGTTGCTAGTTCTGTTTCCTTTAGGCTTAAGCACCCTGCACTTTCTGGTGACTGCCTAAGCACATAGCATTCTTGGAATTCCTGCCAGCTAGTTAAAGAACTGACCTTTGGAATGGGACTTTTTGGGGCAGGGCCATCTCTACATCCAATTTCAGCATGAAGGAGCTATGGAAAATGAGACCTTCACCCCCTACCCCAAGATTTTGAGCCCCAATCGTTCAAGGGGGGTGGGAATGATGAATGTTCTGTTTACTTATTTTGTGTTATCCTTGCTGTGTTGTTTTATTGTTATGATATTATTGATCCTATGTAATGGACACAAGGATCTAGGGGTGGACATTTGAATTATTAATAATTATTTTGGGATGATTGATTGAAGAGATTATCTTGCTGGGACCTAGGGGTGGATCACATTTGAATCGTAAACCAATATTTAGGAATGTCACCAAATGATATGTTTTGCTTTATTATGAATGATATGTTTTAGTTTCCTTTGTAATTGGATCACAATGTATGTTCTAGGATACATGGCTGATTAGATTATGTATCCTATAACAAGGGGTGGAGAAGTGTGTTGGCAACCAAAAATGGGCTCCTTAGCACTTAGTCAACAAGTGGCCTTGACTAGTTTGGCTTTTTCCCCTGAACTGAATGCTGTTTGTATGTTGGACTGGAGTAAGCTTGTCGGCCCCTTCACCTTGCTTCCCTTGCTTAAGCTGATGGAAAGAACCTGTGCTTTCCCGGTCAACCCCTTCACCTTGCTTAAGCAGATTGAAAGAACCTGTGCTTTCCCCGGCGTACCTTACACCCCCGCAGAAGCCGGATGGTTAAAAGCAGCTCCCGTTGGAGCCAGAGGCTGCTATAGCTACAGCCACAGCTATAGCTACAGCTACAGCCACAGCCACAGCCACAGCCGAAGCAGGAGCTGCCAGTAGCAGAGCTAACCTACGGGAGGAAGCTGAACAAAGACTTCAGGCCAGTGGGTAATCTTTTTACCATAGAGGGGGAAGCATGATTTTGCTTTACGCAATCATGCTTCTCTGTAGCCTCCTGGTTACTCTTTCAAGGCGTACTTATTAGGCCTGGAAGCTTTTGATCAATATATCAAAATGGGGTTGCTGGTTCATGGGTTGGTTACTGTGGAGCCTAAATATATGTTTTGATTCTTCTGCCTTCTACTTTGAGAGTTTCTTATATCCGGTGGTTCCGAACCTTTCAGACATGTTTATGATCCTCTTTGAGATTATAAACTCTGCCCTCCTAATACAGGAAGGCACTAGCACTAAAGGAGATTGGGGAAGATTTCTTGCAGAAAGTGGGATGAAACCTTGCTTAACACTGAAGGAATGTATGGAAGCCAAGAGGAAGAAATAAAGATGGAGATAATTCTCCCATAGGGGGCATCCAGTGAAAATACTCAGAGTAAGGAGATGGAGTATTTAGTGTAAGGAACAGCAATGAGGGCCAGTGTCACTATGTCACAGAGTACATGAGAATGAGTAAGGTGTATGAAGACTGGAAAGGGAAGGTCGTTGAATGCCAAACTTTGGGTTTTATATGTTAAAGTTGTGGGAAGACACTGTAGTTTATTAAGTAGGGGTACAGTATGGCAGCTGAGTGGAAGATGGACTACAATGGGGAAAGATTTGAATTAGTGACTGACTAGAAGGCTATTGCAACAGTTCGGACCTGAGGTGATTATGGCCTGTATCATTGTGTAAGGAAGAGAAGAGAGTCTATGTGAGAGATGTTCCCAAGGTAGAATCACTAGGACTTAGCAGCTGATTAGATATGAAGGTGAGAGTGAGGGAGGAATTATACCTAGGTTTTAGGTAACTGGGAGAATGATGATACGGGAAAAGGGAGGAGTATTTTGGAAAACAATAGCAGTGATGATGGTTGTAATACTAATGATAGCTAGTATTTATATAGTGCTTAATGGTTTGCAAAGTGCTTTATGTATGTTAACACACTTGATCTTTACAAGAAACATGTGAGTTAAAGTTTGAAGAGATTGGGGCATGATGAGATTAAGTTGCTTACTGTAAGGTGTGAAATCATCCAGTAAGCATTAAAAAAAGAAAGTAGAGTGGTAGTGCTTAGTAACTCCCCACCCCCTCCTCAAAAAGTATAGAAGCAGCCATTTTGTTGACTTGATAATAATATTAGAGAGAACTATTTTCTTCCTGGGATATATATCACCAAAATAACAAGCAACTTAAGACTTGTCAGAATAAATGAATGCTACCCATTTCTGGTGATTGAAGTGGAGGTAGATGAAATGACCAGAAGGGACCAAAAAGGGTTAAATAACAAGTTGTGATATTTTACATCTTGTACTACACACTAAACTTTCTTCATATCCATGAAGTCACATCACACCAGGTAGATAGTAACCTATACAGTCATTAATATCATCAGCCCTTTTGCTGGAAAACCATAGTAGTAGGTGGGAAACCTGGCACAAAGAAATTAATAACAGGGTACCTCTTTGCCTGAATAGACACCCATGAGGCATTATCATTATTTTTATTATAAATAATAATACACATAAAATTATCATCCAAAGGAATGGTCATTAAATGATCACCAAATCCTTAGTAACAGCATATTTAAATGGATATGACCCAATTGAATATGGGATAGATAATATATTTATGCTTTACCTCACAGAGTACAATAGTAATTTATTTATTTGTATTTATTTGGCCTGTGATTCATTTTGCAAACAGACTCCCCATCCAAGCTACATGGAGACAGCCTGTTAGTGTGAAAAGAACCCTAGAGTTGAATGAGAAGACCTGGGGTTTAACTCCTTGTTCTTCCACTTACTAGTTTTTTTGCTTTGGGAAACTCACTAACCTGTTTGGTTAAACATAATTGTAAGCCTTGTAAGACATGCCAAAGCTGGCATAGCTTTGAGAACCCAAGTTCATGTTGATGACTTAAGGAAGCACTGGAGTAGAGCTTTTGTGAGGAAAACCTTTATTTTAGTGTGCTAAAAATATGTATTCTCACGTTCTTTTATATCACCTTCCCACCCAATTCAGTTAGCAAAGTGCTCCCTAAAATGCTGAAGGTCTCCCATTGTTGTTAATAAGAGTATGAACCCAAATCACCATTAAGATTCTGATATGCATGAAACTAGTGTGTTCCTTCCAGTCCATTTTTTTTACTTGTTGATTCTTAATAATAGTAAAAAATCCTTTAAAACTTTTATTTATGAAAGTTTTTGGGAGATGAATGGTAGTCATTATTATGTTTCTGTATTTGTAATGCAGATACATATACAAAGAAAATTGTTTCAATCACTTAATAAGTAGTTATTCATTATCTATCATTCTCCAGGCCCTCTTCCAGAATCTAGGAGGATTGCAGAAGATTTACACGATATAGACCTTCCTTCATGGAATTGCAGTCCAGTGAGAGGGATAAGGTAGAACACATGAAAAGAGAATAGTCAACTGTGTGGTACTGACTAAATGTAGATTTCAAAAACAATAACAATCAGCCTAATACTTTTATAGTGCAATGTTGTTGTTATTGTTTAGTTGTTTTAGTTGGGTCTGACCCTTCATGACCCCATTTAGGGATTTCTTGGCAAAAGTAATGGAGTGGTTTGCCATTTCTTTCTCCAACTCATTTTACAAATGAAGAAACTGAAGCAAACAGGGTTAAGTGGTTTGCCTAGAGTCACACAGATAGTGTTGGAGACCAGATTTGAGCCCAGGAAGATGAGCCTTCCTTACTCCAGGTAAGGCACTCCAGGGTCTGGCACTCTATCTACTACTATACCTCAATGCCCCATGAAATGCATTACATTTTTCAAGACATTTTCCTCACAAAGAGTACTGGTGATGTAAGTTCTGTGGGAAGTATTTCCATGTTATGGATGATGAAATTGAGGTTTAGAGAAGTTAACTCAATTGTCTAAGTTATCGGAGTTAGAGTCTGATAGAATCAGGATTCAAGCACAAGGTTGCCTAGCTTATTCATTTTGGGTTGGGGAAGAGTACAATCAGGATGATGGTAACACAAGGTCAAATAGGAGGGATTAATTAGTGATTGACAGCTCCATTAAAGTTAGAGAGTAAGTGTGGTGAGTTTGGTGAGGGAATTATGGGAATTTGCATGAAAGAACATTGTAGTCAGAGAAACTGAGTGCTAAATTTTAAATGATTTCTTTTTAAATTGTGTTCAATTAGCAAATATTTAGTTTCTCTCCTTTCTATCCCCACTGGAAAAAAAAAGGAAAACAAAATCTTCTAACAGATGTGTAGAGAAAAGCAAACCAAATTCCCATATTAACCATGGCCAAAAATATATGGTTGATTCTACTCCTTTAGTTCACTACCTGACTGTCAGAAGCTGTGTAGCCTTCTTCATTACTGTTTCTCTGGAATCATGGATGGTCCTTATGCTGATTAGAGTTCTCAAGTCTTTCAATACATCAAATAAGGAATGGATGAACAAATTATGACATATGAATGTAATGGAATAATGTTGTACCATTAGAAATGGCAAAGGAAAGGTATGAAAGAAACCTGGAATTAGACTTTTGTAGTGACAAGGTCTGTTTGGTCATTCTGGTGCAGGAATAATATTGGGATGGATTCATCTCTCCTGAGAAGCCCATTATGATTCCATTAGTTATTAGTGTTCTCTCCTTCCTTAAATTGCCATAGTTAAGCTGCTTACAAATTGTATTTGCCTCAGCAGAATGTAAGCTTCTTAAGGAAGGAGACTTTAAAAAAAATCTTGTTTTTATATCCCCCAATGCCTAGCATCATTCAGCACAAAATTCATCTTAAATTGGATTGGATTGAATCAGATTAGCTTGGACTGAAGGTCTTTGGAATTACTGAAGTATAAGGAACTCTGAGATCAGAAATCTGAAGGGTCATCAACAAGGATGCTGAAGGCACTGAGAATAATGGTAGGAGATGAAATGGAGAAGAACAATGCACATATGGGCATTTTGTTCCATTTTTTAAGATTTGAAACTCTAAAGGATTACAAAAGAAGCACATCATTGAAGCTGGCATTTTCAGCTTAAATGAATGCTCTGTTTTATTTCTATCTGTGGATATAGCCTACTCAATTTCCCTTCTGGTTTATAAATCTGCTTTTACTTGCTTCCCATTTATAACTAAATGTCTGACAGAAGAAGTAGTCTCTGAGGCAATGCAAGTGCCTCTCACTATCTCAAATAAGAAGTAGTCCTTCTATTTCTATGTTTTGCTTTGTTTTACTTTTGAGGTGAACTCTTTCACTGAAAGTGGCAGTGGCTTTCTTCGAGTACCATCATCTCCCAGCATTTTCAATTCTTAGGAGATATAGTTGCTTAAAGTTTTGATCCATTGGAAGAGTTCACCTAAAATCCATCAAAATTAGTCACTTGTGAAGCTGAGTTTTCAAATTTGAAGAAAATTCAGTCTTTCAGAGAGTTTACATTAATAACAAGTTGAGATTTTTCAGTGCCTCACAATCCCCTTTGGCTTTGTTTTCCCAAATTACTGTTCACATCCCTGCATTGGAAACATAAATTTTGCGATCTTCCTCAAAGGGAGGAAGATGCTTGCTGAAAGGTGGAAACAGATAATGACTATGGTTGCTGACCTAATTTCTTTTTTTTTCTTTCCCTAATCATATTCTTCTCTAAATCCGATAAGTGCCATATGGCATGGTCGTTTGAGTTTAGATGGCCTCAAAATAGATTCCACTTTATCTTCAAAATGCTACTCTAAAGTAATTCTTTCCATTTATAACAAGGTTCACTTGTCACTATTTTTTACTATACAGGGAGGCTAGGGGTATATAGGAGATCAAACACATAGGTTACTTGTAACTCCTGGAACCAGTCCCCTTACTGATTTGGCATGCTACACTCTAAGGGAAAGCCTTGACATTTCATCAGCAACAAACCCAGGAGATTGAGTGATAAAGAAACTCTATACGTAGCTCTTAGAACTGACTCTAAAAATTGCTTCATTTTATGTGAGGGGTATAAGAGAGTGTGGTAATCCTCTTCCTCAGTCCCTATGGCTTTGAGTATTTGTGAAGGAGACAGTAAAAAGGATGTTAGTCACACTAGAACCTAAGGTTTTACTTTATTATTTTATACTAAAGCTCTAAAAGAAAGCATATATTTGAGAACACTCATCACTAGCTTTCTTAAAATCTTTTTTATTAAAGTGATGAGAAGATATCATATCACCAATAATTTGTTTAAATAATTTGGGGCAGAGTGAGGGGCTATTAAGAGTGAGTGTGTGTGTGTGTGTGTGTGTGTGTAGACATGCATGTGCGTTAGTAGAACTATAATGTGAATTGTAATGTTTCTTTGAAATAGAAAGTAGAGATAAAAGAAAATGGAGTATAAGAAGAATCATATTAACACTATTCTTCTCAGTAGAGATAATTTCCTCAGTGGAGATAGTTTTTCCACATTTGTTTGTTGTGTTCCAGCCCTTGGACCTGAGGTCATAGAAGTTTATCTCTGGGGAACGTATTAGTTCCTGGAGGCTCTGGGGCTAGCTTGGACATTGCATGAATTGCTTAGCAAAGATGCATTAAGATTTTCTACTTTCACTTACATGAACTGATACTGAGTGAAGTCAGCAGAACCAGGAGAACATTATACATAGTAACAGAAATATCATGCAGTGATCAGCTACGATAGACTTAGCTTTTCTAAACAACGCAATGATCCAAGATAATCCCAAAAGTCTCATGATTAAAAAATGCTAAGTATATACAGAAAAAGAACTGTGGAATCTGAATGCAGATCAAAGCATACTATTTTCACTTTTTTCTTTTTGCTTTTTTTATTTCTCATGGTTTTTCCCTTTTGTTCCCTTCTTTCACAAGATGATTAATATAAAGATATGTTTAACATAACTGTACATGTATAACCTATATCAGATTGCTTGATGTCTTGTAGAGGGGAGATGGAAAAAATTTAAAACTCAAAATCTTACCAAAATGAATGCTGAAAACTATCTTTATATGTAATTGGAAAAAAAATAAAATTCTACTAAGTAAAAAAAAAGATTTTATACTTCACTTTATCAACTTGCACACTGTGCTCTGGCCTCAACATCATGATGTCATTGATCCACTTTGAAAACAAAGGACATACAATAATTTTATTAATCATACTTACATACATATGCATATATGTATGTGGATTTATGTGTGTGCATATATATGGATACATAAAGCTATTGATCTATCTATCTAAATCTTTAAGCTTATGTATGTGCATCTATCTATGTATCTATGTATCTATCTTTCTGTCTGTCTGTCTATCTGACTATCTACCTATCTATCCATCTAGTCTTGTGGCAGTATGGAATAATGTATAGAAGCACTGCTTTGTAATCAGGAGAATCTGAGTTCAAGTCCTTATATAACACGTACACATATGACACATAATTTGGAGAGTGATGGAAGGATGCATGCTATGTGGAGAGGAAGAGCTACAGGCACATCAATAGCCTTGAATTAAAGGAACTTCATAGAAGTTCCTTTAGAACTTCAAATAGAATACTTTCCACTACTTCACAGAAGTAGTGGAAAAGATTCAGTGCTATATGCTTATCCCATGGAGACCAAAGGGACTTCTGCTAACCTCTGGTTAGTCCAAATAATAAAAGGTTTAAACTTGAAATTAAGTAAATAGTAAGAAGAACCTTACTGCTAAGATACCATCCATGACCTCCTTTTTGATTTTTACTCATGACCCTTTGAAATCAAGTTCATTGTTAACCATCTCTGTGAGAAAATATCTACACTTATGTTTTACAGTATATATGCTAACTCAATTTGTAGTGACATCACATAAAACACAATTAGGAACAACAGCTAAAGTATATAGCCCATAGGCAGTGTTCATGCAAAATGGCTGAAATAATCAGATTTTCTTTGAAAAATTCAAAAGCATGTAGTCTATAATATTAAATTTAAGCAACCAATAGATGATAAACTTCCAATTACCATTTTGGATGATAGTGCAAGCACAAAGGAAACATGAACTGTGAAAATCTAAAGACATCTCCATCACAAATATTTTGCCAGAATATTTGTGGCAAGCTGTGGTAGAGCTTTTTGAACTCATATTAGACTGATTTGCCATTGCCAAACACACTGTGCCCTGATCTCAACATCATGATGTCATTGATCCACTTTGGAAACAAAGGAGATAGAACAATTTTATTAATCATATATACACACATATGCATATATGTATATGGATTTGTGTGTGTGCATATATATGGACACATAAAGCTATTGATCTATCCATATCTATAAGCATATGTATGTGTATCTATCTATGTATCTATGTATCTATCTGTCTGTCTATCTATCTACCTATCTATCTATCTAGTCTTGTGGCAGTGTGGAATAATGTATAGAGGCACTGCTTTGTAATCAGGAGGATCTGGGTTCAAGTCCTTATATGATACATACACATATGACACATAATGTTATATCATTTGACTTTTCAAGGTCTTGGGCACCTTCCTAAGGCTATAAATTTCAGATGAGTTGCTAATCTTCATTAGTTCAATGACTTTTCACTGTTTGTGTTCCCTACATGGATGAAATCACAGGCAGGGACCAAAAATGGACAAAAAAAAAACTTACAAAATGTGATATAGTGACTCTTTCCAATTCCCAACTTAGAACAAATTTATCCTTATTGGAAAGTTTATTTTTTTCATATTCAATTTGTTCTTTTTCTTAATAACAAATTTCTGTAAAAAATTAAGATGATTGTATTTGTTCTACGTTGATCATCTTTCTTAATGAGATTCATATTCATTTCACAAAGCTAAGCCTACCGACCCACATGAAATAAATTAAAATATGGGAATGCATAATGTCTACACTATGATATTCAGTTGGATGAACATATCATTAAATTAATCTTTCATAGACACTACAGATAGACAATGTGCTGGTCTTAGAAAGGAATGGGAAGAAAATGCACTTCCAATGATGCCAAGTTTCTCCACAATCAAAAATAACAAGCCAACATGTAAAAAATAACAAAAATAACCTCTTTTAAATGATAATCTTCTTAGAGACAAATTGAGGCTGAAAATCATAGCATATTGTACTCAACAATGTATCACAATTATGGGGGAAACCAAAGGCAAAGGAGAGAAATATGGAGGGTGAAAGTACATTGCTGGGTGCTCCCAACTCTGACTTGTGAATGAGGGGAGCAAAAATGAATTCATCCAGAATATACATGATCAGAAATGAAAGTTGGCTACTGAGGGAGAGGCACGTCCCAGATACTATGCAATACTTGTAAATAATAATAAATAATATGACAACTGCTAGCATCTTAGGTGGAGTTTGCACAGAATGTTTATGAAAGGAGATGGAAAAGAGTTCCAGACTTATAAAGAGATAGAATCTTAGAATGTCAGAGTTCAAAGTGATCTCAGAGGCTATCTAGTCCAACATTTCACCTAAAATAATTTCCTTTGTAATATTATGTACAAGTAATAATTCAGCTCTATTTAGAGACCACTATTGAGAAGAAATTCGGCATGATTCACAAGCAGTCCATTACACTTTTTGACACCTCTAATTTTTTGGAAGTTGTTATTTACATTGAGAAAAAAATATGCCTCTCTGTCATTTCCATACCTTCACTTCTGGTTCTTCCTAGTTCAGCTAGATATGCTGCTTACTATTTTCATATCAATTTCTGTCTTGGGCTTAAATTCCCTATTACTCCTTTTTCTTTGTACTTTTGAAGTCCCAAGATAATTTCTCTAGCTGTAAAGAGCAGGTGGGAATTTAAGAATTGAATGGTTTTTCTTTTTATTGGTAATCCATTTCTCTTAGGCAGCTAAGTTGCACAATGGATAGATGCTGGGCCTGGAGTCAGGTAAATCTGAGTTCAATCTGGTCTTAGATACTTAAAATCTGTGTGGGCAAGTCACTTGATCTCTGTCCATCTCAGTTTTTTCAACTGTTAAATGGAAATAGTAATAGCACTTATTCCTCATAGTTGTTGTGAGGACAAAATGAGATGATATTTGTAAAGTATTCAATACAGGTATGACTCATGTGGCTTCTTAGGGGAACCATGGGAGAATAAATTGTACATATCTTTAATTGTAACAAAAATAGTGCTGATGACTGAAGCATACAACCAGGAAAGAAAAGAGGCTAGGTCAGCCACATAACACCAGTGAGGCGATATCAAATAGAAAGCTTTTGTACTCATCTAGTATATTACCTCATTTGATCCTCTTATCAGCATTCTGAGGTAAGTTCTATTATTGTTATCATTTGATAGAAGAGGAAAGTGAAGCTGAAATAGGGTCCATAAAGTGATTTCTCCAGGGTCACATACCTAGTGAGTGTCTGAAGCAGGATTGAACTCAGATCATAAGACATCAAGTCACAAGCACTTTATCCTTTGCAATTCATATCACATTATAAGATGAAGAAAGTTTGAGTAGTTAGGAGTTGACCTAAAAATTAGTTTGAGTTATTTTGTAGTCTTTTAAATTCTTTTTAGATTTTTTAATTTTAGGTTACAACACTCAGTTCTGCAAGTTTTTGAATTCCAAATTTCCTTCCCTTCCCTCCTCTCCCCCCTCCCCCAGAAGATGGCATGGAATCCCACATGTGTTTTACATATACCTTCTCATTAAACTTATTTACACAATTGTCAAGTTGTAAAGAAGAATTATGACCAATGGAATGAATCATAAGAAAGAGGAAACAAAACCAAAAGAGAAGAGAAAAAAAATGAGAGAGCAGATAGTTTGCCTCAATCTGCATCCAGACTCCATAATTCTTTCTCTGGATGTAGATAGTTCTTTCCTTCATGAGTTCTTTGGAGCTGTCTTTGAACTTTGTATTTCTGAGAAGAGCCAAGTCTATCAGTTAGTCATCACAGATACCGCATGTCTGTAATCATGTATAATGTTCTACTGGTTCTGCTCCCCTCATTTAGCATCATATCATGTAGGTCTTTCCACATTATTAGCTCTGACAGATTCCTGTCCTGGGCTCAGAGGCCTGGGGATAGCCAGTACTTCCACCCTGGCCTGCTTGGGTTTTTGTAGTCTTTAAGCTCAATATGCATCAAGAGTAGGATATCACAGTCGACAAAGCTTATGAAAAATTAAACTACAGTAAAGAAAGCATAATATTCAGGAATAAGGAGAGAATAGTACCCTTTGACCTGTGGTTGGTCCATGATTGGAATGATATGGTCAGTTCTGGCAATCACAGTTTAACAAGAATTTTGATAAGCTGTAGAATGTACAGAGGAGGGCAATGAGGATGATGAAGGGCCTTAAGTCCATGACTTATTAGGATCATTTGAGAAAGGACTGGTTAGGCTTAGCTTGGAGAAGAGAAACTTTACCAAAGATATCTTCAGGTATTTGAAGGTCTTTGATGAGGATTTTACTTCTTTAACCCACAACAGAAGAAGAATGTCCTCTACAATGAAGCTGATGAGGGATCACGCTACCTTTTCCCAACAACCTGTGATGAGGGGGGATCTGCTGTCTCTTGAGGCTGATCATTTCACTTTTGAACAAATTTAACTGTGACGGATTCATTGTGTACATTGAGCTATTCTCAGTTATACCTTCAAAAACTAATTAGAAAGTATATGTGAAAATGCTATTCTTTCTTGTTGCAGAACATGGGCAAGTGGTCAAAAAGTAGTCAAAAATCCGAAGGGCTGTGAATACTTATAATTTTTTTAAAATTTTTAATTAGTATTTTATTTTTCCTCAGTTATATGCAAAAACAATTCTTTTTCTTTTTTATTAAACTTTTTTTGTTTTTAGTTTACAACACTCAGTTCCACAAGTTTTGGGGTTCCAACTTTTCTCTCTCCCACTCCCCCTCCTAAACCCCCAAGAAAGTATGTAAACCAATGTAGGTTCAAAATATACCTTCACCTTGAAATTATTTACATAATAGTCCAGTTGTAATGAAGAAGTATAACCAATGGAATGAATCATGAGAAAGGAGAAACAAAACCAAAAAAAAAAAAAAGAAAAGAAAAGAAAAAAAGAGAGAGAGCAAAAAGTTTGCCTCAATCTGCATTCAGATTCCATAATTCTTTCTCTGGATGTGCATACCTTTCTCCATCATGAGTCTTTGGGAGATGTTTTTGAACCTTGAATTGATGAGATGAGTCAACTCAATCAAAGTCAGTCCTTACAGATACCATGTGTCTGTAACCGTGTACAATGATCTCCTGGTTCTGCTCCCCTAACTCAGCATCATTTCCTTTAAGTCCTTCCAGGTTATAAAGAAGTCTGCTCCTCATTTCATACAGCACGATAGTATTCCATTACATTCATATACCACAGTTTGTTTAGCCATTCCCCAATTGATGGGCATCCCCTTGATTTGCAATTCTTTGCCACCACAAAAGAAGCTGCTGTAAATATTTTTGTACATATGGGTTCCTTTCCCACTTGTATGATCTCTTTGAGATACAGCCCTAGATATGGTATTGTTGGGTCAAAGGGCATGAATATTTTTATAGCCCTTTGGGCATAGTTCCAAATTGCTCTCCAGAATGGCTAGATCAGTTCACAACTCCACCAACAATGTAATATTATTCCAATTTTCCCACATCCTCTCCAGCATTTATCATTTTCCTGTTTTGTCATGTTTGCCAATCTGACAGGAGAGATGCGTTACCTGAGTTTTTTGATTTGCATTTCTCTGATCAATAGTGATTTAGCGCGTTTTTCATATGCCTATAGATATCTTTAATTTCTTCCTCTGAAAACTGCCTGTTCATATCCTTTGACCATTTATAAATTGTGGAATGTGTTGCATTCCTATAAATTTGGCTCAGTTCCCTCTATATTTTAGATATGAGGTTTTTATCACAGACACTGGTTGTAAAAATTTTCTCCCAATTTTTTGCTTCCCTCCTTATCTTGGTTGCATTGGCTTTATACAAAACCTTTTCAATTTAGCATAATCAAAATTATCCATTTTGCATTTTGTAATGCTCTCTATCTCTTGTTTGGTCATGAATTCTTTGATTTCCCATAAATCTGACAGGTAAACTATTCCTTGCTCTCCCAAATTACTTATAGTATCAGCCTTTATTCCTAAATCATGAACCCATTTTCACTTTATTTTGGTAAATGGGGTAAGATATTGGTCTATGCCCAGTTTTTACCATACCATTTCTCAATTTTCCCAGCAGTTTTTTTTTTTTGTGAAATCATGAATTCTTAGCCCAGATGCTGGATTCTTTGGGTTTATTGAAGAGTAGATTGCTATAGTCATTGACTACTGCATCTTGTGTACCTAACCTATTTCACTGATCCACCACTCTATTTCTTCACCAGTACCAAGTAGTTTTGATGACTGCTGTTTTATAGTACAGCTTAATATCTGGTATGGCTAGGCTACCTTCCCTGGCATTTCTATTCCTTAATGTCCTTGATATACTGGACTTTTAATTCTTCCAGATGGATTTTGTTATTATTTTATCCAGCTCTGTAAAATAATTTTTGGTAGTTTGTTTGTTATGGCACTGAATAAGTAAATTAATTTAGTTAAAATTGTCATTTTCATTATATTAGTTCAGCCTAACCATGAGCAACTAATGTTTTTCCATTTATTCAGATGTGACTTTATTTGTGTGAAAAGTGTTTTGTAATTGTATTCACATAGGCCCTGGGTTTGTCTTGGCAGGGAGACTCCCAAATATTTTATAGTGTCTACAGTAACTATAAATGGAGTTTTTCTTTCTATCTCTTGCTGCTGGGCTTTGTTAGTAATATACAGGAATGCTGAGGATTTATGTGGGTTTATTTTATATCCTGCAACTCTGCTAAAGTTATTTCAAGTAGTTTTTTACTTGATTCTTTAGGATTCTCCAAGTAAATCGTCATATCATCTGCAAAGAATGGTAACTTAATTTCTTCTTTGCTTATTCTAATTCCTTCAATTGTTTTTTCCTCACTTATTGCTAAAGCTAATATTTCTAGTAACAAATTGAATAATAGGGGTGACAATGGACATCCTTGTTTCACCCCTGATCTTACTGGAAATGCGTCTAGCTTATCCCCATTACATATAATGCTTGCTGATGGTTTTAGGCAGATTCTACTTACAATTTTAAGGCAGACTCCATTAATCTCTATGCTTTCTAGTGTTTGTAATAGGAATGAGTATTGTATTTTGTCAAAAGCTTTTTCTGCATCTATTCAGATAATTATATAGTTTTTGCTAGTTTTGTTGTTGATATGATCAATTATGCTGATAGTTTTCCTAATATTGAACCAGCCTTGCATTCCTGGAATAAATCCTACCTGGTCGTAGTGTATTATTCTCATGATAAGTTGCTGCGTTGTTTTTGCTAATGTTTTATTTAAATTTTTCGCATCAATAATCATTAGGGAAATTGGTCTATAATTTTCTTTCCCTGTTTTGACTCTTCCTCGTTTAGGCATTAGTACCACATTTGTGTCATATAAAAGAATTTCATAGGACTCCACCTATTTTCCCAAATAATCTATAAAATGGAAATTATTTGTTCTTTAAATGTTTGGTAGAATTCCCATGTAAAATCATCTGACCCTGGAGATTTTTTCCTAGGGAATTCATTGATAGCTTTCTCAATTTCTTTTTCTGAGATGGGGTTATTTAGAAATTTTACTTCCTCTTCTGTTAACCTGGGCAATTCACATTTTTATAAATATTCATCCATTTCCTTCAGGTTGTCATATTTTGGGCATACAATTGGGCAAAATAATTCCTAATTATTGTTTTAATTTCTTTGTCATTGGAGGAGAATTCACCCTTTTTATTTTTGATACTGGTAATTTGGTTTTCTTCTTTCATTTTTTAATCAAATTAACAAAGGCTTATTGATTTTATTTTATTTCTTTTTGTAAAGCCAGCTCTTAGTTTGATTTATTAGTTCAGTAGTTTTTCTTGATTTCAATTTCATTAATTTCTCCTTTGGTTTTCAGTATTTCTGATTTGGTATTCAATTGAGCATTTTCAATTTGTTCTTTTTTTAGCTTTTCCAGTTGCATGCCCAATTCATTGATCTTTTTTCTGTTTTATTCATGTGAGAAACGTGGTTTTGGGGATCACTGGAATTCCTAGGCAGGGCCAAAGTCCTGAGGAAGAACCTTGTGATAATCCCTAGGGAAGGCTGTACAGACCACAGGACTCCCAGAGGAAGACCAAGTGGTAGCCATCCCTTAATCTGTGGGGATCACAGGGCCTCCTAGGGGTCAGACCCTAAGGAAGACCCAAGTGATGGCCCCTTAGGACGGCGATAAGATCACAAGGCTCCCGAGACAGGGCCAGAAGTCCCAAGTGATGTCCCCTTAAGAAGGCTGTGCAGACAGACCACAGGGTTCCCCAAGGGAATCCAGAGTGGTAGCCCTCTTAACACTGCAGTGGGGATCACAGGACACCCCAAGACAAGATCCAGGAGTAAGCCCGGCAGACAAGATCCAGGAGTAAGCCCGGAGAGCTTCCACTGCCTCTTGCTTCCCTTCACTTGACCCTAGGAAAATCCATGTGATTTGCCCATTCACACCCAAAGAACTCAGGACCAGAGTGGGCAGAGGAAGGCATTTTATTATGCTCCCCGAGAGAGCAGGTGTGGTGCTCACGGGAACACTCACACTGATACAGCTGCAGGAGCAGGGGTAACCATTCCTTCCACTCCTGCTAGAGTCATGGTTAGTTTACAATCTTTGTTTTTTTACATAGTTTCCCTAGGTTATACAGTTTATATCAATAGGATAATAAGGATACAGAAGCAAAAGTGAAGTTAATTAGATTTTCCTTGTCTTAGTTTAGGATTAAACTATATTCTTTTACTTCCCCTACTTTCCCTCTTTAACATATGCAAATTATGCAAATCAGTAGGCCTGGATTCTTGACCAAGACCAGACCCCAGATAAGCTTGAACAGGTTCAAGTGGATTTGATCTCTCTAATTCCCTAGACTGTCTTCTCAAAAAGTATGCACACATCTCACCTGACCAACCTTGAGGCCTGGTCTCTGCTAAAGCTGGGGTGGGGGAGGGCAGGGAAGCACACCTTTAGCTCTGTGGAAACAAAACTCCTCCTCCCATTTCTTACATTCATGTAAGCATTTAGAGATATAAAACTTCCCTTAAGAACTGCTTTTGCTGCATCCCATAAGTTTTGGTATGTTGTCTCATTATTGTCATCCTCTCGAATGAAATTATTAATTGTTTCTATGATTTGTTCTTTGACCCACTCATTCTTTAGGATTAGATTATTTAGTTTCCAATTAATTTTTAGTTTATCTTTCCATGGTCCTTTATTAGAAATAAGTTTAATTGCATCATGATCTGAAAAGGATGCATTAACTATTTCTGCCTTTCTGCACTGGTGCAAAAACAATTCTTAACCTTAGTTTTTAAAACTTTGCATTCCAAATTCTCTCCCTTCCTCCCTTCCCCCTCCCCATCGAGAAGACAAGCAATTCCATATAAGTTATAGTTATGTAGTCATGCAAAATATATATGTAATAGTCTTGTTGTGAAAGAAAATATAGACAAGAAAAAAAAACCTCAAGAAAAATAAAGTAAAAAAAGTGTGCATCAATCTGTATTCAGACACCATCAGTTCTTAATCTGGGGATGGATCACATTTTTCATCATAAGTCCTTCAGAGTTGTCTTGGATCATTTTATTGCTGAGAATAGCTAAGCCATTTGTGGCTCATTATCTTACAATATTGTTGTTATTTTGTACACAGTACATTTCACTTTTCATCAGCCCATGAATATCTTTCCAGGTGTTTTGTGAGACCATCCTGCTTATCATTTCTTACAGTACAACAGTTTTCCATCATAATCAAATATCACAATTTGTTCAGCCATTCTCCAATTGATGGGCATCCCCTCATCTAACCCTTTACCATAAGAAATAAGCTACTATAAATATTTTTGTACATACAGGTCCTTTTCTGTTCTGCTTTTCAAAAATCTCTTTTGAGATACAGACCTAGTAGTAGTATTGCTAGGTCAAAGGGTACACATGCTTTTATAGCCCTATGAGCATAGTTCCAAGTGGTTCTATGGAATGGTTGAATCAGTTCACAACTCCACCAACAATGCACTAATGTCTCATTTTCCTTACATTCCCTCCTACATTTTTCATTTACCTTTTCTGCCCTATTAGCCAATCTAATAGATATGAGGTGGTACCTCGGAATTGTTTTAATTGGCATTTCTTTAATCAATGGTGAGCTAGATTTTTTTTTCATATGGCTATATATAGCTCTGATTACTTCATCTGAAAACTGATCATATCTTTTAAACATTTATCAATTGGCGAATGGATCTTATTTTTATAAATTTGACTCAGTTCTCTAATGTTTTAAGAAATGAGGCCTTTATCAGGGAAACTCGTTCAAAATTTTCTTTTCACAGTTACTATTTCAATCTGTATTTCCCTCCATCTATTCCTCCTGCCATTTATTCTGTTCTCTCTCCTTTGACCCTGTCCATCCTCAAAAGTGTTTTATTTCTGACTACCCTCTCTCCCAACTTGTCCTCCCTTCTATAATCCCACACTTGTCTTATACCCCTTCTCCTCCTACTTTCCTGTCGGCTAAGTAAGATAGATTTCTATACCCAATTGAGTGTTTATGTTATGCCCTCTTTGGGCCAAATCTTATGAGATTAAGGTTCACATAGTCTCTCTCATCTTCCCCCTCTTTTACCATTTGACTGAGTCAGTTTTTAAGGTGTTATTTTCTTCAATATTTTTGCGTCTCCTTTACCAAGCCAGTGATTTGGTTTTTTTTCATAATTTTCTTGCATCACTCTCATTTCTCTTCCCTATTTTTCCTCTACCTCTCTTACTTGATATTCAAAATCCTTTTGGAGCTCTTCCATGGCCTGAGAGCAATTCATATTTTTCTTGGAGGCTTTGGATGTAGGAGCTTTGATTTTTTGTCTTCTTCTGCATGTGTGTGTGTGTTGATCTTCCTTTTCACCATACTACCTTTCAACAGAGTCTTTCCATTGTTTGCTCATTTCCCCAGCTTATTAGTTGACTTTTAACTCTTTGTTAAAGTGTAGCTCTATTTCCAGGGTGGATGGTGCACTGTCCCAAGTGTTAGGGGTTTTGTGCAGCTGTTTTCAGAGATACTTCTAGGGACCAGTTCTTCCAAGGTGGTATGATTTAAGAAGAGGTGTTTACTGTTTTCCTGGTCTGTACTCTGGTTTGTGAGTAACCACGAGCCCTCTTTTCTGCCCTAAAACTGTGAGGACAGTTCCCCCTCCAGCGCTGCCTTAAGCTCTGCTTTGCTAGTGTTCTTCCTTGCTCTGGCACTGCTTCCCAGGACTGCCACCCAAATCCAATATGTGGAAAGCAATAAAATTCTGTCTCAGTGTTAGTAAAAAAAAAAAAAAGAAGACCCCTGTAATCTCCTTCTGACCAGTTGTTCAACCCCCTTACCATCTGTGGGCTGAGAGCTCCAGAAGCAGCCACCCCTGCTGATTCAGTGACTCCCAAAGTCTGTTCCTAGTTTGCTGCTGTCTGGTCTGTGCTGGACTGTGCTCCTCTCTCACCCTGGTGCAACAGACATTTCCTGCCAACCTTCCAAGTCATCTTGGGCTGGAAAATTGTTTTACTCCATCTTTTTTGTAAGTCCTGCTGCTCTAAAATTTGTTTAGATTCATTTTTAAAGGTATTTGGGGTGGAGTTGGGAGAAAGTTCAGGTGAATCCCTATCTTAACTCTGCCATCTTTCTCTGGCTCCTCTACCAATACTTGTGCAAAACTTCTGAGTCCATGTTTCCACCTAAGTTAAACTTGTTTATCAGAGGACCTTTTTTTAAAGGAGCCAAATTCATTCACCTTCCAGAGTTATTTCCTGTTTTATGAAACACCAGGTAGAGTCAAGGAAAAAGAAGGAAGGGGAGAGGGGCATAAATAGATTAGGAAAAAGGTCTCTGGTCACATCTGTACACAAACACAACTCTGCCTTCAGAAATGCCTAGGCACTAGCAGCTCCAGTCATTTTATCCCCAATCAACCATAGCTTGACAACCCACCTATATCCCACTGGCTATTCATATAAATCCACACACACAGGCACTAGGAGTACTCTCTCTCTCTCTCTCTCTCTCTCTCTCTCTCTCTCTCTCTCTCTCTGTCTATGTGCCCCATCTGGAGACCAATGCCAATGAGAATCAGTCTAACCTGTTTTCCTTGCATTTATGTTTTATAACACACCAACAAAGAACAAGGCAGCAATGCAGCAATGTATTCACTGGAGACACTAGGCCCTCTGGGAGCATACTCATTTAGATCAATGTAAGGGCATGACCAGGAAACATGAATGTTCCTGACATGTCAGTTGTTGTTTTATGTATAATCATGTTCCCCATGTGTTCCTTTCTTATCTGATCTCTACATTTACCCACTCTTGACAGATGGTGTGTGTATTTGTGGAAGAGTGCACCTCAGATCTATGGGAGAAATATCCCATGGGAATATCCCTTCTTACTATGACATTTCTTAAATGACTTTGTTTTGAACTAATTGATTCCTCTGGCTGACTACTAAAACAAACAAACAAACAAAAAGAAATGCAAAGGGTTCCCAAAATCTTAGGACAGTTTAAAGCTATTAAAGCTTAATTAATAAAACTTCAAGCTTTACTAGCTTAAAATTTCACTAAGAATTCTGAGACATTCTGTATATTGGTATGACTTGTAGACTATGGTTCTGAGGGGAAACCCATACAAAGAATTCTTTGAACTTGAAGTAATTAATTTGGGAGCACCACATGTGATAGGGAAGTGTTCCAGTAAGTGAACAAACCATATGTAATTGAGCATGCTTGAAGCAAATAGAACAGAAGAAGTTTCTAGCTTCTCTTCTTATGTAATATGTTTCTCTACTTGTCACTAACTATGCAATAGCTAAAAATTAAGGGGCAGACTCCCCAGTGTCTCTGAGAAGAGAGAAGAGCTGAAAGGTGTACTGATATTATAATGATTGCTCTCTTCAATCAATCCAGATAAGACATAAAGACAGGGAATCTGGACAGTTAGCAAAAGCTGTGTTCTCAAGCTTGGGATATATGCTTGATTGTTATAGACAGGTCCTATTAATATACAACCTTGGGCAGTAATGGACAGGTAGTGATTTTGTTCATGTATTAAGATGTAATTGATATAGATTTTGAGTACTTTGAATTATGAAGCATTATACTGTGCTTAGATTCTGTTTACAGAGAAGACTACAGCAGCTATTATACATTTCAGTTGAACTACTGCTAAAAGTGAACTGTGACATTAAAATGAAAATTGAATTATTGCCTGATTTATGAGCGGAATGGATCACTGACCAGGACGTGGAGAGTACTTCACACATGAAAACATTTGGAACCAGTTATAAATTTCAAAATCACTTTTCTCCTCAGAAGTGATCCCATTACTAGTTTACAAAACTTGCCTCTGGCATGGTACCTGATACTCCTATATACAGGTGGGTTCATGAAGTTGAAAAATAATTTCTAAATTATATATTTATTCCATAAATTTCCAGTGGCTCTCACAGTCAGAAAGATCAGAAGGACTCAGTATGAAGACGAGATTAGCTCTTTACTTTTGGTGTCTTTCCAGTACACCTGCAAAGCAAACATTCACTTGGGATATACATTTTAATTAGTTGAAAATATGTGAGCATATACTCTGAACAAATTTCACTGAACCTTACATTAATTTGTAATTTATTATATTTATCAAGTTGTTTGGTTTTATTTTGTGATTTCCTATCTGAAAATATAAGAAGTATTGTAGTGTAGTAGATAGAGTACTGGACCTGGAAGGTGGAAGACCTGGATTCAAATCCCACCTGCCCCTTACTAAGTGAGTAACCACATGCAAGCCTTTCCAGTCTTCACTTTCTTCATTCTTTAAATATGGCTAATACTAACTATAGTCTTTACCTTACAGGCTTGTTGAAAGTCAACTATCAACAAACACTTAGTAAGTGTTTACTGTTTGTCAGATATTGTAATAAACTCTAGAGATATGAAAATAGATAAAAAAACTCTTGCTTTAAATAATGTACTTTGTATCACTTGTCCCCCCCCAAAAAATTATTAATAACACACTGATGCCTAATTGCATACAATGTGTGTTCTTCCATTCTCTTTAGAGTCATTTACCATCTTATTTCTTCCAAGATCATGGTATTCCATGATTTATGGTATTATGGCAGCAAGGAGACCCAGTGGATACTGGGGTCTAGAGTCAGGAAGACCTGAGTTCAAATCTGGCCTCAGATATATATTAATTGTGTGATCTTGGGAAAATCACTTACCCTTTATTTGCCTCATTTTCCTCATCTGCAAAATGTGGATAATAACAGTATCTACCTCCCAGGGTGGTTGTGAGGATTACATGAGCTCTTTGTAAAGTGCTTAGCCAAGTGCCCATTACATAGTAGGTACAATATAAATACTATCTATCATGATGATGATGATGATGGTGATCATCATCATCATCATATTTATCATTGTCATCATCATTCTCATAAAGCATTACCAGTGAAATATATTCATTTTAAAGAGATTACTTTTCAGACACTGAGAGCATTATAAAATTTTCTCCAAACCAAATCAACTTGACTCCCTTTTGTCCACTTCAGTGACTAACTCATTGCCTATTTGCTACAACTTTTGAAGCTACAGATATTTGATGGATAAACTTGATGACTTGTTTACCCAGTGGAATGTAAATATGGGCAACATGCAACATCATCTTAAAGTCAGAAGTAATCTCAGAAGTGTTTTTGGTCCAACCTATACCTGAAAAGGAATACTACCTACAATCTTCCTGAGTAGTCATCTAATCTGCTTGACAGACTTCAATGAAAGAGAATCCATTACTTCCTAAGGAAATTCAATCCATTTTTTAAGCATCTCTAATTGTTAGAAAATTTTTCCTTACATCAAGTTGAAATCTATCATCTTCTATCCACTCCTTCAAGTTCTCCCATAGATGGCTAAGTAAATGACACATTGCTGATAGCTTCTGTTTAGGGTCACCTCCCATTTAAAGTGAACTTATCTTATATGGACATACTTATTTCATATTTTATTCCACATTAGAATGTGAATTCTTTCAGGGCAAAGATTCTGTTTTTGCCTTTTTTTGTATACTCAGTGTTTAGCAAAGTATCTGGCATATAGTCAAGTCAAGTCAAAGGACTTATTAAGCACCTACTGTGACCTGGGCACAGTGCTAACTTCTATTCACACAAAGAAAGGCAAAAAAGCTATCCCTGCTCTAAAGGACATTACAGTTTAATGGGTAAACACATAACAAATGCTCTTGACTGACTGAATGGTTCATTCATGGTTTTTTCACTGAGCATGTGAGCATAGTTAAAAGTCATTCTTCTTTTAGTTCTTCAAATAACGGAAAGCCGTCATCATATCTACTCCAAAGCTCTCTCTTCTTGTGGCTAAATACTCTAAGCTCCCTAGTATTTCAATTGAATGACATATAAAATTGATTTTTACCATGCTGATTGCCTCCCACCTTTTCAATGGCCTTCTTAAAATGTGGCTCCTAGAACAGAAGACCGTACTCTGGTCTAATCAAGACGTGTTTCAAAAATACTATCACTTTCTTAGACTTGGATATTAGTCCTTGTTAGCTTTCTTTGGTTTCTATGCAAACAAAATTTCCAAATTTTGGCCATACCACTCTTATATTATATTTATGCAGCTTATTGTTAATCCCAAGTATATGACTTAGCATTTATTCCTTGTAAATTCAGTTTTATTATATGTTGTCCATCATTCTTTCTTGTTAAGATCATTTTTGGTGAATCTATAATCAAATATCCATCCCAATGTTTTGTTATCCACAAATTATGATGTGTGTCATCTATTCCTTCATCAAATCAACTGATAAAATTCCCTGAGTAAATTCCTCGAGGCCAGAGCCTAATGTTAGTTATATTTTATTTCCCAACATCTGTATCAGTAAAGCAAGATTCACAATATCGATGGTGACCATGAAATGCCTGCATAGTTCTGTAAAGCAGAATACGAGACTCTCCATGTAGAAGGCAAAAGAAGTAAAACATTTATTCAGACACCAGAAGATCAAATCCCAAAACCAATAATTCCAATTCAACATAGCAACAATTGTATCCCAAAACCAGTGAGTCCACTTCAATGTAACAGCAAGGAAATTACAACACAATATCGCAGCAATATCATAACCTTCCCCTCTGCTTTGGCCTTCCAGTAAACACTCACAAATCCTATCTGTCTGTTTGCCTATGTCCTCTCCTTCTACAATTCTGAGAGCTTGCAGTTCTCTCTCTCCTAGCAGTTCTCTCTCTCTGTCTCTCTAGTTCTCTCTCTTTCTTTCCATCTCTCTGTCTCATCCCTTCCAGTTCTCTCTGAGTTTAATGGCTACCCTCAGGTTATATAACCTTCTTAGGGCCCAAGGGCTTCACACCTAATCAGCAAAAGGGTGTGGGCTTGGGGCCTAACACTTAGCTAGTAAAAGTGGGTCTGGGGCTCATAACTAGTTAGTAGGGCCTTCCTATAAACAACTCTACCCTAATCAAGATTCCATTGACTAGCTCCACCTGAGGCCTATTAAAGGATCAGTGGGCAGGGAAGATCTTTAATCAAATTAACACCACAATGTCTAGTTTGGTGCCTTGTACATAATAAGTGGCTTTTAATTTCTTTTTGGATTGGATGTTATGTAGCCCAGGGCTAAGAATAATTCCCTGGAGCATAAAACCTTCTTCCATATTGACATTAATTCCTATTCTTTGTTTCTAGATATTCAATAATTATAATGTATCCAAATATACTATTATTATCCTATATCTCTCTATCTTGCCCACAAGGAAAACCTCCGAGATGTGATTAACTATGTTGCTGAAATGTAGGTAGATTAGGCAGAGTTAAAACAACTGGTTAGCACTGAATAGACAAAATATTCAGTTAATTCATTACAGTGTTTAGATTGTAGATTCTCCCCAAGGACCCCAATAAGAATATGTACATAAATATAATTGTAGTGTTTTATTTGTTTATTTAATTTTTAATGCTAAGAGTTTGGTTCTTTCCTCTCTGGCCAAGTCTGTCTAGAAAGTACTGATTTTGAGTTCTATCAAGAGGAATTTCTGTGAGAATATCTCTACCCCCCCCTCCCCAAACTAAGTGTATTGGAAAGAACATTATTCTTTAGAGTCAATACTTGGCTTAAGGACTTGTTTCCATCCTTACTATCTGTGAAGCTATGGTTAACTGATATAACCTCAATGTGTTTCAGTTTCCTTATCACTAAAATTGGGAAAATACCATTACATATGAGAAGATTGTGTTATAATGTGATTAATAGATATCAGACACTGATTATTAGCAGAGTATTGGAAAGGTTTTCATCTAAAGTACATGTTGATTTTAAATTTTCATTT
Source organism: Trichosurus vulpecula (assembly GCF_011100635.1). NCBI lineage: Eukaryota > Metazoa > Chordata > Mammalia > Diprotodontia > Phalangeridae > Trichosurus > Trichosurus vulpecula. The sequence continues at coordinate 133,513,164 of NC_050573.1, read as the reverse complement.
TAGATAAACCATCTAGTATAAACCACCAAGGAGGGACCATTTAGTAAATTTATACACACATAAATCACTTAAGTGATAATTTTTTTTGAAGTTATTGCTATGTATGACATAAGGGTAAAGGAAAGAAATAAGATTTTGTAAATACATAACTTACTTGGCTAAAAGATCCATATTTTCTGCATCAATTCTATTTAGAAATTTTTTTTAACTATATACATATGCTCATTGTAAGAACCATGAGTGAGCTATTCAGTCAACAAGAATTAAGGGTTTATTGTATGACAGGCACTGGGTTAAGTGTTGGGGATACAAAGAAAAACAAAAGCATTGTCACTGCCCTGAAGAAGCTCAAATTTTAATGAGGAAGAAAACATGCAAATGATGAGGAACAAAAAAATATATATCATGTAATTAGAGAGTTAACTTCAGAAGGGAAGTGATAGCATTGTGGGGGGAGGGTCAAGGGTTGGGCCAGAAAGACCTCTTGTAGAAGGTAGGATTTGAGATGCTTTGAAGGACATCTGGGAAGCCAGGTGGAGGTGAGAAGGGAGAGAGTTCGAGGGAATGGAAACAGCTTTTGAAAAGGCATGGAGTAGGGACCTGGAGTGTCCTGTACAAAAATTAGCAAGAAGACCAGCATTGCTGGAACATAACTGGATTTAATCAGTCATTTTCTGCCAAAGTGATGAAATCAGATGAAAATTCCTGGGTTCTTATCAATCATATACCAGGTGAACAAAACCCAGAGAATTGTATTTTCTAAAAGAGAGTTGGAATGTTTCTCTATGGGGTCCTATGACCAGGTTCCTTATCTTTGTGAAGAGTATAGATGTTAAGAATATTTACACTTTATTTCTTGGTCTCTAAATTATATACATACACACACATATACACACATATGCTTACACACACACATATATGTATATGCACACACATATACGTGTGTATATATCTTTCTATCTATATATGTATATCTATGTACATATACATATATATATATATATATATAATATTTTATTTTTCCCCAATTTTTCCCTAATTCCCCATGTAAAAATAATTTTAAACATTTTTTGGTTGTTTTGTCTTGAGTTCCAGATTCTATCCCTCCCCCAGTAAGTGGACAGATACCAGGTATACATGTATAACCATGTGAAACATTTCCATATTAGTCATTTTGTACAAGAAGACTCCAATGAAAAAGAATGAAAGAAAGAAAGTGAAAAATAGCATGCTTCATTCTGTATTCTGACAATCAGTACTTTCTCTGGAGGTGGATATTCAACCTTACTCCTTTGGGATTGTCTTGGATCATTGTATTGCAAAGAAGAGCTAAGTCATTCACAATAATTCATTGAAGAATATTGCTGTTACTGTGCACAATGTTCTCCTGGTTCTGTTCACTTTACTATGCATCAGTTCATGTAAATCTTTCCAGGTTTTTTTGAAATCATCCTGCTTGTCATTTCTTATAGCATGATACTATTCCATCACAATTATATACCACAGCTTGTCTAGCCATTCCTCAATTAATCAACATCACTTCAATTTCTAATTTTTAGCCACCATGAAAGAGCTGCTATAAATATTTTTGTACATATATGTCCTTTTCCCTTTTTTCATATCTTTTGAATATAAACCTAGCAGGGGTATTGCTGGATCAAAGGGTATGAACAGTTTCATAGCCCTTTGAGCAAAGTCCCAACTTGCTCTCTAGAATGGTTGGATTAGTTCACAAATCCACAAACAGTGCATTAGTGTCCCAGTTTTCCTACATGCCCTCCAATATTTGTAATTTTTCTTTTTTTTGTTGTCATAATAGCCAATCTGATAGGTATGAGGTACTACCTCAGAGTTGTTTTAATTTGCAATTTTTTAATCAATAATGATTCAGAGCATTTTTTCTTATGACTATAGATAGCTTTGATTTCTTCATCTGAAAACTGCCTATTCATATCTTTTGATTTTTTTTTATCAATTGAGGATTGATTTGTATTTTTAGAAATTTTACTCAGTTCTTTATATATTTGAGAAATGAGGCCTTTGTCATGGAAACTTGTAGCAAAAATTTCCCCTAATTTTCTGCTTTCTTTTTAATTTTGGTTACATTGGTTTTGTTTGTGTAAAATCTTTTTAATTTTATATAATCAAAGTTATGTATTTTACATTTTTAATGCTCTCCACATTTTCTTTGATTACAAATTCTTCCCTTATCCATCAATCTGACAAATACACTATCCCATGCTCTCCTAATTTGCTTATGGTATCACCCTATATGTGTAAATCATGTATCCATTTTGATCTTATCTTGGTATACAGTGTGAGATGTTGGTTTATATCTAGTTTCTGCTCTATTGTTTTCCAGTTTTCCACATTTTCTTTGATTACAAATTCTTCCCTTATCCATCAATCTGACAAATACACTATCCCATGCTCTCCTAATTTGCTTATGGTATCACCCTATATGTGTAAATCATGTATCCATTTTGATCTTATCTTGGTATACAGTGTGAGATGTTGGTTTATATCTAGTTTCTGCTCTATTGTTTTCCAGTTTTTGGTCTCTAAATTCTTAAGTACATCTCTATCATTTTTATTGGGCATGTCTGCATTCACTTTGTGTCAAACAAAATCTAATGGTGAGTGCTCACCTGTAATGAATGAAACTATGACTGCATCTCCATCACTTTTTCTTACTTTCCAGGTGTTTTGTTTCTATCTCATTTATGAGATACAGTTCATATTTCTTTCTTCACTGGAGTACAATTTCTGTTTCCTTCAGTGTTTTTAATGTGAAGTTTTTCATTAAAAATATTGAATTGCCAGAGCTAAAGGGACTTGAAGGCAGTTGAAATTAGCAGCCCAGAAAAGCAATGCTAAAACAAATGTTTAAGCACTTACTGAGGTGAAAGATGACTGTGATCCAAAATGAGTTATTTTTCATTCACTCCTTCATGGTGCAAAGTAGCCTCAAGGTGAACTTTGGTGTCTATTTAGGAAATTAGATGTATTATGTCATTATTTCTCAATGCAATTTCATTGTGATTAGAGAAACATTTTTCCTTGTGCCAACTCAAAGTCATTAGTATTCACTTTTTCTACTCGATGGAAGCTGGAAAGTTTTCCATCTGAGTCCAAATTTATGCTTTATTTTTGTAAAATGATCATTCTCTTACATGCTTGAGTTATCTGAATGAGGCCTGTCTATAGTTATTGTCACAAAGTTGGCAGTCAGCCAAAGCTACTTGAATACTCCCACTTAGTGAAACATTCTGGTAGCTTTAAATTTGAAGGTAAATGAAAGATTATTTTGAATATACAAGATGAGTTCCACTCCTTCCTCTGCCACTGAGATATAATGCCACTCCAGATATCAGTTAATGTTTTATGACCTCAGTTTCCTCATCTAAAAATGATGGAAGTAGGACTATACAAATTCAGTAGTTCTTTCTAGGTCTAATATCATCTGACTCCACTACTCTTTAATAGTATGATTAGATGTTTCAGAAAGTCATTGGCTCTAATATTTCAGAAAATAAAATGAATTTTGTTTTATACTGTATAGAGTATCATTATATTTTCCTTATGCTCTAAATGCTACTGTTTATGTTGAAGGCACCATTATTCCTTCAGCTATTGATGTTCACAACCTTGGTTTTTTCCTTAACTCTTCCATTTCCCTACCCCAATCCCAATCTTCAATCAGTCACCAGGATTTTTCACTTCCTCCCTAGCATGTGATATTTCTCTCTACTAACATGGACACTACCCTGGCTAGACCCTTACTAACCTCTGCCAGACCTTCCTAATTGATCTCTCTTCCTGAAGATACTTCTTCTCCCCCCCTGCTATGTCCAATCCATCCTCGCTACATCTATCAAAGTAATATTCATAAGGCACAAGTCTGTTTACATCATCTCCCTACTCAAAATCTTTCTGGTGATTTCCCCTTTTGCTGATATAAAAAAAATACAAACTTCTCAAAATAGCATTTATATACACAATTTGGCTTCTGCTATCTATCTTTCCAGTTTATTTCCCGTACTAATCTTTATATTCTAATCAAATAATCCACAGATGTGTTGGTAAATATTTAATAATTAAACAAGCCCCAACAGGCAGTCTTTTCTGATTTCCAAGGTATAAATGCTCCCCCTAAAAATTTAGAGTTGGCTCAAGCACACTTCTGAAACAAGCCTAATTCCTGTTTCCCAGATTCTATATTCTGTCTCTTGTCTCTATGTCTTTGCATGGGCTGTTTCCCATGCCCAAAATTACCCTTCTCATTTCCACCTTCTCAGATCTGTGCAACTTTTCAAGGCTCATTTCCAGTTGTATTTTCTTGGAGGAACTTATTTCTTCTGCATTTACCAGTTATTGCTCTTTCTTTTAAAAAATATTTTTTGGTTCTCTCTCTCTCTCTCTCTCTCTCTCTCTCTCTCTCTCTCTCCCCCTCTCTCTCTCTTCCTCTCTCTCTGTCTCTGTCTCTCTCTATCTCTCTCTTTCTGTCTCTCTATCTTTCGCATATGTACACACACAAACACATAAGTAAGTACACAAACACAAATATATATGTGTGTAATATAATATTCTACTCTCTTTCCTCAGTAGAAGAATATAAGATAATTGAAGTCAGAGACTACTTCCCTTTTCTTTGTATCCCTAGCATTTAGCATTGCACATCATAGGTCTTAAATAAGTGGTCATTGCATTAAACTGAAATACTCAAAAATATGCCTAAATTACTGACATGTATTTTCAGATGTCTTAAAAATACCTTGCTTAAATGATTTCCAACTGAAACTATCTCCCCATAATATGCTAAAACCTCATATCCACAGAGGATAAATGGCTACTATAACTCATAATAATAATAAGAAAAAGGTAAGAACTGTGTTGAAAGTTTCTTTTGTTCTTGTACCCAGGTCTCTTTTTTTCTTTCACCTCAGAAATTCTTTCAAACAGATCTGATTATAGATGAAAATTTGCAGAAAATTAGTTATTTTTTCCAGTGTTTTAAATCTAAAATTGAATTTAGTCAACTGTCTGCATGCTATTATTTTGGTTTTTTTACCCTTTATTTAGACAGTTTGTAGTGGCTAAAAGACTTACTTCACTGTCACCAACTATTTGGATTTTGAATCTAGGGACCTGTGTTTGCATCATAGGTGTTTTCCTTATCATCTCTGAGATTTTGTCCTCACTCCTACTTCTGGGACTTATTAAGGAAGTTGTAATAGGTATACCATAAAAGCCTTTCTAATTCTCAAACATATGGTCCTTTGAAGTATTAAAAAACTAATATGTACAAAGTACTAAGTTGATTATCAATATATACACTACCCCAATAAAGAAGCAGTTTGGTGTAGTATAGAGCATATTGCATTTGAAGTAAGATGGGCCTGGGGCAAGCCTTCCCACTGACATTTCTAGTATGTGTGATGAGGAACATGTCACATAAGGTCTCTGAAAGTTGTCATTTCCCAACAAACTCCTTGCTGGGAAACCTGAAAAGCATTCTGGCAGAAGCTAGGTATAAACTAATTAATCACCCATTGTATACCTAGACAAGCTCGAATTGGACACATGACATAGACATAGAGGGTGATATCATAAGTTAAAGAACAAAGAAGAAATTACCTGTTGGATCTATGTACAGAGGAGAGTTCATGACCAAACAAGAAATTGAGAGGATCACAGAAGTTAAACCAGGAAATTTTGATTGCATGAAATTTAAAAGACTTTGCATAAACTAAATCAATGAAGATAAATCACAATGGAAAAACAGATAAATGGTGGGGAGGATTATTACAACAAGTTTCTCCAATAAGGGCCACATTTCTAAGATACCTAGGGAACTGGTTCAAATTTCTAAGAGTAAGAACTATTCAATAATTAATAAATGGAGGGAGGATATGAATAGGTAGATTTTAGAAGAATTTATCAAAACTATTGATAATCATAGGAAAAATGACCCATATACCTAGTAGAAAAATGCCATAACAATAATTCTGAAAAATCTCATATCTACCAGAGTAACAAAGATGACAAAAAAGGAAAATAATATTGCTGCAGAGATTATGGGGAAATAGGTATGCTAAGGCATTCTTGTTTTAGCTATGAATTTGTCAAGGTCATTCCTGAAAGTAATTTGGAATTATGCCTTCAAAGCTATTAAATGGTTTATACCCTTTGACCAGCAATGCCACTACTATACCTAAAAACCAAAGAGATCAAAGAGAGAGGAAAAGGACATTTATGTAGAAAACTACTCATATGGTGACAAAGAAATGAAAACTTTGGGGGGTGTTCATTAATTGAGGAATGATTGAAGAAGTTATGGCATATACACGTATGTGTGTATTTGTGTTTCATGTGTGTGTGTGTGTATATATATACACACACAGACATACATATATAAATACACACATATTATATATGTCATGGAATATTATTGTTCTATAAGAAATGAAGATTAGGACACTTTCAAAGAAATGTGGGAAGACTGGTGTGATGTGATGCAGTATGAAGTTAGCAGAATCAGGAGAACAATTTAAACAATAATATTAATACTGTAGAGACAAACAAATTTGAAAGCTTAGGAATATAAACCAACAAAAGAACCAAATGCAATTCCATAGGACTAAAGATGAAACATGTTACCCACATCCATATGGAGATGCAATGGACTCAGAGTATGATTTGAGACATTTTTAACATGTTCAATTTATAAATTTGTATTACTCAACTATATTTTTGTGGTAGGAGCTTTTTTTCTTGCTTTCTCAATTAGTGTGTGCAGGGGAGGTGGACGGGTGAGAATGCAGATTTTAAAATAAAATAAAATGTAATTAAAAAATACAAAAACCTTGGCAAGTTGTACTGAGAACCTCATCCATCTATACATTCATATATTTTTCCAGTACTACAGAGAAAAAGTTAAAATGAACAAGGCCATCTTTGAGAGGCAAATAATGCTATAAAGAATAACTTACACATATAGCAGTTTGTGCCTACAAGATGCTTTACACATATTATATAAATTTGTCCTCACAATAATCCTGTGAGTTATTATCCTTATTTTATAGATTAATAAACTGAGCCTCAGGGAGGTTCAATGACTTGTTCAAGGTCACTTAGTATGTGACTGAGCAGGAGTATGAAAGCATCATAGATTTAGAACAGATAATGGCCTGAGAGATTGTGGACTCCAATTTCTTCATTTTAAAAATGAGGAAACCAACCCCCAGAGATGTTAAAGGATTTTTGTGTGGTCACAAAGACAATAAAAAAATCAGAACTGGGATTTGAACTCAGGTCTTCTAAGTTTAAATTCAGCAATTTCTTTTTAACAGCATATCACCTAGGCTGTTGTTTTTTGTTTGTTTGTTTGTTTGTTTTTTGGGGTTTTTTTTTATTTGGTATGAACTTCCAGTCAACTGGAAGGTGCAGCTCTTTATATTTTGCCTTGACCAGAAGAATATTTTTAGCAGTTTGACTATCATGACCCATCCCTTCTTCTCCCCCATTCTTTCCCTTATCCTTTCTTTCCCTCTCCCTTTTTCACTTCTCTCCCCTTCTCTTCCCTCCTCTCCTAAATCTCTCTATTCCTTCCTTCTTTCTATTTTCACCCTTCTCTTTCTCCTTCTTTTCCTCCTTCCTTCCTTCCTTCTCTAGCTGAACTATTCCTCCAGAAGTTGCTTTCCTAAGAAGTATGTCTCCCTACTCCCAAAGCATGGGGTTTGAGGCTAGTTGCTCTAATTCATCATAGTCTAGTCACATATATATCTACTTAGAAAATTATAGTTACTATTGGCATTTATAGAACAAATCACAATAGTCTAAAGCACTTTATTAAATTAAGATTATTCATGGCCCTTACTAAGAGTCTAGGGCTCTGTCTACATGATGCCAAACTATTTGTCAGGTCAATTAGCCAGTTAATGCTATGAACAAAAAATCAATTGAAAGAGTTGTTTGGTGTCATGTAGACACAGACAAAATTCGATAGACAAAGTACAGATACACAAAGGAATGAATTTATAGTCCTGGGACAGGAGACTTAAAACACATAGTTAGGATTTAGACCATAGAATGTATTAATCAATTTGTCTACTGGTTTGAAATTATTCATGGCAGATGTAAAAGTTAACAAATGGGAAAATACAATAAAATTAAGTAATCCTACTTTCCATGTTGCAGACAAATTGTGCTAGGAACTTTCTGTCTCACCCATTCTTCTATTTCTATACCTTGAGTGCAGGTCATTCCCCCTAAGAATACTTTCTTTCCCCCATCTCTGACAATTGAAATTTTCTCTCTTATATGCCCAAATCAGCAGCCATCTTTTACAAATAACTTGTTGAAGTAAAGAAAGTACTATATATAGAGTTAGGAAGACTTGAGCTTTATTCCCACTTTTTTTTACCTTAAAACTGTGTGACCCTGTGCAAGTCATTTAACCTCTTTTGTCTTTAGTTTTATCACTTTCAAAATAAAATAAAATGATATCCTTTAATATCTCTTACAGCCATAAATTTAAGATTCTATAGCTTCCTTGAAGTTCTCTTCTGAAAGAGATGTCTGCCTCTTCATATCTCATATAGTATTTTACTTATACTATTTTGCAAGTCTTAAATTTTTCGTCTATAAATCTGCGATAACAAAACTTAAGACTATCTGCTTCCCAGGTTTGTTGGAAAGAGATTGCATTGTAAACCAAGCTCATAATGGACAGTGACAATCACTTTCTTTTTTCTTTTTTTTTTAATTTCTTTTAGATTTTTTTTAATTTTTAGTTTATAACAGTCAGTTCCACAAGTTTTTGAGTTCCAAATTTTCTTCTCCTCTCTCCCCTCCCTCCATCCCCCCCCAAGATGGCATGTAATATGACATATGTTCTACATATACCTTCTCATTAAACTTATTTCCACAGTAGACAAGTTGTGAAGAAGAATTATGGCCAATGGAATGAATCATGAGAAAGAAGAAACAAAACCAAAAAAGAAGAGAGAAAAAAAAAGAGAGAGCAAATAGTTTGCCTCAATCTGCATTCAGACTCCATATTTCTGTCTCTGGATATAGATAGCTCTTTCCATCATGACTTCTCTGGAGCTGTCTTTGAACCTTGTATTGCTGAGAAGAGCCAAGTCTATCAAAGTTAGTCATCACAGAAGTGATATGTCTGTGGTTGCTTACAATGTTCTCCTGGTTCTGCTCCCCTCACTCAGCATCATATCATGAGGTCCATATGTTCCCCATTTGTTGTAGCACAATAGAATGTACACGTTAGCTACATTCATATACCAGAGATTGTTTAGCCATTCCCCAATTGATGGGCATCCCCTTGATTTCCAATTCTTTGCCATCACAAAAAGAGCTGCTATAAATATTTTTGTACACACAGGTCCCTTTCCCATTTGTGTGTTCTTTTTGGGTTACAGCCCTAGAAATGGTATTGCTGGGTCAAAGGGTATGCACATTTTTATAGCCCTTTGGGCATAGTTCCAAATTACTCTCCAGAATGTTCACAACTCCACCAACAATGTAACAGTGTTCCAATTTTCCCACATCCTTTCCATCATTTATCATTTTCCTGTTTTGAGTTGTTATCACTTTGAACCTTTGTATCTATCCATAGACCTTAGCACTTTGGTGGTGCAGTGGCTAGATTGATGAATTTGGAGTCTTGGTGACTTGAGTTCATATAATTACTAGCTCTGTGACCCTGAATAATTAAACTTACCTCTGTCTGCCTCTGTTTCCTTATATGTAAAATAGATTCCATTAGCATCTACCTACCAGGGTTGTTGTGAGAATAAAATGAGATATGTATAAAATATTTTGCAAACCTTAAAGTGGGGGTGGGAGGGACGGGAATGGGGAATAAGCACTTATATAACATCTACCATGTGCCAAGCACTTTTACAAACATTATCTTATTTGATCCTTGTAACAACCCTATGAGGTAGGTGCTATTATCATCCCCATTTTAAAATTCAGGAAACTGAGACAAACAGAAGTTTAGGGGCTTGATCAAAGTCATACAGCTAGTGTCTGAGGCTGGATTTGACTTCAGGTCTTCCAGAATTGCAAACAACAACAACAACAAACTTTTGAGTGTAATATAATTGCTAGTTTGTTTTTAATTTCATTATTATTATTAGTAGTAGTAGTAGTAATGTGAATTTTTTTATTTGATCTTTATAACAGTACTAGGAAGCATCATTCACCTTTTTTAAACCAATAGAGAAAACTGAGGCTCAGAGATATTAAGTGATTTGCTAATAGTTACAGTTCGAAAGCATTAAAGAAACACAGAGAGAGTCTGGACTCAGGTTTTCCTGGTTCCAAGTCTCTCTTTCTACTACACTAAGCTGCCTCAGTAAGTTAGTTGAAATTAAATTGCCCTGAAAGTCCTTTTCTGTTATTTAGAATTTCTTATAGTTTTATCATTATTGAGAATTTAGGGCTGGCTAAATTTTACAATGCTTCAAAGTTATTACAGTTAAAAGGAGCATTTATTTCATTTTTTTTCCTGAGATTTTTTTTTCCCACAAAACAAACTAGTCTAGTCAGGTTCAAATGGTTTTTAGAACAAAAACACATCCTTGAAAGGGGAAAAAAAATGTAAAACAAAAAGTATTAAGTACTAAATGGGCTTTCCACAGATTGTAATTGTCAAAATTTTGGAAGCTCCAGTGTGATGCAGTGAAAGATGCTGAATTTGGAGCCAATCTCATCAGGGTTATTTACTATCTGTGTGATTTTATATGTCACTTCACTTTCCAGGCCTCTGTTTCTTCATTTCAATGATGAATGCTAAGAGCTCTTCAAGTTCAAAGTATATGTGCCTAAGAAATGACTTATAGACAGGATAGGTACAACAATCTACTATTGATTAAACTATTATCTATGTTGCTAAGGTCAATATTCAGTGGTTGACTAAGCCTAGAGAAGAAGCTAGACTCCCTGTACCTCAAATTCAATTGGATTACTCAATACCTTACCTTACCTAACCTGACCTAAATGTAATCCATTGATGCAACCGAATATGAGGTCAATTTTGTGTGGCATGTAGATTGACCTAAATACATAGAAACAATTAAAGGGAAAAAAATATGAGGGGAATTAGATAAAGGGAAACTGAGTCCTTGAAAGGCAATTACAGGAACTTGAAGATTAAAAGTTCATCTTTATAAAGTGAGTAAGGGTTTCAAAATGTTTTAGCTAATGTTATTTGATTTGATCCTTACAAAAATGCTTTGAAAGAGACATGACATATTTTATCATCCTCAGTCTGCAAATGAGGATACGGAAGCTCTGACTGATAAAGTGTTTTGTCAAAAATTACACAGCTAGTAAGTGCTAGAGTAAGGACTGAACGGAATCAAAACCTCCAAGGTATAAAGGACCTCATAAGTTATAGGTTAAGATGTATTTGAATTATGAACATCCTCAATAATATCCACAGTAAATCGTCAACTAATCTTTCTTTGAAGCCTCCCAACCAAAGATATCCTACTAATCTTGCTTAATCCTAATGTATTCTGCTCCACTTTTGGATAGATCAAACTTCTATAATATTTTCCTGACATCAATCTAAAGTCGGCTTCTAGCTTAATCTAAAATCTTCCACCCATTGCTCTTATTCTATATGATGGAGTCAAGCAGAAATGTTTCCATATCCCTTTCCCATCAAAGACCTTCAAATATTTGAAGATATTTATTATGCCCACTTCCCCAAGTGTTCTTCTCCAGCTAAACATCTGTAATTCCTTCAGTCAATCCTTTTGTGGCATAGTCTCTGGTCCATTCTCTGTTATGGATGTTCTTCCATTTGTCAATTTCCCCTCCTAAAATGGAACATCTACCATCGAAGACAGTATTGGGTTAGTTATATGACCCACACAACAGGGTTCTCATCATCTTCATTCTGAACATTATGACTTTCTTAATAATGCAAGAAACACTAGAATTCCATGATGAGTTTATTCAGCACATGATAGTCTCCTCTTCCATGTCAATGGTAATGAGAATGAATGGTAATGAGAAAAACAAAAACATTTGACTTGTACTCTAGCCTTTTTACCCTTAAGTCACATTTCAAAATAAATAGAAAAGAATTAAAATGAAGGCTGTGGTTGAACTTAGAAATCTAGGTAAAAAAGCAGAGGAGATGAAAAGGAATGAAAGTAGTTCTGGATATTTTTCCAGTGGATAAAAGCAAGCCCAGACCTCATTACCCGCACAGATTTCACCATGCTTCTCCACCATGGCCTGACTTAGCTCCACCTTCCTCACTGTCTATTGAGGTTTCCTCGACCCTTGTGCTATTAACAGGATATTTAAAGCTTCTTGGGCCAATAAAATACTGCGGTTAGAGCCTGGGACACTCAATGTCAGAAGATCTGATGTCTACGTCTGGCATTTCTTTGTAACAGTTTAGATTTATATAGCACTATAAGGTTTACTAGGAATTTTACATACATTAACTCATTTGAGGTAATGAACCCTGAAAAATTAGGGATATTAGTACCTCTGTTTTCTAAGTGAGGAATCAGAGATTGAAAGAGATAAAATGGCTTCCTTATTGCCCCATGTCTAGTTAGAGGTATACCAGCATTCAAATACAGTATTTTGACTTCAAATCCAACACTCTCTCCAATATACTTAAGCTCACTGTCCCTCAACTTTTTTATCTATAAAATTAGCATGATAATACATGTTTTATCTGTATGATAAGGTTATTTGGGTACAAAATTAGATAATACAAATAAGGTACTTTGAAAATATAACATGTCATGCAAATGTAAGTTTTTCATTTTATTAGCCCATAGTAGTTATCTTATATTTTCTGTCTTTAATGTATTTCCCTTAGAATAGTCATATTCATATATATATATATATATATATATATATATATATATGTATAATATTACTGCCTAATCCATTAAACATGAATTGAGAATTTAAAGATTGTATAAACCAATTATTCATTTATATTTCTAATAGTCATGTCAACCACTAAAACATTTGCTCACAATTAGATATTTGAAAAATGTGATATTAAAACATTTATTCATGAATACTTACTATGGTAGACTTTTTTCAAATCCTAATTCTAAATTTAATTATATTCTCCTTTTCTATTAAATCAGGTGAGGAAATCATTATTCATAGATTGAGTTAATACCCTCTATAGACTGTTAACGATTTTATTTGCATTTCAATGAATATTATTAGGATTCCATTTAAGGTACATACCTGTATTTAGAAACATCAAGTGTATATAAGTAACAAATGACACTGTGCTTCCTTAACTAGGAAACTATCTGTTGGGGTGTGGTGATAATGTGATTGAAGATCTTTTCCACCCACTCAAAAGGCCTCAGAGAGGCAGGCACTTACCTTTGTGATGCTAATCAGTGATTAAAGAGCTTTCCCACACTCTTTTGCCTATTGGGTGTGAAATCCTTGGGCCCTAAAAAGAACACATATACACACAGAATGAAGCTATTGAGAATGGAGAATTCAGAAGTCAGAAAAGAAGCCAGACTTCAGAATTCAGTCCTAGGAGAAGGACTAAGAACTCCAAGTCCACAGAGCTGCAGAAGAGAGTGCTGAGGCCAGAGTGGAGACCAGAGAGCTGCAGACCACAGCACTGAGTGGGGAGAGGACACAGGCAAGCAAACAGTTAGGATGCGTGAATGATGGTTTATGGGAAGGCCCTAGCAGCCTAGGGAGGTGGGTAGGGGGGATGAGGGGGGTGGGGGGGGGGGGTAGATGGTTACATGATGACTTCGCTCTTTGCTGTAATACTGTGTTTTAATCTCCTTGTTGCTACATTAAGTTGGCCTTACTGATTCTGGAATACAATTACTACTATATTGACTTGGAATTACTGGTTCTCTGGTCCCTAAATAAATATTATACTTCTTCTGCCTTCTACCTAGAGAGTTTTTCATACTTTGCGATTCTGAACCATACAGACATGTTTCTGGTCATCTTCCAGGTCAGGAATCTTGCCTTACTGATGTATGGGGAGTAGTAGAAAATTAGGGCAATTTGAATCAAGTGCATACAATGTGTCCATCACTGTAGTAGATGCTAGGTATACAGAGATAGTAACGAATCAGTTCTTGCTTTCAAAAAGCTTACATTCAGTTGGGTGAAAAATAGAAAAAAATACATATTTTTGTTGGAAATTGGTGTTTATTTTTTAAGTTCAAGAACAGACAATGAAGGGTTGGGGGGCACATTCAGAACAAAGAGTTAAAAATGGAATCCTAGGGGAGGGGAAGGAGGGAGGAAAGGATCCTCCTAGAATTGTAGACAATAGGGAGACCAGAACCTCTCACTTGCATGTGCTCTAGACAAGTCTGATACTGATTTCAGAGCCTTGGTCCAAAGCACATAATGAAGCACACAATAAGATGAAGTTATTAGGGGTACAGTTTCAGGAAAATATTGATAGGCAGCCAAAGTTATACAACCAACCAAAAGTGGGGGCCAGGATTCTCCTTGGATCAGTAGCACCACTTCCTTTTATGGAACTGAAGCATAGAAGTTTGATAAGTTCCAGCCCACACATTCTTAGGAAACATTCTTGTAGTTAAAGTCTGTGCTAAAGAATTCTTTCACAGCCTCTCTAACTTCTTGTACTTTGCTTCTGGTTTCTTCAAATATGCATCCATATTGTAAGCTGCCTGCTTAAGAGCTGCTACTTGGTTGTCAATTAAAGTGATGTGATCTAGATAAGGCTGAAGTGCTGTATATTTCTGATTAAAGTCCTTTAGGTTTCTGCTTATATTTACTGTGATAACTTTCATTTATAGATATTTCAAACCAGTCAGTTTGTTCTTATTTTCAAGAAGTTTATAGTCTTCATTGGTGGCTGTCAGCTCACCTGTCAGGTACAAGGCCATTTTGGATAACATGTCCTGGCACAACCCTGTGATGTCCACTTTGCTGGGCTCTGTGGCCTTCTTGGCCATCTCCACTCCTGCAATATCTAGATTGAGGAAGGAAGGAAAGAGAAAAGATGGAAAGAAGTTCCTGACTGGAATAAACAAGTCCAGACCAAAAGCAAACAAAGACACGAGCCATTAGTTGTTTAAGTACACAAATGAGAGAGAGAGAGAGAGAGAGAGAGAGAGAGAGAGAGAGAGAGAGAGAGAGGTAGAAAGAGAGAGAGATGTCTACATAATTCAAGTTGTTCTCTAACACTATATCATACTGATGGAGGTACTGTCTCTGGGAACCCCCTTGAACTTGATGGGGTATAGTCTCTGGGAACCCCCTTGAACTCTCCTTGACTCTTCCCACTTGATCTGGCCTTCCCCTGGGACCATAAGCTTTTCATTATCTAGGCCCAAATCTCTACCTAGCCTATCCCTCTATTGTCCAGCTGCTTCCCACCCTTGATCCCATCAAAATCTGATTTTCTTGTTTCCTGGAGTCTTGACCTCTAGACACCCCAGTATCATCAAGATCCTCCTTAGACTTCTCCTCAAGACCCTCCATAAACCCCTCCTCTAGTCACCCCAGACTACTTGACCACCCCTCAATCCCTCCCACAGTCTTTCTGTATATAAATTCCATCTTGCCTCCATGAAGGCACTCAGATTAAATCTAGCTCTGCTTAGATTAATCTGGCCCTCTGGCATTAGCATCACAAAAATAGCATATAAAATGCCTCCTTAAGGGTCTATCCAATATGGTGAATCTTTAATAAACATTGTCTTTTTCTTTGGTTGAGAAGGCTTGAGTCAAATTCATTTGACAGGACCTGGCATGTTGGTATTTTGGGATCTCAAACAACCCTCAACCCCAAACTTCATCAATACCTCTGTGCCACACTTATGATCTATTTCTCTAATGTCTCATTTACTTCCTCTTTTTGGTTATCTTATATTTAATATACTCACTAATAAAGAAGAAATGGTTTCTGGGATGGATAAGACAAGAAATAGGAAGGAAGGAAGTAATTTTTCTCTCTTGCCAGGCATCATCGATTTGAAGAGAACAAATTTTTACCAGTTCAGAAGAGGGCCACATAGGACCTATGGCTTAAAATTCTAAAAAGAAAATCATCCCCAAAAGAATGAGCAACTCCCAAGAATCAAATTCTGAAGACATTATCTTGCTAAAGAAGCTTCAATACCTGCATATTTCCCGTGAGAAAATACAACCCCTGCCTTTCATTTGAAAGCCATTCACAATCTGACTCTAGATTTCAATTTTCCTTGAATGATTGGTTTATTAGAATATTAGTCCCTTTCACATACTGAATGTTCTGGCCAAACTGGCCTACTTGTTCTCTCAGCATGGCATTTCATCTCTCTTCACGCCTTTGTAAATCCTGTGCCCCATGCTTATCATGCCCTCAATTGTCTCAATCAATCCCTAGTTCTTTTCAGGACTTAGCTCAACTCCTATTCCTACAGGAGACCTTCTCTGATACATCCAATTATATGTGAGTCCCCCTAATTATTTTGCATTCGTTTTCATTTACTTTGTTTTATATATGTGTATAAAACATGTGTACATGTTGTATCACCTAAAAGCAATGTAAGTTCTTTGAGAGAAACCATTTTGTTTTTGTTTTGCACCCCTACCATGTATCAAAGTGTTTTGCCAATGCCAAATCTTTAATAATTGATTTTTGAATTGAGTTGGAGTAAAACAGCGAGGTTTTGAAAGAGACAAACTGATGCTGAGGTCATTCAGTTTAACTGAAAATTGTAGACCTCACAAGTATAATGTAACCTTTTTGTATAAGTTTGTAAGATAAAATATTCACTGGAGCACTGAAATACATAGCTTGTAATACAAAATTCCCTTTCATTGTTGTGAAATAGATTATGGATTTCAAAGTGGCTACCTCAAATGCTGAGTTTCAATGGACCATACTGAAAAAGAGAGAAAGGAATGTTTATGAATCTTGGGTGTTTCAAAGCCTACAAATGTAATGCTTCCCAATTCTGCTATTTCTTATTGAGATAACTTCAGTGCTAATCTCTGTCTCTTGAAGGGACAGTAGTGCTGCCCCTGAAGCCAAAGCAAAGGGCATACAAGGTGGGCAGCCTTTTGTTTCTCAAAGTTTTTAGGCTCTGATATACATTCTTTAAATCAGACTACAATGTACTAGCCTTTATCATTAGTACTTATGTCAAGGACAATGAGTAATAAGTCATTCTATATTCTTTTTGTGGAAATGTCTATGACTCTGTATACTCCTAGTATTATCAGGCATTTTAAATATTATTGAAGCTTCATATTTTCTTGCATTATTACAATTCTTCATGGCATCTGAAATTCTCTTTCAATCTAATTGGATCATTCTCAGTATCAATCCCCAGTAACTTAGGGATCCATATTTCCATAAATGCAATCAAATCATCTCCTCCTTCAGAATTCAGCAGACCCTGGAGCCTAGCGATATATAATCAAGTTTGGTTTTTTACCCACTCAATCTTGTTTAGCAAAACTTGATTAGATTCTATCATCCCACTCATTAAAGATTCCATCTGTTTAAAACTTTTTCTTGCTTACATGATTTTTTTCCTTCTTGCTGACTTTTGTGTTTATTGTCTTACTCTTCATGCTTTGTGCTCTTTATAATATACTTTTTTTCTATGAAAAATCCCAAGAGATTGTCTTCATTAAGCATGGTTGCTACTAGCCTTCATGGATGGCTAATTTAAGCCCTGGAAGGTTTTGGAAGATTAACTCCAAACTCATGGACCAAAGCAAATATTCAGACCTTTTTAACTAAGGGTTTATTTTTGATTATGAAAATCTAAAGACTCAAAATTATAGATAATACCAAAGAGCACCAAAATGATTCCTGGTGGGCAAGATAAATTATGTACAAGGAATGGTATAAAATACATTATGCAGAAAATAATATATGATCAAAAGGATATTGAATAATCATTTGGCAAGAGTGAGCAATCATGGGATAATAGACTTAGGGCCAGAGAAAACTTTAAATATTATCCAGTCCAACCAGATAATTTTACAGATAAGAACACTCAAGCTAGGAAACTAGTCAAGTGACTTGGCCAAGTTCACACAGTAAATATAAGAGCTGCTATTTGAACTCAGGTTCTCTGAATCCAAAATCCATTGTTTTCTTTATTTTAGAGCAAACCTGAAAAAATCACTGAAAATCACATAGCTGGAAATAAATTAAGGACTCTAGACCTTTATTTAGAACTTTTAAAACAATTCAATCATTTATTTATTTATTTATTTATTTAATTTTTAGTCTTCACCATTTACTTCCATAAGGTTTTGATTTCCAAATTTTCTCACCATCTCTCCCCTCCCCCCACCCTAAGATGATGTGCAATCTGATACAGGCTCTACATTGAAATTCATAGCAAACATATTTGCATATTAGTCATATTGTAAAGAATTATAAGCAATGGGAGAAACCAGGAGGAAGAAGAAACAAAGACAGAGAAAGAGAGAAAGAGAGAGAGAGAGAGAGAAAGAGCTAGAGAGAGCAAATAGTATTCTTATATCTGCATTTAGACTCCATAGTTCTTTTTCTGGATGTGGAGAGCATTTTCCATCATGAGTCATTTGGAGTTATCTTAGATCTTTGCATTGCTAAGCAGAGATAAGTCTATCAAAGTTATTCATCACACAATATTGCTGTTACTATGTAAAATATTCTTCTGGTTCTTCTTACTTCACTCAGCATCAGTTCATGTAAGTCTTTCCAGGTTTTTCTGAAGTCTACCTGCTCATTATTTCTTATGGAACAATAATATTCTACTACATTCATATACCATAACTTGTCCAACCATTCCCCAATTGATGGGCATCCCCTCAATTTCCAATTCTTGGCCAACACAGAAAGAGCTTCATTTAGAACTTTTAGAGGACATTAAGTGATAGGTACTTCATAAGTGCTTACTATGTGCTCAGAAATGTGATAGAATCCTGGGATAATGTGAAAAAAATAAAATGGACCCTGCCACTAAAAAGCCCACAATCTATGTTGAGAATTGCAATCTGTCAGTCATTAAGTCAACAAGCATTTATTCAGTGCCAGGAACTGTTCTTAGGGTTGAAAATACAAAAGTAAAAAACAAGATAACTCCTCAGAAGGAAAATTCTGAAGGTGGAGACAATGTGTCAATTACCCATACAAGTATAAATGGTAGGTAGAAGCTGGGGTACTAGGAAGAGGGGAAGACTAGGAAAAACCTTATGCAAAAAGTGAGATTTGAAATATCATTAAGGAAGAAACATGGTACAGGTGAAGAGGGAGACAGGCAGCCAAAAGACAGTGTCAGTAAATGGAGTGTTGTGCTCAAGAAACAAGACCAGGGTTGTAAGATCATAGAGTACGCAGAGATTTAAGAAGATTGGGATATGTTTGGTTTATTTATGGATTCACATATGGATTAATGAACCCCTTGCAGCAAATCCATTGCCTACAGGTTAGGAACAACAGGTCTAGAATTATAACTTCAAATAAGTGGTGGTAATTTCATAAAATGGCTGTGTGCTGAACAACTGCATACCTGGAGAGAAGCTTGGCAGAATAACTGCTCGAGATACATACCCTATGCTCTCAGTGCTGCATATAGGTTTGAAGCCTGTGGGTTGTGTAGTTAGGGTTTACTAGAAGCAGGAAGAACTTTGTATAACTGCTCTCTTCTCAGAGAATATGAACATCAACATCAGCATGATCTCAAGTGATTACCTGATTTGCCAGAAGTAAAAAGTCTGGTAAGGAATGTGAAGATTCAAAGTATAATAAAAAAGCCTAACTCTGCTTTTTAGAGGCCATCCTCTCCCGGGACTGAACAGAGTTTGTATGTGAGCCTAGAGCTGGGATCACTTAGTGACAGAACTCATCCTCAGCCTCCTGATCCACAACTGGCCCATTACCTTTATAGTCTCACACAATTTTAGATTTTAGTTTCTAAATGGAGAGACTGGGTCAGTCCAGGAAGGACTCTTACCTGAAGCAATTAGGTTAATCAGACTGAAAGAAGGAAGGAGTTTTTGTTTAATGGAGACATCATCTTGAGTTAACCTTTGTCCAGGTAGAAAAGAGAATGCACAGAGGGACTACTTGATAAGGGATTGAATAGTTAGTAAAATGGTTTTCTAGGATGTATGGTAGGTAAATATCTATAATTTTATTTGATGATGACATAATCATTAGGCGAAACTTCACCTAAGTTTTGTATGTCTGTTTTTTAGCTAAACATGGAATTTGTCTTCATGAATACTACAAATTCTAACTCCAAAAAAGATTTGTCATAGAATGAAATTTTAAAAGGTATGGGAAAATTAATGCAATTGAGCAATTTTAGAAGTTTCTTTATCTCCAGGGATCATAAAATCATAGAGTAGATTTTGAGCTGAAGGAGACCTTAGACACCAACTAGTCTAGTCCCCCTAATTTTACAAGTAAAGCAAATGAGGTCGAAAGATATGAACTAACTTGTCCAAAGTCATACCTATAATAAGGGGAAGACTTGGGATTTCTCAGAAAACATAATGGTAGCATCAGAGAGCCTCAATCTCTCATTATTTCTCTTTTGGAATCGGTAAGATTTAATCTGAAAGAGGATAATCTCTGAAAGGTTATTTTAAAATCTAATATTGAGGGAAGAATTAAACAAATAACTGTGATACAAGAGAAAATGTGAAAATTTTATACAATAAGAGAGAGCTAAAAGGATCTAAAGGAAGTTCTGAACAGCTTCATGTGATTTGAGATGGTGTCAGGATGGGTCACTCTCCCCGTTTGCTGCAGTAGATGAAATCATACCGGTAAGAGTCCCCCCCGCCCACTTTGGTCTAACTGTGACTATTTCCCTGACTCTTGTTTTTAAATGCAAGGACTCCTGGGAAGATTAATGTGTGATATCACCAGTATCATAATATAAATTAGTATATCTGATTAAGTTCCTCTACGAGAGGGCATCACAAGGGCACTGAGTTCCTTGGAGGGAAGAGCAAAGAAATGTGTGTTGGTGTGTGTACGAACCAGGGGCAAGGGTGAGGAATTTATTTTACACTTTTATCCGGAGACCACACTTGTACTCTCCTAGTGTCAGTAGAAATGTGAGTTATTATCAGTTTGACATGAGCTGACTTGTGATTTTGTGGAAGTGGTGATATATTGTATACCATGTTTCTACCCGTCTGTAAGGGGATAAAGGGAAATTTGGTTCCATTCACAAGCTCAGTTGTAGTCTCAAAATGTAATGATGAACAAGAAGAAGATGATAATGACTCCCACTTCATGTTTATTTTTAGTTGTTTTCCTGAAATTTTATTTTTTTCAATTAACAAAAATTGATTTTCTCTTCCTCCTTACCATTTAGAAAAACAAAAAAAAAATGAAACTTCTAAAGCAAAGATGAATAGTGAAGCAAAGCACATTTCCCCATTTACCATATCCAAAAATTCATGTTTTATTCTACATTCTCAGTTCATCACCTTTCTGTCAGGCACATTTCATTGCAAATCCTCTTGAATCAAGGTTGACCATTGGGTTTATCAGAGTTCATAAGTTTTCGAAGTTTGTTTTTATAATGTTTTTATTGTAAAATTGTTCTCCTACTTCTGCTCATATCTGCTGGTGACTGTTCAGGCGAAGTCCAGGGCTGGGGCATATGAACTATGGTACTAGAATAGCAGGAATCTGGGCCTGCAAAGTATACCTTTGAGTCTGTGAAAGTACTTTATCCCCTGGAATTCTGAATGCAAAGGCTGAGGAAGTGCTTTAATCCATATTGTCTCTTCCCTATGCCTCTATACTTGGCAACCAATGACAAGTGTTTGTGACGTAGGTCTTTGGTGATGTAAGGGGGTCAGTGTATGTCCACTGAATGAATAGAAGCTAAGCACTCTAGGATTTGATTTTTTGGCCAAGAAAAAGAGGCTTTTTCTGAAAATACAAATTGCTATTTGTATAGTAATTTGTACTGGAATAAATACCATTTAACTATCCTCCAATAGCTTTAGCTGCAATATCAGCATAATCATTGCCACAGAGATGGATCTTTGTTTTGCAGAAAGGGGAAAATCCTCTTAAAATGCCACTGTTGAAGCATTTTCAAAATGTTTCGTGGGTGGCTCTCTCATAAACTGTCATTTCGCTCCATTACTCAAACCCCAAATAAGAACTTGGATATGGGGAGGGGCAGAGCCAAGATGGCAGCTAGAAAGCAGGGACTTGCTTAAGCTCTACCCCCTCCCCCTGTCCCTCCAAACACCTATAAAAATGGATCTGAACAAATTCTGGAGCTGCAGAACCCACAAAATAGCAATGGGAAACAGGGCTCCAGCCCAGGATAGCCTGAGTGGTTGCTGGGAAGTGTCTATCGCATGGAGCTGGTAGCAAGTGGAGCAGAGCCCAGCTTGGGCTGTGCCATGACCAACCAGAACAGGAGCTGGGTGGAACAGGCATAGGGCCCTGAATCAGTGAGCTGTGGCAGTTACCAGACCTCTCAACCCATTAATGCCAAAGACAACAGAGCAGGTTAGTGGGAAAAGCTGCTGGGACAGAGTGAGTAGAGTTAGTGGTTGGCCACCACCCCAGGGGTGGTAGGAGGTGGTGCAGCTCTGAGGCTGCTTGCAGAGCTACACCTGTAGTTGCTTCTGGACCCAGGCCCACCTGGTGGGAAAAATTAAGTGTCAGATTAGAGCAGGAGGGTAAACCCTGCTTTGCCCTCCCTGGATCTGGGATGTAATCCTGGTTGGCAGTTCTTAGGGGAGAAGGAGTGCTGGTGTGGCAGGACTTGCTATGTAGAAGTAGCTCTGAAAACAGCAGCAAAGCCCCTCAAGCTTGGGACAAAGTACTCTCTACTCTACAAGCAGTTGTACCCCAACAAAAAGCTCAAGGGTCAAATAGTTGACTGGTAACATGAAGAGGCAGTGAAAATGGTATCAGATTCAGATTTGGACTTTGGAATCTTTTTTTGGTGACAAAGAAGACCAAAACATACAGCTAGAAGAAGTCAATAAAGCCAAAAATCCTACATCAAAAGTCTCCAAGAAAAATATGAATTGGTCTCAGGCCATGGAAGAGCTCAAAAAGGATTGGGAAAAGCAAGTGAGAGAAGTAGAAGAAAAATTGGGAAGAGAAACGAGAGTGATGCAAGAAAACCATGAAAAACATGTCAATGACTTGCTAAAGGAGACCCAAAAAATACTGAAAAAAATAACACCTTAAAGAACAGACTAACCCAAATGGCAAAAGAGCTCCAAAAAGCCAATAAGGAGAAGAATGCCTTGAAAGGCCGAATTACCCAAATGGAAAAGGAGGTCCAAAAGACCACTGAAGAAAATGCTACCTTAAAAATTAGATCGGAGCAAGTGGAAGCTAGTGACTTTATGAGAAATCAAGATGTTATAAAATGGAACCAAAGGAATGAAAAAAATGAAGACAATGTGAAATATTTCATTGGAAACACCACTGACCCGGAAAATGGATCCAGGAGAGATAGTTTAAAAATGATTGGACTACCTGAAAGCCATAATAAAAAAAAAGCCTAGATATGATCTTTCAAGAAATTATCAAGGAGAACTACCCTGATATTCTAGAGCCAGAGGGTAAAATAGAAATTGAAAGAATTCACTGATCATCTCCTGAAAAAGATCCCAAAAAGAAAACTCCTAGGAACATTGTTTCCAAATTCCAGAGCTCCAAGATCAAGGAGAAAATACTGCAAGCAGCCAGAAAGAAACAATTTGAGTGTTGTGGAAACACAATCAGGACAACAGGAGATCTAGCAGCTTCTACATTAAGGGATTGAATGGCTTGGAATATGATATTCTGGAGGTCAATGGAGGTAGGATTAAAACCAAGAACCACTTACCCAGCAAAACTGAGTAAAATGCTCCAAGGCAAAATATGGATTTTCAATAAAATAGAGGACTTTCAAGTTTTCTCAGTGAAAAGACCAGAGCTGAATAGAAAATTTGACTTTCAAACACAAGAATCAAGAGCAGCATGAAAAGGTAAACAAGAAAGAGAAATCATAAGGGACTTACTAAAGTTGAACTGTTTTGTTTACATTCCTACATGGAAAGATGATGTGTGTGATTCATGAGACCTCAGTATTAGGGTAGCTGAAGGGAATATATACATACATACATACATACATATATATATATATATATATATATATATATAGAGAGAGAGAGAGAGAGAGAGAGAGAGAGAGAGAGAGAGAGAGAGAGAGACAGAGGGCACAGGGTGAGTTGAATATGAAGGGATGATATCTAAAAAAATAAAATCACATTAAGGGATGATAGAGGAATATATTGAGAGAGGGAGAAAGGGAGAGATAGAATGGGGTAAATTATCTCACATAAAAGTGGCAAAAAAAGCAGTTCTGTAGGAAGGGAAGAGGGGGCAGGTGAGGGGGAATGAGTGAATCTTGCTCTTATCGGATGTGATTCGAGGAGAGAATAACATACACATTCAATTGAGCATCTTACCCCTCATGAAAGAAGGAGGAAGGGGATAAAAAAGGGGGGATGATAGAAGGTAGGGCAGGTAGGGGGAGGAGGTAATCAAAAGGAAACACTTTTGAAAAGGGACAGGGTCAAGGGAGAAAATTGAATAAAGGGAGACTGGATAGGAGGGAGCAAATTATAGTTAGTCTTTCACAACATGAGTATTGTGGAAGGGTTTTACATAATGATACACGTGTGACCTATGTTGAATTGCTTGCCTTCTTGGGGGAAGAGAGGAGTGAATTTGGAACTCAAAGTTTTGAAAGCAGATGTTTAAAAAAAAGTTGGTTTTGCATGCAACTGGGAAATAAGATATACAGGCAATGGGACACAGAAATCTATCTTGCTCTACAAGAAAGTAAGGGAAAAGGGGATGGGATGGAGTGGGGTGACAGAGGGAGGGCTGACTGGGGAATGGGGCAATCAGAATATATGCCATCTTGGAGTGGGGGGGAAGAGTAGAAATGGGGAGGAAATTTGTAATTCAAAATATTGTGGAAATCAATGCTGAAAACTAAAAATATAAAATAAATAAGAAAAAAAGCTTTTTAAAAAAAGAACTTGGATATTGAGGGCAATATGGATTTTTCCATTAAGAAAATTCTGTAGTTGAGATGGGGCATAGGAACATAGGGCTATAGCTGGAAAAGATCTTATAGTCCTTCTAATCTAACACCCTCATTTTATAGATGAATAATCTGAAGCTCAGGGAAATTCAATGATCTTTTCAAGGTCAAACAGGTAATAAATGTCATGGAGTTGGGGGATTCAAACTTAGGGTCCTGCAATGCTAGAGCCAGCATTCTTTCAAATCCAAAATATCCTCGTACTTTATGATATTCACAAATTGAGAATTCTCCAGATGGGTTTCATATATTTAAACATATACATAACATACATACACATATACGCATGTGTATGCATGCATGTATATGCACACATATATCTATACAGATGCATACACATACATGTATACATGCACATGTATGTATGTATACACACCTATACCACATACATGAATATCTTTTACAACATGATGAACAAATCATCTGCCAGCCTTTGCTGGAAAATCTCCAGTAAGGGAGAAACCATTATCCCCCAAATTCATCCATTTTACTTTCTTTTGAAAGTATTCACTCAATCACTCCTAAATCTACCTCTTTCCATCTCCTAATTATTTCTCCAAGTATTGCCTGCTGGAGCCAAGTTAAACAATCCCAATCCCTCTGCTAAATAATAGTCCCTTAAATGTTTGAAGACAGATATCATGCCCTCTGACCCCACCTGTCACCCCTTTCCTCTCTTCCAAGCTAAACATACTTGGTTCTTTCAAACGATCCTCCCATGTTATCAAAAATAGACTCTTCATCATGTTTTTTTTTTTTACCTCCTCTAGATCCTAGCCCATGCCTTTCCTAAAAGGTGGTGCACCATATAATTATATGACACAAAATAAGATTAGGAAAATAGTGAGCCATAAGCACTTTACCATATGTTCTCTAACAATAGCATTTCTGGTTTACTGATTTTTTCTTTTTTCCCCCTAAATTTGCAACCATACTGATAACAGTTAAGATTTATATGATACTTACTAGTTGCCAAGCAATATACAAAGCAGTTCATAATTAACATACCCTTTAATCCTCACAACATCCCTGAGATATAGGTGTTATTACAATCCTCATTTTGAAGATGAGGAAACTGAGGTCAAGTAAGTTGTTCAGGGTCACATAGCTAGTGTCTGGGGTTGGATTTGAACTCAGTTCTTTCTGACTCAAAGTCCAAGGCTCTATCCACTGCACCACCTAGTTGCCACTTGCTAGATTATCTTCATTTCCTCTTTGCTTTCTCTTAATGCAGAAAGCAAAGACTGGTTTCTCATTATCACAGCTACTCACTTCTCTTTTATTCATTTATTTCAGGTGGCAGTTTGCTGAACATGCTGACACTGGTATCTGGATGTCACCTTTAGGTTAGCCTCAAGGGTGTCAGTTCCCAGACTATCACTTAGACACAACAGTAAGATAGCAGTGGACAAGGGTTCACAGGTTGCAACACAGGAATAAAAGGAAAAGATTGTTGGCAGTCATTTTTAGAGCATTTTCTCACAGATCCTGACACAGCAAAAAGGCATGTGAGAATATAACACCTTTTTATGGTTTGTTGGCAGGCACTTGTCACTTGGGGGAACTTTATTTTATTAAATGGCTGTTGGAAAAGAAGAAGATATGCATTATTACATTTGGGGTAAAAGGTAATCTGGGGCTACAACTGTTAGCCTCTGTATAGTATTTGTAATTCTAACTCTTCAAAGCTATGTTTGGAGGCTTGGTTTTTGGTTTATAGGAATATGTTGCAAATTGAAAATGGATTTAAAAGACAAAGATTTAATTTTCACTCAATAACTTTTTACGAAATATTAACTTTGAATTTTGTGACTTTACATAGTTCTGCTGAAAAGTCTTCAGGTAGATATTCAATTGGCAATAGCACGGAATGCATTTTAATTTTTTCTTTCTCACTAGTAGTGAGGGATTTTTTTCTGTCCTTCTTCCCCTTTATGAATAATAGTATTCTGCCTATTCTCATGCTATTCTCTGGCAAGGATATTTGTCAGAATCATTGTATATCTAATTCAGGTAATTTAAAAACAAAGTAAGAAATCAGGATTGTATTGACCAAATTGGATTTAAACATCAAATCCCCAGGTCCCAGGCTGAGTGTCTCTTTAAAATTGAGAAAGTAGGTGTGACCAATGCTTTCTCACTATCCCTAAGGGTGAAGCCACAGTTAGGGATACTTGGTTCGAACCTGCCTTAGCAAACCACTGAGTTTTGTCTATTCTCAATTCTGTTTCCTATCTTCCTGATAATTTTGTTGAATATCCTATCTAACTTTGACTGTTTATCAACATTTCCTCTTGTTTGAACCATATTTGTGTTTTCATTTCACATAATTTTTGAAGGCTCTCTGTCTGTCCCAGTCTTTCTCTGTATAGGATGCACTACTATACGCTAATGTCCCATTAGAATGTCTGACCTTCCACCCTCATATGTACCATTTAACCTACATATCTATCTTGGCAGAGAAGCTTTGATACTTGTCATATTATACAAGTGATTTAGATTTCCGAGGCTTCTTTCATTTCATGTTGACTTTAACCAACATGTTCTGCAATTACACCTTTCTGCATGTACACAATTAGCTTATTTGATTGTAAGCTCCTTGAGAAAAGGGTCTGTCTTTTGCCTCTTTTTGTATCCTCAGTGCTTAGTATAGAGCCTGGAATGTAGTAGACACTTAATAAATATTTATCAATAGGTTAATTGTCTCCCAGGCTATTGATTTTTCAAGTTCCTCTGATATTTGCTACTCACCCATTTATTCTCTACTGTGATTCAGCACAGCTTCATCTTCAATACCTTTCTATCTGCTGCTGAGGAAAATCTCCATCCTAAGCTAACTGCCTTCTTATAATTTCACCGACCCCTTTCTACCCTATTACTGAAGACTTTTGTTTCATCAAAATGATTACAGAAATCTTTGCCACAGGAAAAGGTGCTAGTTAAGGGGCTTAGGATGAACTCCCTGCTCTTGCCAAGTCCCACTGACTGTTTTGGGAAAAATTGTTCTTTTGGAAGTCTTGCCTTTGGTGATCTGGAAAACATTGCATTGTGTTCAAACCTCACTTCTGAAGATTATTATGGAAAGGGCAATTGGCCAAAAATTTCAGAACACCCATGAAATAGTGAATCCTCAGGAATTCTGCAATTATCCAATCATCTAGATGACATTTCCATGCCTTCTTCCTTTAGCGGATTCTATTTTACTGTTAAGGCAACCTGGTCCCTGCAGGATTGGGTTATCCCTGTTATTTTTTCCAAGATTCTGGCCTTGAGCGCAATTCCAATGGAATAATTATCTCTGGAAAACCCCTCACTTGCCCACTATAATCTTAAGATTTCCCATATAAAACTCTACTTCATTTGCCCACTCTATGTGCTCCATGACTTGCTCTATCTCCTTCAGTTCCTGCCCTATCCTGATGTCCCCATGTAGGCATAACTCATTCTGGTTGGTTTATTTGCTGCCTTCCCTGCTTTCATTCTTATCCTTCCTTTCTTTGCCCAAGGTATTGATTCCTCAGGTAATTTGACTTTTTTGTCATCCAATTTCTACTGAGCTAGGAATTCTTTCCCGCCAGTCCCAGCTGACATCAGGTAGAATATGCCCATGTGTTAGTGCCAAGCAGTGTGAGTGGCAAATGTTAACAGAAAATATCATAGCCCCAACTGCTAGCTATTCCAGAAGGTGTAGATTATTCAAGAAAAAAGAGCATGCTATGCCACAATAATTAATAATTTCTAAGCTGCAACCTATTAAAAGAAAACATATCTGCACATACTAGGGAGTGTTCCATATGACTGATATGCTTTTTGATCACTTTCTTAATCTGTTCCTCCACTCTTGCTCTAGTTGACAGTGGTATAACTGCTGCAATATTTTACTATGATGTCTTATCTCTTTAGGAGGCAGTTCACTGGCACAATAGATGTGTGTGGCATCTGGAGTCAAGACAATTTGAGTTAAAATTTAGCCTCATAGAGGACACTAGCCACCTGATCGTGGGAAAGATATTAATCTTCGTCAGCTTCAGTTTCTTTATCTGTAAAATAGCGATAATAATAGCACCTACCTCCCAAGGTGGTTGAAGATAAGGTGAGAAAACATTTGTAAAGTGCTTTGTAAGCCTTAAAGTATTATACAAATGTGACTTATTATTATTTATCTATGTTTCCATTTTCATTACATGTATAAGCATATGGTTTTGGTTTTCATGACTTTGTAACTGCAGATGTCCTTTATACTGAGGAATTTTAAATAACATTCATTGTATAGAATATATGCTGCACACATCTACTCATAATTAGCTATATTAAAAGTATGATTTCTTCCCTTGTCAGGATCTCCATGTAATGGAAGTTTATTTCTCCTGTACATATGGAATTTGAGTTAATATTTCACATGTAGGACAAAAACCAAAGCAAACACAAGTACCTCTATGAGGCTTTGATTCCACACTTGAGAGAATAACCCACACTAATTCTCTTGGAACTTGCCAGATAATTGATATATATCTTGATTGTGTTAATTGCCTATTGCTTTTGTTCCTAACACCATCTAGTAAGCTCTGCCTTTCCTTAATAATAACCTCATATATAAAGTTTCCATCAGATTCCCAGATAACACCACAGTACCTGACTCTATAGATCTTCCATACTCTTGTTACCTAACTTTAGGTAAATCAAGGAACGTTGTAGTCCCATGCTCTTATCCCCTTAATCAGTTATCCCAAAGATGGATCAATGAGAGAACACCTCTAATAAGTGTCAAAAAGGGGATTTTTCCTATTTAAAAAAAAAAGGAAAGCAAGAAAGCCATCTTTGGAGCTGCCACAGCTAATTCTAATAGAATTAGAAGCCCTCTCAGTCTCACTCCTGTCTCCAGCCAGTTATAAAGAATATTCTTTAATAGGATCATAGATTTCAAGTTGGAAGGGAAATTTTAGGTTATCAAGTCCCACCTCTTTATTTTATAGATAAGGAAACTTAAGCTCAAAAAACTTAAATGATTTTTTTTAGGGTCTCACACCTAGAAAATGTCTAAGACAGGATTCAACCTCCAGTTTTCCTGACCTAGTCAAGTGCTCAATCCATTATGCCACCATGGCTCTATAAGCCCTGAGGGTGAGTTTCCTTTTCCCCTCTTAAGTGCAGACACTTGAGATACCATATAATCACTCATTTGGAGAGGCATTTAAAGCCAAATAAAGGACTTGAAATAGGTGGGAGAAATTTATTTTCTCCTCATTTTTAAATTCCTCAAATTCGAAGAATCCCATAGCAGGAAGAAAGGAAAAGAACAAACTTTTATTAAATATCTACTATGTGCTAGGTACTGTGCTAAGCACTAAACCATTTCTATCTCATTTGATCCTCACAACAACTCTGTGAGGAAGGCACTATCACAATTCTCATCTTAGAGCTGAAGAAACTGAGGTAAACAGAAGTTAAGTGAATTTTTTATGGTCACACAACTAGTAAGCTTCTGAGGCCAGATTTAAACTCAGGTCTTCCTGATTCTGGGCCCACTGGCTAATTTTCCTTAAAAAATACTGAAATCACTATAAAGTTCTGATTGCCTTAGGGGACTAAAGATTGAGGCTTTTGGCATTATATAAACTTTCTCAGAAAAAACTCCAGGGATTCTCTAATCCTTGATTGGTAGATCATGAAGTGAATTCAGTCAAGGAGTGTTTGCTCCATTAAATCAATTCAAAGGATCCCTAAAACCTTCTTGAATATTCTTCTATGGCCAACTGAATCTGCTTTTGTCAACTGTTGAATGATCTCTAAGTGTCTCATTTTGTTCCAGCAGGAAATCTAAACTACTAGGGGAATGGCCTGAGCCAAGCCCCTATTCCCAAATCCTATAGTGAGTGGCTCTCATTGAAGCAGTCAATTACTTCTTATATGAAGCACAGTCTATGAACCTATTTAGGCCAATCATCTGGAATAATATAGTCAAGAATGCTCTCCCCCTTTTATGCCCTGTAGTAATATACTTCATATAAGGTTATTGAGAGAACATGGGAGCTTATACATTTTTCAAAATGTTTTTGCTACATTCGATTAAAATAAATCGGTCCAGAACAAATATGGCTCTCTGTCCCACAAGATGGATTAGCAGACTTTACCACTCTACCACATTAATTCAGCTCTACCCTGACAATGGACACTACCTATCTCTCTCTATTTTGTCATTGTATCCTAACAGCTAACATAGGTCTTGGCATATAGTTGGCACTTTTTAGGTGCTTATTTTTTGACATAGATACCTTCCTCCATTATTTCCTCTTTCACCTCTATCTCACACAAAGAAGTAGCCCCATTCCTTAACAAGGCAAGCTCTTCTAACTGTACAGGAATGTCCATTCTGTTCTGCCTGTTGTAATGGATTGTCTCCACTGCCATACCCATTCTATCACTTATCTTCAATACTTTTTGGTCTACTGACTCCTTCTTTATCAACTGTAAATATTCCTATGTGTCTCTCATTCTTAATAAAAAATTCCCACCAGATATTTTCATTTCTACAAACTATCATTCTATATCTCTTCTGCCCCTTTGTGGCTAAACTCCTCAACAATTCTGTCTACATTAGATGTCTCCACTTTCTTTCCTCTCACTTTCTTCTATTATTCTTCTCTTATAATCTACCTTCAAATCTCATTGAACTAAAATTTTTCTTTACAAATTTACCATTGATTTCTAAGTTGCCAAATCCAATGACCTTTTCTTAATCCTCATTCTTTTTATCCTCTCTGAAGTCTTCAACACTGTCCATCACTTGGTTCTTGAAACTTCCTTCTCTATGGGTTTTCTGGACACCACTCTCTTCTGGTTCTCCTCATACATATCTGACTATTCCTCAGTTTTCTTTACTGGATCTTCATCTAAGTCATAACCACTAACTTTGGGTGGTACAGTGCTCTGTCCTAAGCCCTCTTCTTGTATCCCTTTATATAACTTCACTTGGCAAACTCATTAGTTTCCTTTTATTTAATACTCATCTTTGTGCTACTGATTCTCAAATTCAGTTATTTAGTCCCATCATTTAGAGCAGCATCTGGCATATAATAGGTGCTTAACAAATGCTTATTGACTGGCTGATTCACTTTTTCAAAAAAGATAACCCTTTAATGTTGGGATCAGTTCCAAAGATTCCACCAACAACCGAGGGCATCAAAGAATCATTTCTCCTCTTGATCCCATCAAATGAAATCATTAATACATGCATTGGTGTCATCTGCACTCAGATAGACACTTTATCTATGCAGGGGTGGAGAACCTGTGGCCTCAAGGCCACATGTGGCCCTCTAGGTCCTCAAGTGTGGCCCTTTGACTGAATCCAAACTTCACAGAACAAATTCTCTTAATAAAATGATTTGTTCTTGAAAACTTAGACTCAGTCAAAAAGCTACACCCAAAGATCTAGAAGGCCAAATATGGCTGCAAGGCCACAGGTTCCTCACCCCTGTGCTAGACTATACTATCCCCCAGGTGATATAGTAGTTAGAATGTTTTTTGTTGAACAAGGAAGGCCTGAGGCTTCAGAAACTTAGTAGTTCTGTGACCATGGGCAAGTCACTCAATCTCTGTCTGCCTCAGTTTCCTCAACTGTAAAATAGCCCCTACCTCCAGAGTTGTTATGAGGATCAAGTGAGATCATATTTGTAATGCACTTAGCAGTGCCTCACACATTGTAGATGCTAAATAAATGATTATGACTTTCCTTTGCCTTCCTTCATTTATGTAGTCATGTAACTTTGCAAATGGGAGAAATTTGAGGCTAATTTTATTTCAAGTCCCTCTTTTACAATAAGATATTGGAGAGGTTATTTGTTCAAGGTCAAACTTGTAGCTATTTTCTTCATACTTCAGTCAAGACAAAGTTTTAATTTTTTTAAAGATGGGTATAATCTTGAGGAAATAATTTATCTCTTCTGCACTTTCAGTTTATTTACAAAATGAGGAGGATGAATTAGATGATCTCTAAGATTTCTTTGTGGTCTAAATGGAAGTTTTGGAATATATATTGGATCAATGATTCAAAGCTAGAAGAAAAAAATATATGTAGTTCCACCCCTTCATTTTATAGATGAAGAAACTGAGATACAGATAGTGAGGTGACTTTGCCAACATCACAGAGGTGGGGAAAAGAAAACAATGAAAAAACATTATAGTAGAATAGGAAGAATGCATCCTAGAAAAAATTACCCAGAAATACTCTGAGTGCTAAAGAAAGGTGGTCACAATCTGCCAACACCAAGAAAGTACACAACATCCCAAGTTCATGATCTTATAACTTTCTGGTTCATCCCCCGAAGTAAAGACTAAAGATTCATTAATACAGGAAGCATTTTGTAATATCAAAATGTAAGGGAGAGGATTATCCAAGCAAGATTTCAACTAAAGCTAAAAGACAGAGACATTGGAAGATAAAAGGGAAAGCCTGCAGAGGTAAAATATAAATTCCCCATTCTACAAAAGAAAGATCTTAATATTTTAATTGCATATGAAGAAGTCAAGAAGACAATGAACGTGCCTCAAAGCATAGACTTCATTCATATAGTTGTCTCTACCCATTCATCTGCCTAAGATTCCCAAAGGAAGATAGGAGGTGAAAAATATTAATCACTCCAAAGTCTTGTGTGCTGGAGCTGGTTCATACCAGCTTATGAAAACCTATTGCTATATTTTCAATATGATTATTTAAACCTAGAAATCAGCAAGCTACAAATCAAGGCTTGAATTATTATTTTGTTGATTGGCTAAACTTAAAGTGATGGAGAAAACATTAATAATGCAGCTTATACTTAATAGTTTATTATTTTTACTTTTTTGGAGAGCTAGTCATTAAGCATTTACCAGAATATACCACTGACCATAAGGGAACATAAAGATGTTTATAGAGAGAATGGGGCTTTTGAGGAAGGGTTTGTCAAAAAGTAGAGAGAAGTGTTGCCTCATCTACTGCCAAGAAGTGACTAACTTTCTTTAAGTCCCAACTAAAATCTCACCTTTTACAGGAAGCCTTCCCCAATCTCTTTTAATTCCAATTCCTTACCTATTAATTATATCATATTCATTCTGTATACAATTTGCTTTGTATTTATTTGTTTGCATGTTGTCTCCCTCATTAGACTATAAGTTCCTTGAGGGCAAGGACTGCCTTTTGCCTCTTTTTCTATCACCAGCACTTAGCATAGTACCTGGCCCATATTAGCCATTTAATATATATTGATTGATTGACTAAAAACCTCAGTGTTCAGACTCTCCAGAACACAAAGAAGGAGTCTCTGTCCATCTAAAGCTAAACTTCATTGTCTGTTTTAGTTGAAGGTTCTTTTGCAACACACAACCAAAGAGTATAGTACTCATTAGCCCAATTAGTGAAGTGAAGATAGAAAAAGAGCATAGGTTCCCATTAAAGAAACCAGCACATTGACCTATCATAGAAACAGATATTGCACAATGCCTAGGCATTATACCTGGCCCTGTCCAGCATTCACTGTCAAGCTATTTGCCAGATGCTTTTCAGCAATAGCTGTCCAGCAATAGAACAGCCTGCTTGATCCTATGCAGCAATGATTGTCTGGTAGTCTGCCTGACTCAACCATGCTCAGCCACTGCAGAGGCAGGTGAAGATCCAATAGTGCCAACATGTGACCTACCTGCACCAGTCCAAAAGCTGACTCTTCCATCCAGTGATCAGTAGAACAACTCACAGTGAACTTTATGAGAACTCTCAATAAAGAGAAATGATATCTAGGTCCTGTGGTTCCAGAGTTGTAAGTTACTTTGGCAACATGTGTTCCCTACATGTGTGCTTCACTATCATTGTACTTTGAATTCCCATCCACTCTTCCCCACTCTTTGACTCTGGGTATATTTATGAAAAAAGTGAGCACCTGGCATGTGTGTGTGTGTGTGTGTGTGTGTGGAGCAGGGGGGGGAGGGATGATTTTTAATTTCTGTCCATTCTTTGCTATTTTAATAGGTTGGTGTTGTGTTTGTCCTTCATTTTCTAAGATGACCATAACATCAGGAAAATGATGACATGACTTGCAGTTGACTTTGATTTCAGTGAGGGAGGGCTGTGCAAGGTCACAGTCTCACTTTAAATGCCTTTGCTAAAGGTCTGAGTCTACTGACTGATTGTTAAGAGGAAAAAACAGTAGTGGGGGTTCATAAGTAAGTTTTGGAGAGGAAATCCAGCTATAGAATTACACCAAGGACCCTGGGAAAAGGAACAGCAACTGGCTGGTGCAAAGTCACCAGCCTCCCTGGTGGCACTGTGAGTTGAGAAAGTAAGCCCTGGAAAACTTGTTATAAAAAATTGCATTGCAAATCCAGTAAAACAGCCAAAAATCTGTGAAAATAAACTCTGTCAAGGCAAAAAGTGAAAAACTTTCATAGATAAGAAAATAGTATACAATAGTAGTGCTTAGAGGTCACAGTCCAATTTGCTCATTTTTTTCCAAATAAATAAAGCCTAACAGCATTAAGTGACTTAACCAAGCCAAACTTAGAGTCAGAGCCAAGATGAAAACTGTTCTCATAAGCCATGTGCTCTCTCATCTATATCCTGGCTGCTTCTCAAGTTACTGGTAAAGTTATGACCAGAAATTCTCCCTAGTTCAGACATCTTTCAAATACCTTTGCAGCTTTAGGTAATCATGGGAAATAGTATAATTAGAGAATTTAGGCCTTGTATAGTCTGATCTATTTTGCATTATCTCCTACTATTTCCTCTAGAGGCTTTGAAACAGTTAAAATGGACTACTTTTAATCCTCCAAATAAATCTTTCAATTTCCAGCTTTCATGCCTTTGCTCAAGCTGTTCCCTCTAACAGAATGCCTTCTCTCATTACCCAATGGAATCTGATATACTTACTATCCATATCAAGCTCCATTTAATTTAATGAATCAACTGATAAATAAACATTTATTAAGAGCCTAGTATCTGTCAGGCACTGGGATAAGCACGGGAGATTCAAAAAGAGGCAAGACAGTTTTTGCCCTCAGGGAGTTTAGAATCTTCACAAAGAACAGAATGTTTATACTTTTAGGATTTCTTCAGCTTTTATGGTTTATGCAATTCTAGAGTCTCAGAATCTAACAGTTGGAAGAGACCTCAGTAGATATCTATTCCAATCTGTCACTGACGGAAATGCCCTCTACAATATGCCTAAGAAGTGATCATCTTACCTTTGCTTGAAGACCACCAGAGCTGAGGAAACAACTCCCCCGCCCCAGGCAGCCTATTATAATTTTAGGAAGCTTTTCTAAGATTTGTCCTTATTTCATGTCTAAAGGTGTTTCTACAACTTCTAGTAATAATTTCACGTTCTGCCTCTGGGGAAAAACAGAGCAAAAGTAAACCCTCTTTCATGTAACACTCCTTCAATTATATGAGGAAGGCTCTCTACACCTTCTCTTTTCAGAGCTGAACATTCTCAGTTCTCTCCCAATCATCATAGTAGCAGTTCTATGTTTATCTTCTTCACTCCATTGTAAACTCCTAGAGGCTCTGTATACACATAGACTTTTATGAAGACATTAGTCTCTTCTCAGTGTAGCTTAAATGTAGGAGGAGAAAGGGAGGCTGGTGACTTTGCACAGTCCTCACTCACTTAAATCCAATTCACTTGCAAATCATGGCATCACCTTCCTAATGCCACAGTCCTCTTTGAGAATGGAGGACAAACAACAACCACAAGAATCTTAAGTATCTGAATCATTTATACCCTACATAAAAATGCATCGAAATATCAGTTTTGAATAATATATGACAGAAAATATTTTTAAACCAAAGGTTGGCTGCCACTAGGCTCCAGCCAGGCAGAAGAATATTTATGGTAATTATTGCATCTTACCGTACTACCGAGGTATATGAGGAAGTCGTCGATGAAGTACCATATACATATACAGTCAGAGAATCAAAATGCAGGCAGTTCTTTACTTACACACATGCAGGTTTGTAGCTCTTCAGTCCTACAATCCCACAGACACACAACTGTGGCTTAGGCTTCAGTTGGATGCATATTCTGATAGAGGGTCCACATCTCTGGGCTTTTGCCTTTTTATCTGACTGTAGTTTCTCAGCTGATTTACAGAGACTGAGAGGGAAAAGGACTTTAGGATAGTAAATTAGCAGGTGGTCTAGATTGGAACCTCCTTTAAGGAACTGAAGGGCATTGCAATTAGAAAAGGTTGCTAACCTTACGTATTTAGACTAAATGAAGTTTGCTAAATTGACTATAATCCAGACAAGTTTGCATCTCTTGCCTAAATGAAGTTAACTAAATGCATTTTGTGTGCACAGGAACTTCCTAGTATGGGAGGCGGGGTCAAAGAGTGGTCAAATATGGAGTCTCTCTCTCAGTTTTTGATGCTGTTGTTGCTCAGTAGTTTCATTCCATGTCCAATTCTTTGTGACCTTATTTGGGGTTGTTTTGGAAAAAAGATACTGGAGTACTTTGCTACTTCCTACTCCAGCTCATTTTATGGATGAGGAAACTGAGGCAAAATGAGTTAAGTGACTTGCCCAGGGTCACACATCTAGTAAATGTCTGTGACCAAATTTGAACTCAGGTCCTCCTGACTCCAGCCTGGAGTTCTATCCACTGCATCATCCAGCTGGCTCTCCATCAGCTAGGAACTAGCAATAGGCCAGTCCTCAGAGGGAAGGAAATAATAGTGTCTTTAGAAAAAACAATACTATATTTAGAAATTCTTGTCTTTTATAGTCATAACCTTAACATCTGGCATATGTGAATTGAATAGAGATTAGGCCTGTTTGTTGCTCTATCACTTCCTCTTCTTTCTGTTCTCATATATCATTTTCATGACTGGCACTGATGAATATGTCCAGTGCTTATGGTCCTAGAGAAGGCATAACAAAAAAATGTTAAAAAGACACAATGGCTACACTGAATGCCATGGAGTGTCGTTATAACAGTATCTATTTGAGGAAAAAAATAACATAAATTGGTTCAGAATTGTACTCCACCTGAAGGATTTACTCTTCTAACTACAATTGAAATGCTGCATTAATGAATTGCATTTTAACCTTCTTTCAATATAAATATTTCTATGTCCCAGCTGACAACCCATTCTTTTAGTCATGAAAATCTAAAGCATTAAGCTGAATGAGACTATATGCATAACAGATATGCCATTTATAATTCTCCCTTCATTTGGCGGTCAGCCCTTTAAATTAAGATGCTGTCTTCACATTGTTCTATTTGAGTAGAGGCCCTGAATCTGAATTTGTATAATATTATATAGGATCCTAGATGTGAAATTGGAAAAGAACTTAAATACCATACAATTTTGCCTCTGAGGAGAAAAGTGAGGTCAAGTAAAATAAAGTTGCTTGCCCAAGGTAAATGAGTATTAAGGCTGAGATGTAAAACTAGGTCCTCAGATTCTGAATTCAGGGCTCTATCCATTATAAAATGGAACAAGTTTGAAATTTTGATTTCAATATTTAATACTTTAATCTTAAAATATCAAATATCAAACTTTGATATTTTACTCCTTAAAGCAGTTTGTAAGGCCCAACTTTCCTTAAAATTAACCTTGTAGAATTCAGGGGTGTGGAACCTGTGGCCTTGAGGCCACATGTGGCCTTCTAGGTCCTTGGGTACAGCCTTTTGACTGAGTCCAAATTTTACAGAAGAAATACTTTTATTAAGAGCATTTGTTCTGTGAAGTTTGGATTCAGTCAAAGGACCACACTTGAGGACTTAGAGGGCCATATGTAGCCTTGAGGCCCCAGGCTCCCCACCTCTAGTCTACAGAGTGGTCTGATGTTTTTGGTGGCAGCAATCAATTCTCTTCCTGTCATAGGAGGGAGAAATAAAAGGAGCTGAGGTAAAAAAGGAAGTGAAAATATAGGAGGCAACAAATTGGGGAGGGCTGAGTTTTTCTCTTCCAACTTAGAGTTTCCATTAAAGTTGTTTCCCCTCGCCATATGTAATAAGAAAATAAAGCTGCATGCTTAGGCATGTTCATGTGGATTTTGATACTCCCACATGAATCATTTCACTGATCTCAGCAGTAATGATTAATTTTGTACTTGAGGGCACAGTCATTTTTAAAATTTTTGGCCTTGACAATCTCCTTTTCCTTAGCCCTTGGGCACATAGATATTCCTGAACCTCTGTGTTCTTATATTTTATCATCATTCAGATCATACCCTGATGCAGTGAATTACAGATACACAATTGAATATTGCATGCAATACGAATTAAGAGGGCAATATCTTCTCAGTAACTCACATTTAAGTTTCACCCAGTAGGAAGATATTGCGAGAAGTGACAACCTTATTTATTATTATCCTTTCCCCTTTCCTACTTCAAGAGATGTGCCAAAGGGATGTTCCAAAATAACAAATAACATTCTTGATAATTTGGTAAAAATGCCAACTAGACTATAAATGCTCAGAATTTTTCTAATAAAACCAAGGAATTGAAATAATCTCTTTAGATCAGCCAGTTAGATTTTTAGCCCTTTATGCCCACTTTAAACTGCTAATAAATCCTTCTAGGAGGTCAGAGATCTAGGCAGCTGAACTTTGAAACACATTTTTCCCTCTTTCTTATGCTGTTGCCAACCCAAACCTGAACCCTGGGGAAATTTGAACATCCACTCCCTTTCTCCATGACAAGGTGCCTTCAACCTTACTTCTCTTAATTTAGTGCCAAATGAATGTTAGGTTCATCTCTATGTCCTGGCTTTCCTTGATTCCTTGAAGTTTTAGCTAAAGTCTCATTTTTTGCAAGAAAACTTTCCTGGTCCTTTTGAATCTTAGTACCTTCCCCCAGAGATTATCTCTACTTTATCCTGTATGTCTTTTATTTGTACATTTTTTTTTTGCATATTGGGTCCCCAGTAGACTGTTAGCTCCTTGGAAGTAGGGTATATTTGTACATATACACACATATATGTATATATACAGACACAAATGTCTATATGTCAATATTTGGCTATTTTTTGTATTTGAAGACTCATTGATGTGAGTCTCTTTGCTGGTAGAGATTAGTGAGTGAGAGGTGTGGCAGAGATGATGAGAACAGGGGAGAGGAAAGCTCTAGTCTCTTCAAGTCACTTCAGGTCTTTTGAGTCTCTTCAGGCTCTGAAGTCAATTTGGGTGCTTCTGTTTTTTCAGCTTTGATAGAGAAGATGGTTGATGCTAACCCAATTTCAGGTTACTAGAGGAAGAATAGGACACTGGTAATAAATGGACACGAAAGGAGAAAGCAGTATTCATTATGTCCCTATGCCCAGCTTGTTACACCAGAAATTTCAGGGAATTTCCACGTGAGTGAGATCTGGGACTCGGTTGAGCTGAGTTATTTTGCTCCCAATGAGAGAGTATTGTCTGGTATATATTCTCCTATGTATATTTTCTCTGATTTCCATTTTGCTACCAAATTGGAAAAAAAATGGCTTTCTTTGCTACTTTCACTGTGTATTCATTGTTGAAAGGTATTTTGTGGGAAGTCAAGCCTTGTATATAATGGTCAGGATCCTCTTTTTCCACTATGAATAGCACAGAAGTTTAGCATGAATGTGAAAACTATATCCCCTAGACTAACAATATTTAAGGGAACACATAAATATAATTCTAGCCTTGTACCCCCTTTCTCTGAGGAGGTCAGAGAGGCCAATTTTTAAGCCCCAAACTCTCATTTCCCCTCTTGCAGGAATTAATATTGCCCTTGGAGAAAGGTTGGGGGAAAGGGGCTAGCGATGTCTCCTCTGCCTCCCCTCAAATAATACAATGATATTCCCCATGCAACATATGAGGGGCAGCTTTGCTTCATTTGTATACCTCATGCCTGGCATAGTGCATGCCACAGTATTTGTTTGGAGACATTATTTAAAGTTATTTTGAGGAAAATTTGGGAACACTCAGGGGAGGCCATGCCTTTTCTCTGCCATCTTATTGTTTGCCAGATAGTAAACGCAATAATAAAATGCTATAAAAATAGTAAAACTTTACTAAGGAATCAAATAAAAGTAAAATAATGCCCAGATGACAAGCATTGATCAAGTTGGAGAGATGCAATATTTTGACATTCTTTTAGCCAATCTTATACTATCTTTCTTTTCTAAGGAGGCTTCCAAATCCTCCAGCTTCCACATCTTTAACTTCTTTCAATGTCTCCTTTTTCCTTCCCACTCTTTGGAAGGTAGTAGAGGCAAATCTATTTTACCAAAAACGGGGAAAATGTTAGTTAATCTCTGCCTTCTTTGTCTATGAAAGGAAGAGAAGGAAGAAGGAAAGATGGAGGGGGAGGGCGAGAAAGGGAGAGGGGAAGAGAGAGAGAGAGAGAGAGAGAGAGAGAGAGAGAGAGAGAGAGAGAGAGAGAGAGAGAATATGCCTATCCCAGTCTGGTAGTTTAAAGAAGCATTCTAAATCATTTAAAAAAGGCTTTTCTAGCCATGCAGCTGGTGGAAGAGAGAGAGATTACTCTTTTCTACTCGACAGGAGAACATAGAATGTCTTTTCCGAGAATCGGGTCCCTGGTATCTCCTTTGTTGGGCAGATCTATCTTAAGTGCTCTGGGCATGTGCCAAAGCCCAGTTATACATATATGCATCAACAGATAATGTTTCCCTCTTCCCTTCCCCTTCTGTTTCCATTATCTCTGCCTGCCACCCCCACTTCCCCAATTTTAGTCAAAGGAACACAGTGGGCAAAAAGGGAAACTAGAAGGGGCCAAAAAAATAAGTCACTATCATACATAGCTTCAAGAAGTCACTGAGCCTAAGTGAGCCTGTTTAACTTTGTGTATTTTACTAATACAAAAGCCTTTTTCTGTGTTCTTATAGGATTTTGTTCAAACTAAACCATCAATATCCT
This sequence comes from Trichosurus vulpecula, assembly GCF_011100635.1. Lineage (NCBI taxonomy): Eukaryota > Metazoa > Chordata > Mammalia > Diprotodontia > Phalangeridae > Trichosurus > Trichosurus vulpecula. The sequence goes on along the minus strand of NC_050573.1, from coordinate 133,471,158 downwards.
GATCATTTCTTCATCCTTTCTCTTAATTTCTGTCTCCTTTATGCTCGCAACCTCCACTATTCCTCTCTCACCTTCTGTCCTATAATACCAAAGCAGTTGGGTGGCACAGTTGATGGAGCACTAGGCCTGGAGGTGAGAAGACCTGAGTCTTGGACACTTGCTAGCTGTGTGACCCTAGTCAAATCATTTAACCTCTCTTTGTCTCAGTTTCCTCAAATCTAAAATGGCGATTATTACAGGGTGGCAGGGTTTTTGTGGGTATCAAATAAGATAATATTTTTAAACACTTAGCAGAGTGAGTAGCTCATAGTAGGTACTAAACAAATTCTTACTCCTTCCCTCTTTCCCTTTCCCTTCCCCTTATTGTTACATATCTCTTCTCCCTTTTCTTAAGGCTTTTATATTGGCTTTTCTGTTCTGTTCTTAATAGTGTCTACCTTACGTCATGAGGATTTTTCTCCTTATGTATGGCAGATAATTTTCTGGCATTTGGGGATATACAATTATCAATTGTGGTACTGTAGTTATTTTGTAACAGGCTCACTATTCTTGACTGTTTGTGTTTAGTATCTGAAATAGTCCAGTCATTTCTGGCTAATTTGGATAGAATGTGTTCTGCTTTTAGCCATTCAATTCATATACATGCCTAGTTTTTCTATGTGTAAAAATTATACTTGTAAGAATGTTTTTAAAAGAACTAATCCTAATTGTGAATTTAAATTTCTCATTGAGTACTCAGAGAGGGTGCTGATTCACATAGATACCCTGTAGCAACTGTTTAAGGCAAGAGTAGCTAAAAATAGACCTGGGGTGTGTAATATCAATTGAGTTGGGACTTTCTTACTGTTTTAAAATGATTAATTGTCTTTGAGTCTTACTAGGTGCTAAGCCCCAGGCCCAAACCCAATTAGGTGGTAAACCTATGTGGGTGTGAATTGGTAGCCAAGGTGGGGCCCCAGGTGGGGCTAACTAAGGGAGGGCTTAGTTTACCCATGAGTTTGAGTGATAGGTTTGGGACATCAGAGGCTCTCAGACCACACGGGTTTAAGTTGCCTCTTTGTGACAATTTTAGGTCACATGGGTGAGTTGCATGTGTGACTCACCCTAGACCCTGAAAAAGATATAAAATCCGGGGTTGGCTTTCTCTTCCCCGGAGCTCTTACCCACAGCAGTGGTGTCGCACGTGACTCTGGGCCAGCCCTTTTTATGAGCTCCTGGGCTGAACCTAGCTGCTGGTAACTATGAATCTGTATTTGGTCTGTCTGTTGATGTTTGTAATTTGTATTTTGCTCTGAAGTTCAGGGTGCTGGTTTTTTCCCCTGAACTAAGTGAGTGATATTTGTGTGCTGAATTGAAGTAAGCTTGTCAACCCCTTAATGTTGCTTTCCTTATTAAAGCAGATCAAAAGAACCTGTGCTTTTGCAGCATGCTGGTAGCATGCTTGTTGTTGGGCTTCTGTTGGTCTTTCATCCCTACAACAGCTGCTAGCCAGATTGTTGAAACAGGGTGACAGACCTGTGAGCAAACAAACTCTTGCCACACTTTGGACAGATCCAGGCAAATTTTCTTCCAACCTATTGATGGCTCCATTCTCTGTAGCCTTGAATCACAGAATAGCAAAATTTCAAACTCAGGACTTTTGTAGCTGTGTAGTAAAAATTGAAACAAAAGACACAGCTTACCCAAAATGGAATTCCCCACTAAACTACACAGGACAATCAGAAATCTAGCCTTTGTTTTAGGATCTTCAAAGAGAGAATATCTACTATCTCCCAAGGTAGTCAATGTAATTTTTATGCAGCTTTAATTAGTTTTTGTTTTATTTTTTCTTCCCTTAAGTCAATCCTAAATCTGTCCCTTTGCAACTTTTACCCTTCGATCTTAGTTCCTTCTGGGGCCAAACAGAACAAGTCAAATCTCTCTTCCACATGACAGATTTTCAGATAATTGAAGGGAGCTATCATGTTTCCTTTGAGTCTTCTGTTCTCCAAGGTAACCATCCCCAGTTGCTTCAACTCATCTTCGTTTGACATGGGCTTTAGACTCTTTATCTTTTTGGGTTATTTCCTCTGTCTGACTTCAGTGTTATGGATAACCTTGGGCACTATCAAATGAAAGACTTAATTTACACAGTTTAGGATGAAACAGAAATATGAGGTATTCAACTACTTGGATAACTACAGTTCTCACATGATTTCTGTGGCCTGAATTAGCCTGTTTGCTTGGGTAAATTTATCATAATGAATAAGTATAGACTATTGTTTCAATTTTTTTTAAATAAATAGGGATGTATTTATGAATTAAGATTTTATCAAAATTGTGCAGTTAGCTAGACAAAGGACATAAACATCCAGATAAACAATGCACAGATTAGCCTCTTCTATTTTTTTTAAGATATCTAAATAAAAGTCTCGATTATCATTGCTCAGTGCTTATCATTGTATATGTAAAGACAGTCTTGAAAGTTTATTCGATCTATCATTATTGCTGTCTAGGTAATATATAAACTTCTTATGGCATCTTTTCTGCATTGAATAAAAGATTTATACTATTTCAACAAAGTACCAAACTGTATTTTGCCCTTGGGGACAAGGGTCAGGAGAAGAAAAAAGCATTATACTTTAAGAAAAAACATTGTTATGTTCCATACTCAAACTTTCCCTATGATTTATTTGCTTATTTTACATATTTTAAGGGTATTGAGGATACTTTGTTTTTCTAATTTAAGCACAAAATTTCCCTCTTATCTTTATTAAAATGTGTCCACAGAGCATAGATATTTTCTACTGTTGCCAAAAGCAGCAAGATGATAGTTTTGTATCAAATTTCTAAAGGATCAGAAAAAAAAATAAAGCTAGGAAATATGTTCTTTTACTTCTCATGTTAATATGACTTTCACTGACTGTTGTCCAAAATTGTAACGTGACTTCAGGTATCACACTAAACACCACACCAATATTTTGATCATATGGAAAATGGAGTAACATAGATATATGGAAACACTGGGACTCTGGCTCCCTCTCTAGTTCTTGGCTTTGCTCAGATCACTTCTACTTGGTGAAATATCTGCATTTGGATGTGTTCCTTCCACCCATCTGGGCTAGCCTAGCTCTTAACCTCTATCCATCTGGCCCTAACTTTATTTCTGCTTCTTGTCCTGCCCCCCCACCCCCACCATAGCAGTATAATTTGTATATCTTATTGCTGCTTAGTCTTCAACATCTGGCTGACATTAGGTCAAAAAACAAATCTTCTTTATGGGTGGATGATCATGCAGCAGACTATATCTGTGAGGTTCTACTGTAATCTACCTTCTTCTCTAACCCATATTTCATTAGATGGTTTGGAGAAGAAGAAGGACATAGAGGACATTTTGCTGGACTTGGAATCTAGAAAGACCTAAGTTCCAGTCTGCATCAACAACTGCTTATTGGACTTTTATAACTGCATGTGTTGGGTATGTCAAGCTCAACATGTATCAAAGAGAATTCATTATCTTTCCCATAAAACTATCCCCTCTTCCTAAATTCCCTATTTATGTGAGGATACCTCTACTATTTTAGTCATCTAGTTTCACAACCTCAGCAGCATCTTTGGCTCCTAATACTTCCTCAAGCCACATAGCCAAACAATTGACAAGGAAATCACAGTCAGAACCATTTTAGCATCCATTCTTACCTCTCTCCTTTTTCACCTAAAAGTCCACCACCCTAAGTGAAGCCCTGAGAGCCTCCCATCTGGGTTACTATAACAGTTTCCTAATTGATTTGTCCAATCCACCCTCAATGGAGGAGGCAAACTGATACTCTTAAAACATAACCTTTTAAAAGCTGCTTGTTAGAGTCAAATCAGGTAATTTAGAGAACAAAAACTGATACTACAATCAGAAGACCTGGGTTCAAATCTCACCTCCAAAATGAGTTTGTGTGGCCTTGGACAAGTCATTTATCTTCTTGGGCTAATAGAGGTAACTAGGTAGCATGGTAGACAAGTATTAGAATTGAATTCAGGAAAACTTGAAATGCTGCTTTAGATATTTTCTAGTTATGTAACCCTGGGCAAGTCGCTTAACCTCTGTCAGCCTCAGCTTCTTTATTTGTCAAATGGAGTGGGGCATAGAAATAACACCTACCTTTCAGGGTTGTTGCAAAGATTAAATAAGATATGTGAAATTATTTTGTGTAATAATAATATTAACATTTACTATACGCCAGGTACTGTGCTGTGTGCTTTATAATTATATCTCACTTAATGCTCACAAAAACCTGTGATGTAGATGCTATTATCACCCCCATTTCCTCATTTTATAATTGAGGGAACTAAAGCAAACAGGTTAAATGACTTGCCAACATCACATAGCTTCTAAGTGTCTGAGGCTGGATTTGACCTCAAGTCTTTTGTTGCAACAATCTGCTAGCAGGTGCTGAAGGGGTATAAGACCCACCAACAACCAGCACACAGAAAGATGTCAGCACAGGTTCTTTTGATCTGCTTTACTAAGGAAAGCAATGTTAAGGGGTTAACAATCTTACTTTAATCCAGCATAAAATATCATTCACTTAGTTCAGGGAAAAAAGCCAGTGCCCTGAACTTCAGAGCAAACACAAACAAATTACAAATATCAACAGACAGACCTTGTCTGATTCAAATCTCAATGCATAGTTACCAGAGTTTAACAAAGTCCAAACATCAGGGTTTACAACTGGAGGGCTCTTAATTATAGCTGCTCAGAGTCCCCACTTCAACACACCTCCAAGAGTGAGAGCCCCCAGCAAATAGCTCTGTTCTCTCTTTTTATACACTTTTTAGCCATCATCAAACTGTCATCTGAGTGACCAGAACTCAGGCTCCTACTATTGGCTCTGGTCCTAGCAACTCCCCTTAGGACCCTGAGGGCTTCACGCCCACATAGGTTTAGCACCTAGTAGATAGGAGTTTGGGCCTGGGATTTAGCGCCTAGTAAGACTCAATCAAGCACACCCAACTTAATTTATATTACATCTTCCTGACTCCAGTCTGTGCTCTAATATGCTACCTAGGTACCTAATTATGCAAAGCTAACCATGTTATACAAATATTAGTTATGAGGTTGAAGAAGAAGACAATGTTTTCTCATTGTAAACTGAAGGAAGTCGAGTACATGGCTTCTAATGTCATTTCCTGCTCTAGATCTACAATCCCAAGAATATGCTGTGATAGCTTTTACAAAATTTAGTATTATGGAAATATCAATTATTTATTAAATTTCCATAACACAGTCATTGTCAGATATATAGTAGTACAACTATAGTATATAGATTAGTACTAATAAGGAATTTCTTCCATCTCTCCTTGCTATTCCTTCTCATGTTCCTTTTCCTCCCAATTCTCAGTCCTTGTATATGAATGGAGAACTTGTGTTCATATTTTCTACAAGACATGTAGTGAGAAGGTAGTAGTCCTCTAAATTCTTCCAGAGTTGAAGTGATGTTCTTAACCTTTTCACTTATGTATGTAGTCAGTCAGTAATCGAATATTTGTTAAGTGCCTACTTTGTGCCAATCTCTGTGCTAAACAATGGGAATACAAAGAAAGGCAAAATATAGTCTCTGATCTTAAGAAGCTTACAATCTAATTGGGGAAGATAATTCACAAAGTAAGCTAATGAGGGGGTGGGGTAGGGAAGTACCAGGTGAAGGGGCATGACGGAGAAGTCCAGAGGCTTGCAACATAGTGGAAAATTAAGAGAGAGGGCTGGCCTAGGAGCCCTTCTTAAAAGAAGATTCTGGGAGCAGCTCTCTACTCACCCTGCAATCAGATGAAGGGAGGGGCCCTAAGGGTAGATGTTGCTGAGAAGATATGAGTTCCTCAGATGATGTGATCTCGCAGAATGAAGAGGTTCCTGGAGCACAGTGGAGAGAGATTTACCTTAAAGTAACACAATAAATAGTAACCAGCCAAAGGCCAGCTCTTCATCCAATAATTGTACCTTAGGACTAAGCTCACTATGGATTCTTCAGGGTTTGCTGAAAGAGGCTGCTTACTTTTATACTGGGAAAATTCTCATTCCTTATATCTAGGGTAGGAACACTTAAGTTGGGGTCAGGCAGTGGATAGATTTCAGGGAGTCTTTGAACATGCATAAGCAATAAATAATACCTTATTATTTTTATTGACTTCTGTTTGTCTCAGTTTTCTCATCTATAACATTAGCTGATAAAAGAAATGACAAACTCCAGTGTCTCTTCCAAGAAAATCTCAAATGTGGTCACAAAGAGTCAGATATGACTGAACAACAACAAAAACTGAAGTTTAGTTTTTTGTTCAGTTGTGAATGGAGACAAGAAACATTGATTGAAGAAGGGGTTCATAGGCTTCCCTAGACTGCCAAAGGAATCTATAACACATACACACACACACACACACACACACACACACAATTAAGAATTCTAGATCTAGGGGATAATTAGGCAGTTTGTGAGAAGGAAGCCCAAATAACAACTACAAAACAATGCACTCTTCCCTGACCTCTACAACAACACCGCCCCCCCCCCCCAAAAAAAAAGGATTTGCCTCCAGGTTTGAATTAAAAAGAAATCAAGCCATTAAATAGTAGGGAACTTTTCAGTGATATTCCGATTATTCAATTATAGGCTAGTTTTTAGGCTATTATAGAATTAGAATTGTAAATATTGCTCATGGGTTCAGGGACTGTATCAAAGCAATCCAAATTCTAATTTCATGAATGTGACTTAAGCTTAAAAATCCTACTTAAAGATATTGTAGTGAATTCCAAAATTAAATTTAACTACTTATGAAAGTAGTGAAATGAAAGTAATCTCCCCTGGCACCTTTTTGTCATCTTTTGAGTTATTTTTTTTTAAATAAAGGCTAGAATACATACACACACACACACACATACATGTATATACATGTATATGAAATTTAATGCAGCCACTGTATGCATCTCAGAAAAGAAATAATATTTTCAGAAAATTAAAGATTACTATTCATTTATTTTTAATCTCCAGTTGCCAAGTACTACGAATTGATGGACATATAGGAAAATATTTAATATAGAGAGTTTGAAGAAAACAGCTTTTTGGCTATTTTAATGTGAAGAGCTAAATTGTGCATGACATCCAAGCAATAGCTAGCTCACTAAGAAGAAATAATTAATTTAAATCTAGAGGCAAACTAATGAAATTTGGTTCTCCATGTAGGCTAATAAGACCACTTTAGACTATCCATTTATGATATGAATCAATCAATAAGTATTCATCAAGCCTCTACTTTTGTCTAACTTAACATGAAACTTGCAAAGTCCTTAATTGCCTCAGGACATTAAGAATTGGTTTGTGTCTGGACAGAGTTGAATTCCTGGGAGAAGACATGCCTATGCACATTCATATCTCAAAGCCAGCCAAAGATGAGAAACTCAGGATGATAGTGAGTTAGTAGCACATGTCTCCTTGTATTCTCCTTGCCTGAGTTAGCATTTTTTACAGTGGTTTGTCTACTATCAATAAAATCTTCAGTGAGCCTAAATGAATGGTTTTATTCCTGTCCCTTGAAATTCCTGGCTTGGAGGACAGTCGATGCAGAGAAGAAATCTATTACTATCCATGTGTTTTTAAATAGAGGGATAGCATGAGGTCTAACCTCTATTCCATTGGTCTTCCATGATGTCTGAAAATTAAATTATGTTCTTACTGCTGAAGATATTGCTTTTTGATTAAGACATTATCTCTAAGAGAGTCTTGTTAAACTGCTCATGATTTACTAGAGAAGGGTAACAAATTACCCACGAGTGGATTTAATTTGTTTATGTTCTCTGAATTGCCCTCTTCTGTTTCTGTACTGTTGCTACATTGTTCCCCATACCTGGAATGGCCTCCCCATTTTTATTTGTTTAAAGACTCCCTCTTCCACACACATATAATACATATATATAATATATATACATATATGAATGTATACATATATGTATATACACATATATACATACACACTAGATACCTACACATACATATACACAAATAAACATATAGTACACACATACTATATGCATATATATGTATTATGCATTTAGATAAATGCCTATGTAAACATATATAAAGAATATAGGATTTTAAAATTATGATCTCATGCTAGTATAAAAGACATGTTTAAAATAAACTTTCATAAAAACTAGACTCTACTAAATTAAAGTTGTTTTATGTCATGTTAAAGTTAGTATTTTCCTGTGGAAGCTATATGTGAATTTTAAAGAAGAAAAAAAATAAGGATGTATTAATAAAAATGTATAGTGCTGAAATGATTGAGGTAGTACCCCCCACACACACTTTCTGCCCTGATCAGAGCATGTCTGGAGTACTGTGTTCATTTTATTACCCCATATCCATACTTAGTGCAAAGCGCAGAGTAGTTATTCATAATATTGATACAGGAGTGGTGGGAACAGATATTGGTTGAGATTTTGATAAACTCTATCACTCTTAACTCAGTAGGCAATGCATATTAAGAGGCTTCCATATGAGAAATGGGTCTAAGGAAGATTGTTTGGACAGCACTGTATGGTGAAGGAAAGATTAAAGAAAGCTTCTACAATAGACTTGGAAGATAGACTTTATCTAGGATAATAGCAATTAGAAAGAAAAAGAAAGGAATGGAAAAAAAATAAATATTTCACTATTGCAATCTATGACTTTGCATCTGATCAGATGACTGAGAATCAATGGAGAAGGAAATGTCAAAGGTAACATCAAATATCAAGCCTAAATAAATATGGCTGCCTGAAGATTCAACTCTGTTAAAGCTGAACTCTTGCATGTCCTCAAGGTTTATAAACAGACAATTGCATATTGAAAATAAGTTAATTGTTTTATTAAGTCATCTATCAGTTGCATCTGATTCTTTATGACCCCATTTGATGTTTTCTTGGCAAAGATACTTGAGTGCTTTCCCATTTCCTTCTCCAGCTCATTTTACAGAAGAAGAAACTGAGGCAAACAGGATTACGTGACTTGCGCAGGGTCACATAGCTAGTAAATGTCTGAGGCCAAATTCAAACTCAGGAAGATGAATTTTCCTGACTCCAGGCCAATCATCCTATCCACTACATCACCTTGCTGTCCCAAGTTAATTGTAAATCTAACAAAAACAAAACAAAACCAAAAAAAAAATCATGCAATCATATATGTCTATTTACCTCATTGAGTTTTGAAGAAAATGCTTTGACAACTTCAAAATGCCATAGAAATTGCTACTATTATCATCATCATGAAGTTGGTTTCACATTCTATAGGATAAAGACCAGAATTACTATAATATTTAATAAATTTTAGTACAATAAATCATATGTTTTTGAAATAGATTCTTTCAAAGAATTTTAAACAGTGAAAGTATTTAGAAGTTTTTTTTAGTCTAACCAAGAAACTGGGAAGATAATTTTAAATGTGTGTTTACTCTTGGACACAACCCAGAACTGCCTTCTCATTAAAAAATAAAGAAAAGTGGTGCAATATCTGGATTTATAAAAAAGCTAATCTTTGAAGAGCCAAAGTTATTGCTTTTCTCGTGAGCTGGGTTAATAATGGATAAGTTAATTTTGTGAGTAAAACATCAGTCTAATGAAGTCTGTCTTGTGAAGAATCAAGTCTGACTGTCTCTGTGAAATGTTCTTTAACTGTGAAGTGTGTAAATAATAACACTGTAAGGTATCTTGAGGCATTCAGGGCATGTCATGATGCTATGAATTCGTCTCCCTTACTGATTAATATTAGATTGAGCAATTTTAGACTACTGATTAGATCTATTAATAATTAATGCAATGTTATTGTGGATGATTAAGGTTATTTCTTTTAATGGGATTCTCAAATCACTCCTAACACCTCAGTATAAATTCTTTATGATATCTAGCCAAGCATGCATTTCAGCAAACCGACCAGGGCAAGCCTTGTAATAGCAATTCAACCAATTATGTCATACCTACAAAGCAAAAGAGGGAAATCAACTTATATTCAAGCCCATAACTAAGAAATATTTCTAGCAAAATAATTTAGTAATAAAAGTGTGGTTGACTCTCCTTTGTCTTACCAGTTCTCTTACGTGAAATTTCTTTCATCCTTATTCAATATTTGAATGCATTTCTACTTCAAACAAATATAATTTACATTTTTATTAGCAAACGACAAACACAAATGAAAATATTTTGTCCTACTATATTTAGATCTTGGCAGATATTTGAGTGCTGTAACGTGAAGATTGGAAATGACTTGAGTTTGATTTGCAGTGAGTTAAAAGTGATACAAAAACTCTGTGAGAGTGAAATTCTCACCTGTATTTTTTTCCAGTCTGTAAATGTAGTTCAGTTTTTCCCCCAGTAACTGTCCTCTCAAAAGTCAGTTCAATTGTAGCAGTTCACAAACTTTTGACATGATGTTTGACAATATTTAAATACTGATACTTTTTGAATTATCAAATTCTATATATAAGTACTGATATAATGATACCTGATACTACTATAGTAATACTGTTCTGTATTAGAAGCCTGTATAAAGGTGTGGATATTGAGTTTAATATGAGAAATCTGTATTCACTAGATTTCTACTGTCTAATAGAAATATTTATTCACATTGTTCTTTTTGTATCTAAGGTGAGCTAGACGGCTTGCTTTTTGTGAAAGCAAAAACACCTCATAATTTCATAGGATGAGAATTCCCGTGCCTTAAATCCACAATAACTCATGTTTTTCACTACTTCACTAATTCAGCCTACTTCTTGTCTTTAAGAGTATTACCAATATCATTTGGTTTATCCTGACAGTAACAAGGACTCATGGGGGAATTTCAGGTACCCTTTGGGATACGGGATCCAGAGGAAACTGCCTGGAATCTCCTATGTAGATCTCTTTCTTTATTTTTAAGAATATATTTTAAAATGTTATTATCCCATGTAAGTTCAACAAATCCAACACATTTTCTGTACAGAAATAATTCAAGGACCTATGATTTTGTCCACCAGCCTACATTTCAACCCATCTCTAATCTAGACCCTTAGAGACTTTCTTGAAGCTCTGAGAAGTGACTATCCTTGACCTCAAGTCTAGGGCTCTACTCACTGCCAACCTGCTTCTATATATTTATGTCTCTTAATATTTGTAAATAATAGTCAAGACAATAGTGTAGTATATACAAGACCCTATCACTGGAGTGAATGGAGATGAGCTCTAGTCTCAGTGAAGATGATTACTTGCGTGACCTTAGACAAGCCTCTGGGCCTCTCTGACACTTTGATCATCTATAAAAATGAGATGGGTAAAGTAGGTAATCTCTAAGGTCTCTTTCAACTCTTTTAAGTGTATGGTTCCATAAAATTTAAGTAATAGTCCATAAAATAAGCTTTAGAGCAAGTATGTAGTATTAACAAACCAGTTCTAAATTTTAAAAATTGGACCATAATGGTTTGGTTTGAGTATTTCTAGTCGTAACTGAAGTTTGGTTGCAGTATACTTTGCCTTATCAGTTATGTGACATTTTGATGTCACAACATTCCATGGAGAGTATTTTCAGAGACTTGTTTTTCTTCAAAGCACTATCTTTCAAGTGTTGTCTAGGTTCTTCTCCTTAACAAATTTACTTCTCTAGTATATAAGAAACGTCCCCAAAAGATAATGGTCATTTCTGGCTTTTTTGGTTTGTTTCAGGGAGCTTCTGCTTGCCTTTTCAATTTCTCCAAAATCTCTTCTGGGGTTGTGGATGCCAAAATCTTTACCACTTTTTCACAAGATTTACCACCTTTATCTAAGATAACATCACTCTTCCTAAGTTCCAGGACCTTGGAAAGATAGTGACACAGTTCTGCATAACCCTCCCATTCTGCTGGAGGTGCAGCAATTGTTACACTTATGTTCTCAGTTGTCATATCTGTTGTGGCATTTTGTTTGGAGCCATGTTTGGCATGAATGGCTGTTGTGATGGAACCACAGCTGATCAACTGCCACAGGCCCAGTGGGAGGAAGTGGTTTCATTGGCTCCTTATTCTGTTTTTTCCCCTTCTTGGGCATCTCCCCACCATAAGTGAGCCTGGCTCCTACCACTGCTTTGGTGCCAACCCCGGCCCTATCAGCCCAGTGGCAGAAGTAGAACATGGGCCGCTGGGTCCTATCCACCGGGAAAAAAGAGCAGGCTGGGTGGCTCTTGCCCTTGCACTCTGAAGCAAGAAGGCATAGATCTCTTATGATACTGAGAACCGTAGAGAATTTTAGTATGCCCTTGTGGGACAATTTTTGTTCTATTGGTCCCTGTGTAGAAAGGTACACTTTTGTGCAGAGCCAGTTGCATGACTTTATGTGCTAAGGCAATCATTAGAAAAGCTCCCATCCAGGACAATTTTCTTATTTGAGAAAGGTACAACGCCAAGTTGACCCTAGATCCCAAATCCCTGTAGGGAGACCTCCATATAGCTTGGAAACATCACTGTGCACTAGGTTTCTGGTTGAGAAAGTAGCCAGTTTTGTTTGTCTTCACTCTTTCTCTTGTTTGTGGGTTGAAAAAGACCTTGCAATGCAAAGGCTAAGCAAACAGAAATACTTGTCAAACTTTATAAAATGTTCCTTCTGTTGTGAATCTGCAAACTTTTGTATTTGAGGATAATTGTGATTTTTGTTTGTGCATGTGGGAGTATATATGATTATGCAGGGGTAGCTTTTTGGGGGGGACTTTATGGTACTGGGAGGGCAAGTGAAAGGACATTGCTTATATCTCCCCAGAGATCACATGTAGAAAACTGCTTGAGTACTGTGCTAAAATGTAAAAACATCACCCTTACCTACTTGCCAGGGATGGCAAATTATGTGTGAGGGAAATATATAACCCAGGTTTGTCTGGGCATGCCTGTTTGACTTAACAAGGAAGTGACCTCAGGAGCTTTTGGAACATATTCAGATTGCTAAAATGGAGACCTCTGGGTCCCCTACCACATGGGTGGGTTGGTATAAGGAGACATACAGAGAGATCTGTGGACAGCGGACACTGGAGACAGGGTCTGGATAAGAGGACACATTTCAAGAAAAAAACTTCAGCTTGAAGGGAGAGGCTGTGTACCAAAAGCAATAGGAGGTCCCAGAACCATATATGGAAATCGCCAATGTGGAAATTTGTTTTACTTGAAGATATATGGTTTTAATGAGGCATGTAATCTGATATGGGCTCTACACATACATTCCTATTAAACACATTTTCACATTAGTCATGTTGTATAGAAGATTTATAATGAATGGGAGAAACCATGAGAAAGAAAATAAAACATAATAAAACAAAAGAGAAAATAGTCTGCTTTGCTCTCCATTCAGACTCCACAGTTCTTTCTCTGGATGTGGATGGCATTTTCCATCATGAATCCTATGTAAAAGATTTAGGTCCTTGCATTGCTGAGAAGAGCTAAGTCTATCAAAATCAGTCCTCACACACTGTGGCTGTTACTGTGTACAGTGTTCTCCTGGTTCTGCTCACTTCACTTAACATCAGTTCATATAAGTCCAGATTTTTCTGAAATCTTCTTGTTCATCATTTCTTGCAGCACATTAGTATTCCATTATATTCTTTCATTCTCACTTGGAAAGGGAGATTGTTGTAGAAAGGATAAAATGGCAGATATTTGTTGATTGAAAAAATACATGTACAATTAAAAAAAATTAAATTTGCATGCCTTTAACCCAGCTCTACCACCAATAGGTGTATATCTTCAGGAAATCAAAGGAAGATGAACTGTCACAATATGCACAAAAAGTAATTATAACAGTTCTCTTAGTAACAGAAAAAATAAAAGTTAAGGAGGATGGTATCAAATAATTTAGGATTGACTGAACCAATTATGATATATTAATATTATATCTAATACTACTGCATCATCAGAAATTATGAATGGGATGGGTTTCAGAGAAACCTGGGGATGAACTGATGTAGAAAGAATGGTTTGTAACATCAATACTCTAAAAACAGACAGTTCTGAAAGACTTAAGAACTGTGCAACTGGCATGTATTATGCCACAGAATCAATGGTGAAGAATATCACACACCTCCCAATAGAGAGGTGATGGATTCAGGCTGCAGAATGAAACAATTACTCACACATTATCTATTATCTATCTATCTATCTATCTATCTATCTATCTATCTATCTATCTATCTATCTATCTAATATATCTATTGCCAATATGGGAATTTGTTTTCCTTGGCTATCTGTGTGTGTGTATGTATGTATATATGTATATGTGTATGTGTATATATATATATATATATATATATATATATATATATATAAATATGCAGTTTCCTTGGTTACCCTTTCACTGGTTTCACTTTCACTCATGTCCTGACTCACTGGTCATGCTGAGAGTATTGGATAACTGCTTGCTCCTCATTGCAATTTTAGGTTTTCCCTTTATCATCAATTCTCAGTAACCTCTCCTCCCTTTAGGTTCATTCAACCTTGATTAACCAATCAAGATTCTAGTAGTTGTTATTTAGTTGTTATCTCCCAGGAAACTCTGTCTTCAGTGAGTTCAGTGTCTGGCTCACAGTCTTTCTCTCCAATCCAACTCCTATTTTCATACAAAGAGACTTCAACACATATACTGATACTCTCATAGATACTCTAACTTCCCACTTCCTCAAATTACTCATTTCCCATGACATATTCCTCTGCCTTACCATACACACACACACACACACACACACACGGTGTCATACACTTAATCTATCACAGGTTGTCTAAATCCATATTCATAAACTACAAAATTCCTTTATCTGAACATAATCTGTTTTTGTATCACCTCCCCTTCTGCTTTGCAACTCCAAAGCCTCTTCTTCATCTTTGCTGCCATCTCCATTTTGTCTACCCTTCAGTTCTTTTCCAGGCCAACACCGTTGCACTGGATATAATCTTTTCCTTTCCCAATTGTGACTCTATGGTAAACCAGTTCATATCTACAATGTCCTCTTTTCAAGACTTAGATTTTCATTGTGTGGAAGATCTTAACCTTCCAAACGTCAGCCTTGGATTAGTTCCATCATCCATAGAACCTCACTCCTACTCCTGGCGAAAAGGTGACATAGTGAATAGAGTGCTGGGTTTGGAGTCAAGAAGCTCTTAAGTTCAAACCCAGAGATGGACATTTTACATATGCTTGTCACTGGGAAAATCACTTTGCCTTTGTTTGTCTCAGTTTCCTCAGATGCAAAAATAGGGATAAAATTAACAATACCTCCCAAGGTTATGGTGAGGATCAAATGAGTTAATACTTGCAAAGTGATTATCATAGTGCCTGGCACATAATAAGTGCTTAATAAATACTAGTTCCACTTTTTTCCCTACCCTCTTCCTTTTTCCTCTAAAGAATGCTACTTGGAACCTAATATCTCCTATGATATGCTGAATGAAACTAGAAAAAAATCACAAGTCCATACTTAGTTCACTACAAGTGGGTTACATAATCTATGCTGGTCTCTCACTCCAGTAAGATAATCATTGCACAAGTTCCTAATTGATTCACTATTCTAATCAGCATAGCAACCTTTAAAAACCTTTTGATCCTTACTTAAACCTCCTATAGCTCCTCTTACCTGACCCTTTCACTAGAGAACTTTGCCTAATATTTCACTTCTTTTTTATTAATTTTTACTAATTTATTTATTTTCAGTTTTCAACATTCATTTCCATAAGTTTTAAATTTTCTACCCCTCCCTCCCCCCTCTTTCCCCAAGATGGCATGCAATCTCATATGGGCTCTACACATACATTCCTATTAAACACATTTTCACATTAGTCATGTTACACAGAAGAATTATAATGAATAGAAGAAACCACGAGAAAGAAAATAAATGAAACAAAGCAAAAGAGAAAATAGTCTGCTTTGGTCTCCATTCAGACTCCATAGTTCTTTCTCTGGATATGGATAGCATTTTCCTTCATGAATCTTACGGAAAAGTTTTAGGTCTTTGCGTTGCTGAGAAGAGCTAAGTCTATCAAAATCAGTCCTTGCACACTGTGGCTGTTACTGCGTACAATTTTCTCCTCGTTCGGCTCACTTCACTCAGTACCAGTTCACATAAGTCTTTCCAGATTTTTCTGAAATCTGACTGTTCAACATTTCTTGTAGCACAATTATATTCCATTACATTCATATACCACAACTTGTTCAGCCATTCACCAATTAATGGGCATTCCCTCAATTTCTAGTTCTTGGCCACCACAAAAAGAGCTGTTATAAATATTTTTGTACTTGTGGATCCTTTTCCCATTTTTGTTACCTCTTTGGTATACTGCCCTAGAAGCAGTATTGCTGGGTCAAAGGGTACGCATATTTTTATGGCCCTTTGGGCATAGTTCCAAGTTGTTCTCCTGAATGGTTGGATCAGCTCACAGCTCTATCAACAATGAATTAGTGTTCCAACTTTGCCACATCTTCTCCAACATTTATTATTTTCTTGTTCTATCATGTTAGTCAATCAGATAGGTGTAATGTGGTACCTCAGAGTGGTTTCAATTTACATCTCTCTAATAAATAGTGATTTAGAGCATTTTTCATATGACTATAGATAGCTTTAATTTCTTCCTCTGAAAATTGCTGCTTCATATCCTGCAAGCATTTATAAGTTGGGGAGTGACTTGTATTCTTGTAAATTTGACTCAGTTCTCTATATGTTTTAGAAATGAGTCCTTTATCAGAGACACTATTTGTAAAAATTCTTTCCTAATTTTCTGATTCCCTTCTAATCTTGGTTGCATTGGCTTTGCTTGTGCCAAAATTTTTCAATTTGATGTAATCAAAATTATCCATTTTGCATTTCATAATGTTCTTTATCTCTTGTTTGGTCATAAATGCCTCCTAACATTTCACTTTCAAACAATACCTCCCCAATACCTCCTCACCCTCTTCCCCCCATGTTCTTCATCTTACATCAGTCAGATGCCTTCTGTCACTACCTTCTTCACTCATTTTACATAAAAGGTAGACCTTCTCATTTCCAACACAAACATCTCTCCATGCCTATGATCTCATTCCATCTTGTCTTCTCAATCAGAATATTGTTTCTATCTATTCTCTCACTAATCTTCATTTGTTCCCTATCTAACCCCTACTTTCCTATTACCTAAAAAGTATACCCAAATTTGAAAAAAAAAACAAAAAACAACTTCATTTGCTTTGTCCATCTTTACAGCTATTGTCCTTTAATTGACTTTTCTTGATACTTATCTTTTTGACCTCTTTGAAACCTCTAAAACTATCAATTACTCTTTTCCTTTGCACTCTTTTCTGTAAGTTTTTATGATACTGCTTATTCTGATTCTCCTCCTGCTTGTCTGACAACTCCTCTTTCTTTTTTGTTGCATCTTTATTTATATCATGCTCCCTAATCTTGAAAGTTCTACAAAGCTGTGTCCTGGGGCTTCCTTCTATATACTATTTCACTTGGTGACCTTAACAGTTCCCATGGTTTCAATTACTATCTCTATGCAGATGATTCTATCTCTATCTGCTTATCTAGCTCTAATCTCTCTCTCAAACTCTATTGTTGATTCTCCAAATTACTATGAGACAACTTGACTGGAAATCCCGTGGACATCTCGAACTACAATCATAAACAGAATTTATTATCTTCCCCAACCCTCCCCCAAACCCTTGCCTCTTCTTAACTTCCACATTGTGAGGGGATCAATTACGTATGATATCAACCAAATTATCATCCTCAATTCCTCACTTACCCTTCATATACCATCAGTGGTCAAATTTCTGTTGTTTCTACATTTGTAACATCTCTTGTAAAAGCTCCCTTCTCTCCTCTAACACTGCTTCTACTCTGGTGTAGTACCTCATCACCTTGTGCCTGGATTATTTTACTTTAATAGCCATATTTTTGGTCGTCCTGCTTTGAGTCTCTCATTTCTAATCCATCTCCCACTCAGTTGTCAAATTGATCTTTTTAAAACAAAGGTCTGATCATGTCTCTCCATTATTCAATAAACACCAGAGGCTCTCTGTCACTCCCAGGATTAAATATATTTTTTTCTTTTCGCTTAAAATTCCTTCATAATCTGGTCCCTTCTTATTTTTCAGTTTTCTTACCTTTCCATGTACTTTATGATCCAGTAACACTGGCTTCCTGTTTTTTTAAACATGGCAGTCCATCTTCAGGATGTGGGCATTTTCACTAGTTGTCTACTATTCCTGGAATACTCCTCAACTCCACTTCACAGCTTACTGGCTTTCCTTCAAATCTCACCATCTGCAAGAAGCCTTTCTCCATCCTCCTTCATTTTAATAGCTTTCTTTTGAGACTACTTACAATTTTTCTTTTGTATAAGTTATTTGCAAATAGTAGCTTGAATATTGTCTCTCCTGTTAGAATATGAGTTCCTTGAGAACGGTCATTGACTCTTACCTTTCTTTGTATCCTCAATGTTTAGAATAGAGCCTACGATATAGAAGACACTTGATAAATGCTTGAGTGACTGCCTCTAAATTTTAGTTTAGTGTCAGAAATGGAGAGATGATGCTTAAGGGATATTACTCAACATTGACCTAAGTAGGGATTTATTGTTCCTAGCAGTGATTCCCAACTCTGTTTTTTATGTCCCAAGATAGTGCTTATACTTTCAAGGATTGTCATGACATTTGCAAAAAGAAATACTTAAAAACCTTGATTTTAATTGGTTTTAATCTTTTAAAGTATATGAATGCCATGTAGTATTTGCAAGAAGAAATATTAAAAAAAACAAAGTTTAAAAATTAAAGTTCCTTTAGGCCAACAAAGATCGGTCTAAAATATGCATACGGGTGCTTAATGAAAAATGTAATGAGAAAGAAAAAGGCATTATATAAAACCTGATTTCTCATTATTTGAAGGTCTTAGCTAAAGGAGCTGGAAACTGATGATACCATTGAATTGTATGATTGTATTTTCTTTTTAATTATTCTGAGACAGACCTTACAGAATCATGTCAAAGTAGAAAGGAGAAATTACAAAAGTATATTTAAAATGAGTTGTAGCTGTCACTGGGAGAAGGCTTTGGAATATTGACAATGGAGTAGTAACTGTATTCTTTTGACATAACTGTGCCTGGCCATTCCTGGGCAAATAATACTGTCAAAGTTTTCAAGTTAGAAAAAAATGCTAAATATATAGAGGTATTTAAACATCCTTTTTTGGTTGCTTTTAAAGATAATTTTAAAGACAATTGTTTTCCGTGGAACTTAGAGAGAAAGAGGGAACACAGTATACTAATTGAACCTTATGGAAACCTTTGTGGATGGTCACTTGAATAATACTCCCTTTGGAATGTTCGTGTTAAAAATGGCATTTTGTAATGTACTTATTCAAGGATTAAGTTAACATTCTAGTGTATGGGTCTCAGGCATCTTACTTTCAGAAATCTGATTCTCCTTCCTCTTTATTCTTGGAGGTCACATCTTCTTCATCAATATAATTTGTTGAATTTCCATTGAACACAGAGCACTGTGCTAGGCAAGACGAGGGGTGGGGTGAGGTGAGAGAAGAATGAGCTGTTCCTACCTTGGGATCTTAACAGAGCCCAAAGAAAGACTACTGAAAGACCAGAGGAAAAAGAACAAAAGTTTCAGAGTCAAAGAATTGAAATAAGAAGTATCGATTCCTACCGCCTGTAATTGGTCCCTGTGAGCCTTGCTGTGCTCAGTACTGCTGTAACTTTAGGAGTAACCTACTATCTGGGCCAGATGAAGGTAAGAATTATTTGAAGGAGATGACAAGGGGGGTTGTGGAACATAATTCCTTGGAGATATCTTTTTGTCAGGAGATATATGATACTATCTCCTGACGAAAAAGATATCTCCAAGGAATTATATGATAGAGATGTTTCTCTGTCAGGAGATAGTATCTACATCTATAGATATTTTACTTTGCTATCTCATTTATCATGTTTTCTCTGTCCTAATCTTCTGAAATCACACAGAATGCAGTAGAATGGTATTCTCTAACACATTTCCCTAGTTAAGAAGGCTTATGTGTCTCTGGTCTTTCTGAATCTACATGACTGTTTTCATATGACATTCAGTCTTGAGAGTAAATAAAAGACTTTATAAGCAAAGTTAAAATATTTAATTGGGAGTTTGTAGCTATTTTTGGAGAAAGTGTGTTTTAACCTTCTTTGATTTTTTTTCTTTCAACACACATCTATGATTTTTAAAATTATATTTTTATTGATGCATGTTTTTAATATCAGTTTTATTCTCAATATCTCACTTCTCCCCTTTGAACACATCCTTTTAATTTTTTTAAAAGTAAGACAGCCAGACTATAAAATATTCCACAGCCAAGAGGTCCTCTAATTTGCAATAAAGAGAAGAAAGTCCTTTGTTTTTTCCAACTCTTTTTGGAAGCCAGCAACTAGGTGGCATAGTGCTAGACTTGGAGTCAGAAGGACCTGAGTTCTAATTTGATTCAGACACTCACTAGCTGTGGACTCAGGACATGTCACTTTATCTCTCACAGTATTAATTTTCTCATCTGTCACATTGGGATAATTATAGAACCTACATAAGATGATTGTTATCAGTAACCAACAGATAATATTTATAAAGTTCCTTTCAAGTACAATAGTGCAATAACAATGCTAGATTTTTTTTAAAGCACTGAGACTTTTTAATTCTTTTCAGTCTTAAATTCCCTTCTTCTGCTGACCTTTTCCCCGTTCAATGAGAAGGTAAGAAAACAAAATCTATTACAAACATGTATTAACGCATGCAAAATAAATTTTATAATAGCGATGTTCCAAAAAAATTTTAAAAAGCAAAAAAGAACAAAGAGGAACAAAACATGCTTCATCTGTGCTCTGAATCAATCATTCCTCTCTTTGGAGGTCAATAGCACGTCTCATCATGCGTCCTTTGCAATAGTGGTGGGTCTTTGTGTTGATCAGATGTAAATCTTTCAAAGTTGATTATCTTTTCAACCTTGCTGTTACTATGCAGAAAGATTTCTGTTCTTCTCACTTCACTTTCCATCATTTCATACAGGTCTTCTCTGGATTTTCTGAAACCGTTCTTTGCACAATTTCTTATGAAACAATATTATTCCATCACATTGCTACACTTCAACTTATTCAACCATTCTACAACTGATAAAGATTCCCTCAGTTCCAGCACAAAAAGAGTTGTTACAAATATTTTTCACATGTGGTTCCTTTACCTTGTTCCTTGATCTTCTTGGGGCATAATCCTAGTAGTGGGTTTGCTAGGTTAATGGGTGTGTATAGCTTAATAGCCTCTTGGACATAGTTCTAAAATGCTTTCCAGCATGGTTTTAGGCTGCACCAAGAGTGCATTAGTGCACATGTTTTCCTACAACACCTACAGCATTTGTAATTTTTTTGGTCAGTTTACCCATCTGATTGTTTATGAAACTATACCTCAGAGTTGTTTTAATTTTCATTTGTCTAATTATTAGTGATTCAAAGCTTGTGTTTTTTTTAATGACTAAAGATAGCTTTGATTACTTCCTCTAAAAACACCTAGGAATATCCTTTGACCACTTATTAATTAGGGAATGGTTCTTATTCTTGTAAATTTGACTCAGTTCCCTATATATTTAATAAATGAGATCTTTAACAGAGAAACTTTTTGCAAAATCCCCCCCCTCACCCACCCACCCATCAATTTCCTGCTTCTTCTATAATTTTAGCTGCATTGGTTTTGTTAGTGAAAAAATCTATTTTCCAGGTCAGTGGTTATTCCAATGAGATATTTCACATTGTCTTCCACTTTTTCATTCATTTGGTTCTGTTTTATAATATCTTGATTTCTCATCAAGTCACTAGCTTCCACTTGCTCCAATCTAATTTTTAAGGTAGTATTTTCTTCAGTGGTCGTTTAGACTTCCTTTTCCATTTGGCTAATTCTGCCTCTCAAGGCATTCTTCTCCTCATTGGCCTTTTGGAGCTCTTTTGCCATTTGAGTTAGTCTATTTTTTAAGGTGTTGTTTTCCTCAGTTTTTTTTTTCAGTATTTTTTGGGTCTCCTTTAGCAAGACTTGTTTTTCATGGTTTTCTCACATCATTCTCATTTCTCTTCCCAATTTTTCCTCTACTTCTCTAACTTGCTTTTCCAAATCCTTTTTGAGCTCTTCTATGGCCTGAGACCAGTTCATGTTTTTCTTGGAGGCTTTTGATGTAGGCGCTTTGACTTTGTTGACTTCTTCTGGCTGTCTATTTTGGTCTTCTTTATCACCAAAGAAAGATTCCAAAGTCTGAGACTGAATCTGAGTCCATTTTTGCTGCCTGGCTGTGTTCCCGGCCAACTTACTTGACCCTTGAGTTTTTTGTCAGGGTATGACTGCTTGTAGAGTAAAGAGTACTTTGTTCCAAGCTTGAGGGGATGCACTGTTATTTTCAGAGCTATTTCTATACAGCCAGCTCTGCCACACCAGTAGTTCTCCTTCCCCAAGAACCTCCAGCCAGGACCTGAATGGGATCTTAAGCAGGCTCTGCACTCCTGCTCTGATCTCTCACTTAATTCCTCCCACCAGGTGGGCCTGGGTCCAGAAGCAACTGCAGCTGTAGTTCTGTAGCTGCGCCACCTCTGCTGCTCCTGGTGTGGTGGCCAAACTGTGAACTCCTTCCACTCTGTGCCCCGCAGCTTTTCCCAGTAACCTTCTCTGTTGTCTTTGGTGTTTGTGGGTTGATAAGTCCGGTAACTGCCACAGCTCACTGATTCAGAGTGCTAGGGCCCATTCCACTCCACTCCTGGTCTGGTTGGTCCTGCCACCGCCCATGCTAGGCTCCGCTCCCCTCCGCTCCCAGCTCTGTGTGTAATAGACCTCACCGAGCAACCATCTGGGTTGTCCTGGGGTGGAGCCCTGCTTCCGCCTCTGCTATTTTGTGGGTTCTGCAGTTCTAGAATTGGTTCTGAGCAATTTTTTATAGGTTTTTGGAGTGGCCTGGCAGGGAACTCATGCAGTTCCCTGCTTTCCAGCTGCCATCTTGGCTCCATCCCCCAATAGGATCTATCTTACAAGGTTGTTGAGTTGGTGAATTGAATTAACATATGTAAAATACTTTGAAAACCTTAAAGTTCTATTTAAATGCCATAATTGTTATATATCCTTTCACAATAGACTCATGTAAGAAATCAAAGCAACTGGAGATAAGAACATACATACATACAAATGTATTCATATATGTGTGTATGTTTTATGTATGTTACACACTACACATATACATATATACATATGTCCTAGTAGGGGATATGTCTAGGTCTTTGTCTTAATATAGTACGGAGTTCAAATATTAATTATATGCTGATTAGCTATATAAACACTCCTCATAATAGGTCTTTTAAAATTTTTTTGTTTATTTACTTTTAGTTTTCAACATTTATTTCCATAAGATTTTGAATTCCAAATTTTCTCACCATCTCTCCCCACCCCAAGATGGAATACATTCTGATTACTGCTTTCCCCAGTCTGCCCTCCCTTCTATCACCCTCTGTCCCCTTCTCCCTTACTTTCTTGTAGGGCAAGATAGATTTCTATACCCCATTGCGTGTATATCTTATTTCCCAATTGCATGTAAAAACAATCATTAACATATGTTTTTAAAATTTTGAGTTCCACGTTCTCTCCCTTCTTCCCTCCTGTTCTGTTAATGTGATCAAAGGTCTTTCCCAAACATTTAATAGGCCTCAGGTTGAGCTAGATAAGCGAAGATTGATTAGGCGAGGCTTGTTTGTAAGAAGGCCCACAATCTTTTTCTAAATGGATGCTAAGCCCCAAACCCACCCCCTTTTGCTGATTAGATGTGAAGCCCTCAGGCCCTAAAAAGGGTATATATACTATGAGGGTAGACATTAATCTTAGAATTCAGCCCAAGAAAAAGAGATGGAGAGAGAGAGAGAGAGAGAGAGAGAGAGAGAGAGAGAGAGAGAGAGAGAGAGAGAGAGATTCAGAACTGGAAGGGCTGAGAGAAAACACTGCAGAGACACAGAGATGGAAAGACATAGAGACAGGAAAATGGAGATTTGGAAGGGCTCTGAGACCTACAAGGGGGCTTTCAGAACTTTGGGAGGAGAGGATACAGGCAAGCAAACAGGATTTGTGAGTGAGTGTTTACAGGAAGGCCCCAGCAGAGGGGAAAGTTAAAGAATGGCTTGGCTCCATGCTGCCACATTGTGTTTTAATTTCTTTGCTGTTATAGTGAAGTGTACTTACTGGTTTGGGGATACAATTACTTCTATGTCGAATTGGGGTTATTAGTTTTGGGATTTGATCCTCTGCTGTCTGACTAAATGTTTCACTTCTTCTGCCTTCTATATAGAGATGCTCTTATAGTTTGTGATTCTGAAATATACAGGCATATTCTTGGTAACAATTAATGTTGCGAATCTTGCCTTACTGATACAACTCCTGACCTATCCTCATTGAGAAAGCAATCAATTCAATATAGGTTATGCATGTATAGTTATGCTAAACATTTCCATATTAGTTATATTGTGAAAGAATAACTATATTTCCCTCCATCCTACCCCACCCACCCCCCATTTATTCAATTTTATCATTTGACTTTGTCCCTTTTCAAAAAGGTTTGCTTTTGACTACCTGGACTATGGCCTCCCCCAATCTGGCCTCCCTTTTATCATCCCTCTCTCTTATCCCCTTCCCCCCTACTTTCCTATAGGGTAAGATACCCATTTGAGTGTGTATGTAATTCCCGCCTGAAGCCAAATCCAATGAGATCCAGGTTAATTCATTCCCTTTCACCTCTCCCCTCTTCTCCTCCATTGTAACAGCTTTTTTTTTGCCTCTTTTATGTGAAATAATTTACACTATTCTATCTCTCCCCTTCTCTTTCTTCCAATGTGTTCCTTTCTCACCCCTTTGGATATAGTAGCTTTGACTTTGTTGTCTCCTTCTGGTTTTATGTTTTGATCTTCTTTGTCACCAAAGTAAGATTTTATAATCTGATTTTTTCCCAGGCAATTACTTGACTTTTGAGCTTTTTGTCAAGGTAGGACTCTGCCTCCAGAGTGGAGAGTGCTCTGTCCAAAGTTTCGGGGGTTTTGCACAGCTGTTGTCAGAGATACTTCTAGGCACCTGTAACTTTTCAGTTCTTCTAAGGTAGTATGATCAAAGCAGAGGTGTTTACTCTTTTCCTGGCTTATGCTCTGGTCTGTGAGGGACCACAAGCACTCTTTTCTGCCCTGGAACTGTGAAGAGGATTCCCTCTCTATAACCGCCGTAAGCTCTGCCATGCCAGTGCTCCTCCTCACTGCAGGACCACCCCCCACCCCAGGACTGTGACCCCGATCCAAACAGGGCAAAGCCTCAGTGCCAGCAAAGGGATCCCTGCACTCTCACTCTGATCAGTCACTTAATCCTCCCACTGTCCTTGGACCTGGAGATCTGGAAGCAGCCACCACTGCTGCTGCTACTGCTGCTGCTGGCACCATAGCAACCACCTCTGCCACCCCAAGGCTGGGCCTGGACTGCACTCTTCTCTCACCCAGGTCTGACAGAGTTTCCTCCCCTAACTTCCACTTAAGTCTTTGGCATTCGAGGGTTGAGAAGTTTGGAAACAGCCACAGCTGCCGGTGATTCAGTCCTCTGAGGCCTGCTCCTACAAGGTCTGTGCCAATGCAACCCTCGCTGGACTGTGCTCTCCTCCTAGCCCAATGTGATAAACCCTTCTTGTTGGCCTTCCAGGTTGTCCAGGGTTGGAGATTTGCTTCACTCTGTTATTTTGTGGGTTCGGTAGCTCTAGAATTTGTTTAGAGTCATTTTTACAAGAGTTTTTATGGGTTTGGGGGAAAGCTCAGGCACATCCCTGCTTTTACTCCACCATCTTGGCTCCACCCCCCATAATATGTTTTAAAATAAGTTTTTATTGGTCTTTCATTTTATAAAAATCATCGTAGTTTTTTCATAGCATTCCTCTCATTTGTCTATCTCATATAATAAAGTATATTTTTTAAAGAATAAAAAGAGAAGAAAAATCAGAACAACTTATCAATGTATTGAAAAAGTCCTAAAACATAAGCAATGTGTAACATTTGTGGACCTCCTACCTCCCTGAAAGAGGGTGAGGTTGGCGGTATCATATATCTTTTAAGTTACACAAATACTTCATAATTTTCAACAAATATAAATGTTTTGTAAATATTTTGTTATATGTGTTCAAGGCTAATTAAATGGGCTCTTAAATCAGTGGGGTATTTTGAGAGAAAATAATTCAATTAATGTTAGGAACAGGAGTCTGATTGCTACATATTTTATACTTTGTAAAACTCAACAAATGCCATTCTACTATGCTACTAACTCTTAATGAGACTAGCCAATATCAAGTAAATAAATAAAACGTTTCCTTGAGACAAATCAGTGCACCCCCTCCCAACAAGCATCCTGAGAACTGTTAGAGAGCAGAAGGATATTGAGCTCCTTGTGGTCTGAGGCATGTGAACTGTCACTGAGCAACTACTCTCACTGAACATCAAGGCACAGCTGAGAAAACAGGGCTCTCTTAAGCAAACTGCAAATCATTCTCTTCATCTAGGTTTAAGAGGACTTTTTCCTTTTGGTAGTTAAGAAAGATAAGTTCCACACATGAAAAGGAGAAATGGACCCAAAAATATGCAATTACAACATGCTACAGATTAGACCAATATCAGGAAAAAAAATACATAGACACACACACACACAAATGTGCATGTGGGAGTGACCCCGACTATTTGTAAATACATTTGTGTTTATGTATGTGTGTATTTACATACATTCATTATATGTATATGCTTATATACATTATATATGTGTTTATGTGTATGTGTGTCTATCTTTTCTTCTTGGTTACAAGACTGTAGTCTAAGAGAGGTCAGTTTTTTTTTTTCGGTTGATTGAGTAAACTAAGGTGCCCCAGCATTGAATTCATAAGTGCAGGAACATAATGTTGTGGAAGTAAGCTACACAAACAGAGGCTCAATACATTTGTAACTGCATGCTCAAATTCTGTATTTCTCCCACAATGCTTCCATTTCCACAGATCACTGCAATCAGCTATTGTTATCATTTTGTGAACATGAAGTTCTCCAAAATCCACATAAAGAAGAATGGTTAAAGTACATACATGCATATTTGGGATTTGAATAAGAGTCTGGTGAACAAAGGCTAGCATTCCAACCAGGGGTGGGGAAGGTGATTATGTGTGGGTTCCATAAGATAAATACAGAAATGTCGGGAAATTTAATTGACTTGTTAGACACCCCCTTCCCCCATCATACTAAAAATGAACAAATAGTGTCTTTGCTTAAGGGCATATTTTGATAAGCAAAATTGAGGAGTAGGGCAAGGTGTTGGTGTCTAGGGTTTTCTAGTAGGTCAATATTTCTAATTAGTCAAACAACCAATGGAATAGGAATCCTAGTATATGGATTTTCTTTTAAGTTCTTTTCCAGCTGTCTGAATGTTGGGAGAAAAATTACTGTAAATTCTCAGTGTCTCATTCACAAACAGAGATGACATTATTACATGTAAGGTGGAAAACAGGATCATATGATCAAAAATTTAGAGCTAGAAGACACCTAAGAGTTCATGTAATTCAGTCATGCTTTTGTTTTTAAGCTGAGGAAATAGCCTCAGGGAAGTTAAAGAAGTTGACTGAGGTCATAAAAGTTTGTGACTCCTGGCTACCATAATGAACTGTCTTGGGTCTTAGGTTAGTTTCATACCCCATTCTTCACTACCAGTGGGTTTCCTATATTCTATCTGATCAGTGATTTGGACCCAATGACTCACTCTAATCTTTGGGAGACATGTCCCCAATATTAATCTAACTCTTGATCAATGAACTTGTTTTGGTTTCTGGTAAATCTGAGCTATAACCTTATCCCATACCCATGCCTCTCCTCTAACCTAAGTTTCCGGCCTTGACTCAGGTTTGTTTATAATAATTGCTAAATTTATCACATCAGGAACTGCTTCTTCCCACATTACCATTTCTTATACCCTAGCCAATCTAATATGTTCCCCCAAATATTCTTGACTACATAAATTATCCTTCACTGGAAGTTGCTCCTACCTTCTCTTTCTGCTTATCTCCCTTTGGTCAGGGTAGACTCATTAATTATTAAATCATCAGTGAAATATTTCTCATATTTTTCTTACTTGAAAATATGAGAGATGGTCCTATGTCTCTTGATATTGCATCCTCCCCTTCCTAGTCATACCCATCTCTCTCGTTAGTCACTTTCTTAATCCAATTCCTAATCTTAAAATTGTTGACTTTACACATAAACATCCAGGAAATTCTTCCCCACACAAACAATAAAATTTACCATGCTTTCTTAATTTGATCACACATTAATGAATCTGAAATTGTGTAACTTTATCCATATTCTTATTTTATGAATATATGACATTTTATTTTGTATTGCGTCATATTTATCTTTCAGTACTATTTAATGGCAATACTTCATAAATACCTCATATATACTATATGTGACATCATACATTATTTCATATTATATTTTAAATTTACCTTGCAGAGCTATTAAAGTTCTTATCTGTAAAATGAGGTAGAGAAGAAAATGGCAAACCATTTTGATATCTCTACTAAGAAAAAACAAATGGAATCATGATGAGTTGGACATAAAAAATGGCTGAACAGCTACTAAAATTAATACCTCATTAATCTTTGTTGATTACTTCTGTTTAATGTCTTCAAAATGCCTTTCTTTGATTTCCACAATGATTACTCTTGGTCAGGCCCTTGTTTGCTTCCTTGTGTATTATTAAAGATGGAATACAACTCCTGGTTTGTCTACATCTTCCACCCATGTGTGGAGCATTGGGACTTTGGGGGAAGGTTTGTGATTGGAAGTGTGTAATAGGAAGTGATGAGATTGTTTAGCTAGAGATCCAGGCTACAGGTTAATGGTGTGCAAGTCAGAGAAACCTCAAAGAGTAATGGGAGTAGGTTCTCCTTATTATGGCTTGTATCAATAAGGCAAGATTCAAGATATTGATGGTGACCAGGAATATGCTTGTATAGTTCAGAATAGCAAAATATAAGAGACTCTCAATAGAGGATCAAATCCTGAAACCAATAATTCCAATTCAACATAGAAACAATTGTATCCCCAAACCAGTAAGTCCACTTCACTATAACAGCAAGGAAATTAAAACAAAATATGGCAGCAAGGAACAAAGCCATCCTGTAACCTTCCCCTCTGCTAGGGCATTCCTGTAAACATTCACTCATGAATTCTAACTATCTGCTTGCCTGTGTTCTCTCCTCCTAAAGTTCTGAGAGCTTGCAGTTCTGAAAGTCCTTACAATTCTCAGAACCCTTGCAGTTCTCTCTCCTCATCTCTGTGTCTCTCCATCTCTTCCAGTTCTCTGTCGCTTGAAGATCTCTCTTCTTTCTTTTCTGTCTTTTTCCCAGCTGTCCCTACTTTGAGCTTAATGGCTACCCTCACCCTGTTTTAGGGCCCCAGGGCTTCACACCTCAACAGCAAAAAGGGTGTGGGCATGGGGGCTTAGTATTTACTTAGAAAAAGGGTGTGGCCTTCCTACAAACAAGCCTTCCCTAATCAATCTTCCCTTAACTAGCTCTACCTGAGCTTATTAAATAGACAGGGAAGATATGTAATCATGATTAGCACCACATGGCTGGTCACTGAAACTTCCTTTCCTGCTCCATGGCAAGCTAGCCAGTGTGAGAAACAGCTGGAGATTGCTTCCTAGATACAGGATTTAAATGAAAAAGAATTGGATGTAGGAGTTCCAATTCATAGAACATACAAAGTTCCAGCCCCCTACCATGAGAAATGCCAGGTTCAGACATCCTGATGTCTGGTTTTACTGGAGGCTTGAGTCAAACATCAGTTACAAAGTGAATTGTATTTTCTCTAGTACTTTGCCCACTCACAGGAAGACTAGCCAGGGGCTAGCTAAGCAAAATAAACACTACATTTCCTAGGATGCCCAGATTTCATTCATCCTATGTAACATCTGGGAGCTGCCTGAATCTTAGAGGTTGTTGATGTGAAAGCTGTACAGTAATCAATTTTAAATCTAATATTTTGTTGATTCTATGACAAGAACTGAATGCTGAATATGGTAGATAAACATGCTTTGTCTGATACTCAGAGTTGGTGACTCCATCAAGTCAAAGTCACATGATTAGTGAGGATATGGCATGTTGTAGTAGCATGGGGATCCAAAGATGACTTATAAAAATATCAAATTAGGTTTGATGATTTTATCAATCACTTAAAAATCTCAGTTTGGGATCTCTTTCAGGGGGTGATTGGTGAATTCTTTCAATGACTAGTTTGCCCTCTGGTTCTAGGACCTCTGGGCAGTTGTCTTTCATAATTTCTTCGAAAATACTGTCAAGGCTCTTTTTTTCATCATGGATTTCTGGTAGACCAATAATTATTAAATTGTCTCTCCTGGATCTATTTTCCAGGTCAGTTGTCTTCCCAATCAGATATTTCACATTTTTTTCTATTTTTTCATTCTTTACATTTTGTTTTACTACTTCTTGATGCCTCATAGATTCATTAGCTGCTGCTTGCTAAACTCTAATTTTTAATGGGTTAGTGTCTTCATTTTGCTTTTGAGTCTCCTTTTCCAATTGGTTGATTTTACCTTTCAGGGTGTCATTTTCTCTATTTAGATTCTGAATCTCTGTAGCCATTTTGCAAATCTTATTCTTTCGGGACTTGATTTTATCAGTGGATTTTTTTCCATTTTTTTTTCTTTTACCTCCCTAATTTGGTTTTTAAAATCCTCCTTTAGCTCTTCCAGTAGTGCTTTTTGGGCTGGAGACAAGTTCATATTACCTTTTGAGGCATAAGATGTGGCTATAGTGTCATTGCTATTGTCTTCCAAATTGGTATTTTGATCATGCCTATCTCCATAAAAAGAATCAATGGTCCTTGTTTTTTTTTCTGTGTTCTTATTCATGTTGGTTAGCCTTTTCCTGGCTTTACAATAACTGTCTGGTTTTGGGGCTCAGGGGTCTCTGTGCCAGCTTTCTTATTCTGGGGATTGTGAGTCTAGTTGTTGGCTTTGTGAATTATCGCCTTCAGTTTCCTGAGGTGTGGGGGAGGGGTCTGGCTCCCTGATGTCTCTTTCCCTAGGGTTGCTCTTCAGCACTGTTGCTCTTCAGCAATGGTCTCAGTTCTTTGTTGCTAGAGCTGATGTCTGGCACTTCCCCTGGGGGAGCAAGATTATGTGTGGGCTCCTGGTATTGACCCCTGCTGGCTCTGCCCCTCTGGGAGTAATGAACTTCTACTATTTGGCCACTGAAGCCCCACTTCTATCTCCTCTGTTCCAGTGTTCTTTTTTTTCAGAGGAATTCTCTGGGTGAGAGGGGGAGGGATTAGAGCCATTTACCTGGCCATTTTGTCTCCTGGAAGTTCAAGAAGCCATGTTTCATACCTTTGGGCTGCAAGCCTCAGGAGTTGATGTTTCATGGCCGGTGGTGTTGCGCTGCCTCTGGTCACTTCCACAGACTGCCATCCTGTGTTGGGAGGTCTGGGGATCTCCACCGGTTTTGGGTGCCCAGCTTTCTCCCAGCCTGTCTCCCACATGGGTTTCCCAGCTGGCTACTTCTGCTTTGGTGCCATCTGGGGCAGCTCCACATGCCGAGCGCTCCCCTAGCCTACAGATTCATTCCTTCAGCCTTTCAGACTCTCCTGGCTTGGAAATTTGTCCCACTCAGACTGCCCATTGTTTCTAACTCTCTCAAATCTGCTCAAATTCACTTTTTTATAGGAATCTGACAGACCTTGTGAGAGAGCTCCGGTAAGACTCTGTTTTCATGTGGCCATCTTGGCTCCGCCCCCGAGCCTGAACTGAGACCCATTTAAAATTTTCTTTGGGTCTTTGTATGTAGCTACTTTGACATTATTGTCCTCTTTAAAGTTTGTGCTTTGATTACCCCTGCCAACATAGTAAATTTCTATGGGCAGGTTCATTTCTTTTGGTTTTTGCTCATTTTTTCCTCTATTTTGTGACTTTGTACTTTATGTAAAAGTTACACTCTGCTCTTGGAGTGGAAAGGGCACTGTCCAAACCTTCTTATGATATGCTTAGGGCTTTGCTGCAGTCTTGCAACATGCCTAGTGGCGTAGGTGCTGATTTGCAACAGAGTAGGAACTACTGGTTTGTACCGGGGACAGGGCCTCCTTGCTGGCTTGCTCCGGGGGTGGGAATTTATTGCAGTTCTGTTCCAGTGGGGCAAGGCTTCACTGTGCTTCTGATCCACTCTGTATGATGGCTTGCCTTGGATTCTAGCCTTGGTTCTGATTTACACTGGGAGTGGGGACTCACTGGTGATTTACTCTGGGGCTCAGATTGTTGCTGTTTGTGACCTATCACTGGCTTGTTTGCTGACTACATTCCCTTTCTACCCTAGAGAGAGACGTTTCCTGATGATCCTTCAATTTTTTTCATGTGGTAAGCTGCTTCATAGCAGCTTAGAGGGGAATTTAGGAGGGCTCATGGAAGTTCCTGCTTCATTCCATCATCTTGGCATCAGAAGTCCCATTCATTTTTTTTTCCACTATCATCCCAATATAATCAATTCACTTCTGCATTCTTTTTCTATGAAGGATTTTTCTATATGACATAATCAAGACAAAATTCTCAGGAGTTGCGTGCATTACATTCTCATATGGAAATGCAAACAGTTTAACTTTACTGAGTCTCTTGTAATTATACTTTCATTACCTTTTTATACTTCTTTTGATTTTTGTGTTTGGTGTTAAATTTTCTGTTCAGTTTTGGTCTTTTCATCAAGATTGCTTAAAGGTCATTTACTTTGTTAAATATCCATTACCCCTCTTGAAGTATTATCCTAAGTTTTGCTGAGTATGTTATTTCTCATTGTAACTCTAGCTCTTTTATGTTCCACAATACCATATTCCAAGCCCTGCACTCCCTTAAGGTAGAAGCTGCTATATATACCTTGTGTGATCCTTATTGTGGCACCACAATATCTGAATTGTTTATTTCTAGTTGTAATATTTTCTACTTGACATGAGAGCTCTGGAATTCAACTGTAATATTCTTGGGAATTTTCCTTTTGGGATATCTTTCAGGATATGATTCTTTTGATTTCTATTTTACCCTCTGGATCTAAGATATTAGGGCACCTTGATAATTTTTTCAAATATGATGTCTAGGTTCTTTCTTTTATAATGGCTTTCAGGTAATCCAATAATTCTTAAATTATATCTCCTTGGTCTATTTCCCAGTTCACTTGTTTTTCTGATTACATAGTTAACATTTTCTTCTATTTTTTATTCTTTTGACATTCTTTTATTGTTTTTGATGCCTCACTGAGTCATTAGCTTCCAGTT
The DNA here is from genome assembly GCF_011100635.1 of Trichosurus vulpecula. Classification (NCBI taxonomy): domain Eukaryota; kingdom Metazoa; phylum Chordata; class Mammalia; order Diprotodontia; family Phalangeridae; genus Trichosurus; species Trichosurus vulpecula. Next base: position 133,437,783 of record NC_050573.1, on the reverse strand, counting down.
GTCCAATTCTAATTTTTAAGAAATTCTTTTCTTCAGTGAATTTTGTACCTGATTTTCTACTTGATAATTCTGCTTTTAAAGGAGTCTTTTTCTTAGTGAATTTTTATATTTTGTTTACTGTTAGACTGATTTTATTTTCTAAGGTATTATTTTCTATTTTTGTGCATCTTTTACCAAACCGTTAGTTCTCTTTCATATTTTTTCTTATACCACTTTCATCTATTTCCCCAATTTTTCCTCTACCACTTTATGTCCTTCTTTAACTCTTCTAGAAATTTCTGTTTAACTTGTGTTCATTGAGGATTTTTCTTTGAGGTGTTGTTGTAGTTGTTTTCATATTGTTGTCTTCTACTGAGTTTGCGTCTTCATTTTTTTTTCCTGCCATGGTAGTGGTTTTTTATGTTCAAGTTCTGTTGTTGATGTTTGCTCATTTTTCTAGCCTATTTCTTGACTTTGAACTTTATGTTAAAGTTGCACTCTGCTCTCATGGCGTGGAGAAGCACTGTCCCAAGCTTCAGACTTTTTTGTGTTACTGTATTTGGAGCTAGTTCTGAGGATATTCAAGTTTTCAGTTCTTCCAAAGTGATGTGATCTAGGGAGAGGTGTCCTCACTTCTTTCTTGGTCTGTATGCTGACCCTAATCCCTTGCAGACATGTTTGCTAGAATTCCTCTTTTCCCTGAAACTATTACCAGATCCCTGGTTGTTCTATAACCACAAGTGCTTATTCTCAGCCTTGGTACTATGACCAGGGCCCATACTACATTTTGACTATCCAAAAAAGCTCCTCTCTGCCTTGCAACCATGATCCACACCTATGGACAATAAAGTTGCCAATCATTGCCAGCTGCATCCAGTGCTCACAGTGTCCCTTGTAATCTCATTCTGACCAGTTGTCTGAACCCCTGTCCATCTCTGGGTTGAGAGCTCTCAGAGCTGTTGCCGCTTATGTCACAACCACCTTTAAGGTTTGCTGCTGGTGCTGCCACTACCTCAGCTCTGAGCCAGGCACAACGCTGATGTAACATACCTCCCCTGCTAACCGTCTAAGTTGTCTTTGAGTAGAAAATGTCAATTAAGGCTATAGGATCTGGATCCAGATTCTGCTCTGTTATTTGCAGGTTAGGAGGCTTTTCATAAGTCCTTTCATTTTTTGGGCCTTCATTTCTTTAGTTTTCAAAAGTGAGATTAATGAAAGTTATAGTATTTTAGGATTTAAACCTGGACATCTTTGATGTTATGTAGTTTGACCTCCTACTTTTAATGTGAGGGAAAATTGTTTATGGTCAAAGGTGAGGCTTCATCAGAGAGGCAGAATAGTATAGTGGAAAGGAGACTGGCTCTAGAGTCTATAATCTCCAGAGAGGATTTAAATCCTAGCCCTAGTGCTTACTACATTTGTGACTATGAGCAAGGCACAAGCTGTCTGGACCTCAGTTGCTTTATCTGTAAAATGAAAGAGTTAGACGCAATGTCCTCTGATATCCTGTCTAGCTCTCAATTTAGGATCCAAGGATGCCTAAGTTTCCTTTCAGCTCTGAATTAAAAAAATACTATGAAATTTATTACAAAATATTAATTTAGTAATGTATTGGGAAAGGTTATTAATACTAAAAAATTATATAGCACTATAAGTTTTGAAAAAGCACTTAAATATTTTCTCATTTGATCCATGGAATAACTATTTACTATCATAGCATACATAATATGCTATTATTTCTTTCATTTAAAATGTGAGCAAAATGAGGCAGATAGAGGTTATAATTGACTTACCCAGTTTTACATAGCCAGTCAGTGTCTGAGGCTAGATTTGAACTCGGTTCTTCCTGACTCTAATTCAGTGCTATATACACTGAGCTACCTGGTTTATAAAGTTATAAAATGTAGATCAGTTAGCATTTGTATAGCAATACACACATATACATACACATATACGTATGTGTGTGTGCATGTGTGTGTACAAACTCAATTAAGCTTCACTGCAATACTGAAAGGTAGTTGTAGCACTAATATGATACTCACAGAAGCTATGGCTGCTTTGAATGTGCCAACAAAGTTCTGTATTGCAAAGTATAACAGACTCTCTTTCTTCAAACAACAGAAAGCAAAATCCCAATTCCAAAAAGCCAAGTCTGTAATAACAACAAAGAAATCTGTACATATCATCAATTCAGGGGACATGGTCATCCCTAAGCCTTCCACCTGTCAGGCCATCCCACAAACCAAGCTCTCTTAGGCAAAAATGCCCCTCTCTCACCCATATTAGCTGCTCTGTTTTCTGATTGCCTCCTCTCTCTCCAAGCTGTAATCCCCACCATCTCTCTCCCAGCTTTGACTGCTCCCTCTTAACTGTGCTCCACTCTTCTGCTCCACCCATTTGGCAAGCTCCTCCCACAATAGGCTCCATGTGACTCTGACATCTCACATCAGCCTATTAATGGATAGGAAAATCTTCAAATTGATTTAACATTACAGTAGTTACCACAGGTATTACTATTGTCACTTTTTTATGTATGAAGAAATTGACCCTCACAGAAGTTAGGTGGCTTGCTCAGGGTCCCATAGTTAATAAGTATCAGTGTTTGGATTTGTACCCTGATATTATTGACTCTGGGTATCCTACTATCCACTCTATCATATTGACTGACTATGATGACTTTCGATTGTATATAGTTTTTGTGTAGCAGACAATTCTCAATTCCTTAAACATAAAATTTAAATTTAAAATGCATATCATTTTGCTACAGGGCTCCTTGAAATGGACAAAAGTCAAAGTCTTGCATTATCCTTTTTTTTTTCTCTGTGAAAGAGATGGTAGTGAAGTGGTAGAAAAGGAAAGTAGGATTTTTGAGTTTTTACACTATTTTGAAACATTAATTTAACTCTTAGGAACCTCAATGGACAATCTCTATTACATGACTTATGGTCACTATATGAGAAATTGAACCACAGCTATATTGACATTCTTACTATAAATGAAACCAGAAGTAATAATAATAAATGTCAATGAAATAAAAAGAAGGCTCATATTTTCTCTTAGAAGAGATAAAGAAGTAAGAATAGTTGTGTGTGTGTGTGTATGTGTGCCCTGAAAAATGCATGCCCTGAAAAACAATAAGAAACAGCATTTTATGGGAGATTTTTTAAATCTCAACTTTTAGGAAAATGCTTAGCATAAGCAAAGAAAGTAACCTAAGCTTATTTAATATTATATTGCAAAATAATCCTCAATATAATATATGAGTTGTTAACCTGAGAGTTTGGTTAAAGTAAGCAAACAGAGTCTGGTGATATAAAATTCATAGTTTATTTCCTTAAAGCTGACTTGTGCATGATCATGGAGTCAGACAAAGTCTGACTGCATAAACAAAGAAATAAGGAAGCTTATATATGTTATTTTTAGCAGACTCAACATGCCTGCATTACTTCACTTTTATGATCCCCCTGTATGTTCAACCATGATACAAGAAAAAGGATTTTCCTTAATGGAGTAGGTTGTAAATATAACAAGATAAGAGAGTTGACAAAATATCAGTTGAAATTACAACCCAGCATTTCTGTGTTTAATTTACCATTAACATTCCATAACATAGTATATGTCCATAAAATATTAAGGTAAGAAAAAGTCACATTATTCAAGATAGTTTTCTCAGGTTAAGGGCCTCATCCTTAATGGCTAATTGGACAGAGAAAAGAGTGTTCTTAGGTCAGCCTGTTCTGGCCTTGTTGACATAGGAAAAGGTATTCTCTGAGCAAACTTCAGAGAACAAAGAGATTGTTAGGATCAGGCTCTTCTTCTGGTTAATCAGTCTGGCCCTTACTGGAGTTACTAGATTGATATAAAAATGATTATCATTTCCTCCTTTTGGGAAAAGACAAGCTGAAATATTTGCCTATAGACCAAAGAAGATATGAAAAAAAAGAAAACCTCTATCTTCCTCAGGGGTGAAGTTCTAAAAATCCTTATCTAGGTAGATTCAGTTTTTTTTTCACTGTGGTTGGACATCCCCAGAGATGGGGCAGTAATTGTAAACTAACTGTAAACAAGTAGAGGGTGCAAGTTGTAAGGGCGATCAGGGCAGGGAGCATAATGGGAAAAATAGAGCAGCTAAGTAAAACAAGCTAAAGATAACAAAGATATAGCTAACCATTCTTGGGAATGCAATGGGACTTAAGTAGGAAAAGGGCAGTTCTTCATTCAGATTCTGTTCCAGACTCTTGGGAGGGCTGCCTGCATCTGATGTTGCCTTTTTCAGGCCCCTTTGAAACCGGAGGGCAAGGTGTCCTATAGGCTCAGATGTCCACTCGGGAGCAATGGCAATCTTTAGATGTGATGGAGGGATCAAGGAGTTCATATCCACAAGTTGACAGCTATAGGAGTAGTCAGACCTGACAGGGGCTCCCAGAACATATATGATTTGATAATTGAGAGAAAAACAGCACAATATAGATTCTTGACTAAAGGCACATAGAAATGACTCAGTTTCCCAGCCACAAAGGTCTAAGTTCAAACAGTGCAATAAATGGTTTAGTATCCCAACCACACACGACTGAGTTTAAACAAATACAATAAAGTTTTTCTCACAATTCACAAAATTGCACAATTACATTAAGTCAGGTACAGACCAAACCACTTAGATGGTTCACAATAGACTGGTATTGAGAAGGGGAAATTTGCATGTCACATGTTTTATATTTACACATTAGATAACCGAGAAAACTTAAACATGAAACATACAAAGTAAGGCAATCATTATTAACAAGGTTAACTAATATTAAATTCCTTGTATCCCAGTCACCAATTCCCAATGTCCATTTAAAGCAGCACTTCCTCCTCCCCCCCGCCCTCTTTGTTTTTGAATTCCAGATGTCTGATTGTAGTTGTCTGGTCCCTAGATACCCTTTTTTGACAAAAAGGTGTTTTTCTTAGGACAGTTCTAAAAGAGAGTTCTGCTTCTCTGGTTCAGATCTAGAAGTTCCCAGATAATTCTTACTTAATGTAACATCTTCCTTTTAAAATTATCAGACAGATACTTTAATAAAGGAGATATAATTTCACTTGTACCACTATCTTATACAATTTCCTTATGCAAAAATCCAAATTTAAGCTCTTATTATCAAAATATGATATAAATTTTGGAAGTTAATCATATACATCTGTATATAATTCTTAGAAGAACCAATCTGATCCTATTGCTTTTCTCGAAATTTGCTATCTTTTTTATTAACTAGACATCTATCATGTTAGATCTTTGTCTTATTACTTGGCCTAATCATTTCCTCCTTTTGGAGGATGTTTTATCTCTATATTATTTTAATTTTTATTTGGCCATGAACATAGGTTAAAATTGTAAGCTATTCATTCCTGCATCCTGTTATAATAACTCAGATATATTCCAATATCCATCTATTACCTAATAGATTTAGCATTGTGCTTACAAATCTTCTTGATAATAAATTTGCTATGAAATGAAAGAGGGATATATTTTAATAGATGGAAAGAACTTCCTTAGCTTTGTTTGATTCCAGGCATGAGTCACGTCTGATAGCAAATCATATAGTCACTAGATGCTGAAAGCAAGGCTTAGGAATAATCATGTGAGGATTTTTTCTTTTTCAGAAAGGAAATAGCAGAATTGGGAAATAAAGTCAAGAAGATCCTACCTAGGCTGTGTCCAAGGCTGTCTTCAAAATTTTTTCCCAGGCACAGACAAATCTTTAGAAGTTCTTAGCCTATAATGCATATCATTCTACTATTGGCTTTAATCAGAGCTTAAAACAATAGTAAATTGTAGTCTCATAAAATCTTAAATAGCAAGTAAATATACTTCAGATAGAACTGTCCCAAATTTCATAGTGCTAATAATTATCAAATCAAGCTACATAACTTTTCTGTCTTCTAAAATACTTTCTCACACCCTCTCAACTTACTTAAATCATCTGAAACTAGTATTCTCTTGGCACAAGAGAGGCTCAGCTAACTCCCATTTGTCCCCAAACCTTCTTGTCTGCCTTTCATATTTCCAATCACACCTTTATTTATCTTTCAAATCTCTCAAACCCATTATTCAACCTTCCTTTATGTTTTAACCGTAAGACAAAATATCTCATAAATTAGTACTTTTTACTGGCATAACTGTCTGTACTGGAATCCCATTCCAGCTTAAACAAAGCAAAGAGGTTAATGACCAACCTCATAGGTTGATGGAATGATGTCTTTGTTTACTCATTCTGGAGGGAAGTGACACCTCAGGAATTAAACCTGATACACATATGATAAGCTCTAACTATTGCTTAAAATCACAAAAATATTTTTTAAAACTTTTCTTCTAAAAGTGTTTCCCCTTTTAAAACAGTTTTAAAATTTATCCTGATGTTAAAAGGAATACTCACTAAACTTCTAGGAAGAAAATCATTTCGAAAGTTTTAAAATGATAGAAATCTCTTTCTTTCTCCTTAAAGCAAAATAAACCTTTAAACACTCGAATTCATTAAATCTAAGTTGGTGCAAAATGTCCTCATTCTCAAAGTATTATACAGAATTCCTAGATATTATAAAGCTCCTTACTCTAAAAGATGTTGTAACATAGAGGACACTTAGTTTCTATAAGCTTACCCAATTAAATTAGTCCTTTCACAACAACAAAGTTTACCAGGCCTTTCCTTAGATGAAACAGGTTTGAAAATCACACCTCTATTTTTTTCTGCACAATTCTTAATCTAACATCTTAATATAACACAAGAGGAGGTGTTTTTTTTTTCTTTTTTTCTCTTCAATTTTGCTGATACATCTGTTTGCCAAATTACACAATTTAGAAATGTAACAATGCCCTAAACATAATTATGTATTTTAAAACTTGAAACAACCCTTTATCAATTTAGGTGAATGCATTTTTTTAAATCTCCTTGCACAGAGAAACTTTCATCTCATCATTACTATATTAAAACCATAACTTTAAATCACCACATATATTCTCATAATAAACAAGATTTCACATGGAAAGTTTGTTCTTATAGTAAATATCAGTATTATTAATTATTACTTGTTATAACCAAATATAACAGTTCCAAATCATCAAATTTTTATCACATCCCTTTAAAAACCCAATTCACATATATCAAAATCAGATTAAAAATTGCTCTATCATTTTTATGACACCATGGTCTTCTGAAATTTCACAATCTATGAGAATTTTAGAAATACAATATAATTTTAGAAATATAGAAACAGTAAAATTCAGATGACATCAATTGCATTTCTAGATTATCACATATAGAGATTATTCAATTTATTACTTTTGGTATTTTAAAAACCATTTCAAAGTTAACAATTACATAAAAAAATGTTTCTAACATATGCCAGTCATTATGTTAAGCATTGTGAAATCATTATATCATTTTGATCCCATAACAACAACCATTATTATTTTTCCCTTTACAAATCAGGAAATGAGTCACACAGAGATAAAATACAGTTTTGCAACTAGAACAGAGAAGCATGGAGTTTACCAAGAGCAGAAGCTGGTTTCTCAGTGATGACAACTCTTGGAGGCAGAGCTTAGAGAGGGCCAGCCACAGGCCTGATAAATCCAAATTCCCCTTCTCCCACAAGTGCAGAATTTACTGAGCCTAGGGCAGTCTGTAGCCACTGGGACAGGATGGGTGAAATGTATAGGACCTGGGTGACATTTCCAATCTTTGCCAAAAAGGATGGGCTACAAAGGTACTCAGGGGCATAGGATTGTCAGGGTATTGCCAGTCTGTGAATTTCTGCCCCTCCCCTCCTTTTGCCAGGTGGGGGAAGAGTGTTTTCCCTACAATTCTCCTGTATTCTCTTCTTGTAATCTGATCTGGGATGAAAAGAGTTAACAGAAATCCTTGTGGCTGTTTAAATTTCCCATACTGAGATACTCTCAACTCTGGGGAGGGAATGAGTGATCAGGATTGAGAGGAGGTGTTTTAGCAAGAGTGAGAGTTCCTGGAGTGATCTTCAGTCTCAGGTGTTCTCTCCTAAAATTCCAACTAATCAGTTTCCAAACTTTTTAATGATTAATCCCAGAATCTGTTAAAAGGTTTTAGCTCTATTTCCATTGTAATTCCAGGTTGACCAGACCAGAAATTATAAGGAAAAGAATCTTTGTTTCCCTAGCTGCAGCTTTTGAAATCTCTGGCTGCATGCATTTCAAATTTTACAGGGTAATAGACTCATTTCACAACACACACACTTACGCACACACTGACAGACAAATTGACAATTCACAGGATGAATACAAACTAAGCTCAGAATTTAACAACAGAGAGAGAATTAGAGGCTTTCACGAATTGGCTATTAGCACCCCTATGGTCTTTTTGGGGGAAGCCTTGGCGTTCCTGATTTTTCTGACTCCATATCCTGTATCCAGAGTGTAGCTGCCCTTCTCAAAAACTTAGGAAGGGAAAAAGGGGGGTGGGGGTGGAGGAGGACTAGGGCAGGTAAGGGAAGGAGAGGAGTAAGGACAAAGTGAACTTATGCTTCCCCGAATCAGAAGCTTTTAAGGAAAAGGAGCCAGGAAGGAGGTGAGGAATGGAGTAGAAAGAGTAAAGGAACAGCTAAACCTGGAGCTGTTGGAAAAGAGGGGAGAGTGAGGTGGAGGGAATTAGCAGTTTTGCAAGCCTTAATGGAAAAGGCTTCTGCCTTTTGTTCTCACTCAGCCATCTCAGCGAAACAATGATGAAACTATTCCCACTCCTTTTTGGATGTTTTGTTGGCCTTTTAACTTCATTTGGTTTTAAGATAAAGTAACTTTGACCAGTCAAAAGAGCCCTATTGTGACCAACACATTTCAGGGCTATCTTTAGTTAACTGACGCCAACATTGGCTGTATTTGTGATCACCTGGTTGATAATGGCTTGACATATAAGAAGTCAGGGTCTTATCAGCTGGATTCCTAATTCTAGTTTTTGATTGACCCAGAGCAAATTTTTCCTAGATCGATCCTTATTTCCAGGGGATCTAAGTGCGTTGTACCTCAGATCTGCATTTTACTGCAGATTTGATCCCTGCCCCCAGAGCTAGCTTAAAGGGAATTTTGGACTTCAACCAAACTCATGGAAGTCCTTTTTGGAAGCTGGGAATAGAGACAACTTACCCTGACCTTGTCAAGGCCAAAATTCCAGGAAAAATGAATCCTGAGGTGCCTTAAGCATTGGCAAGGTTGGGCTGCAGTTCTTTCTCCCAGTTCCATCATTTCCATCTGAAGTTCACGGCGCCATAACTCTTAACCTAAGAGTTTGTTTAAAGGTGGCAAACAGAGTTTGGTGATATAAAATTCATAGTTTATTCCCTTAAAGCTAACTTGTGCATGATCATGGAGCCAGAAAAAGTCTGACTGCCTGAACAAAGAAATAAGGAAGCTTATATACATTATTTTTAGCAGACTCAGCATGCCTGCATTACTTCACTTTTGTGATGCCCATGCATGTTTAACCATAATACAAAAAAAAGAATTTTCCTTAAGGGAATAGCTTGTAAATACAATAAGATAAGAGAGTTGACAAAGTGTCAATTGAAATTACAACCCAGCATTTCTGTGTTTAATTTACCATTAACATTCCATAACATAGTATATGTCCATAAAATATTAAGATAAGAAAAAGTCACATTATTCAAGATAGTTTTCTCAGGTTAAGGGCCTCATCCTTAACAGCTAATTGAACAGAGAAAAGAATGTTCTTAGGTCAGCCTGATCTGGCCTTGTTGATGTAGGAAAAGGTATCCTCTGAGCAAACTTCAGAGAACAAAGAGATTGTTAGGATCAGGCTCTTCTTCTGGTTAATCAGTCTGACCCTTACTGAAGTTACTAGATTGATATAAAAATGATTATCAGAGTATACATGTATATATGCACATATACACACATACACACACACATATATATGTATATACTTGTATACATATATTTAGCAATAACTTTGTATATAAACAGGGCACAGATGATTATGGCAAAAATATGCTAAAATACGGTTTGATATTAATAGATAAAAGAGAACAAACATTAATAAACAATTCAAAAGCTCCAGACTTCTAAAAAGTCATGCAGATGCCTTCTAAATGTGTAAAGAGAGCTAAAATTGGTATCTAAGATAAAAAATGAATAGCCATTTCAGAAAGAGCAGATAAATGATAAGTTTTTAAAAGGACCAAATTTATTTGGAAACTAGAGTGATAAACATGAGAGGAAACACTACATGTAATTATATCTTTAACTTAAGCTAATTAAATTAAACTTTTAACACTGAAGAATCATCAATCAATAACCATTATTTAAGGCCTGACTATGTGCCAGGCTCTATCACAGGTTCTAGGGAAATGAAAACACAATTGAAATATTTTCTGTTATTATGAGGTTAGAATCCAGCCAAGAGAAACAGCAGATAGATAGATAGATAGATAGATAGATAGATAGATAGATAGATAACAGAAGGCTTTTGGGCTGGATAAGGAAATAGCAATGGGTAGATCAGGAAAGGCTTAAAGTAGAAAGCATTTGATTCAACTATTGAAGGAAATTTGAAATTTTAAAGGATGCATAAGCAAGAGGATATTAGTGAGGTATCTTGTATGAGGAACAGAAAGAAAGCAATTCTGCTTGATCATAATGTATTTGAAGGTAGTAATGTGTAATAAGAGTGGAAAGGTAGGTTGAGACTATGTTGTTAAGGATTTTAAATGACAAAAATTGGAATTCTCATTTGATTCTTACAATAATAGGGAGGCAAGGAATTTTATTGACTGAATAAATGCTATGGTCTAAGTTTTACTTTGAGTAATATGTTTGGACAGCTTAGAGTTGGGGGGGGGGGCGATTACAGAGAAGTAGACATACTAGGTTATTGCCTAATATTGTCTAGGCTAGAAGTGATGAAGATTGTAACAATAGTAGTGCCTGTATGAATGGAGAGAAGGTGGTAGATGAAAAAGGTGCTGTTAAAGTAGAAATGATGAGATTTGGCAACTGATTAACTTTATGTGGTGAGTAAGAGTTATCAGTTGAAGCTCCACATCAGAGTTACAAACTTGGAGTGAAAGAATGATATTGACAGAAACAGGGAAGTTTGGAAGTGAGGTAGGTTGGGAAAGGGACAATAAAAAGTTGTTTTTTGGTCATATTAGTTTTCAGATGCTTTCAAGGCATCCAATTGGGAATGTATAATAGGCAAATGTTGATGTGGGACTAGAACTGAGTAGGACAACTATATCTCTGTGTGTGTGCATGTGCATGAATGTGCATGAGCTCGGTCATTTTTCAGTCATATCTGACTCTTAGTGATTCCTTTTGGGGTTTCCTTGGCAAGGACAATGGGGTGGTTTTTGCTTCTTTGTGGGGGTATTTTTTACATAAATAAATATTTCCCTTTACCAGATGATTTTCTGCATATGTTGTTATAGTCATATATTTATATGTATATATATGTGTGTGTGTGTGTGTGTGTGTATGCATGTGCATGTGTGTGTCTGTATATATGTGTATATGTGTATACATACACAGAGATACATATATACATTATATATGTGTGCATATATATATATATATATATATATGTTATACTATTAATAGTTTTACTAAAGTTGAACTGCCCTTGCGTTGTTCTTATCATCCTAATGAATGACATTTTTTGGCTTGAAAAGTGACTGTAGTCTTTTTGCCAGGGTTTTGTTTAAAACTTTTGAATTGATATCTGTTAATTATGTTAATAAACAGTTCTCTTTCTTTATACCTAGTTTAGGTATTAGAACTAAATTTGTTTTATAAAAAGGAAATAAATATCATGTTTTCCTTCCCAATTTTTGAAATAATTTATATAATATAAATATTAGTTGTTCTTCAAAGGCTTTGTAGAATTCACCTTTAAATTCATTAAGATTGAAGTTATTTTTCCTCTACTCTTATTTCTTTTGCTGCTAGTTAAATTTCATCTTCTGAAATTTGGTTAAGATCCTTATGTTGATTTTGTTATTGTTGTTGTTAATTAAGGTAGTTTAGATTTATTAAGATAATTTATTTCTTAGTGGGAAAAAAGATAATTCTTTTGAATTTGCAGTTTTGTTGCTATAAAACTTCATTGTTTGTAAGAATTTTTTAATTTTTTTTTCTCCATCGTGATTTCATTTTGTTCATTTTGTATTTGATTAGTGAGATTTTTCTCTGTCTTTTAAATAGTATCAAGTTAGATACAAATTTATCAAGTTTGCTAGTCTTTTCAAAGAAAAAGCTTTAATTCTGTTTATCAGTGCTATGGTGATTTTTATTTTAACCTATATCTCTTCTAATTTTTAACATTTCCTCTGATCTTCATTCTGATTTCGTTTGTCAACTTTCTTTTTTTTATATTACATATTCTTTTCATTAGTCCCCTTTTATTCAGTTTTGTTAATGAATGTTTGGTGGGATGCAATTTTCCTCTGAGAACAGTTCAATTAATTTTGGTTTATTTTGACATCCTCACCACTGTTTTTGACATTTATTGCTTGTTTCTATGATTTATTCTTTGACTGACCTTGTTCACAATTTTATTATTAAGTCTCCAGTTAGGTCTTTTGCGTGTGCTCCCTTTGTTAGTTACTACTTTTATTGTATTATGGTCTATAAGGATGTGTTTTGTTTTGTTTTTTTGCTTCTTTAAAAAAAATTTATATTTTTTCATGCCTTAGAACATTGTTTCAATGAAAGTATCATATGATGCTGAGAAATATGGATATCTTTAATGCTCCCATTCAAAAGATACGTAAGACATTTAGGTTTAACTTCTTTAATGTTTTGTTCAGTTATACATTTTTTCTTTTTTTAAATTATTTCTGTTAGATTTGTCCAGATCTGAAAAAGGAACAAAATATCTTTTGCTATTATTTTGTTACTACCTGTATCTTTTTGCAACTAAGCTAACTTTTCTATTATGACCCTCGATATACACATACCAAAACCACCCCCACACTGACACCTTCACCCACACTGTATATGTGTATGTATATGTATGTATATATACATGCATGCATACATACACATACACACACATGTGTGTATGTATATGTATATTGTGTGTGTATGTGTATGTTCCATTGAATATTGTTTCTATAAGCATATTTTTTGTTTTGGTTCATATTGTTAATTTTAGTGTCTGCTTTGTCTAATATCATGATTGTAACTCTTTTATTTTTGTACCTAATTTTTGTCCTGACCCCTCATATTGGTTCTGAATTTATAGTTTCAGTTTGGCATTTAAGGCAGTTCAGGAATGAATCTGATTTTACTTTTCTAAATGACTGACTCCTCTTCATAACTCTATGTTTCAGTCACAGTGGTTTAGCTGCTGGTCTCTGAAAATAGCATTTCATCTTCTGTTTCTACACTTTTGCATACAACATTCCCATGCCAGAAATTCATGTCATCCTCCTCCTCTTAAAATCCTTATTATTCTGCAAGATGCAACTTATATGCCACATCATAGAGGAAATCTATACTCACCCCCTGGTTATTAGTGTTTTTCCCCTTCCGCCTCAAATGATCATTTATTTACTTATATATGTACTTGTGATATTGTAATCTTCTCAAATTGTAAAAGCTTCCAGAGTAATACATTTTTATTTTCCCAGGGTTTTTTTATGTATCTTCAATGCTTCTGTATTGGTTGCATACTGCTTAATACAGTGTAGGTGATTTAGAAGTAGTTGACAAATTGGATTTGGACTGGATGGGGTGGGATATGTGTGTAAAAGGTTTGTGGTGATATGGAGGGAAAATGGAGTCATGATCAATAGAATATGAATTCAAGTATGTACCAGAAATGTGTAAGTAGAATTTTCAGATACTAGAGAAAATCTTGGATGACTGAAAGAGAGGAGTTTAGAGAGGGAGAAATAAGAATCGAAATGAATTCAATATTGTAAGCTAAGAATAAATCACTTAAAATGGAATTTTAGTACTTAATACCAGATTAAAGTAGCTAATTAAGGAAATAAAGTTTATCTTTTGGTCCCTCTTTCCTGGTCTCTCATTATTTCAATTCAGTTCATCAAGGATTTATTCAGCACCTAGTATGTGTAAGGCATTGTGTCGGATAAAGGGAATACAAAGGAAAATGAAAAACACTTCTTTCCTATAAGAAACTTTATCTTCAATTCCTGTTATTTTAAAGAAAATTTCATGCAAAAAGTCTAACTCATCATTTTGTCTTAAACATGAAAATGTTTTAAACATTTGTTTTAAACAGCCATCTACCCCCTTATCCCATCCCCCTCCATCTCTTAAGCATTTGGCTATTCTGGTAATGGCCAAGTTAGTTCTGTTAATGCTCATCTATTTAGTGTATCTTGCCAGTGTATTCTAGCCTGAATTCTTCTGAGTTTACTTACTGATTATGATCATGTCATTAGTCACAATGATTTTATTCCAATTCTTCTTTCCCTACTGCTCTTTCATTCAGCAAAGATTTCCTCTAGCATACATTTCTTGTACTTGCCACAATTCATATTTTATTGCTCATGAGACTCCATTTTCCCTTTGTTATTCTAGTTGTGTGGAGTTGTTTAGCTGCAGCCCTTTTATGACACCATCTTTCTCTCACCTTCTTCAGAACTGGCAGACCCATATCTTGAGAATTAGTCATTGACTTCTACTCTCTGAACAAAAGCTATTAGCTCTCTGTCTTAGGTAACCCATACTCAAGTTTCAAGGTCTCTTTACTTCTTATGCATTTTTTTCAAAAAGAAAAAAAAATGTATGGCACTTGGCTTACTATCTCCTTTATGCACAAAGGGAGATAAGAGACAATGAGTTAATTAACTAAGCAAATGAGTTTAAATTTACTCACAGATGGTTAGTCCCCAGGTGGTGCTCCATCAGGTCTGTTTCTCTAAGTATCTGCCTGGGGTGATAGGCATGGTAATCTGAACAAGGCCTAACAAAGAGGATCCTACATACCAAGACAGTACTTCTTTCAAATTTTTTATTCAAAATATAGATTTTGTAACACCCTTTTCTGATTGTATTTCATTTTTGTGGGGGTGGGAAGGAAATAAAATATTGATTAAATATTAAAATATGAAGCTTACTATTTAGTGTTTGACTTGGAGAGTCCACACCTCAGGTATATTTTTCTACTTCAAGTTGCTTCTCACAATACTTATTATATTGCATTCATATGGTTTTTAATAACATTGTATAAAAAGAAAAAATAAATGCTCTCCATAGGGCCTACAACTCCCAGGTTTTCATTGCTGAGCAGAAAACTCCATAATGTACATGTATCCATGGTTCCTGAAGAACTGAGAGGAAGAGTGTCCACTACCCTTGTCTCGTGCTCCTCAATTAAAAACAATTGCAGAATATGGCATTTCCTGCAGCATATCAGACTGCAGGTCAAGAGACGTCATTGCACTTTTCTGGATTTCAGTTGATTCTGAATGATGCTTTGCTACTCAGACTGAAATGCTCCAGCTACTCATGTGACTGTTGCATCTATGTCGCTTTCTTGGGCTACCATATAAAAGGAAGAAGGAAAAGATAACAGTAGAAAGAGAGATCCCACCAAGCCTAGATATAGGTTTTTTCATCTGCTATATTGGCAAAGAGAAAAAAAAAATGTCAGCTTGCAAGACTGAGAGAAAGTAGTCCTCTGTGTATCTCTGTTTTTATTTTCTGTTTGTATGACTATCTATCTCTATGTCTTTCTGTCTCTGTGCCTTTGTGTCTCTCTGTTCTCTCTCTCTCTCTCTCTCTCTCTCTCTCTCTCTCTCTCTCTCTCTCTCTCTCTCTGTCTCTTGAACTAGACATCAAAGAGAAAAAACTGGTCTTCCTAGGTGCCATTAGGATCTGTTTTACTTATTATTTTGCTTTCATCTACCCATCACCTGGTTGTGATTGTAGGTGTATTCCCCGACTATTGATTACTTACTTGGCTTTTGTTCTGTCACTTTATCTCAACCACAAGATTTCCCATACTGTTAAATTGCTCATAGTCTCATTCTCAGCTTTTGTCTCAGCTCCTTTAATGGGCTTGGCTTATAGTTCTGTCCCTGTAATCTACCAATTCTGGAGTCTCAGCATGATGTTAATGTTCTGGGATTAAGAACCCACAGGTGTTGGGATGCTTTCACTGCAGGCCTGCAGTACTGTGTTAGTAAACCAACATTATATTTTCTCCTGAGCAAAATTGAGACTGTATGCCCAAGTCAAAGTCAAAGCCGAAGTCAAAAATCGTCAACTTCTTCCCTCAAAATAAACATTAAAAACCTCTGATGAACATGCAGAATGTTAAATAAAGCAGGAGAAAAACTGAAAGAGATTACAGATGTATGCTGTATGATCAAGAGGGAGAATACACACACACACATACACACATGTGTGTGTATGTACATATATGTTCACACAATATAATACGTATATTTACACAATATATTTACCTAATATGTATATAGGACTATGCATGTGCATATGTGTGCATATGTATGCATTTGTGTTCTTACATACATATATGTGTATGTACATATACACAGAAATATGTATATTTCCTGAAGCCATTTTTCTTTATAAAGCTTTCTATCAGTAAAAATGAAGTAGTGAGTAGAGGCAATTGTTGTGAGGAGGGGGTATTGATGACTCAATACTGTTATTATTGGTCTGTGAGGATCAAGAATGTATTTGCCCCACCATTCGTTAAATATGCTTCCTGGTTATCTGACATCATTTGACAATAAGTAAGTTCTCTTCTTTATGTTCTACCTTTGTCAATGGTCATCTGTAGTACTGGGTTCAGTTTGGGAACTACATTTTGGAAGGATATTTAATGAGCCAGAGAGTGTCTAGAAAAGGCCAACCAGAATGATAAAGGGTCTGTAGTTCATGTTATATGAGGACTGCTTGATAAAACTGAATATGTTACCCTGGAGAAGAGAAGAATGAAAATAGACATGATAGATGGTTATCAGAGGCAATATGGAGAAAAAGATAAATATATATGGAGAGAGTCCTAGATATGGAGTTATAAGATCTGCATTAAAGTCTGGGATCAACAGAGAGAAACTGGGAAATTATTTAGCTGAGCCCAGCATGTCTAGGTTCCCATTTGCCACACTGAAATCACTCACCTGAAGCAACTATGTATTTTTATGTGATTTGGTGTTGTAGGACCTGTCTCCTGTTAACAGGGAGTTTCCTATTGTCACACTGCTTGATTTATTAATAACTCTTCCTCCTTCCCATAATGGGGACTGTTTTGAATATAATAAAATTTATTCCTTATAAGACTAAGAAAAAATAAGAAAAGATGTATTCATTGTGAAATATGAATCAATTAAGGGAGAGGCAGATTATTTCTACATAGAATGAAAATCTAAACATAGAATTATCACAGTGAATATTAACAAAATAATTAGAAAAAAATTAAGAACCAACTTACAACTGTAGTTACATGGATGGGGTGGTTGTAATGACAAGCATGGTGGGACTTTTTTGTTGTCTTTTGTTTTCAAGGGCTTCTCACCATTAAAGTAATCAATTGCCTTTGTTTCTTACCCTTGTTTGAATCAAGAATCATTGATTGGAAATAATTTATATGATATGGTGCTAGTGATTAAATATCTTTCTCACATTCTTTTGATAAGTAGGTGGTAATCCAAGGGCCCTAAATGGCATATATATGCCCTGAGGATGACATTTTGCTTTGGGGGCACATTCATTGGAAGAGTGTTGGTGTATAAACTCTGGGTAGCTGTCAAGGAGCCTCTCCCTACCACCCAGCTTTGAAAAAGCCAGATGTTGGTGCTTCTCTCTCTGATAGCTATGTATGTAATGTCTTGGACAGACAGCTAGAAGCCTGTCTGCTGATTTGTGTTATTTTGCTCTATTTATATAATTTCTGCTTGTAATTTCTGTTTGTGCTTTCTCTGAAGTTCAGGGTGATGACTTTTCCCCCTGGACTAAGTGAATGATATATGTATGTTTAATGAAAGTGAGATTGTAAACCCCATAAACTTGCTTTCCTTAGAAAGGCAGATCAAAGAACCTGTGCTAGGAGCCATCCTGTGTCCTGTTGTTATGGATCTTACACAGCCACAGTAGCAGCAAGTAGCATTGTTGTGACAAAATGGCATAGTCAGGCAGGAACTGCAGATTAGAAGGAAAATATGGGGTTTTGGGGGACTGGGATAGTGGTTAGCTATTTACCAGTTATTGGGTTGCTCTTTCTACTTGTGGTGTCTATGGTTCTGTGGGGCTCCAGGAGCACCAGTTACCTGAGGGAAACAGGCAAGTAAAAGTGATGAGAGGGTTTCCCAGGTGCCTAGAGCAGGGCTTCTAGGAGATAAGCTCTCCTTCCCCCTCCTTACCCCACTAGCACTCTGGAGGAGATAGGTGTGAGCAGCGGCTATGGGAGAAAAACAAGTATAGACTTGGGGGAGGTGGGGATGGCCTGAGCCAAGGCTTGAGTGGATTAGCCTGGCTCCAGACTGTGCTGGAGGAGTGAATGTCCTAGGATTGTATTGTATCTGGAGCCCTGAAGTGGGAGCCTATAATTGTCTTCATATAGACTCAGTGGGAGTGGTTGGTGAGGGGAAAGAAAAAGCAGAGAGTTGCCCACATACCGACCCAGCAAGAGAGGAGAACTGCCTGCCAACTGACCTTGGTGAGGTGAGAGCAAAAGTGGGGAGCTGCCTGCATCAGGATTCAGGCAGAAGCCAGGAGCAGTCAGCTCCTGCTGGAGGGCTAGGAACCCCAGAGCTTGGAATTCAGCCCCTGGGCAAGATAAAAACTTTGCAGCAAGGCACTGAGTGTGTTTTTTTGCTACCTTCCCTTGGGATGGTTAGTTGGGATTTAGGGGGTGGTGGAGTTGTCTATGGCAGTGTTAGAGTAATTAGGGTGTGACTGCTTTACTTTTTTCTCTTTTGGAATGCTAAGGCAATCAAGTACTTTTGATGAGTCTTGTTTTTAAATGTAATGGCAAGCAAAATTGAAATTTTTGCTGTTTTTTGTTTGAGTGCTTCTCAGCACTTAGGCAGGGCCCTGAGATGTGCATATAAGCTCTGAGGTTGGTATTTTGTTTTGGGGTTCTCACTCACTGGAAGAGTGTTATGTGATTTGACCAGGTGAGACTCTAGGTAGCCATTGTTAAGAGCCCCCTGGCTTTGAAAACCTAAATGTTGGTGCTTCATTTTTTGTAACTATGTATGTGATGTCTTGATCAGACAAAGACTGTCTGTTGATCTATTTTTAATTTCTGTTTGTATTTCCTCTGATGTTCAGGGTGCTGACATTTTCCTCTAAACTAAGTGAATGATATATGTATGTTTAATTAAAGTGGGATTGCAAGCCCCTTAAAGTTGCTTTACTTAGAAAAGCAGATCAAAGAACCTGTGCTAGCAGCCCACCTGTGTACTGGTTCTATTGGTCTTACACAGCCACAGTAGCGGCAAGTAGCATTGTTGTTACGGTGGCTAATATTTAAACCGCAACATATTTAAATATTTTAATCAGAACATAATAATTTTGGCATCCACCTGCATCTTGTAAAGTTTGTCAGTGAGATAACAGATCTCCTTTAATTGCATATGGGCAGCAAGGTATGTAGACACAATGTATTCCTTTGAATTAAGGTGTTTTATGGGACAACTTAGCTCAGAGAGGAAAGCTGAACTTCTGAACTTAACCCAGAGGGGAAAAAAAACACGTGATAGTCAAGTTTACAACATAATGAGAATGATAAAGAATTAATAACAAAATGGAATAAGAATCAAACATTTTCTCAGTTGTTTGGAATCATGAATGATGACTTGGCATACACCAAGTGGTAAGATAAAGGGCTGTCACTGAGCAATTTGTTTTTATTTACAAATGTCTGACTTTGTGTTAACCCCAAAATGGTTAAACGGCTTATCCTATCTGAGCCTTAGTTTCTTCACATGGTGTACTAAATTACTTTTAAATTTACTTCTAGATGTGTGTATAATCAAAACCTATTTGGATTGTTATCATATGAAAAGTGGATTAGATATGTTCTATTTGACCTCAAATACAGGGCAGCTAGGTGGCACAGTGGATAGAACATTGGATTTAGAGTCAGAAAGACCAAAATCAAATCTGACTTCGCAAAATCTGTGATTTTGAGCAAGTCACTTAAGCCCTGCCTGCATAACACTTCAAAAGGCATTGGGGAATCATTCCATTAAAATTTTCTAACAAAACCCCATGGAAGGTTGGTTCACAGAATCACAAAGAATCAGACGTGAGTGAATGACTGAACAACAATAAAATTTGACCTCAAAAAGACAAAGTATAAACAATGGGTGAAAGTTGCAAAAAGACAAATTTTGACCTTATGTCACACAAAAAAATACACTTCATAATAATGAGAACTATTTAAATGTGGAATAGGCTGTTTTGGGGATAAGTTTTCCCTCTCAGTGGCAGTCTTCCCTAAGAATGTTGGTGACACGGGGCAGGTAGGTGGCACTGGGGCAGCTTGGTGTCACAGTGTGTAGAGGACCAGACATGGAGTCAGGAGGACCTGAGTTCAAATTTGGCCTCAGACACTTGATAAACTTAGTAGCTGTGTGACCTTGGACAAGTCATTTAACCCTAAATGCCCTGCCTCCCTCCTCCAAAAAATGAAAAAAAAATGTAGAAAAAGAATGTGGGTGACAAGTTGTCGGGTGTATTCCAGTGGAAATTCTTTTTCTGATGTGGATTAGACTAGATGACTATTGAGGTTCCCTGCCAACTTGAAAATCCTATGATTCTCTTATTCTGAGATGGATAAATACATATAAGAAGGGAGGGAATAACCATTTAACATTTCAAGAATAAAGACAAATGGAATTGTAGTTTATGCTTAGGCTGATTTTACTGTCAGATTTATTTTTCTTTCATCAAGATTATAAACAGCAATGTAGGGAGTATGAGATAATAGATGGACAGTGTGATGAGTTTGGTAGGACCCCTAAGTTAATAGGAATGCCTTTAGTGTGCTGGTTGCATCCTCTGTGGAAAGACATGAGAAAAGAGTAATGAAGAATAAAAAGGTCAAAAGTGATTGAGATCTCATTGGTGGAAGAAGGAAGACACACTGATCAAATCATGGATCTGCTAAAATTCTAGATTGTTGGTTCCTCAAAGGTATTGGTAAAGTCTTATACTGTTTTGGTTTTATTTTTATTCTTCCCACTGCCAAGCACAGTAGATAGTCAAAAATGTTTGATTTTTTTTTGACAGACTTTGCCATCTGTTTTTCTGCAGTCCTGTTTTAGTTGTTCTGGTGGCAGAAAAAAAAAACCTTTGTTGTGTTTTTTGCTGTTATTAATATACCGATATTTTTCATTGTCCAAACATTGCAAAAAATGTGGTGGTATGATGTATTCTATGAGTTTGTTTCTTTAATACATTCATATTAAGTATAGCTGTATAGAGAAAAATGTTGTTCTTTTGTTAAAATTCAGAGAAGAGTGATAAGTTCTTCCCATTATAGAAGACAACCTAGTTTGATTCCCATAAGCATTAAGTTTTCAATTTTACTTATAAAATATCAGTTGTTTTGAGAGTACTTAGTAGTGTGGTAAAACAGTAAGATCCTTGTGATTATAGTCAGAGTAACTATTTTCAAATATGAACTCTGTGACTTCCTTCCTGTGTCATTTTGGGCAAATACAGTCCCTATGTAACTCTAAGAAAGTCATTTAATTTCCTTTAGCCTCAGGTGTTTCATTTGTAAAACAAGGACAGCAATAATAATGCATACATTACCTACTTTATGGGGTTGTGGTGAAGAAAGCATTTTGTAAGACTGTGGGAGCCTTAGAGTAGTTAATAAATGGATAAAGACCTGGCCTTGGAATCAAGAAGACCTGGGTTCAAGTTTTGCCTCCAATAGTTGCTTTGTGACTCCGGGGATCATTAATCTCTAAGACAATTCTCTAAGACAATGTATTTCAGAGTAGGTACAATCTGCGTAGGAAGAGTTTCCTCGTGAAGAT
This sequence comes from Trichosurus vulpecula, assembly GCF_011100635.1. Lineage (NCBI taxonomy): Eukaryota > Metazoa > Chordata > Mammalia > Diprotodontia > Phalangeridae > Trichosurus > Trichosurus vulpecula. The sequence continues at coordinate 133,415,787 of NC_050573.1, read as the reverse complement.
TTCCTTACACAGATGAAAACACAAACCAAACCACAGTAAGTTTTATAGTAACGTATTATTGTTAATATATGTGAAGTACTTTGCAACCCTAAAAGTGTGGGATAGGTGCTAGATCTATGATTTTGTTGAAGTAGGGAACGCACTAGTCAGGAAATTGCTTTTCTAATGCAGAACAGTGCCTTCTCAGTATTTCAGAATCTTAAAAAATTGACTAGAAGCTTAGGAGGTTAAGTGACTTGCCTAGACTCACAAAGTCATTATGCATTAAGAAGGGGGACTTGCCCTTAGGTTTTCTTGGCTCTGAAGACAGCTATCTCTCCACTATGGAATATTGCTTCGCCATACCATAGCAATGTAAACCATTATTATTTATACCAAACATCACCCTTGTAGAGAGGGACAAACATAAAGGTCCAAGCTATGTTCTTGATCATCATTTCTGGTAATATCTTGTTATCTTCAGGATAACTGGATAGTTATTCCTATTTGAATTGGAGTTCAAGTACAATTACTCCATAAATTCATTTATCCATATTACCTTCCACATGACTTTCAAATTTCACCCCAGGTAATTTCCAAATCTCTCAAAAATTATTTTGTCAAAGACACTCTGAGATAGTAGTTTCCCCAGTGTAACATAATACAAGAGTGTATAGAGCCCTAGGCCTAGAATCAAGAAGACCTAAGTTCAAATTTGTCTTCAGACACAAGCTATGTGACCCTGCTCAAGTCATTTAACATTGGTTTGCCCCAGTTTCTTCAACTATAAGTGGGAACAGTGATAATACCTACCTCTCCTTGAATGGTTCTTGTGAGGATTAATTGGGATAATAGTGTCTGGCACATGGTACGTGGTACATAAATTCTTATTCTCCTCCCTGTACCCCCGGACGCCACTAGCTTCAGATTCAGATAAACTAGCCTAAATGGTGGATGCTTTTAGGGCAATCCAGATTACTGGGTCTAAACAGAAATTTTGAATTTGAACCACTTAAACCCCTCATCTCCATACATAGCCCGTAACCACTCTGCGGGCACCAGTAGCTAAATTACAACTGTGCAGTGTCCAACAGGTTCATCATTAGGTGATTTACAACTACCTACATGGCTGCCAGAAGGTTCCCAGTCAGCTAATGTCAGAGCTACACAGAACTCTAGTCTAGCCTTCTTTCTTATGAATAAAGCATTGGCCCTGGGGGTAAATAGAACTGCCATCCAATCCTATATTTTCCCTAGAAAATTGCAGGGTGCAAGGAAAGGGGGGGGGGTGAAGTAATATCCTCCAGTAAAGGAACAGCAATTCTTGACCGCAATCATCAAGAGAGAGAAATCTGACTGTAAGTGTGAAAAAAATATTCAAGAGAAAATTGCTCTCCTGATGTTTCCTATTGCTGGTATAGGAGGCCAAGCAGGCAGTCAAGTCATGCAAAGAAAGTTAATTGCCTAAGAGGCTTGTAACAAAAGAATAAACCAGAGGGAAATCATGATATTAGAATCCAAATATAAATTTGCAAAAAAGAACCCAGTGAACTGTAGTAGAGTTAAATAAGATGAAACTATGAAATACTAATAAAAATATAAAAGCATACTTTAGAATTAGAAATGCTCTTAAATAATAGGAAATTATGATTTTTAAGAACTAACTCTGAGCTAATAAAGTTGGAAGTTTCTACACATCTTTCCAAAGTTTGAAAATTACCTTAATATACTATTATTAATTATTATCAATAACTATTAATTAATTAAATATTAATTTAATACACTAAAACATGGTGTTGTCTGAGTTAGGTTGCTGGATCTGGAGTTAGGAATACTCATTTTGAATTCTGTCTCAGACGCTAACAGCTGCGTGACACTGGGTAAGACTCCCGGCCTCAGTTTTCCCATTTCTAGAATGAGGGGACTTTTACAGTGATCTTTAAGGTGCCTTTTGAATCTTAATCTATGATCATATGATAGATTAAAAGAGCCATCAGATTCTATGCAGTGGATCTAGAAATCTCAAGGTAGTAGAATTTTCTTAAAAGGGTTCCCATCAGGGAACTGGTGCATACATTCTTAAAGAAAATAAAATTGTCTACACTTTTTCTAGATATATGGACACATAACCACGCATAGCAGCACATCTATTAAGACCAAGAAGAGGAAAATCTTAATGGAATTTCGGATTTATTGCCTGAGCCTTGGATTTAGGTGGTATTCTTTTGTTATCTAAAAAAACAAAAAACAAAAAAAAAGCAGAACAAAAACAGGTGAATAATGAAAGAGAGAGCAAACTTCTGGTAGTAGCATTGTTTGAATTGTCAGAATTGGGCTTGGTGCCATCGTCAATATGTATTCACTAAATTCTATATAATTACTCCTTTAAATTGTAAAGTTCTGCTCCACTATCTTAGATGCCAACAAGTTTTATCAGTCCCAGACAACGTGAAAATCTTCAAATTTGAGTCCAGGAGAGACAATATGTCTTTTATCTAAGGTGTAGCCTAACTAGGATAGGCTTAACAGCAGAGGACCAGCCACTGGTCAATTAATATTTTGGTCATGACAATCAATAAAGACAATTACTACATTGTGGAAGGATTGTTATTTCTGAGAAAAGAGTGTCTACACTGGTGAAATTGTTATAGGTCCTTTAATGGAATGACATAATTTTATACTATGTCAAAATACAGAAACATTCTTATTAAAAGAATGGACAATTGGATTAAAATCAGAGAATTTTCCCATAATTCATCAAGGGAAGAAATCTTCATGACTTGAAATTATGGAATTGTAGAATTTAAAGGCCTTTTGGAAGGATTTCATTCAACCCTTTCATTTTACATGCTAGGAAACTGAAATCTCAAAAGGTAGGAGACTGAATGCACAAAAAGGTCCAATGGCTTGCCCAGGATAAAATTTGTAAGTTAATAGAAGAGTTAATGGTGGAATTCATGACCTGTAATGTCTTATTCAATGATTGTTCTGCTGTATCCACCTATACAAATTTCTGATGAGATTAAAAAAAGCTCATGTTTTTTTCATCTAGAATTGTGATTTTTTGTTAGATATTATTAGACTATCCACTATTTATTAGTATAATTCTTGGAAAATAGTTATTGAAAATGAATATATTCTTTTCATACTGTATTGTTTTTGTTTCTCCCTGATGGAGCACAATGAGATTGCAAGAGAATTTAGTTGGGTTAAATCTAACAAACATGAAAAAAAGGTTAGCATATGTGATATGTATTATATCTGTGATAAACTCAAGGTTTAAAGTCTTTATCAAGACTTAGAACACAGGGTATTTTGGGGTCACTTATTATTTTTGTTGATTGTCTAGCCTTATAGTGATAAAGAAAATGCTTATAATTCAGATTAAACTTAAAAGTTTTTCATGTTCACATTTACCATTATTATTTGGAGAGCTAGTTGTTAAAACATGTACCCTGCCTGAACACATTAAAACTAAGCACAAATTATTTTACTTTTCATTGTTTTTCTTGTTGCATTGTTTTGTTTTTAATGACTGGTGCTCCAATGGGTATAAGGAACTCTAGGCAAGGAATTTCCTTTACACATAGAGATTAGCCCTTTCTCTGCAAGTTACAGTCTTGAAGAATTGCCTGGAGCACTGTGATTTGAAGTGAGTTGTACAGTGTCACACAATCAGTATGTGTCAAAGGCAGAACTTGATCCTGTACTACCTGCCTGTAAAGATGCCATCTACTATGGCATTCTGACTCTGGTAAGCATAAGATTAATTTTGTGAAAGTCTAAAATAAGAATTGGTTAACATTTTTCTGATTTTCAGAGATTTTCTTTTCTTGAACTATGAAATGGAGTTAATATTTGCAATGCCTAACTTGGAGGATTGTCTTGAAGAAAGATTTTTCTAAAATAAATATATAAAACTGACTTTGACCTACAAATACCATTATAAATAACCCCCCAAAAAGATGCATAGTGTGCATAAGCCAGCTACAGGGTGTTATTGATGGCAACTTGGATTGAAAAGTGTTATATGTATCCCTGCCTTGCAAGTCAAGTCAACTAACATTTCTTAAGTGCCTACTACATGCCAGATATTGTGCTAAGCATTGGGGATAAAAAAAAAAAAAGCAAAAGAAAGTTCCTGTTCTCAAGGAATTCACCAGTGAGGGATATTTTAGAATGTAATCTCCTGGGAAGGGCTATGTGAAGTTGTCTTAGATTTGTGTCCAGAGAGTTCTGGGAGAAGGACAAGAGAAAACAATAGAGGAATTAGGAGTCAGTTTCAGGTTCATTCTATATTTGTGACCATGTGGGTAAGGAATGGGCTCCTAGGCTTTTACTTCAGGGAACCCATGATGAACTACCACATTTGTTCCAGGAAGACTGCTGAGAGATTATTCTGTGCAATAGACATCCAACATAGGGCAAAAGTTTCAGACTAGGGTGTCCATTATGCCTGCTGTAGTGAATATGAGCAATGGGGCTCTGCCATACCGAAGAGATGCTGAGTCATAGAAGAAAGTGACTATTAATTGCCCTCTTTCAGTGTCTAAGCAAGAAATAAAAAGGTCTTTCTCCCAAGAAGTTCTTGACATTTTTCTTATTTTCTTGTTTCTTTCATGGAGTACTTTGGCAGTCTGGTGAAGTCTATGTACCCCTTTTCAGAAGAATGCTTCTCCCACCCTCCATGCATAAATTAAAACACATTAAAATATATATTATAAAGGAAATAAATTTTATCAAAACACTTATATATACATACACTTATACATATATGTATGCACACATATGCTCACATACATATATACATACGCTCATATAGACATATACCACACATATATACATACAGACATACACATACATATACATGCATACAAATATACATAATACACACACACATGATAAGACCCACTCTTTAGGAAACTGTTGGGCAGAGGAGTCAAACAACTTACTTTTGTAAACAGATTTAACTGTTGTCAGATTTGGAACCCAAATTCAGGTCTTCTCTCTCTTAATTAAGGTACCTAATTGGTGAAGTTGATGGGGCCTGCAGTCTAGAAGACTCATATTCCTGAGTGCAAAGATTGAAAAATGAGTGAATAACAACAACAAAATAACAAACTGTCTTAATTCAGTGTTCATCTTTGCTCCACTCTTTCTCAAGATCTCCCTAGCACTTATATTTTACAGTCTATTTTATTTTGAAAAACAATCTAAGGGAAGAGACTACATAGCGTTTCTCGGTGAGACTTTATATTTATATTAACAACAAAAATCGTACCAAAAAAAACCACCTTCACTTCTTGTAAATTGTCAGCTTGATTGCTGAGTCAGGTCTGCTAGAAACACCAAATGTTGTTGTCATCAGTTATTACTAACATTATTACTAAGAACAAGGAGGATAATAAAAGGAACATTTACCTGCCAAGATAGTATAATTAGATAAAGCCACTACTCCAGTCTTGCTATCTAAATCTGAATAAGATAAATGAAGACCACAGATTCTATAGGAGGGTGAGGGACAAGGAGGAATTCATTTGTTTTCTTTGTAGGTTTAGACAGGTCAGTGAGAGTGCAATGGGACTGGAATCAACTCAGACCCTCGGGAATTCTCATTCTCTGTTGGTACAGTTATACTATTTCATGAGCAGGATCATAGACCTAGCATTGGGAGGGGCTTTAAGGGCCATCTAATCCAAGTTTCATTATTTGTCTATGAGGGAACTGAGGCCTGGCAAAGTTAAATAATTTGCCTAAAGTTATACAGATTGTAAGTTGCAGAGGTGAGATTCGAATCCAGATCCTCTACCTCCAGAGCCAGGTTTCCTAGTTCTCTCTTCAAAGAAGCCACTTAAGGAGCAGTAGTAAATGCTAAGGAACACATCTTTCTGTCAGGGCTCTTATCACTTGTCCTCAGGCAGAAAGTTTCTTTAGCTAGGCTTATATGCTGACACTCTGAGAGTTTGCATTTGAGGTACCACTTTAACTGTAAGCACTACACACATTTAAGTGGCCAATGAAGGTATTTATTTGGATAATTTAAACAACAATCAATCCTATGCTTTCATCTCCTTATTAGCACCTTGAATTTATATAGTACCTCAGGCTTTGCAAATCATCCCATTTGATTCCCACAAGCAGCCTACAAACAAATCATTTAGCCTTTCTAGAACTCAATTTCTTCTTCTATAAAATAAGGGGTCTGAACTAGTGAGGTTCTTTCCTTGATTAATATTCCTATTACCTGTATATATATTTTATCCCCCTAATATACTGTAAGCTTTGTTAAATCTTATAATAGATCTCATACAATATTCTGAATGTAGTAGTCACTTAATAAATGTTGAAATATAATTCATACATCTAGAATATCTTGAACTTTTCCCCTTTAATGTCAGAAATAATTGCCTTTGTAATATATGTTAAATGATTTTGTACCTTTTCCTACCTTAGACAAACCAATAGGAGATTTATTATAGAAGGAATATGATCCTCCGTTTTCTCATCTGTAATATGAAGTGATTGGGCTCTAAAGTCATTTCAGTCCTGAATCTATGACTATAACTCCTTTGTCCAAATCCTTGAGTTAAAGGCGAGCATGGGAGCAAAATACTACTTGATGTTTGAATGTTGAAGTAACAGAGAGAACAATAGGATTTGAGTAAGAGTAATTGGATTTTTGTAGCAATTCTTCTACTTACTAGCTATGTGACACTGGGCATGCCTATATTTACTTGATCCTCAAAACAACAAATAACAAAAATAAACAACAAACAACCATAACAAACTATAATCCTATAACTGTCCCTTTCTCAGTCCAATTCCTGAAGGGCAAAAAAAATCTCTATTGACGGTACCCTATTTTTTCTCCTTTTACTCTCCTCTGAACCCTCAGCAATATGGCTTCTGACCTGTAAGAAATGGAGGGGGGGGGTTGAGGGGGAGCAGTTTTGTTTCCACAGAGTTGAAAGCATTCTTCTTCCTCCCCGTTTGGCGCCCCCCCCCCCCCCCCCCCCCCCCCCCCGGCTTTAGCAGAATGTAAGTCAGGTGATTGGTTAGAACTACTTCTAATCAAAGCTCTGGGGTGAAAGGTTAGAGGCTTGTACACATGCTTGAGTGAGCCATTTGAGGACTGAGGACAGCATGACATAGGCAGTCATGGGGTTGTATCTGGCCAATGAAGAGCCTGGCAGGAGATTCGAAGGGGGAGTCAATAAAAAGAGTGGCATCCTTTGTACTCTACCGTACTCTGTTCAGGGGACATGCCCATTTATTTAGATCGAATAAATGTAAAATATAATTAAAGCACCCCTACTTGGGTGGTGTCCTTTCTCATGAGAAAGCAACAAAATTCCTTTTTGCCTTTTCTCGAGAATGGTCTATTTTTAATGTGACTAGTGGTCTCAGACCCACACAGACCTTATTTCTCAACTGAAAATGTTCTTTCAAATGTTGCCAAAAATATAATGGATTTTTCTCAATCTTTATCTTTCTTGTCCTCTTTGCAATATTTTTCACTGTCATATTCTTCTAGATGGTCCTCTTCTTGTATTTTTAGGACATTTCTCACTCACAATTTTCCTACTTATCTTACTTCTTTCCTCTCATTTGCTAATCCATCATCTATGTCAAGCCCATTTTGTAGGTATATTCCAAAGATGAGTTCTTTCCCTTCTGTTTTCTTTTTACACACTCTCATGGTGATCTCATCAGCTCTCATGGATTCAGCCTCCATGCAGATGGTTCCCATATCTACAGATCCAACCTTAATCACTTTCCCAAGCTCCAGTTCACAATCTCAACTGATAATTGGATATTTCAAACTGGAGGTCCTAGTGGCAACTCAACATGACCAAAACTCAACATGACCAAAACAGAACTCATTATTCTACTCCCCCAAAAAAACTCTCATAATTTTTTTAATCATCAAACTCTTATCTTTTTCAAACTTTACTGCTATTATTTAATAGATTATCATCCTTCTAGTAATACAGGTTTGTAATATTAGTGTCATCCTCTGCTCCACAATATCACTCCATATATACAATTAGTTTGCTAATCTCCATGACATCTCTTAATAGGTTCCCTTCTCTCTACTCATACAGCTGCAATGCTAACTCAGGACTTGATCACCTCTCTGAATTACTGAAATAACTTCCTTTTAAATCTCTTTGCATCTAACCTTCAATCCTTCACACTGTTTTCAAAGTGATTTTTCTAAAACATAGATCTGACCATGTCATGTCCCTTCCACTCCATTGTCATGAGAGAAATATCTCCTCTCTGAGTTGGTTACCAGCTAGATTTCTTTCTTAAGGACCATTCCTTAAACCCAAATCTCTCTCTCTCTCTCTCTCTCTCTCTCTCTCTCTCTCTCTCTCTCACTCTCTCTCTCTCACTCTCTAATTGATTAGCCAACAATAGGTCCCTGTACAAGTCTCACTTAGTGGTCATTGTTTGGTCCGGGGATGGCTCAGAGTGAATATAAATAGCAATTGTTTCTGTTTTGACCAGGTCTTCTTTGACCAGGTCTAAAGGTCTTGCCCTCCCAGATTTGTCTGAGTAAAAGAAGCCATTCTTTGTCTCCTTTCTTACCTAGGCTTAATGACTGAATGGGCATTGCCTTAGTCAAACTAAGACCTGAGAAAGACCTTAGCTAAAAAAGGCCAAGGTCTCCCACTGCATCCAAGGAAATCTCCAGTCATCCTGATCTATATCTTGTCACTGGACCCAGATGGCTTCAGGAGTGAGGCTGGTGACTTTGCACAGCCCTTCCTCACCTAAATTCAATTAACTTGTAAGTCATAGTATTATCTTTCTGATGTTGTGGTCCACTCTGAGAACAAAGTACAAACAACAACATGGGGAGCTAATGAAAAACTCATCCCTTTGAATCTCCTTTGGCTTGTGCCTTAGGAATGTCAGTTTTCCCTTATTTCAGGAGTAAGATGTCGGTTAAGTAAGATGAATATTAGCAAAAGAGGATAGACTCAGCCAAAATTTGTAGGAGAAACAGCCCTGAGTCCTGAGTAATCATAAAAAAATTAATAAAAGGAAATTAAAAATTCCCATAATACTATCTAACCTTTCCCAACCATTCTTCTTCAACTCTGCAAACTCCAGTGGCTCATTATTACTTCTAGGATCAAATATTAACTTCCCTGCCTGACATTTAAAGTTCTTCATGGGCTGACAGCCTCCTACCTTTCTAGCTACCTTATACTTTACTCCTCTTCTCCTACTCTGTGTTGTAGCCTTATGGGATGGAAAATTCAAATAATAGGAGAGATATCTTTAGGAGAAGCAAAGTGAATTTATTTTACAAACCTTGCAAGACTTGGGTGTCGCCTCCACTAGAAAGCTAGTGGGGGAGGCAAAGTAAAAAGGAAGTGCAGGGACAGATACACTCTTAGTACAAAGATTCCCAGCCACCTTTATCCTTTCTCACCATTGGCTGGGAGGTGGGCTTACAATCTAGGCATGAAAAACTAGACAGAGAACTAGAAAACCAGGTGGAGCTGGTCCATTCATGCTTTCTTTATCTGGAACTCATCTGGGGTGGTGTCCAAAAATCTAGGAGAAGAAATGAGGAGAGGGGAGGGGGCCAATTCCTTCAGCCTCATTCAATGCAGGTCACAGTGACTCTTTTCTTATTTGGCTACTAATGTGGGCTAAAGAGAAAGAATGAGGAGGGAAAGGGGGACCTTCCTGGAGCAGAGAACAAATAGCTCACAGGTAGTCCATTATCTCTGATTCATTACAAGGTTAAATTCCAAGCCTCTTCTACTCCCTCAGACATTGCCATTCCAGAAATATGAGAAGAGTAGCCGCTATATTCTTACCCTGTGAAGTCTTCACAAATTATATCCTTCTCACTCATTGTGAAATTGACCTACTTGCTGTTCAGCAATACTATATCTTTCACACTGCATACCCCCCCATGCCTGGAATTTTTCAGAGTGCAAGGCCTGGAGTCGGGAAGACTCATCTTCCTGATTTCTAATCTGGTCTCAGACACTTAATAGCTGTGTGGTCAATCCTGTTTGCCTCAGTTTCCTCATCTGTAAAATGAGCCAAAGAAGGAAATAGCAAACCTTTGCCACATCCCCCCCCAAAAAAACCAAAAAACAAATGAGGACACAAAGATTCAGACACAAGTGAAAAACAACTGAAGAGCAGCATGCTCATCTTTACTTGTTGGAAAAGATGTTTTTTTTTTTTTAAAGATTCTACTAAAGTACATCAAGCCTGTGCTGCTTCCCTCTCTCCCCTGAGCAAATTGGTCCCCAAATTATTAGATATTCATTTTGTACATATTCTATACATATTCATATGAGCATATATCTCCCTTCTTAGAGTGTAAGCTCATTGAATGTAGGGACTATTTCACTTTAATCTTTGTATCCCCAAAGCCTGGCACAGTGCCTCACAAATAGTAAGATCTTAATATACATTCCTTGATTGATTAATTGATTGTTATCTGCATAAGTGGAGAAGTTTCTTAACCATGGATTTCCTATACCTATGAAATCACAGGCCTGATTAAATCATTCCTCAAAAGACCAAACAAACAAACAAATAAACCCAAACCCAGTAAGTACAATACAGAAGCAAAATAGAAGATTATGTGTAAGGCCCCCAGGGGGAAAGTATTCTCAGAGCTTGTCACAGAATCATTCTTGAAAAAATCAAGCACTCCTTCTGTTATTATTCTTAGATGTGCCTCTTTGGCAGCAGTTTTGTCCATTTATTGGCCACTGATCTTCCAAATCTCAAATTCCAGGATTTTTTGATTTGAATATGTGACCATAATTACTTAAACAGCTTTTCTCATTAGCAAGGCAAGTTTGTTTCTACCAAATGACAGAGATGCAAGGTTTAGGAATCTTAGCTGAGAGTAATCCTAGTCCATTGACATCCAAGTAGCTTCTCTCACACTGACCCCTAGCCTGTGCTTGGGCAGTTAATTTACAGTTCTTGATGGTAGCTAAGCAATGTACGGAAGGTAGGGGGAGACTAGGCAAAGGAGGTTACTTCTAGAGTCATTTACCCATTAATTATAATATAGAAACATTATAATAACATGTTACAATAACAATGAATATTGCATACATTCTCCCACTGTGCCTTATAATTCCCCCTCTCCCTACCCCATACCATGGAAGCAAAAGACCTTGGGTGTTGCTTTTCTTGGAGAAATGACATTTCATTAACACTTTGAGGTATCAAGGGAATAGGTTTTAAGGGAAACAATTAGGTGCTTTATTGCTCTCTCCTTTTCTTAAAGGTTTTCCTTCCTAATTGCTATTGACTGCATTCTTTGAACTACTAAGCTAACAATAGAATGAGTAGGTGTTAGGTTTTTCCTAGTTAGGGGCCTGCTGAAATGTTTTGATGATTCTGTAAAACCTTAAAGAGTGTGATCACCAAAGACTTAAATGTAAGGAAACTGAAGCCTGTTTTTTGTGCCTTATATTTTGAGATCTTTAATAGAGATTCATTACTTTTCCCAGCAGGAAAAAGTAATGCTCTGAATTAAGCTCACATCTACCCTATATATATCCTCAAAGTATTTGAAAACATTAACGGCTTGGTCTTTTGTGAATACATTTGTTTTATATCCATTGTAGAGGGGTAAATTGAGTCATGAGTCAGTTTAAGTCAACATTTTCAAGTATAAAGTAGAATCCCAATGTGAATGGAAAAGAAAAAAAGAAACATTTTATGAACAGAAACTATATGGTAAGTACTGAGCTAAATGCTGAAAATTAAAAAAAAAGTAGAAAGGTACAAGTGCTTGCATAAGAGAAGTTCACTTTCTAAATTCACAGAGATAAAAGTAGAGAAAAGTTTATCATCAAAAAAAGTGTAAAAAAGCCTTTGGAATGTAGCATGGCTGAAAAGGCTTGTATTTTTCTCTGATGTCAACCTTTCTCATTATGATCAGTAGCTCAGGACTGGAGTTCTGGATTTATATGGACTTGGTTTAATTTTAGAGAATTTTCACAAGTCACTCTTCCTGGATTATGAATAAACCAAGGATTTCCTTCTGGAAGAAGAGAATATATAGCTATGTCTAGGCTTCTACCAAAAACATGAAATAAAAGCTAAAATGGCTATTAGTTCCTATGCAAGCATTGAGGTCAACAATACATCAAATCTAGGACAGGCTTTACTTCACTAGACAAAAAAAAAATATGTAAAACACAAAGGAGTCATAGCCAAGACTCCAAACAGTCAATACTCCAATTGGCCTGAGACTACTGAAAAATTCTGATAGTGCTGCTAATCAGATATTGGCTCATGTTTCTGTGGTTCTCAGCTCGTGACAACAATTCCTTTATGTTCCCCAATTGCCTTTTCTCTAACCCCTCCAGTGAGTGGAGTTTGAATCTTTCTGTTTCACTCTCCTCCCCAACCCCCCCCCCCCCCCGTTTTGTTATCTCTGGTTCTCTTTCTATTTTCACCTCTAAATCCAAGTCTAAGGGTGAAGCTCAGGTTTATTTCTATTCATTATTTGAGCTCCAATGTTGTATAAATGGAGATATTTGATAATCAGAGTGTCATTTCTGGCCGCATCTATCCTGAGACACATTAGAGACACCTTGTTGAAAGAGAACACCTAAGGCTGCTTTTTGCTTTATTAGGTCAGTTTATTATTTGGCAGTTAAAAAAGAAATTTATTTACTATAACTTTCAACCAGTAGTGTTAACTCTAAAAATGTTCTCCGATACAGGAAATCATTTGTGAATGTATGTCTATTCCTTTCTTGTATTTTTATTAAGGGTACCTTTGATGCATAGGAAGTTCATTCTTAGGAAGGTTTTATAGAAATATGAAAGCAAAGACATGAACCAAGAGTTATTGATATCTTCTCAATCACCATTGTAAAAGTAATCATATCAATAATTTTCTTAATAACTTATTTTCTTTCTGTTTTAAATGAATTAAACTTTGATTTTAAATATTTTCAAGATTATATTGACTCCAATTGTATGAGTACTTGGCATTTTCCAGCTTCTTATCTCAATTTCATTTTCTCAAGTGGCATATCACACCTATTGAATAATATATTCATGTATGGTCCGTTAACCTGAGAGTTTGGTTGAAGGAGGCAAACAGAGCTAGGTGATAGAAAAATTTATATTACTTATTCATTTATTTATTCCCTTAAACATAGTGGACAGACATACATATATGGAGTCAGACTGCTGGACAAAGAAATGAGAAAGCTTATATACATTTTTAGAACAGTCACAATTCAGCATGCCTGTATTACTTCATTTTTATGATCCCATGTATGTTTAACCATGATACAAGATAAGGATAATCCTTAATGGAATAGGTTGTAAATACAATAAGTCAGGCTAGTTGACAAAGTATCAACTGGAATTACAACCCAGAATCTCTGTGTTTAATTTACCATTAACATTCCATAATATAGTATATGCTTATAAAATATTAAGATAAGAAAAAGTGACATAATTCAAGATAGTGTCTGGGGTCAACGTTCTCACCCTTAATGCTCACAGACCAAATTCTCCACAATGAAAAGAAGTAGGCATACCAGAATTATATATCAAGTTACATTCTTTCCACTTTAAGTGAACCAAAAATCAGACAATATTAAGTTAATGGCCATTGAATGATTTCTGCCTAAAAATTCCAATTCACCAAATAATAGTAGCTCATATGTATACAGGACCTTATGGTTTGAAATGTGTTTTGCTCATACAAACCTTTGAAGGCTGGTAGTACAGCTGTTAAAGATTCTATTTGATATATGAAGAATCTAAAGTTGGAAATGATTATAATTTACCCCACATATATGAAGCTAATATTTATCCATGCTGAGACTTAAGCTTTCTTACTCCAAGGTCAGGTCCTTTTTCACATCACACTACCTGTATGAACTTATTTTCTTGCCTGTAATATGGATACCTGCCTTACCTACTTCAGAGGGCTCAAATGAGTATCAGGTGAGCTAATTTATAAAGTGCTTCATGAGTTGGCAAGTGTTACACACCTTTAGGGTAGTATTCTTATTATTTACATGCAATCACATAATCAGTGAAAAGGGGAAAGTTTTGTAGTTGAGGTAAAGAAAATGATTATGAGTCAGGTACAGAACTCTTCAAAGAAGGAAAGAGAATGTTTTAGGGGTAATCAGTAGATAAGATTGATTAGAATCTTGATTAGGTTTTTAATTTGGATTGAATGAACCTCAAAGGAGGAGAAATTACTGACTGATTGCATTAGAGGGAGAGTCTAGCTATGGCATTGGGGAACAAATAGTATATGACTCCTCCACTCCAACTCTTTTTCAGACAGTGAAAGTCAAAGAGAGTATAAGTACAATCACTTGCAGTACCAGTATTAGGTAAAGTTATCAGAGATGCTGTGTAATTGGAAAGGAGCCAGGTTGCTGTAAGAGCCATAAGATGGAGAGACTAGTAGGGAAGGAAAAGTTTTAAGATAAAAGTAAAAGTGTTAACTGTGGAACAAACATTTTAGAGAGAAAAGTAGAAGGGGTATATAGATCTACCATACGGCATTTGAGGAGTATAGTTGAAAAATTAAGAGTAAGAGAGTGGGCAGCAGAAAATGGGGCATCAAATTTGTGCAGTGATATCTGGAGGTTCAGAATCAATAGGATGGAGTGGATGTATGATAACCATTAAGTCCATGACAATTGATGAAGAGTTTTTCCTCAAATGAAGAAGGTGACTAGAATGTTTAAGGTCTTCACTTGATGTTCAACATTGTGGTAATGTATTCTAAGAGTCCTGGGGTACCTGAAATAGCAGGTAAGAACAGGTTGGTGTGGTCTGTAAGATTTTGGACAGGAGGCAGTATTTTTGAGGTTGATTTGATTCAGGAATGGCCTGTAGAGCACTAGAGAACTAGAGCACCCTGAGAGTCCTGGATCTTGGGCTGATGCAGGAATGAGTCTTGGGAAGTCTCAGAGATCTTTCTATCCCCAAATGCTTAGTTTAGTGCCTTACCCATAGTAGGTGTTTATCTAATGCTTGTTAAAAGTAATTGATGTGAAATAGTTTCCTAGGCACTAGTCATACACCACTGATTCATTTTTTTCCTGTTTCATTTCCACTTGGGTAGCACAAGAATTTTCTTAACTGATTTTTTCCTCCCTTCTGTACTAGAGGTTGTCTGGCATCAACTTCTTTGTTATTGTTTAATTAAATAACACAAGTGGAGAAGCCTGGCCTTTTACAAAAGGAAGAAAAAGAGGTCAACCCATATGTCAGGTTGACTCAAACCTGTGATCTGCTATATGCGGAATTAGTTGGAGGATTTGAATATACACAGAACATTTAGAAGATTTAAAGCACTGGAAAGATAAGACATGGAAGTATCAAGAATGGCACAGAAGATGTTTCAGGGAGGTGGTGGGCAGGTTTTCTATTTATTCTGTCCTACTCATCTGACATTGTAGATATTGAGAGACACATTTGAACAGATGATAAGAAACAAAGCCTGTCATAGAACAGATTAGCACTACACAGCATGGTTTGTTAGGGGCAGTGTTTAATGTACCATTCAAAAGATTCCCTGATTGTGTTAAAAATTCATGGCTGTCAGATGATAATAGATTACAGCAAACATGTTAACAAACTACGTCCTGAGTATAAATGAGTCACTTTAAAAGGTGCAATATTTTCCTTTGCCTTAAATATATTGACAGGATTCTGAAAATAATTTAAGAATCATTGATGTGGTGATCAGTTTCCAAGTGAGAAGCATTTTACAGGTTGAATTAAAATATTTTCTCCAGTAATTTCCTGACTAGCTTTGTAGAATTCTAGGTCTTTTAAAATTGTCCTCGGTTTTCCGGCAGTCTCAAAAAGAGATGATCGAGAAGAAAGGTAGTCATTGAGAATTCTGCATTAATTTCCTTTGTAAGTGTAACCCTAACCCTGAACATTCAAAACAGTCTTAGAAGTACTTATTAAGTAACTGCTATATGTCAGATACTGCACTATGCAGGGTCTGAGTATAGAAAGGTCAAAACAAAGACCTAATCCTCAAGGAACTACATAGAAACAGATAGTTAGCCAGGCTTTCACCTGTAACCCCTCATGCTAGGGGAGGCTCTTAGTGAATCACTTGAGCTTGGGAGTTCTGAATTGTAGGAGGCCTAAAGTCTAGAGAATGTTCACACTAAATATTTTACTAATATGATGAGCCCCTGCAGGTGAAGAGAGGAAAGAAATTTGCCAGAGAAGGAATAAACCCAGGTCAGGAACTCAGGACAAGGCTTCCATGATTGTTAGTAGTGGAGTCAGGCTGGGGAGTGGCCACTGGCTTTTGGCATGGGTAAAATGGGGAGATACCACCTTGAAAAAAGTTAGAAGAAAAAAAGTAAGAAAAGAAAAAGCCAAAAAAGAAACTATGAATGATGCTTTCTCCTTAATATTATTTTGTGTTGGTTTGTTTATTCATAACATTTACTTGTCTCTGTATATTGTGTATTCTTCTAGAAGAATGCAAGTGCTATTTCTTTTTTATCTTTAATGAATTTCTGAGCATTACAAAAAGACACACATAGAATGATGCAAAGTGAAGTAAGCAGAGGTAGGAAAGGAATATCTGTGGGGACTAAAACAACGGAAAAGGAAAGAACAAAAAGAGAGCTATAAAAAGTGAATGTTTCCAAATTATAATGACCAAATTGGATCCTCAGGGGTCCTGGAGTTCTTCCTACACTATATCATTAGGCCGAATTGACCTTCTTGCTCTTCCTCATACATAATGCTTTCTTTAATTTCCATGCCTTTGCAAATTGCTGTCTCCCATTTCGTGAATTCATTCCCACCTCATTCTGCATTATAGAATTCCTTGTTTCTTTCAAATCTCTAGTCAACTAACAGATTATACGTGAAACCTTTCTTAATCTTCCCAGCTTCTTGTGCCTCATTCTCCACCCAAAATAGCTTGAATTTATTTCATATAGATTTTTATATATGCTTTTTATGTACATGTTATTTCACCCAATAGTATGTAAGCTCTGTGAAAGCAAAAACTATTTTATTTCTGCCTTTGTATGATAAATACCTAGCAAAGTGCTTGCCCTAATAAAATATCTAAATATATTTATTTATTGATTGATGTAATCATGGCAGAAAAAACTTATTCTTCCTCATCAAATACCATAGCTGTACTAAAGGCCCCAGGGAGAAGGATTGGCAAGGGGCTTAGGTTAACTCAGCTTCTGGACTGATGTAATGTCAACAAAATATATGCAAAATAGAGAATTCAGGGAATGGATTACTGAATTTCAGCAAATATAACCAATATGGTTTGATTTTTGTGTCTGGATTTTTTTCAGATGGGATACTGTGGTAGGCATTCCTTTTCTTAATGCTTATCCAAAAAAATCAAAGAATAAAAGTTATGCTATTGAGTGTGCCTTAGTATTGTAAAAAAAGTTGAAACATTAGTAAAATAGAAATTAAAAAATCTGTTGAACTAATCAATAAAATTAAGCTGCTTCTATAAAATAATAGATAAACCTTTGGTTAATTCGATTAAAAAAAAGGGAAAAAATTACCGTATCAAAAAAGAAAAGGGCATACAGAAAGTCAGTATAGAAATCTAACTAGTCCTACAGGAAGTAGGAGGGGAAAGGGGAAAAAAGGGAGGGGGGTGATCAGAAGGCAGAGAAGAAGTAGTAAGGGGAAAACAATAAGATAAGGGAGGGGAATCAAGAGGGAAGGTAAACTGAGGAAGGTGGCTGTCAAAAGCAAAACTCTGTTGAGGAGTGGAAGGGGAAAGGGAGAAACCAAGGCATAAACAGGGGGGAAATAGGATGGAGAAAAAGACAAAGATAGCAATCATAACTGTGAATGTGAATGGGATGAACTCTCCCAAAAAACAGAAGTGGATAACAGAATGGATTAAAAACCATAATCCTGCAAAATGCTGCTGAAAAGAAACACATTTGAAACAGGGGGATACACACAGGGTAAAGTTAAAAGGCTGGAGTAGAATATATTGTGCTTCACCTAAAGCAGAAAGAGCAGGGGTAGCAATCCTAAACTCAGACAAAACAAAAGCAAAGATAGATCTAATTAAAAGAGATAAGGAAGGACCATACATCCTGCTAAAAGGCACCATAAACAATGAAGCAATATCATTATTTAACATATATGCACCAAGTGGTATAGCATGCAAATTCTTAGAAGAGATGTTAAGGGAGTTATAGGAAGAAATAGACAGCAAAACCATATTAGTGGGGGACCTCAACCTCCCCTTCTCTGAACTTGATAAATCTAACCTCAAAATAAACAAGAAAGAAGTTAAGGAGGTAAATAGAATTTTAGAAAAGGCAGATATGATAGACCTCTGGAGAAAACTGAATGGGGATCAAAAGGAATTTACTTTTTTTTCCTCAATGGCACATGGCACATACTCAAAAATTGACCATGTACTAAGGCATAAAAACCTCATAATCCAGTGCAGAAGTAGTCAAAACATCCTTTTCAGATCATGATGCAATAAAAATTATTTGTAACAAAGAACCATGGGAAAATAAGCTAAATATTAATTGGAAACTAAATAATCCAATTGTAAAGAATGAATAGGCCAAAGAACAAAGCAGAGAAACAATTAATAATTTCATTCAAGAGAATGACAATAATGAAACAACATACCAAAACTTATGGGATGCAACAAAAGCAGTTCTTAGGGGGAGTTTTATATCTCTAAATATTTACATGAATAAAATAGACAAAAAGGAGATCAACGAATTGGGCAAGCAACTGAAAAAACTATACAGAGAGCAAATTGAAAATCCCCAATTAAATACCAAATTAGAAACACTGAAAATCAAAGTAGAGATTAATAAAATTGAAACCAAGAAAACTATTGAATTAATAAATAAAAGAGCTGACTTTATGAAAAAAAAAACAATAAAATTGAAAAACCTTTGGCAAATTTGGTTCAAATAAAGAGAAGAAAATCATATCACCAGTATCAAAAATGAAAAGGGTTAATTCACCTCCAATGAAGAGGAAATTAAAACAATAATTAGGATTTATTTTGCCCAATTGTATGCCCATAAATTTGACAACTTTAGGGATATGGATGAATATCTACAAAAATATAAATTGCCCAGCTTAACAGAAGAGGAAGGAAAATACCTTAAAAACCCCATCTCAGAAAAAAAGAAATTGAGCAAGCCATCAATGAACTCCCCAGGAAAAAAATCTCCAGGGCCAGAGGGTTTTACATGTGAATTTTATCAAACATTCAAAGAACAATTAATTCCTATACTTTATAGTCTATTTGGGAAAATAGGTGAAGAAGTAATTCTACAAAATTATTTTTATGACACAAATATGGTACTAATACCTAAACCAGGAAGAGTCAAGACAGAGAAAGAAATTATAGACAAATTTCCCTAATGAATATTGATACAAAAATTTTAAATGAAATATTAGCAAAAAGATTGCAGCAACTTATCATGAGAATAATAAACTACAACCATTTATTCCAGGAATGCAAGGCTGGCTCAATATTAGGAAAACTATCAGCATAATTGATCATATTAACAACAAAACTAGCAGAAACATATGATCATCTCAATAGATGCAGCAAAAGCCTTTGACAAAATACAACACCCATTCCTATTAAAAACACTAGAAAGCATAGAAATAAATGGAGCCTTCCTTAAAATTCTAAACAGCATCTACCTAAAACCATCAGCAAGCATTATTTGTAATGGGGATAAGTGAGATGCATTTCCAATAAGGTCAGGGGTGAAACAAGGATGTATATTATCACCCCTACTATTAAATTTGATACTAGAAATCTTAGCTGTAGCAATAAGAGAAGAAAAAGAAATTGAAGGAATTAGAGTAGGCAAAGAAGAAATGAAATTATCACTTTTTGCAGATGATATGGTGATTTACTTGGAGAATCCTAGAGAATCAAGTAAAAAGCTACTTGAAATAATAAACAACTTTAGCGAAGTTGCAGGATATAAAATAAACCCACACAAATCCTCAGCGTTCCTATACATTACTAACAAAGCCCAACAGCAAGAGATAGAGAAATCACATTCAAAGTTACTGTAGACACTATAAAATATTTGGGAGTCTATCTGCCAAGACAAACCTAGGTCCTATATAAACATAATTCTGAAACGCTTTTCACACAAATAAGGTCAGATCTAAATAAATGGAAAAAATATCAATTGCTCATGATTAGGCCAAGATAATATAATAAAAATGACAATTTTACCTAAGTTCATTTATTTATTCAACCCCATACCCATCAAACTACCAAAAATTATTTTACAGAGCTGGATAAAATAATAAAAAAATTCATCTGGAAGAACAAGAAATCTAGAATATCTAGGGTATTAATGAAAAGAAATGCTAGGGAAGGTGGCCTAGCCATACCAGATCTTAAACTGTACCATAAAGCAGCTGTCATCAGAACTACCTGGTACTGGCTAAGAAACAGAGTTGTGGATCAATGGAATAGGATAGGTGCACAAGATGGAGAAGTCAATGACACTAGCAATCTACTCTTTGATAAACCCAAAGAATCCTGCTTCTGGGCTTAGAATTTCACAAAAAATGCTGGGAAAATTGGAAAATGGTGGGGCAGAAACTGGGCATACAACAATATCTTACACCTTATACCAAAATAAAGTCAAAATGGGTTCATGATTTAGGAAGAAAGGATGATACTATAAGCAATTTGGGAGAGGAAGGAATAGTTTACCTACCAGATTTATGGAAAAGAATTCATGACCCAACAAGAGATAGAGAGCATTACAAAATTCAAATTGGATAATTTTGATTATGTTAAATTGAAAGGTTTTTGTATAAAAAAAGCCAATGCAACAAAGATTAAGAGGGGAGCAGATAATTCAGAGAAAATGTTTACAACCAGTATCTCTGATAAAGGCCTCTTCTCTAAAATATACAGGGAACTGAACCAAATTTATAAGTATGGAAGTCATTCCCCAATTGAGAAATAGTCAAAGGATATGAACAGACAGTTTTCAGAGGAAGAAATTAAAGATATCTATAGGCATATGAAAAAATGCTCAAAATCACAACTGATTAGAGAAATGCAAATCAAAACAACTCTTAGTCACCACATCTCTCCTGTCAGATTGGCTAACAGGACAAAACAGGAAAATGATAAATGCTGGAGAACATGTGGGAAAATGGGAACACTGATACACTGCTGGTAGAGTTGTGAACTGATCCAGCCACTCTGGAGAGCAATTTGGAACTATGCCCAAAGGGCTATAAAAATGTTCATACCCTTTGACCCAGCAATAACACTCCCAGGGCTATATCCCAAAGAGATCACACAAGTGGGAAAAGGACCCAAACGTACAAAAATATTTATGGCAGCTCTTTTTTTAGTAGCAAAGAATTGAAAATCAAGGGGATGCCCATCAATTGGGGAATGACTGAACAAGTTGTGGTATATGAAGGTAATGGAATACTATTGTGCTATAAGAAATGGGGAAGATAGGGACTTCATAATAACCTGGAAAAACCTACAGAATATAATGCTGAGTGAGCAGAGCAGAACTAGGAGAACATTATACACAACCACAGATACATGGATTCTGTGATGACTAACATTGGCAGACTTAGCTCTTCTCAGCAATACAAGGTTCAAAGACAATTCCAAAGGGCTAATGAGGGAGAGGGATATCTACATGCAGAGAAAGTACTATGGAGACTGAATGCAGATTGAGGCAAACTGTTTGTTCTCCTTTTTTTTACTTTTGATTTTTTTTTGATTTTGTTTCTTCTTTCTCATGATTCATTCCATTGTTAATAATTATTCTTTACAACTTCATTATTGTGTAAATAAATTCAATGTGAAGTTATAGGTAGAAGATATATCGGATTCCATGATCTCTTGGGGAGGAAGCCGGGCAGGGGGTGGAAGAAAATCTAGAACTCAGGTTCATGTGGAGCTGAGTGTTGTAAACTAAAAATAAAAAATAATCTTAATAAAAAAAAATGAAAAGGGTGAATTCACCACCAAGGAATAGGAAATTAAAATGATAATTAGCAGCTATTTTGCCCAACTCTATGCCAACAAATGTGACTATCCAAGTGAAATGGATATATATTTACAAACATGTAATTTGCCTAGATTAACAGAAGGGGAAATAAAATACTTAAATAATCCAATTTCACAAATAAGAAATTGAATAAGCCTTCAATGAACTTCCTAAGAAAAATCTCCTGGGCCATATGGATTTACAAGTGAATTCTACAAACATTTAAAGAACAATTTATCCCAGTACTGTATAAACTGTTTGGAAAAATAGGTGAAGAAGGAGTCTTGCCAAATTCTTTTTGTGATGCAAATATTGTACTGATACCTAAACCAAGAAGAGCTGAAACAGAGAAAGAAAATTATAGACCAATTTCCCTAATGAATATAGATGCAAATTAAAATATTAGGAAAGAGATTACAGAAATCTGTCACCAGGATTATATACTACAACCAGGTGGGATTTATGCCAGAAATGCAGCACTGGTTCAATATTGGTAAAATATTAGTATAATTGACCATATCAATAACAAAATTAACAGAAATGTTATGATTATCTCAATAGATAAAAAGCTTGTGACAAAATACAGCACCTATTCCTATTAAAAACATTAGAGAACATAGGAAAAAATGGAGATTTCCTTAAAATTATAAGGAGCATCTACCCAAATCCATCAGCAAGCATTATGTGTAATCAGGATAAGCTAGAAGCATTTCTAGTAAAGTCAGGGCTGACAAAAGGATGTCCATTATCACCAGTGTTATTCAATTTTGTACTAGAAATGTTAGCTTTAGCAATAAGAGAAGAAATAGAGAAAGAAGGAATTAGAATAGTCAATGAAGAACGAAAGCTGTCATTCTTTGCAGATGGTATGATGGTATACTTACAGAAAGCTACAGAATCAAGTGAAAAACTACTTGAAATAATAAACCACTTCAGCAAAGGTACAGGGTATAAAATAAACCTACATAAATCATTGGAATTTCTATATATTACTAACAAAGCCCAACAGAGAGAGATAGAAAGACGAATTTGATTTAGAGTAACTGTAGACAATATAAAATATTTGGGAGTTTACCAGCCAAGATAAGCCCAGGAACTATATGAACACAATTACAAAATACTTTTCACACAAATAAAATCAGATGTAAATAAATGAAAAATATATCAATTACTCATGGGTAAGCCAAGCTAATATACTTATTCAGTGCCATACTAATCAAGCTACCAAAAATTATTTTATAGAGCTAGATAAAAAATAACAAAATTCATCTGGAAAACAAAAGGTCCAGAATATCAAGGGAATTCATGAACAGAAATTCAAGGGAATGTGGCCTAGCCATACCAGATTTAAGACTGTATTATAAAGCAGCAATTATCAAAACTACTTGGTACTGGCTAAGAAATATAGTGGGTGATTAGTAGAATAGTTTAGGTGCACAACAGACTGTATTCAATGACTGTAATAATCTACTGTTTGATAAAGCCAAAGACTACAGCTTCTTGGATAAGAACTCAATATTTAACAAAAACTGCTGGGAAAATGAGAAAATATTGTGGCAGAAACTAGGCATGGACCAACGTCTTACACCATGTACCAAGATGAGGTCAAAATGGGTACATAATGAACCCATTAAGGATGATATTTTAAGCAAATTATGAGAGCAAGGAATAGTTTACCTGTCAGATGTATGGAGAACAGAAGAATTTTTGACCAGACAAGAGATAGAGAATGTTATGAAGTGTAAAATGGGTAATTTTGATTACATTAAATTAAGATTTTGCACAAACAAATTTAATGCAACCAAGATTAGAAGGGGAGCAGAAAGCTTGGAAATAATTTTTTCAGCCAGTATCTCTGATAAAGGCCTCATTTCTAAAACTGAGTCAAATTTACAAGAATGTGAGTCATTCCCCAATTGATAAATGGTCAAAGGATAAGAACAGTCAGCTTTCAGAGGAAGAAATTAAAGCTATGTGTAGAGTCATATGACTAGGTACACAAGATTAAAATGATTGATTAGATAATGATTAGAGAAATGAGAATTACCACATCATACCTATCAGATTGGCTAACATGACAAAACTGGAAAATGATAAATGTTGGAGATGTGGGAAAATTGGAACACTAATGCATTGTTGGTGGAATTGTAAACTGATCCAATCATACTGGAGAGCTATTTGTAACTATGTCCAAAGGACTATAAAATTGTGTATATCCTTTGACTGAGCAATACCCCTTCTAGGTCTGTATCCCAAAGAGGATCACACAAATGGGAAAAAGGACTGACATATGCAAAAATACTTATAGCAGCTCTTTTTGTGGTGGCAAAGAATTGGAAATTGAGGGAATGCCCATCAATTGAGGAATGGCTGAAAAAGTTGTTGTATATGAATACAATGGAACACTATTGTTTCATAAGAAATGATGAGTAGGCTGATTTCAGAAAAAAACTGGAATGACTTACATGAACTGATTCTGTGGGAAATGAGCAGAACCAGGAGAACACTGTACACAGTAATGGATACATTGTGCAATGACCAACTTTGTTAGACTTAGCTCTTCTCAGAAATGCAATGATCTGAGACAATTCCAAAAGACTCATGACCAAAAATACTATCCACATCCAGAGAAAGAACTATAGAGTTTGAATGCAGACTGAAGCATAGTATTTTATCTTTTGTTTTGTTTTTATCTTTCTTGTAACTACACCTTTGGTTCTGATTCTTCTTTACATCATGACTAATGTAGAAATATGTTTACTATGATTGTACATGTATGGCCCATATCAGATTGCATGCCATCTTGGGGAGGGAGGAAGGAGGGGAGAAGAAGAAAATTTAAAATTCAAAATCTTATAAAAGTTAAGGTTTAAAACTAAAAATACATACATACACACATACATATACACACACATATATGAATTATTAAAAAAGTTGAGGACTGGCTTTATTGTAAGAAGATCCATGTTTAATTAATGACTTTATTATCATTTTAATTTGTTTAACCTCTTTAAATCTCAGTTTATTAATTAAACAGTAGATAGGAAAGTAAAAGGTCTGAATGTTATGTAAAGTCCTTTTCCTCTCCAAAGTCTTTTTTTTAAATAAAAACAAAGATGACATTCATTTTAAAAGAGTCAAGTTCCACATTTTCTCTTTCCATCCAGCCTTTCCCTAAATCATAAGAAGGCAAGTAATATGATATTAATTATACAATTGAAGTCCTACAAAACATATGTCCATGTTAACACAGAAAAAATTAAAAAAAATATGCTTCAATTTATACTTCTTGTTCAGTCACTCAGTCATTTCTGACTCTTCATGACCCTAAGAACCAGAGTATGCCAGGCCCCTCTATCCTCCACTATTTCTCAACGTCTGTCCAAGTTTAAGTTCATTGTTTTCATGTTACTATCAATTCATCTCATCCCCCTTCTATCCCCTTTTCTTTTTGCCTTCAATCTTTTCCACTATCAGGGACTTTTCCAATGAGTCCCATCTTCTCGTTATGTAGCTAAAGTATTTAAGGTTCAGCTTCAATATTTGACTTTGCAGTGAATAGCTTGCAATAAGTATTGACTGATTTGACCTCCTGCCTGTCCAAGGAAGTCTCAAAAGTCTTCTCTAAGACCACAATCCAAAAGCAATCATTCCGTGGTACTCAGCTTTCCTTATAGTCCAACTCTCACAGCCATACACTGCTACTGGAAAAACAAAAACAAAAACAAAAAAACAAACAAAACCATAGCTTTGACCATAGGACCTTTGTCAGCAAAACGAGGTCTCTGCTTTTTAGTATGCTCCCCAAATTGCCATAGTTTTACTTCCAAGGAGTAAGTGTCTTTTAATTTCATGGCTGCACTTGCCATCTGTAGTGATCTTTGAGCTCCAAAACACAAAATCTGACACTGCTGCCCTTTCTTTTCCCATTTGTCAGGAAGTGATGGGACCAAATTGACAAGATTTCAGTTTTTGGGTTTTATTTTTACTGTTAAGCTTCAGGTCAGCTTTTACCCTCTTTTTCACCCTCATCAAGAGACTTCTTAATTCCTCTTCACTTATTGTCATCAAAGTGGTATTGCCTGCATATCAATCTGCACGTAAAATTTTTCAGTTCTTTGGAATTATCATGGATCATTATGTTAATAGGAGTAACTAGGTCTTACAATATTACTTACTGTAACTGTGTACAATGCTCTCCTGGTTCTGCTCACTTCACTTTGTATCTGTTTTTATAGATCATCTTAGGTTTCTCTGAAACCATTCCCCTCATCGTTTCTTATAGCATGACAATCATATTCCACAACTTATTCAGACATTCTCTGATAGGTATCCACTCAGTTTTCAGTTCTTTACCACCACAAGAAAGATCTACTATATTTTTGTATGTATAGGGTCCTTTTTTCCTTTTACTTTGATCTCCTTGGCATATAGACCAAGCAGTTATATTGCAGAGTCAAAGGGTATGCAGAGTTTTATAGCCCTTTGGGCATTGTTCTCTAGAATGGTTAGACCAGTTTAGAACTCCAACAACAATGAATTAGCTTACCTATTTTTCCATATCTTCTTCAGCATTTGTAATTTTCCTTTTCTGTTATCTTAGCCACACTAATAGGTATGAGGTGGTACCCCAGAGTTGTTTTAATTTGCATTTCTCTAATTATGAGTGATCATTTCATATGACTCTTGACAATTTTCATTTCTTCTTCTGAAAATTACCTCTTCATGTCCTTTGACCATATTTAAGTTTGGGAATGTTTTTTTTTTAATTTGACTAGGTTCCCTATGTATTTGAGAAATGAGGTCTTCATTAGGAAAAAAAAGCTTGCTATAAAAATTCTTCCCCAGTTTCCTGGCTTCCTTCTAATTTAGGTTGCATTAGTTTTGTTCGTATAAAATCTTTCCGATTTGTGTAATCAAAATTATCCATTTTATCTACCATGATCCTCTTTACTTCTTGTTTGTTCATAAAACCCAAAGTCTGACAGGTAATTTTTTGATGCTTCTTTCATTTGCTTATAAAACAAACTTTTGTGTATGAATGATATAATCATTTTGACCTTATCTTGGTATACAGTTTGAGTTATGGGTCTATGTCTAGTTTTTGCCAGACTGTTTTTCATTTTTCCCAGACAACTCTAAAGTCATTTGGCCTTGAGTAAACATACTTTTTTTGGCACCTCTGATAAAATGTGATGGGGAAGTGGACAATAAAACTTAGAGTTAATTTTTTGCTTTATGTGAACCTATGATTTCCTTAGTGACAACAGAAAATCCTTCAATCAATGCAGTTTAGTCTCTCTTCTGCTACTTAATCTTAGAAGTCAACTTTGACACTGAGAAGATGTGATATACTCAGTATAATACAACCAATGTATTAAATATTAGTATTGCCAGTGGATTTTCAACATTCATTAATTAAAAGCACATTTATTAAGCACCTATTATGTGCTTGTCACTTTGCTGGCAAGTGTAAGAAAACACAAATCCTTTATCCTCAAGGAACTTACATTCTTTGAGGAACGGGGAAATGCATGTATGCAAGTGAATTTACCACATATCCAAAGTAATTTTCAGGAAGCAATTTTAGTACCAGTTGAGATGATCAGTGTAGGCTTCCTGTAAAATCTGGCTCTTGAACTTTTAATGAAGCTAGGAATTCTACGAAGTAGATGTGAGGAAGCAGTGGGTACTAAATGTGAGGGAATAAGCTATATAAGTATTGTTTAAAATGGAATGTTTTTTTGGGAAAAGTAAAAAGCCTGGGTTGTTGGAAATTTAAAATGTATAGAAAAGAGTAAATTGCAATAATTCTGGGAAAGTAGGGTGGAATTAGACTGTAAAGAGCTTTAAATGTCAAACCAGGACTTGCATTTTATTCTATAGACAAGAGGGAAGGTTACTGAGAGTTGAGCTATTGGAAGGATGGTAATGCCTTCAATGGAAAAAGGGAACTTAGGAAGAAGAGAAGCATTTGGAGAAGAATTCTATTTCAGGCAATTTAAATTTGAGAATCCTATATACCATCCAATTGGAGAAGATGAATTAGATATCCTAATTTTATAAGAAAAGCTGGAGAAGTAATTTATAATCTTCTGGCATCATTTTCTTTTCACCTGTAAAATGAAGAAATTAAACCAGTGATTTATAAGGATTCCTGGTTCTAAAACTTAACTTCAAATTGTCTCCCACATTCTGTCAACCCGATAATGCAGGTTGAAGATGGAGGACTAGAAAGAGATAAGGACTGGATAGATTCACCTGGGAGTTGTCTGCATGAAAATGAGAGTGGAACCCATAGGGCTAATGAAACTGTCCTCACCATCATTATGTGTAACCTGGCTTTTGACCATGCCTAGTTTGCTTTATGTAGACACTGCTGCATGCTATTCTTCAGCAGTTTCTGACTTTTTGTGACCCCATTTGGGGTTTTCTCGGCAAAGTTACTGGAGTAGTTTGCCATTTTTTACTCCAACTCATTTTACAGATGAGGAAACTGAGGCAAACAGGGTTAAGTGACTTGCCCTGGGTGACCCAGCTAGTGTCTGAAGACAGAATTTGAACTTGGGCCTTCCTATCTTCAGGTCTGATGCTTTGTTCACTCTACCAGTTATCTGCCCGCTACATAGTCTCCTTTAATTCGTAACTGCATCTTTCAAACTTATGATAGCTGAGTTGGTTGCTCTCTTTCCACCCTCTTTTTGGTATTACTCTTCTCAGCAGCTCCTATCATATGGGTGCCATGAATTAAACCCGTGAGAGCAGAAACATTCTCTTCTCCTGTTCTCCCTCTTTTAACCTGCCTCCAAGAAATGGGCATATAGGTATTGATTCCTGCTATATT
The DNA here is from genome assembly GCF_011100635.1 of Trichosurus vulpecula. NCBI lineage: Eukaryota > Metazoa > Chordata > Mammalia > Diprotodontia > Phalangeridae > Trichosurus > Trichosurus vulpecula. The sequence goes on along the minus strand of NC_050573.1, from coordinate 133,386,897 downwards.
TTATTTGTCCTCAGTTTCAGGTGCTGGAGGCAATCCCTTCGGACAGTGAGTTCAAGCCATGATGACCATGAAGCCAGGATAATAGGCTCATTGGTGCAGGCAGCCAGCCCAGGATAGAAACTCTGAGAAGCCAGTGTATTTGGGACTTGTGCCTTAATGGAATTTTTGAACTTAGTATAGTACAGGAATATAGTACAGTATAGTATAGGAATCAATCTAATATATGAACCTAATTGATTTCCCCTTCCCAGAGATTGAGGTGGTTCAGGGGAGAAGAAGATTACATCTCTCATAATGTCTTTCATTTTCATTATGGCTCTTCCCACTTATTTGGGGGAAAGCATGTTTTTATATTTATGATTTAACTGATTAAAAGAAATCTTTCTTTCGTAAAAGCTTTTTTGTATTATAGGCTATCATAGGCTACTGAGAAAAACAAATATTTCCCTAATGGTTCTGTCCATAGTTTGAATTTGGGCATTTTTGTTTATCAATAATTTTAGTATTTATAGTAATATTGTCCCATAAATTTATTCTTGGTATTAATAAGCCAGGTATTAATAAGCCACACATTGTAAAGGGCCAGAATAGATAAAAAAGACTAAAAATCATTCAGGACAATACATATAAATGAGCAACTGTAACAACAGAGAGGTTCAAATGACAGAAAACAGAAGGCAGTTTAATTGTGGGAAATTAAATAAACATTTTTAATAAATTCTGGTAATGCAAATAGAAATTTTAATGGACATTTCACTTATTTTCCTCAGAGCCGTGTCTTAACATAAATACATTGACATCAGTTTAGCAATTTTAGGAAGATGTACTTACCAGTTTGATGAGTTATTAAGACTTCTGATTTCCTCCTTGATAAGTACCATTATAGACACTATTCAGTGGTGTCAAATGCAAAGAGAAAGGTATCCCATTTGGATGCATATCTAATTAGAAAGCCACAAATGACTTTTTTAAAAAATATTGTATTGCATTTTTATTTAGTTTGTTAAACATATCCCAAATACATTTTGATCTGGTTGTAGCCTAACTCAGGAGTTTTCCCAGAAGGTTGCTCCCAGGCTCTGCAAATATAAGAGTTCTGCCTATTAGATAATCCTAACAAGAAATATCTACTGATCCTGTATTTGGATAAGATGCCTTCTCATTGCAAGAAGTAGCATGGTAAAGTCTTTAGAGTGCTGGACTTAGAACCAGGAAGGTATGAATTTGAATCTTGTCTTAAGTAGGAAATTCTTTTAAATTCTCTGAGACTCAGTTTTATCATCTATAATATGGAGATGATAATAGCATATACTTTACCTGTTTTTTAATGGAAAAATACATGTAAAATGAGGCAATACCTTAAATAAATATACATACTTATCCAAATAATTTTTATCATTACTCTTAAGTATCATAGCTAATAAATTGAAAGTTATTAAAATACCATTATATGATTTGTTGTTTTTGTTGCTATGATGAAATTGCTATAAACAAGGGAGGATTCTGGGCCAAAGGCATGGACAAATTGGGAGGATAACATCTGATAATGAGGAACCAAAGTGCTTATTTTCAGCTTCCACTTCAGATAAAAGACTTTCCGATACAATCCAAATTGCTTCATTTTTTTATCTTCCTTGCACAACATATATGAGGAATTAATTTGAAGGTTACTTTTCTACTCCTGAAGCAAGCATTCCCTGGTCAAGCATCTGCTTTCTTAGTATAATGAGTATGGAAGTTTTGTATTAAAAACCAGTCTCATTAACGAAATTTCCTCTCATGGTTTTCTTTATTGTTTCATGAGCAGAAGTTTTCACTTAGAATAATTAAATGTTACTAGAAATACCACAAACAATGAAATTAAAAAAAATGTTTAAAATATTAAAAAAATAACTTTCTCAAGTCTTTCCTTCCTTGTTAACTTAAAAAAAGGGATAAACCCTTTAGATTGCTGACTTTCAGTTTTTACATCTAGAAAAAAAACAAAAACAAGTTAAACTAAATGATTTCTAAGGACTTCTCCTAGATCTAAAAGTCTGTAACTTTTCTTCAAAATTTCTACTGCATTCTATCAATCCTTCTTAATGAAAGTTTTAGTTTAAAGGACTTCTTTTTTCCTCATGCTTCTGCTGGAACAACTGATCTGTATTCAAAACTTCTTTTCTAATCAGTTTGCCGTCTCTTCCCAGATTAGTCAAGAGGGAAGTGATAAATGGGCTCAGTCAACCATATTTGTCTGAGACCCACTGCTGGAACATTTGGAAGCGTGGTGAAGTGCCAGTGAGTAGGGTTGGCACTTATATATATGAATGGCTCACAGACAACAAGATGTTGTGTAGATTGATAAAGTAGTGACCAGTTGCCGTACCGGAGTCAAGAGTCCTGTACAACAATTTAAGTGCCTTTCCAGTGTTTGATTTTCTGCTTAGTTCTTGGTTTCAGTCTCTGTCCATATAATTCTTCCTGTGGTAGACTGTTCCATTTTATTGAACTGGGCCATGAGATCTGGGGTAATCTGGGGGCACAGTGTAAATGGAATAGGTGATTTTTTTCATCAACAATTGATTCACCTGCCCCCAAAAGTTGACTTTCAATATTATTTCAGGGGATTAGTTAGAGGAAGAGACAGAGTGAGAGGGTAAAATGATTTTCATAGTTAGGGTTGAGCATGTAGACCTTTAGTGCTGGTTGAAGGAAGCAAACCAGTGGAAATGGGTAGAGTCAGATTTGATACCTAGATATGGAACAGGTTCCACAATGACCACCTGAGAATTTGGAAGGCTACATTATTCTAGGCCTGAACCACAGTGTTGAGAAAGAAATAACCTGAGATTAACAAGCTAAGAGGCAATTAAAAGGAAGCTTTTCTCAGGTCTAAGTTTGGTTTGTCTTATTGATGGCTTGGAAAGGAGATTCTAGAAGGTTCTCACCAGACAGTTATTCTGCCATTAAATTAATGGAATTATTAATTATCAAATCAAAGTGATAAAATTAATCCGATATAATATCTGCATATATGTATAGATGTGTGTATGTATGTACATATATACAAACATATATGTGTGTGCATGTGTGTATATGTACGTATGTATATGTATATATGCTTACCTGTCCTTTAAAGCCTAACTCAAAAATCACTTTCTTATGAAATCATTCTTGATCACCAATGATATTTCCCCTGGACTTCACATGATCTCTTGTTTAGCAATTTTCTTTAGTAATATGCAATATTATACATATTTGTGTTCATGACTTATTCTTGTACTAGATTAAGAGGTCCCTCAGTTCTTAAAAGTATTCTGCAAAGAAGAGGGGCTTAATAAATATTTGTTGAATGAATGGCAGGAATAAGCTAAGTAGAATCCAGATCACTGAATACTAGGAGAGATTTTTAATAATCTATCTATACCATTCTCATCTAAGTCTTTTCTTGATATCCAATATTGAGGCAGTTGATGGTGCATGATGGTGCAGATGGTGCAGATGGTGATCTGCAGACAGGAAGACTTGAGTTCATATCTGTCCTGAGACACTTACTAGCTTTGTGATTCTGGGTAAATCACATAACTTATTTGCTTCAATTTCCTGAACTAAAATATGGTGATTACTTGCATGGTTGTTGTGAAGATTAAATGAGATAATATTTCTAAAAATGCTTAGTATGGTTCCTGGTATATAGCAAGCAATGTATAAATAATCTGTTTCCCTTCCTATTCTCTATACCATTGCATACTTTTTCCCCACTTAACAATATTTTGTTTTTTTCCAATTACATGGAAAGATAGTTTTCAACAGTCACTTTTATAAGATTTTGAGTTCCAAATATTTTCTTCCTCTCTTTTTCCCTTCCCCCTTCTCCAAGACAGCAAATAATCTGATATAGGTTATACATGTGCAATCATATTAAACATATATCTGCATTAGTCATGTGAAAGAAGAATCAGAACAAAAGGGAAAAAACAGTAAAGAAAAAACCAAAAAGTGAAGATAGTGTGCTTCCATTTGCATTCAGACTTCATAGTTTTTTTTCTCAGGATGTGGACAGCATTTTCCATAATGAATCATTTGGAATTGTCTTAGGTGATTGTATGGCTAAGAAGAGCTAAGTCTATCAAAGTAGATCATTGCAGTTCCTGGTTACATTGTTCTCCTGGTTTGGTTCACTTCACTCAGCAATCACATTATGTAAGCCTTTCCAGGTTTTTCTGAAATCAGCCCTATTGGGTTTTCACTTTTTATTATCTCTTTAGGATACAGTCACAGAAGTATTGCTGGATCAAAGGGTATGCAGTTTTATGACTCTTTGGGTATAACTCTAAAATGCTCTCCAGAATCGTTTGATAAATTTACAACTTCACCAACAATGCATTACTGTTCCAATTTTCCCACATCTTCTCCAACATTTATACATTTCTTGTTTTGTCATGTTAGCCAATCTGATAGGTGCGAGGCAATACCTCACAGTTATTTTAATTTGCATTTCTCTAATCAATACTGATTTAGAGCATTGTTTCTTATGACTATAGATTGCCTTTCTTCCTCTGAAGACTGCCTGTAGATATCCTTTGACCACTTATCAAATGACTTGTATTCTTATAAATTTGACTCAGTTCTCTATATCTTAGAAATGGAGTCCTTATAAGAAACACAGATTGTAAAATTATTTCCCAGCTTTATGCTTCCTTTCTAATTTTGGTTGCATTGGTTTGTTTGTGCAAAACCTCTTTAGTTTAATATAATCAAAGCTATCCACTTTGCATTTTATAATATTCTCTATTTCTTGTTTGGTCCTAAATTTTTTCTGTCTCCATAAATCTGACACTAAACTATTCCTTGCTCTCATAATCTTCTTATAGTATCAGCATTTATGTCTAAATTGTGTATGGACTTTAACATTATTTTGGCATATGGTGTGAGATGTTGGTCTATGCCTAGTTTTTGCCATACAGTTTTCCAGTTTACACAGGAACTTTTGTCAAATAATGTGCTCTTATCCCAGAAGCTGGAGTCTTTGGGTTTATCAAATAGTAGATTACTATATTCATCTACTACTGTGTGTTGCATGCATGATGTATTCCACTGATCCACTGCTCTATTTATTATTCATTACCAAATAGTTTTGATGATTGCTGCTTTACGCTATACTTTTAGATTTAGTATGACTAGTCCACTTTCCTTTACATGTTTTTCATTAATTCCTGATATTCTCATTCTTTTGTTCTTCCAGATGAATTTTATTATCTTTTATAGCTCCATAAAATATTTTTTTCATAGTTTGCTTATTGTGGCACTGAATAAATAAATTTAGATAAAATCATCATTGTATTATATTAGGCCTATCCAAGAGCAATGACTATTTTTCCATTTTTTTAGATCTGACTTTATTTGTGTGAAGTGTTTTGCAATTGTGTTTATATAGTTCCTGGGTTTGTCTTCGCAAGTGGACTCCCAAATATTTTGTATTGTCTGTAGTTACTTTAAATGGAATTTATCTTTCTATCTCTTTCTGTGGGGCTTTGTTAGTATTATAAAGCAATGTTGCTGCTTTACATGGGTTTATTTTATATCCTGCAACTTTGCTAATGTTCTTAATTATTTCAAGTAGTTTTTTAGTTGATTTGCTATGATTCTCTAAGTATATTATATCATCTGTAAAGGGTGATAGTTTGTTCCCTCATTGCCTAGTCTAAATCCTTCAATTTCCTTTTCTTCCTTTATTGCTAAAGCTAACATTTCTAGTACAGTATTGAATGACAGCGGTGGTAAAGGACATCCTTTTTTAAACTGCTGATCTTATTGGGAAAGCTTTTGGCTTGTCACCATTATGTATAAAGGTTTCTGATGGTTTAAAATAGATACTACTTATCATTTTAAGGAAAAATAGATTTATTTCTTGGTTCTTTTGTGCTTTTAATAGGAATGGGTGCTGTTTTTGTCAAGAGCTTTTTCTGTATCTTATGAGATAGTCACATATTTCTGTTACTTTTGTTATTGATATGGTTAATTGTGTTAATAATTTTCCAAATATTGAACTAGCCATGCATTCCTGGCACATATGCTACCAATCATAGTATATTACTCTGCTGACAAATTTCTGTAATCTCTTTGCTAATATTTTTATTTAGAATTTTTGCATCTATGTTCATTAGGGAAATTGGTCTATAATTTTCTTTCTCTGTTTTGGCTCTTCCTGGATTAGATATCAGTACCATATTTGTATCATAAAAATAATTTTGTAGGCTCCTTTTTCATCTATTTTTCAAAATAGTTTGTAAAGTATTCAAAATAATTGTTCTTTAAATGTTTGGTAGAATTCACTTGTAAATACATCTGGCCCAGGATATTTTTTCTTAGGAAGTTCATTGAAGAGTTATTCATTTTTTAAAATATAAATTTATTTATTTTAAGTTTTCAACTCACTTCCACAAAATCCTGAATTATAAATTTTCTCCCCATATCTCTCCTCCCCCCACCCCAGAACAGTTTGCATTTTGATTACCCCTTCTTCCAATCTGCCCTCCCTTCTATTACCCCCACCCTCTTCTCTTATGCCCTTCCCTTCTATTTTCTTGTATGGTAAGATAGATTTCTCTTTCCCCTTGCCTGTATATCTTATTTCCCAGTTGCATGCAAAAACAATTTTTAACATTTATTTTTAAAGCCTTGAGTTCCACATTCTCTCCATTCCTCCCTCTCCATCTACACTCATTGAGAAAGCAAGCAATTTGATATAGGTTATACATGTGTAGTTATGTAAAACACTTCCATAACAGTTATGCTGTGAAAGACTAACTGTATTACCCTCTACCCTGTACCACACTCCACTTATTCTATTCTCTCCTTTGACCTGTCCCTCTACAAAAGTGTTTTTTTCTGATTGCTCCTTCCCCTAATCTGCCATCCCTTTTATTATCTCCCTTCTCTTATCCCTTTCCCTCCTGCTTTCCTGTAGGGTAAGATAGATTTCCATACCCAGTTGAGTGACTTTGTTATTGTCTCCTTAAGCCAAATCTAATGAGAGTAAGGCTCATGTATTCCCTCTCATCTCTCCCTCTTCTCCTCCATTGAAAAGTTCTTTCTTGATTCTTTTATGTGAGATAATTTACTACATTGTACCTCTCCCTTTTTTTCCCATTACATTCCTCTTAACACTTAATTTTATTTTTTTTAGGTATCATCCCTTCACATGTAGCTTAACCTGTGCCCTCTGTCTACAGACACACACATACATTCCCTCTAACTACCCTAATACTGAGAAAGGTCTCTTGAGTTGCAAATATCATTTTTCCATATAGCATTTTAAATAGTTCAACTTTAATAAGCCCCTGATGGCTTCTCTTTCCTGTTTACCTCTTCATGCTTCTTGTGATTCTTGTATTTGAAACTCAAATCTTCTATTCGGCTCTGGTCTTTTCATCAAGAATGGAAATCCTCTATTCCATTGAAATTCCATTTTCCCCCTGAAATATTATACTCAGTTTTGCTGGGTAGGTGATTCTTGGTTTTAACCTATCTCCTTTGACCTGTGGAATATCATATTCCAAGCCTTACATCCCTTAGTGTAGAAGCTGATAAATCTTGTTACCCTAATTGTGTTTCCACAATAATTGAATTGTTTCTTTCTGGCTACTTGTAATATTTTCTCCTTGACCTGGGAACTCTGGAATTTGGCTACAATATTCCTAGGAGTTTTCCTTTTGGGATCTCATTCAGGAGGTGATTGGTGGATTATTTCCATTTTTATTTTATCCTCTGGTTCTGGAATATCAGGGCAGTTTCCTGGATAATTTCTTGAAAGATGATGCGTAGACTCATTTTTTGATCATGGTTTTCAGGTAGATCAATAATTTTTAAATTATCTCCCCCATGGATATTTTCCAGGTCAGTTGTTTTTCCAAAGAGATATTTCATATTGCCTTCTATTTTTTCATCCTTTTGGTTTTGTTTTACGATTTCTTGATTTCTCATAAAGTTATTAGCTTCCATTTGCTCCATCCTAATTTTTAAGGAATTATTTCCTTCAGTGAACTTTTGAAACTCCTTTTCCATTTGGCCAATTCTGCTTTTGAAAGCATTCTTCTCTTCACTGGCTTTTTGGACCTCTTTTGCCATTTGCGTTAGTCTAGTTTTAAGGGTGTTAATTTCTTTGGCATTTTTTGGGTGTCCTTTAAAAAGTTGTTGACTCATTTTTCATGATTTTCTTGCATCACTCTCATTTCTCTTTGCCAACTTTCCTTCACTTCTCTTACTTGATTTTCAAAATCTTTTTGAGCTCTTCCATTGCCTGATACCATTTCACATTTTTCTTGGAGCCTTTGGATGTAGGAGCCTTGTTTTATTGTCTTACTCTGGCTACATGCTTTGATCTTCCTCATCACTAAGTAAGAAAACATCTTTTCACCAAGAAAATAACCTTCTATAGACTTATTCTTTTCCCCCATTTGCTGATTTTCCCAGCCAATTATTTCACTTTTGATCTCTTTGTTCAGTGGAGGATGTATTGCCCCAAATTTCAGGGGTGTTGTGCAGTTGTTTTCAGAAATATCTCTCGGTAACTGTAAATTCTCAGTTCCTCCAAAGTGGTGTGATCAAAAGAGAGGTGTTTACTTCTCTCCTGGCCTGCACTCCGGTCTGTGATCAACCACAAGCCCTCTCTTCTGCCCTGGAACTCTGTGGAGGGTTCCCTCTCCACAGCTACCACAAGCCCACCCCCCCCCACATACCAGCATTCCTCCTCATCTCAGGACCACCACCCAGGACTGTGACCCAGATCAGCTGCTGGATTCTCCCACCTCCCGTAGGCCAAGAGCTCCAGAAGCAGCCACTACCCTGGGATTGGGGCTGGAGCTGTTGCTTCACTCTGTCATTTTGTGGCTTCTGCTGCTGTAGAATTTGTTTAGAGTAATTTTTTACAGATATTTCAAGGGGTCCGGAGGAGAGATCAATTAGGTCCCTGTTTCTACTCTACTATCTTGGGTCCACTCTTCAAGTTCTTTTTTTTTCTGAAATGGAGTCATTTAAGTATTGTAAATATTCATCACTTTCACTAAGATTGTCAAATGTATTGGCACACAACAGGGCAAAAGAACTACTAATTATTGTTTTAATTTCCTCTTCATTGGAGGTGAATGTATCCTTTTCATTTTTGATACTAGTAATTTGATTGTCTCCTTTCTTTTTATTTAAATCAAATTAACCAAAGATTTATCTATTTTGTTAGCTTTTTGTTAATGATTTCTTAGTTCTATTAATTAGTTCAGTAGTTTTCTACTTTCAATTTTATTAATCTTTCTTTTGATTTTCAGAATTTCTAATTTGGTATTTCATGATGGATTTTTAATTTGTTCATTTTCTTGCTTTTTTAGTTGCTTGCCCAATTCATTGATCTCTTTTTTTTCTATTTTATTTATGTAAGCATTTAGAGATATAAAATTTACCCTGAGAACTTATTTGGCTTCATGCCATAAGTTTTTGTATGTTGTCTCATTATTGTCATTCTACTTAATGAAATTATTGGTTGCTTTATGATTTGTTGTTTGACCCTCCTGCCCCCCAGTGTTTAGGATTAGATTATTTAGTTTCCAATTAATTTTTAGTGTATCTTTCCATGGCCCTTTATTACATGTAATTTTTGTTACATCATGATCTGAGAAGGACACCATATTATATGGGATATTGTTATCCCATATTTAATTCATATTATTATTTTCATATAATTTTATGAAGTTTGGCACTGAAATTTTTTATTGTATTATTCCTCTGTGGAATGCCCATATTTCTTATATGATCTCTTCTAATCCTATTTTTAAGTTAATTTTCTTTAACTTCTGGAAATCTCATGTTTACTTATCATCTAGCATTAGAAGGAACCTCAGAGTCTCATATATGCACCAAGTGGTATCACATCCATTTTTTTTAGAGGAGAAGCTAAGTGATTTACAGAAAGAAACAGGCAGCAAAACTACACTGATGGGGAACCTCAACCTCTCAGAACTAGATAAATCTAACCACAAAATAAACAAGAAAGAAGGTAAAAAGGTAATTAAAATCTTAGAAAAGTTAGATATGGCAGAACTCTGAAGAAAACTGAATGGGGAAAGAAAGGAATATAACTTTTTCTCGCTGGTACATGGCACTACTACAAAAATCTACTTTGTACTAGGGCATAAAAACCTCACAATCAAATGCAGAAAGAAATATTATAATACTATAAAAACTTTGAGTTCCAAACTTCATGAAATTATATGAAACTATAGTTAGCAGAGCACATAGTTCAAAATACAGATTCCACAGGATACTAACCTTAAGTGTAAGTCAGTTTAAGGATCCATAGGTTTGCCATGCCAGAGTGCCATGACAGAAAAAATGTTTTAGAACCTTTGGCCTCTAGGAAGTTATTGCCTGGGATACTCATTTAATAGTTGGCAACCACCCTTCTTTGCTACATTTGTGTAAACCTCGATTGAATTTATAAAGTTTTTTCCTACAGTAAGCTCCATGTGTAATAATAAGGGGAGAAAAGAAAAATCTTTTAGGTTCACCAGCAAGATTTGATACAGTCCATGTGTATTCAGATCTCTGAGGGTTCCTGGGCCATGAATTACAATGAAATCAAGTTTATTCTGTCTAAGTAGACTACAAGTTTATCTATGAAATAGTTTAGGCCTCAAGGGTGAAAAAATATAATGCAACCTACCATGATTAGATTTAGAAGTAGAAAAGACAGTAGAGATCATATAGGCAAATTCCTTTTTTTATACAAAATAAATAGGAAATTGAAGCTGAGAATTTTAGTGATGAGTCCAAATTCACACACCTAGTATAAAGAAAGATTGAGATTTAACTCGGTTGCATTTCCTTCAAATGCCATACACTTTCTAATACTGCATCACCATGGTTTCCCAGAAAATGTTGAACTGTTGAAGAGGCAATATCAGATTAATTTGTTTTGCACCTAGTAAGTGATTGCTGTCTCATAAATATTTTCAGCATATGTGAATATATTCTACTCAAATAAACACTTGCCATGAGGCAGACATAACTTGTGAGAACAGGCAGTGAGAATATGTTAAGACTCTTTCATACCTTTAGAAATCATTGCAGAAAATTCTAAATGGCAGTCTAATTGGTCTAGTCATTGCTTATAGTCCAAGCATTTCTCTTTTAGAAACATTGTCCTAGTTTCCCTTAGCAAAGAATAGCAAAGCCATTGTTATTTAGGGTGCCAGATGTTAATTGGTTATGAAAAAATACTCAGCAACTCATCTACCACTTGACTGTTTCCTAGTATGACAGACAATGGCTCTGTTTTGGTTGCTATAGTCAATTAGAGGCTGAACCTCCTTGAGTAGTTTCTAGGTAGCAACCAAAGCTGATAGCTCATCATTAGTCTCCTTCCTAATGACACAAAAATATTCCCTGAGACATTTAATTTTCAGCCCCAGAGGCTTTTTTGATAAAAACCTCAAAAACACAGTTAGAAAGTCATGCTATAAAAAATAGGAAATGGCATCCCTGCTTGAATAAAATGTGTGAACTGTCACTGGAAGGGAAAGAAAAATAATGACCAATGCTGTGAGCTGACAATACATTTTAAGTGCTGCTCCCTGCAGTGAGGGTGTCTTATACTTCACTAGGGGAGGAAGGGCATGGTTAGTGTAAAATGTACAGGATAGATCAAATGATACCGTGAATCTCAGCTCCTTTCAAAGCACTTGTCTTGGGTGTTACTGAGAGTGAAATATTTCCCTCACAATACCTGTCCTACTGATTATGTTGAAGCATAGGAAAACCAGACAGCTTAATGTTAACTTCTCTAATGAATTATCAGTAAATTAGTGTCAACAAATTAGAAAGCACAGAAACAAGAAAAAGCCTCTTGCATGGAATTAGAGCGATTTCCAAGCTTACTTTACACTTGGAAAACTCTGAAGTTAGACATTCTTGGAAAGAATGGTGGCAAGGGCTTGGTTCTATCTATGGAATAACAGTGTCCAAATTTCAGCCCTAATATAATTTCCATTATCCTTTTTGTTCTTTGATTCTTCCAGGGATCAAATGAGATAGGGAGGAAAATACACCCTGTAAATTGAGAACTTTTGCTTAATTCTACCTGTGATTAGTTGCTAACAATTTCCCAACTACATAGGTATTGGAAGGTTCCAAGAGTGTTTGATTCTGCAGAGCAGAAGGTACAGGTGTTTAATATTTCTTTTTGGACTTCATTGGTTTTCTGCTTCCAATACATGCAGATTCTCATAATAATTATAGGAAAACAATTACATTAAAATCAAATAGTCATAAAATCAAAACTCCTTAAGTTCAGAGTGTATCATAATACAATATAATTCACTTTAGCAAACATATGTTAAGAACCTACTATATTCAAAGCAACCATGCTAAATGCTAGGGATATACTTTAGATATAATAAAGTACCTTTTCTCAAGAAGATTATGATGGACAGAAAAAATACTCAATCTATTGTAATGTTAATACAAAGAAGATCTTTCCTGTCCATTAATAAGCCTATGCGACCTGCTTTGAGCTCTAGCCAAGCTCACGGTTGTGATACATCCTGAGTCACAGAGCCTCTTGGGGGAGGGAAGCTTGCTTAGGGGAGGCTTGTTTGTAGGAAGGCTTTTACACCTTTTGCTAATTTCTAAATAGTCAGTGAGTTCCCAGGGTTGATGCCTTCTGGCTCTGAGAAGTATATATATATACTCCGTATTAGTATTTTGCTGTGGGGGTTCACTTATGAGAAGGACCTTGTAATTTCCTGGTCAAGACTCTGAACAGTGGCATGTTCAAACCCCTGACTGCTCAGATGTAAAGGCTCTCTCAATCCAGTGGTGTATGTAAAGTTTATAGCAATATTGCTTTGATTCAGGCAGTCTGAGCCCTGTCTGTTAGTCTAATTTCTCTCCTTGTACTTTCTCTGCTTGTATTTTCTCTGATGTTCAGGGTACTGACCTTTCCCCCGAACTAGTGAATGTAATTAAAAGTAAAATTGTTAATCCCTCTTTGAGCAGTTCTTCCTAGAAAAGCATATCTAAGAGCTTGTACTAGCAGGCCATCCTGGGTATGCTAGGGTGCTTGCTGCTACAGCTATAACACAAGGGAGAATGAAATAAGTATAGAGAAGACAAGAAATGGAATTAGAACATTGTCAAGAGAGAAATCATTTTTACCTGGTAGGTGGGGGTTCAACAACATTGGATGACTTTGGGCAGGGGGAGAGTATAAGAGAAAATCCAAGTATTGTAGATGGTGTCAACAAAGACATAGAGATGAGAGAGGACACTATACTATTGAGCATGGACCCAGTTTCCATTCCAGTTTCAATTCAGTTCAATTCAACTTGTTGAGTCAAGTCAAGTTAATTCAATGTACATTTATTAGGTATTTACTAGAACAATGTATTAGATGTGATATTGTAATATAAAAGAAGTCTAGAATTATAGAGTAATTGCTTGGAACTCAAATGCAGAGAGCCTTGAATGCCAGAACCAAAAATTTTAGAAAATAGGAAGATATTAAAGATTTTATAGTAGAGGAATAACATTGATCATATTTATGCAATAGGAAGGTTATTATGGGCAGTTAGGTGGTGCAATAAATAGAGTGCCTGGCTTGGAGTCAGGAAGAGTCGTCTTCCCATGTTCAAATCTGACTGTAGACACTTACTGGCTTTGTGACCAAGTCACTTAATTCTGTTTGCCTAAGTTTCCTTGCCTGCAAAATGAACTGGAGAAGGGGATAACAAACCACTCCAGTATCTTTGCCAGGAAAACCCAAAATGGGGTCACAAAGAGTCAGACATGACTGACACAACTGAACAATAATAAAATTACTCAGTACCATGCATAACTGATAAGGCGAAAGATATTGGAAGTAGAGAGATGGAGTTAGAGGCCATTGCAATAGTTCAGATAAAAGGAAATGAGAGCGGGTAGAGTGGGAGTCAGTAGGAAGAGTCAATTGAAAGAAAAGATAGAGACAACCAGACATGGCAAATGTTTAGATGTGTGATAAAGCATTTTGAAGTGATAAATGCAGAAAAAGGAAGGATGGCTACAAAGTCCATCTTCCAAAGGATGCACTTTGAATACATGGAAGCAGTTCTTAGGCCCAGTGTCCCCATCTCACTTTCCATCCCATACCTCACTTATCCAGTACTTCTCTTTTACAGGCTAAATATTCCTACTTTATTCAAAAAATCTTGATGTAATGTAGCCTCTCAACCGCCTTATGTTCTAGCAATCTTTCTAGATATACTTTGGATTATCAATACCATTGCTGAAATCTGGCACCCAGAAGTAATCGAATACAGTCTCACCAGGTCAATACACAGTGGGAATATCACTTCCCTCATTCTCAACACTGCCTATCAGTGTAGCCTAGAATTGCATTCATTCTTTTGGTCTTCATTTACTAATATTGATTCTTGTTGAGCATATAGACCCTCAAATGTCCCCAGCTGGTAGACCACAACATTATAATCTACAACAAAAGTCACTAAGACAGAGCTCTGAGCATGATCAATTTATTAGGGCATCTGATGGTCCTTAAGTAACTGCATCCAATACCTTCTTCACCATCAAGGACCCAAATGCTAAAGTACCAAAGGGTTTTTATAGACCTTGGGGTATCTTTTGGGAAGTTCCCTCATCTTGGAAGGTCATTTCAGAAGCACAGAAACTCCTATGATTCAATAAATTTCAGAAGTCGGAAAGTTCCCATGATTGGCTAAGGGCAATGTGCATCAATTACAACTACTTTGTCTTCAGGTCTTTCATAGGTCATCAGCCACAAGCCATCTCAGCAGTGGTTTGGTTAGCAGTATTTTGGGGTTCAAGAACACCATGACTGGGGCCCTCAGGAAGTTGTAGTTTTTGAGCAAAGGTCATTGAAGAATGGAAGTAGTGATTCATAGAAGCAAAGGGGCATTCCTCAGGCTTGTAAACAGTATTTCAAGCAGAGCACATTTAGACGAGGGGGTTAGTAATGATAAATCCTTTTAACGGGCCTAATATTGCATGACTCTATCTGATAAATCAAATACAATTAACAGAGTCATCAATACATGGTGGATTAATTGATCATAACTCTTCTTACGGCATTAACCAATATAACCAATCCAAATTAAATTCTATTTTCCTCAACATCAATATAAACACTGATACTCATTAAATCATAATGATCAGTGTAAATACTCATTAAATTGAGTATGGGGCATCAAAATTATTCTCACAAATGTTTTTCATATAACCCATTGTTTAACTGCCTCTGTGATTTTCAACTTGTGTAGTTGATTCTTTGATCTCATGTGCAGGAGTTTATGGTGATTAATGTTAAATATCATCTTATTAGAATTGCCTGGCCATTTTAGAATTTTGAAATCTTTTGGAATTTTGTTTATGACATTTGTTGTCTTAATTATTAATTAGTAGAGGGTAACCATATTGGATGGCATCAGTACTCTTAAGAAGCTAGCAAAGGATATAATCTATTTGAGAGTGAAGGGGAGGGAGTGGAGCTGAGTATAATAGTTTTCTCACAATCTCTTTGGGCAAATCACTTGAGACAATCAGAATTGAATGAAAGGATTGTTGTGCAGCAATAAAGTATAACAGCATTAAATAAATCTTTTGTGGTTAGATAGCTTATACTTTTAGTCATCCAAATTAGCACTATCTTGCGATTTTCTTCAGTGATGCTGTACCTCAGCACCAGGCACATGAAAGGAGTTTGATGAATATTTGTAGGGTGAGAATGAAAAGCAAAGGACATAAGACATGCGAGTATAGAGAAGAGGTTTTATCAAAGTGGTTTGAATTGATAGTTAATTTTTGAAATTATGAAACTATGAATAGAGGTAGGCACACTTGGTTCTTTGGGTACTCTCCAGGAAAGACATTGGCAGTGGGAAGCAGAACAGCAATCACACTTTAATTAAACACAGAGGGTGTTGGGGCAAAAGCCCAGAAAGGCAGAGACAAGTAGCAAAAAGTGGTACAGAGTTCAGACTGCATGAGAACAGGAGACAGGGTAGTGAAGGAAGGTGGGAAATAGAAAGGCCGGGAGTATCACTCACATGGTTATGGATTAGAGTTGGGACTCAAGTTGTAACTAGATAGCATGGACTCAATGGATGGAGAGGGAAGAATGCTTGGGGGGGGGAAAAGTTTGAGGCCTCATTTTTATCATTTCTGTCGGGGGGAATACCAACTCCTATCAGTGCCGTCTTGGAATTAGTTCATTGACATATCCAAATTATCATATCCAAATCATTTCAAAGTTATAGGTAAAACTTCAAAGTCACCATCTCAATTTTATCAGCAGCTTTTTGATGTTCTACTGGTCTGGAGCTGTGAAGATCTGGAATTTGTCTAGATTTTACATATAATAGTATCAAAACTCTGACAGCAGGACCTAGATGGTTTCCCCAGATTTGGCACATATTACCAGGATTTGAATTTTAATTAAAATATAATACAATTTGTAAATTATGCTGCTTTGTTCTTTGGGATGGTTTATGTGACTTCCAGGTTCCTCTTTGTTATCATATTTCTTGTTATTACCTTTATATTGATGACTAATAAACTTACTATACTGATTAGAATGAAAAGGAGTGATTGGGGGACCAGAACAAGATACAATTTTAACGCATAATGATCATAGGGTCAAGATTGGTTCAGGAAAAATGTGAAGTAGACTGGCATTAAAAGGAGGAATTGAGGTAATAAAGGTCATAAGGAATATGAACAGCAATGACAGATATAACCTAACAAGAAAAGTAAAAAGATGCGATATTGGTATAGTTGAAAGTACATTAGATTTGTATTACCTAAGAACTAGTTTTTAGTCATGGTGTTGTAGAGAAGGCACTGGACACCTGATTCGAATCATACCTCAGACCCTTCTAGCTATGTAATCTTGGCAAATCATTTAATCTCTCTGTGCCTCAGTTCTCTCATCTGTAAAATCACAGGTTCAATTCAATGGACTTCAAGGACCCTTTCCAGAGCTAAACCTATAATCTATGAATATTTTTCTGTCTTTTACTACCTGTGCGATAAGGGCAATTCACTTCACCTTCTGGTCCCCAATTTCCTCACTTATTAGACAGTTAAATCAACAAATATTTAATAAGCTTCTACTGTGTACCAGACATCTACTGATACATAGAAAGGTAAATGACAGTCCATGTTCTCAAATAGCTCACTGTCTAAAAGTAGAGATAATATGCAAATGACTATGTATAAACTAGCTATATACAGGATAAATTGGAAATAATCATGAGAGGGATGAAACTAAAATTAAGAGGGACTGGAAAAGACTTCTGTAGAAGGAAGGATTTGAGCTGGGACTTGAATGTCAGGAAGAAGAGTTGAAGGAGAGTATTCCAGGCCTGGTTGGGGGTGGGGGGAGGGAGAGATAGTGAAAATGAGGATATTGAAATAGATGACTATATATTTTTTTCAGATTTAACAGTAAGGATTAACAATCCACAACAATGTTGTGGAATTGAGAGAGACCTCAAAACATCATCTCCTCCAGTACCTTGTCTTCAAGGAGGTTACTGAGACTGAGAAAGAGAAAGCTACTTACCCAAGATCAAATAGATAATGGTAGAAGGTAAGTAAGTTTTTATTTCCTTGAAGACTATGTCATCTATTATAAGGGGTTGGTGCCGACCCCGGGGCTGTTAGGACCCTAGCACTTGGCCTGTTTTCTGGGTAAAACAGACAGGCTTAGTAGGAGTGGAACAGCAGGCACCCGGGGGGAGGGCCTCCGCCTTTGAGAAGCCCCTGTAGTCATCCTACACATGCAGGCAGAGTCTGTCCATGAGGGACTCACAAACCCAGAAGGAGGGACCCAGCTGGCCATTACCTAATGCTCTTGAACTGTTGCCTAAAGCAGTGCTTTGTTATTTTACTTACTGGAGCATCTTTGATACTTTACGGGGACATCCTGCCTCGTGTCTCACGTAGCTCATACAGATTTGATGCCATCTTGCAACATGCCTGAGCATTCCCATACCCTCGTAGATACTGTAGTGCAACATTCCCCCTCATTCCCATACCCCTACAGATACTGCCTTGCAACAGTCCTGATCTTTCCCTTACCCTTGTAGATACCATAGTGTACCATACATTGCAACAATCCAGATGCTTCCCATGCCCATACCGATACCCATACCAGAACAAAGTGCAACAATATACCCATACTACAACATTTCTATCCTGTCCCTCTGCAACATTTCTGTTCCTTCCCATGCTGTCATCCTCACACCCATTGGACACTTGCTTATGCTCATGTAGTACAAACCCTGTAAAAATGGATGATTTCTCCCAATAAATCGGAGTCCCTTCCATCTTGACTCCACTTCATTCATTGCATCCCAAGATTGGGGTCCTTGCTGGTCAAGGACCCCCTACAATCTATGAGAGAGAATTTATGAAGGAGACTCACTGAGAGAGTACTGACCATGACAAAACTTATAATGGAAGAAAGTTTCTGTGAAATTTTTCACATAAGAGATGGAAGCTGTAATCATCAGAAAAAAAAAAAAAAACTACTGCACCTGTTTCAAATTGCTAAAAGAACAGGGAAAAGTGTGATCTTAAAATTAACCAGACTCTAAACCATAAAAAATAGGAAAAAAATCAATATCTTTAGCAGCACCTGGCAAAAAAACAGAAGCTAAACTAAAAAACAATGTAGTTCAATATGTCATCATGAGGACTGAACCTATGGACCGTACTAGTTGTGTTTTCACTGATAAGCTAAATGCCCAAGACTTTTCCAGATCACAAGGGAAATTTGATGGCTGTTAGCCCTAGGATGTCAAAAGCTCAATCATTTTTAATATAAATAGCATAGAAGCACTTTGAGCAATGAATAATAAATCACATGTATATGGTGTCATAAGATTATAAAATACATTACACATATGAAATCATTCCATACTTAGAACTCTGTCTATGTAGTTTACACAATTAGTATCCTCTCTAATTAATAGATGGGGAATTTGAGACACTTAGAAGTTAAATGACTTTCACAAATTCACACAGATGATGAACATAGGTCTTGTCATTCAAACTAGGCTTTCTGACTTAAGTCCAGTGCTCTTTCAAATATATTGCACGGCTCTCAGAAGAACTACCTGAATTCAAATGTTGAGATAGGCAAATTATATCTAAAATGACCGAAGTATTTCTTTGTCACTTTTGTGATAAGGTATGTGGGTCTTACATGTACAATTTTATGAGTCTGGTGATTGCCATTGCTTCAGGGTCTATCCTATCCCATTTGTGCCTCACAACAACCTGTGTACCCAGAACATAAATTTAGAGCCAGTCCAGCCTTGTCTTTTTCACAGATGAGGACACTGAGATTCATAGGGGCTAAATGACCCAACATCTCATAGGCACGAGTAGAAGACTCAGGACTTGAACCTAGGATCTCTGATTCAAAATCCTTTGCTGTTTCCCTTGAACTGAAATACCATGTAGGCCTTTCTGTTCCAGTTCCTTCATATTATCTCTCTCATCTCTGGTAGCCTGGCATTCCACTGAGGCAGATCACTGGAATTCATCTACCATTTTATTCCTTGTTCTAAGTCCAAAATATTATGTTCCCATTCTTACCTCCTTTATTTGAAATTCATCTATTCTGTAATTCATTTAAGGATCTCTGCATCTTATGATAAAGCAGTTGACTAACAAATTATAATACATTTTATTTCTATTATATTTATCCTTTTTAAAACTTTAACATTTATTATTAAATTTTTATTCTCTAATACTCCATGGTGAGTAAGGGGGAGAGTCAGGAATAATGGAAGGGACTAGCCATTTATGAAATGCCTACTATGTGCCAAAGTATTATGTTATTCGCTTTATAAATATTATCTCATTTGACTAAGAATGATAAGATCATAGCTTTAGAGAAGGAAGAGACCTTAGAGACCACTAAACTGAACTTGTACTTTTTAAAATCAAGGAAGCTGAGGCCCAGGGAGGTTAAGTGACATCCTCAGGGTCACATAGGTAGTATCTGAAACAGCATCTGACATAGGCCTTTACTGACTTGAAGCACCCTGTCCACTATACCAGGCTGCCTAAATAAGAAATTATCAACAGGACTAACAGACATTTACAAAGGACTACATATTTAGAAATGGGAGGCCATTTTAGGACCATCTATTTCAACCTTTTGACTATACAAAAAACTGAAGCCACTGAGAAATCACGTGACTAGCCAACTCCCCATGTGCTGTTTCTTCTCAGGTCATCAGCTTCACCTCCTCTCCACCAGAAAATTGTTCTGAAGCTCTGGAAGCACCTTAGGAACTGAAAGGTCAGCTTTAGATTTATTGTGCCCAGATCCAGGTCTTCAAAGCCACCTTTATTGGATCTCTCTCTTCCAATCCAGTTTTTCAGCCCCTTTTGTGCGTTTTCTTCCCCCAATACAATTCAAGTTCCTTGAGGGCAAGAAAATCTTGATTGCATGAATTTGTGTCTTGAGAGCTCTCTGTAGTAAACGCCATACAGGAAACCTTCTCCTTCTCCTCCTCTTCCTCCTCCTCCTTCCTTCCTTTCTTCTTCTTCTTCTTCTTCTTCTTCTTCTTCTTCTTCTTCTTCTTCTTCTCTTCTTCTTCTTCTTCTCTTCTTCTTCTTCTTCTTCTTCTTCTTCTTCTTCTTCTTCTTCTTTCTCTCTCTCTCTCTCTCTTTCTCTCTCTCTGTCTCCTCTGTCTCTCTGTTTCTGTCTGTCTGTATATCAATTATCTCTTTATCTACCATCTGTTTTTCTGACTGTTTAAATATCTATCATGTCCTTCTGTCTACATGTAGATTTACTATTTATCCATTGCTAAGCAACTATCACTATCAATTCAACTCCAATGGACGTTAAAATAGCACTTACATGTTGTCACCAACATGGGGTGATAATATATAGATATAGCTGAAAACTTTAAAGTTACATATAAATACCTCTCTTTCTCCCTATATATCTGCTTGTTTGTCTTTCTGAATGCACAACTATCTATTTTCCATCATCTGCTTGTCTTTTTGCATGTATATCTATTATCTATCTAACTTGCCTTTTACTGTCCATACCTCTATTATCTATCATCTGTTTTTCTAACTTTTTGAATATTATCTATGTATATCTATCATCTGTATTTCTATTTCTTTGTACTTCTGTTATCTATTTATCTGTCATTCTCCTTGCCTGTCTATCTATCTATTACCCAAGGTCACATATGTAAGTAAGCATCAGAAGTAGGATTTGAACCTTGGTCCTCTGACTATAGTGCTCTTTTCACTGTATCACATTCCCTCAAATCAATCTATATTTTTCAAAGTCTTTCTTCATTACCTTGTGGAGGAGTTGGTAAAAGTATCTGCATCCTAATTTTATAGATGAGGAAACTAAGGAGCAGATCAAATGACTTGAATAAGTCATACAATTTTTTTAGAACCAAGTATCCCCAAACCCAGTTTTGTGTTGTTGACATGAGACCACGCTGAATCTTATATGTGCCAATGGGAGAAGGCTAGAAGAGGTTCTCTGGTTACCCTCTTACCTTCCATAAAATAGCTGTGTCTTTTCTAGAGATAATTCTCAGCTTTTGTTGAATCCTATAAAATTTCAGAGCACATGAGAGGGAGAGTGCTGCCTCAGGCCAATGGAATAACTATATAAATAATTTTCTTCTTCACGAAAGGGTGTGTTTTCCAACATTTTTTTCCCAGCTATTTTATAAGTAAACAGTAATCTGGTTTGCAGAATCCAAATTCTAGTATCTGACAGTAAGGAACATGTAGAAATCTATGGTAATACAGTAGCAAAAAAGTAATTCTCTGTAATTACAAGTACCTGACAGGCTAATCTGGTGGGAAACTATTGGGATTTGGAAGGTTTGACATTTAAGGAAAATAAAGCATTTCCTACCCAATTCTTATTTTCATTTTGGAGTTAGAGTTAAGAAAGTGGCATTACTCCTCTTGAATTTAGATGTAGTATCTTTACCTTTGTCTCTACTAAGAATTTTAATAAGCTCATTCCCTTTTTATCAAATTTCATGCTACCTGGGATAAAAATAGCCTCATAAGTGACTGAAATTTAACCCTTAAAAATCACAGAAAAGTAAGGCTGGGAGCAAAACGGTTTTGGAATGGTGGGTCAGAAAGTCTAAAAGTAAGTCTCCTATGAGGAGAAAACACTTCCACATTGCAGAGAAGTCTGAATCACTAAGCAACTATCACTATCAATTAAATGCTGGTGAACTTTAAAATAACACCTACATATTATTTTAACTACCATGAAGTGGTAATATATTTTATATATATAAATTTAAAATTATATATAAATGTTAGTGGAAGTAGCGGCTAGTGTCAACATTGGAGTCATGAAAGCCT
Source organism: Trichosurus vulpecula (assembly GCF_011100635.1). Lineage (NCBI taxonomy): Eukaryota > Metazoa > Chordata > Mammalia > Diprotodontia > Phalangeridae > Trichosurus > Trichosurus vulpecula. Next base: position 133,364,466 of record NC_050573.1, on the reverse strand, counting down.
GACTTAAAATCCAGCCTCTGACCCATACTGGCTATGTGACACTAGGCAAGTCACTTAATCTCTCATTCTAAGCAACTGTCTAAGACTATAAGTTGTAAAAAAGGTGATGATCTGTATTGGTAGATGGAGTTTATTTGGGAGCTCCCTATACTAATGAAATTGCAGGTCCTATATTGGGAAGCCTAGGAACTTGTATTAAGAAGGAAGAAAATAAATACTTATTAAGTGCTTACTATATGCCAGATGATATGCTAAGCATTTTACAATTTGCTCATTTTATCATCACAACAATGCTGCACTGTAGGTCCTATTAATGTCAACATTTTACAGCTGTAGAAGTGAAAGCTAAGTGACTTGCCCAGGGTCAAACAACTTGTAAATGTCTGAAGCTGTATTTGACTCAGATATTCCTGACTGTAGGCCTGATATTCTATCCACTGTACTACCTAATTGCTTATATTTGTATTGCTATTTCTTTTTTATTTTATAATTTCCACTTGATAGCATTTTATTTTTTCCAATTACATATAGATAGAGTTTTCAATATTCACTTTTATAAGATTTTGAGTTCCAAATATTTTTGTTCCACCCTCCCCTCTTTCCCAAGATGTCAAGCAATCTGATATAGGCTATACATATACAATCATAATAAATATATTTCCACATTATTTATGTTGTGAACTAAAAATCAGAACAAAAGGGAGAATACACAGGAAAGGAAGAAAAAAGAGAAAATAGTATGCTTTGACCAGCATTCAGATTCTATAGTTCTTCTGGATGTGGATAAGGTTTTCCTTCATGAGTCTTTTGGGATTGTGTTATATCACTGTATTGCTGGGAAAAGTCCAGTCTATAAAAGTTAATCATCACACAATGTTGCTGTTGCTGTGTAAAATGTTCTCCTGTTTCTGCTCACTTCACTCGGCATCAGTTCCTGTAAGCCTTTCCAGGTTTTTCTGAAATTGGCCTGATATTCATTTCTCATAGCACATTAATATTCCGTTACAGTCATATACCACAACTTATTTAGGCATTCCCCAATTGATGGGCCCCTCAATTTCCAATTCATTGCAACCACAAGAAAAGAGCTGCTATAAATATTTTTGTACATGTGTGTGTTTTTCCCCCCTTTTATGATCTCTTTGGGATACAGCCCTAGAAGCAGTATTGCTGGATCAAAGGGTATGTACAGTTTTCATAGCTCTAGATTGCTCTGCAGAATGGTTGGATCAGTTCACAATTCTACCAACAATGCATTAGTCTTCCAATTTTCCCTCACCTTCTACATCATTTATCATTTTCCTTTATGTCATATTAGCTAATCTGATAGGTATGAGGTGGTACCTCAGAGTTGTTTTAATTTGCACTTCTCTAATCAATAGTTATTTAGAACATTTTTTCATATGACCATAGACAACTTTGATTTCTTCCTCTGAAAACTGCCTATTCATATCCTTTGATCATTAATTAATTGGAGAATGACTTGTATTCTTATAAATTTGACTCATTTCTCTCTATATCTTAGAAATGAAGCCCTTAGGGCGGAGCCAAGATGGCAGCTGGTAAGCACTGACTAGAGTGAGCTCCGTACCCGAGTCCCTCCAAAAACCTATACAAATGGCGCTGAACCAATTCTAGAATGGCAGAACCCACAGAACAGCAGAGGGAAGCAGGGCTCCAGCCCAGGACAGCCTGGATGGTCTCTGGGTGAGGTCTATTCCACATGGAGCTGGGAGCTGGGAACGGAGTGGAGCAGGGCCCAGCCTGAGCGGCGTGGACCATCCAGACCAGAAGCCGGGCGGAGGGGGCCCTAGCGCCCTGAATATGTGAGCTGCGGCAGTTACCAGACCCCTCGACCCACAAACACCAAAGACTGCGGAGAAGGTTACTGGGAAAAGCTGCGGGAGTGGAAGGAGTTCACAGTTCGGCTTCCAGCCCCAGGGGCAGCGGAGGTGGGGCAACTACAGCTGTTGTTACTTCCGGCTCCAGGCCCACCTGGTGGGAGGAATTAAGTGGTGGATCAGAGCAGGAGTGCAACAGCCTGCTGAAGATCTAAGCCCAGTCTGGACTGGGGGTCCTTGGGGAAGGAGGAGAGCGGCTCTGACAGAGCTGGCACCTCCCCCGCAAATGTAGAACATAGAACTCGTTAGTCTACAAGCAGTCATACCCCACTGAAAAACTCAAGGGTCAAGTTAGTTGGTTGGGAATATGACCAGGCAGCGAAAACGCGCCCAGATTCAGTCTCAGACTTTGGATTCTTTCTTTGGTGACAAAGAAGACCAAAACATACAGCCTAAAGAAGACAACAAAGTCATAGAGCCTACAACTAAAGCCTCCAAGAAAAACATGAACTGGCCCCAGGCCATAGAAGAACTCAAAAAGGATTTGGAAAAGCAAGATAGAGAAGTAGAGGAAAAATTGGGAAGAGAAATGAGAAGGATTTGAGAAAACCATGAAAAACAAGTCAATGACTTGCTAAAGGAGACCCGAAAAAAATACTGAAAAATACACTGAAGAAAACAACACCTTAAAAAATAGACTAACTCAAATGGCAAAAGAGCTCCAAAAAGTCAATGAGGAGAAGAATGCCTTGAAAGGCAGAATTAGCCAAATGGAAAAGGAGGTCCAAAAGACCACTGAAGAAAATACTACTTTAAAAATTAGATTGGAGCAAGTGGAAGCTAGTGACTTTATGAGACATCAGGATATTATAAAACAGAACCAGAGGAATGAAAAAATGGAAGACAATGTGAAATATCTCCTTGGAAAAACCACTGACCTGGAAAATACATCCAGGAGAGATAATTTAAAAATTATTGGACTACCTGAAAGCCATGATCAAAAAAAGAGCCTAGATACCATCTTTCAGGAAATTATCAAGGAGAACTGCCCTGATATTCTAGAGCCATAGGGCAAAATAGAAATTGAAAGAATCCATCGATCGCCTCCTCAAATAGATCCCAAAAAGAAATCTCCTAGGAATATTGTTGCCAAATTCCAGAGCTCCCAGATCAAGGAGAAAATACTGCAAGCAGCCAGAAAGAAACAATTTGAGTATTGTGGAAACCCAATCAGAATAACCCAAGATCTGGCAGCTTCTACATTAAGAGATCGAAGGACTTGGAATGCGATATTCCGGAGGTCAATGGAGCTAGGATTAAAACCTAGAATCACCTACCCAGCAAAACTGAGTATCATGTTCCAAGGCAAAATATTGACTTTCAATAAAATAGAGGACTTTCAAGCTTTCTCAGTGAAAAGACCAGAACTGAATAGAAAATTTGACTTTCAACACAAGAATCAAGAGAAGCATGAAAAGGTAATCAAGAAACGGAAATTGCAAGGGACTTACTAAAGTTGACCTGTTTTGTTTACATTCCTACATGGAAAGATGATGAGTATGATTCATGAGACCTCAGTATTAGGGTAGTTGAAGGGAATATGCATATATACATATGTATATATATATATATATATATATATGTTTATGTATATATATATAAGTGAATGTGTATGTATGTATATATCTATGTGTATATGTATGTATGTGTATGTATGTGTATATATATATGTGTTTATATATATATGTAAAAGAGAGAGAGCAGACACAGGGTGAGTTGAGGATGAAGGGAAGATAGCTAAAAGAAATAAAATGAAATTAAGGGATGAGAGAGTAACATACTGAGAGAGGGAGATAGGGAGAGATAGAATGGGGTGGATTATCTTGGATAAAGGTGGCAAGAGGAAGCAGTTCTATGGGAGGAGGGGAGAGGGCAGGTGAGGGGGGAATGAGTGAACCTTGCTCTCATCAGATTTGGCCTGAGGGGGAATACCATACATACTCAGTTGGGTATCTTACCCCACAGGAAAGAAGAGGGAGGAAGATAAAAAAAAAAAATAAAAGGCAGGGGGATGATGGAGTGGAGGGCAGATGGGGGTGGAGGTAATCAAAACAAACACTTTGGAAAGGGGACAGGGTCAAGGGAGAAAATTCAATAAAGCAGGATAGGTTGGGAAGGAGCAAAATGTAGTTAGCCTTTCACAACATGAGTATTGTGGAAGGGTTATACATAATAATACATGTGTGGCCTAGGTTGAATTGCTCAACTTCTTAGGGAGGGTGGGTGGGAAGGGAAGAGGGGAGGGAATTTGGAACTTAAAGTTTTAAAATCAGATGTTCAAAAACAAAAAAAGTTTTTTTATGCAACTAAAAAATAAGATACACAGGCAATGGGGCAAAGAAATTTATCTTGCCCTACAAGAAAGGAAGGGAAAAGGGGATGAGAGGGGAGGGGAGAGATAGAGGGGAGGGCTGACTGGGGAACAGGGCAACCAGAATATAAGCCATCTTGGAGTGGGGGGGAGGGTAGAAATGGGGAGAAAATTTGTAATGCAAACTGTTGTGAAAATCAATGCTGAAAACCAAATATGTTAAATAAATAAATTGCATTTAAAAAAAAATTCCAAATCATCACTAATTATTGAAGAAAACAAAACACCTCTAAGATTCCATCTTAACACTAATTTAACTTATAAAGATGGCAAAAAAGTAAAATGTTAAATGTTAGAGGGATTGTGGGAAAACAGGCATATTGATACGCTGTTTGGGATCTGTGACTTGGTACTACCATTCTTGAAAGCGATTTGGAGTTAAAAAAAAAAGAAATGAAGCCCTTATCAGAAACAGTGACAGTAAAAATTGTTTTCCATCTTTCTGTTGCCCTTCTTATTTTGGTTGCATTGGTTTGTATGTGCAAAACCTTTTAAATTCAATGTAATCAAAATTATCCATTTTATACTTCATAATGCTCTCTGCCTTTTGTTTGGTCATAAATTCTTTCCTTCTCCATAGATATGACATATAAACTATTATTTGTTCTCCAGATTGCTTATAATGCCACCATTTATATCTAAATCATTTTGACCTTGCCTTGGTATACAGTGTAAAATATTGGTCTATGCCTAGTTTCTTCTAGTTTTCCTAGCAACTTTTGTCAAATAGTGAGTTATCATCCCAGAAGCTGGAGTCTTTGGCTTTATCAAACAGTAGATTAATATAGCCATTGACTATTCTGTCTTGTGTACTTAATGTATTCCACTGATCCACCACTTTATTTCTTAGTCAAAACCAAATAGTTTTTTGATTGCTGCTTTATAATATAGTTTTAGATCTGGCATGACTAGGCAACCTTCCTGTGAATTTTATTTTCATTAACTTAGTATTGCTATTTCTTACCTTCAAGGACAATTGAAATATTTAATAGAAATTTAAATCAGCTTTGCTCAAGATGAGATACAAATTATATATAAAAAGCAGCATTGAGACAAAACTTTCCTAAGACGTAATTTCCCTTGTTGCCTGGGGAAGACATCATCACTTTCTGGTGAAATTTCCTTCAATGAATTTTCTAGGAAGCTCTATATCCATCAGCTTTGCAAAGCATGTTGTCACTAGATACAGACTTTGTTAAGTATTCCACTGAAGATCATAAACATTAAGAAAAAATGAGGCCACCAGAGGAAGGCATGAAGAAGTGATAAGAAATGGAGAAAATAAGCTGTAGGTCATGGTTATGGTGGGCACTAGAAGATAAGTGGTGTGATTAGATATTGACATGATTTTGTGGAGGTTAGGAGTCTCAATAAGACTTTAACAACACCAGAACTTAGGAGAGATTCTTTATAGATCTCTATCTTACCCTGACAGTTGATTACTTTGCCATATTGTTCTCAGAGAAGCTCACAAATCTACATAATAACATTCCATTCATTTTTATTTTTGTCCTGGTCTGTGATTTCACAGGCATAGAAAACCTGTGGTGAAGAAATGATCTATATCCTCACAGATTGGACAAGTTTTGTACAATTTACAGCCTTAAATAGCTTCCTGGGTGGACTGAGAAGTTATTTAACTTGTTCATTATTACACAACCTTAATATCACAGAGTAGAACCCTGAACTCAGGTGTTTCTGACTCGAAGGCTGTCTCTTTCTTCACTATAGTGCTGCTTTCCAGCTGATATTTATAAAAGGCTTTAAAGCTTGCAAAGTATTTTAATACATTACCTCACATAATTCTCACATTTACTCTATAGAACATCTGCTACAGGTATTATTATCCCTCTTTTGCAGATAAAGAAACAGAGGCACAGACAGTTTTAATGATGCAGCCATCATCATGCAGCTGTTAAGATTCAAATTCAAATTTTGAACTCATGTTTTCTAACCCCAAGGTCATGAATCTATCCACCTAACATGTTGCCATTAGACAGAAAGTAATGAACTTTAAACTTTTAGCACTGTGGTCTTGAGGTCTAAGATTATCATGTACATTTATTTTTGATAGGCTAGGTAATTAATTCAGATTTAGGGGATAAATTATAGTCCTCTTAGGCCTTTAAGGAATTGTATTAATTTGTATATAGTGGCAGAGTTTGCCACTTGAGCCTTCTTTTTATTGTTTTTTTTATGATTAAAGTAAATGTTTTTGATATATAACTTTCACATGGTCTGACAAAAGAGACTGATGTATTAGTGGGGGCACTGCCTTTCATCTGTGTCATTGATAACTCTCCTCTACCCCCACATAAAAACCATACCAAACTTATGAAAAATACCTGAAGACTCCAGAGTCAGAGTTTTTAGGGACCTCTGATTATATATACAATAGAAAGGGGTTTATAATAGTTAGATTAATTTTCTTTTTAAAATGGCAGTATTAAATCTATCACTTGGGAAAAGTTTCTTGAAGAATATTTACCTTGATTTGGATTTTGAAGATTTAAATTGGACTAAGATTGGCCTTAAGCAGAATAGATGTCTACTTACATGGTATAAATTGAGAGCACTGAAAGGTTTATGAGCTATGGAAAAAAACAAACAAACATTTTTTGAGTTAATTCACCATCTCACCAAAGACTTAAGGTGCATGAATGCTTATGAGGAACATTATATCAATCCCTTGTGAGCAATCATCTCACTTAACATCTGTGAGATATAAGCAACTTCCTATCAACAAAGAAGACCCTAAGACAATGCACAAGTATATAATTCCATTCTATTTATTCCAATTGCATTTATCAAACAGTTATTATGTCTAAGACACTGTGTTAGGAGCTCGGGAAAGTGTTGCAAAGATCTATTGAAAAGCCATCTTTGCCCTCTGAGTATTACCATTTTGTTTCAGGTGGTGTGCTGCCTTTTACAGGAAGACCTGGGTATGACAATAACCAAAATAGCTGGGATGAAGGGACAATGAGGAAGTTTTTAGGGAGAAAAGTCTTGTTTCAGGTGCTGTAGAAAGCTATTACTGAGTTTAGGAAAACATGCATTCAGGTATTATCTTTGCTACTTAATAATTGGAAAGCTATTTCAAGTCATTAATGAATCTCAGTTTTCTCATTTGTAAAATGGAAATCAAGTTGTATCTACCTCAAACAATTGTTGTACGTCTAACATGAGATAAAGTATGCATAAGACTTTAAAACCTTAAAGTAATTTTCATAAATTACTTTTCATGGGAGAGTAGAGCCAAAATGGCAGAGTAAGGAAGTAACTCACCTGAGCACTCCCAAATTCCTCTCCATACTATTTTAAAATAACTCCTCAAAATGAACTCTGGAGCAACAGAACCAGTGAAAGGATCTGGTGGGCAACTTCTCAGCCAAAGACAACTTAGAAGGTCAATAGGAAAGGTTTGCTTCACTGAGGTGAGAGTGAAATGTTGATCATCACAAGCCAGGGCAAGCCAGTGGAGGCCTTGGGGGCAAGTGAATCAGGAGTAATGTCACCTGGAGCTCTCAGTCCACAGATTAAAACAAAGCTATACAATTGGTGAAAGGGAAATTACAAGGACACTTTGATGACACTAGTTGAAGGATTCTGTTGCATTGTGCAAACAAGGATTTGGGTCACAGAAACAGGTCAGAGTCACAGGGTGACTAGGAGAACTACCATACTACAGCATGCAGCTGCAGGGAAGCTGGGATCCTTGCCACAGGTCCAGGAGAGAAAAAGACTTCGTGTCCACTTACAGACTAGTACACAGGGAGGGAGAACAATGACCAAATCTCTCCTTAGATCATACCACCTTGGAAGAAGTGAAAACTTAGAGGTCCCAGAATTAGCTCTGAAAACAGCAGCATGAAAAACCTGAACCTTGGGACAGTGGCCCCTCCACCCCAGGACCAGAACACAACTTTAACATAAAATGAAAAGTCACGGAATAGGCTGGGAAAATGATCAATAAAGAGAATATAATCATAGGGAGTTCCTATAGTAACAGGGAAGTTCAAAAGGGAATCAGAAGAGAATCACGATGGCTACATGTGAAATGTTTAGCCCCACCCCTAAAAAAAATAATGTGAATTGGTGTCAGATGCAAAACAGAACTCCTGGAAAAGCTCAAAACTGCTTTAAAAATCAATTAAGAGAGGAAGAAGGAAATCTGGGAAAAAGAAATGAGGGTGATGCAAAAGAATAATTAAAAAAAGAGTTAGCAGTTTAGTAAAGGAAGAGAAAAAATTTTTAAAAAGATGTACAAAAATTTATCAAAGAAATACAGCTCCTTAAAAAGTAAATTTGCCTGAGAAAATGAGAGATAGAAAATATTATGGAATGCAATCATCAAATTAAAAAGGTTTTGCACAAACAAAACCAATGTAACCAAGATCAGAAGAAAGACACAAAGCTGGGAAACAATTTTTACTGCCAGTGTTTCTGATAAAGGGCTTATTTTTAAATATATAGAGAGAACTGAGTCAAATTTATAGGAATACAAGGAATTCCCCAACTAAGAAATGGCTAAAGGATATGAATAGGCAGGTTTCAGAGAAAGAAATTAAAGCTATCTTTAGTCATGTGAAAATGATCTAAATCACTATAATCAATAGTCTTCTTTCTAAAATTAAATTAAGATTTTTTATTTTTAGTTTACAACAACTCAGTTCCACATGATTTTGAGATCCAGATTTTCTTCCTCCCCCTCCCCTCCTCCTCCCCCAGATGGCATGGAATCTGATATATCTTCTACATATAACTTCAAATTAAACTTATTTACACAATAGTCAAATTGTAAAGAAGAATTATGACCAATGGAATGAATCATGAGAAAGAAGAAACAAAACCAAAAAACAAAACAAAAACAAAAGAGAAAAAAAAAGAAAAAAAGGACAGCAAAAAGTTTGCCTGAATCTGCATTCAGACTCCATAGTTCTTTCTCTGGATGTAGATAGCTCTCTCCATCATGAGTCCTTTGGAGTTGTCTTTGAACCTTGTATTCTTGAGAACAGCCAAGTCTATCAAGGTTAGTCATCACAGAATCAATATATCTGTGGTTGTGTATAATGTTCTAAAAATATAAATTATAAAGTAGGCAGCCTTTCCTCCTGCATACTTTTGGTCCAGTGTTTAGGAACTCCATGCCCTTCCTATCAAAATATTATATTGGAAATACATCAATATTGGTCATTTACACTTGAGACTTTAAAATTACCCCCTCTAGGGAGTCCTCATTTTCCAAATCTCACCTCTAGTATCTGCCAAACCCCTAAAGACATTGATAATATATAGAAATATTTGAATACTTGGGGTTTGACTGGAAGAAGGACACCTTTTTTTTCCTCTAACTACTGTCACTGTGGAATTTTATTCTCCAAAAACCTTAATTAATTTTACATATGAGTAATATCTAGGGTTCCTCAAAAGTCGATAACAAATGTTGTAGAGCCCACATTAGATTGCATGCCATCTTAAGAAGGGAGGGGGGGAAAGGGGGAGAAATTTTTTTTTAAATTTAACTTATTTAATATATTTAGTTTTCAGCATTGATTTTCACAAGAGTTTGAATTACAAATTTTCTCTCCATTTCTACCCTCCCCACCACTCCAAGATGGTGTATATTCTGGTTGCCTTATTCCCCAGTCAGCCACCCCTTCTGTTACCCCACTCCCCTCCCATCCCCTTTTCCCTTCCTTTCTTGTAGGGCAAGATAAATTTCTGCGCCCCATTGCTTGTGTATCTTATTTCCTAGTTGCATGCAAAAACTTTTTTGTTGTTGTTTTCAAACATCTGTTTTTAAAACTTTGAATTCCAAATTCTCTCCCCTCTTCCCTTGCCACCCACCCTCCCTAAGAAGGTAAGCAATTCAACATAGACCACATGCATATCATTGTGTAAAACCTTTCCACAGTACTCATGTTGTGAAAGACTAACTATATTTTGCTCCTTCCTATCCTATCCCCCTTTATTGAATTTTCTCCCTTGACCCTCTCCCTTTTTGAAAGTGTTTGTTTTTGAATACCTCCTCCCCCTATCTGCCCTCCCTTCTATTGTCCTGAGGGGGAGAAAATTTAAAACTTATGGAAATGAATGTTGAAAATTGAAAATAAATAAATATATTTTTAAAAGTTTGTAACAAAGTCTTCACCTTCTGAGTTGGCATTCCATATACAATGTGGGTATGAGGTCCAGGGGAGCCTTTAAATGATGAGGCTGGAAATCAGACTGTAGAAGGCTAAGAATCAAAGGGGTAGAGAGGCATTGGAGGTACCAGTTGGAGGTGGCTTTCTCAAGTAGTTTAGCCAGCAAAAGAAAAGACAAAATGACAATAAGGATGGTCAGATAAAGTAAGATTTTTTTTTATTTTTAAGATGAGGGAAAAATGGATTTGTCTGCAGGTTATCAGGGAAATAGCCATAGGATAAGGAGAGAAAGAAGATAAAGAAAGTGAGGATGGTCATGGTGGTAATATGTTGGAGAAGACAGTAAGGAATGGGCTCAAGGGTACATAAAGAGAAATCTGCTTAGGCAAGGAGAAAGGCCACCACTTCTTAGAAGAGTGGGTGAGAGAAGATGTATTGGGGGAAGACTTCTAAGTCATATCAAATGGGGTGGAGGGGAGAAGAGTGAGCTCTCAGGGAATTGTCTTAATTTTTTTCAGTGAATTGTAAGGCAAGATCCTTGGGAAGGAATGGGGTTGGGAAAAGCATTGCTAAGGGAGGCTTGAGGTAGAATAAAAATATTTGCAATTACTATGATTGTTAGTAGAACAGCAATTTGGTAGATATAAAGGATTGTCTTGCTGCAAAGAGAGCTCATTTGATATCATTTAATGATATATCAAATGAGATAATATCTGTAAAGCATTTGATATAATTCATGAAATATAATAGGTGCTCTATAAATTTTTATTTTCTTCCCTTCTCTCCCCAGTTATCATGGTTTCATGATATTCTCCAGGTCCATTCAACAACATATGAATAGGAACAAAGTTAGCTAAAGGGGGGAGTAAACTAAGGCTGGGACTTGGCAAGGTACGATTGGCAATTGAACAAAGGGACTAAGGTTTCAAGCATAGAGGATAATATAGAGTTCAAGTGATTTATTGAGGGGTCAAATTACGGAAAAGAGAGGAAAGTAGCAAGTGCATGGATAATGGTCTAGAAAGGAACTGAAGGGTTGAGGGATTGGAGTTCATGGTAAGATGAACAACAATGTTAGGGGACATAACAGAAAAGAAAAAATGGAATGAAAAAGAAGGATTATGATCAGAATTCATGAACATAGAAGTAGAATGCTTGTGGGTGATGGCAAGATGAAGGGTATGACTATCTCTGTAGGTAGCTGAAGTGGAAATGGACTTAATTGAAGAACTGAAAGGTTTTGATATTTGAGGGAATATCAATATATATCATGAAGTCTCCTAGTTTGACAGGAGTTGTGGAGCAGAAAAAAAATAGTGTGCCATGTCCTCAAGGTCAGATGATAATAGCTGTCAAAATCTTGATTGGGTGATGAATTCGGATTAAATCAATCTCAGATAAGGAGATGTAAATCACTGATGGTGCTAGAAGGAATGTCTGGCAGTGACAATGAGTCAGGGTGGGGTGTTATGATTTAATGTGCAACGAGTATTAGAAAATATGGCCAAGGTCTTAGTGTCAACTGGAGGGAGCAAGGTCTCAATGAGTATCTCAGTAGATTCAGTAAAGGGAGTGATAAAGGAGAAGGTTTAAGATTAAAGAAAGTTTGTTAACTATGGAGCAGATATTTCAGAAAGCTCAGTGAAAGGGGCACACGGATTTCAAGACAAACACTTAGGGGATAAGGTTAAAGGGGAAGGGCATAAGAAAGAAAAGTTTATGTAATGGCAGCCAGGGATTCAGAATCCCTGGGATAGGAAGAATTTGAGAGGGTGTTAGTATGTTAACACCTGAGGAATGTTAACATGAGGAAACTTCAAGAGTTTCTAGTAGCCAACACAGGTCATTTGAGGGAGGGAGGTGATTAGAGTGTTCAAGGCCCTCATTTGAGGTCCGATTTCATGTCAAACAGTGATGTCATGTCTTCTGAGGTTCAGGAGGTCTGACTCAGCAGACAGGGAAGGGTGTAAGTATAGGTGGGGGGGAGCAGCTAGGAAGCAGCTGTAGGAACTTTTAGTTGGGTATGGTCCAGAAAGACTTTCAGAGACCAGCAGGAGACTTTGAGGTAAAGATTAGACAGGGTGGCACAGTGCTCGTGGAAAATACCTTGGCTTACAAAGGAGAAGGCTGGAAGACTCAGTCTGGTATTGAAGCAATGACAAAGTCTGGGGGCAGAGTTGGGAGGAGAAGTTTGGAGAGATTCCAGTTGCCTGGCCTGGATTAGCTGTCTTTGTTTTTGGTCCCTAGTACCTAGTGGTACTACAAAAGTGCATTTTAATGCCCACTCCTCATCTGTCTCCTGTTAACAGGATTTTACTGAGCCAATCCCTAACCTAAGAATGACAAAATAGCAGGCCAGAGATGAAGTGCCAGTATTCAAGTAGCCATTTAACTAATTAGTTTCATTATGAGCAAAAGATTTAGAAAACAAGTATTCTTCTGATCCGAATTCCACCTTACTGAAGTGAAGACAGATTATATTCATAAATCACCATGGGAAGGGAGGGGGAAGGTGGATTACAAACAATAATTCCCTTGGTCCAGAATAATTTCCGAAGACTAGCCCACAAGTGGAAGACAAAACAACATGTTATTCTGGAGTCCTGTGGAAGCAATATTGCTCCAGTTTTTTTGGGGTCCTTACTTGGGAGGTCATAGGACCAGAGTTCCATGATGGGAACAGGTTCTACAGTCTTTGATTGTCTTCACTTAAGGTACACAGGCACAAGAATGAGACTGTTGTCAAGGTTTGATTGATCATTTCAAGCTGTGTTGTAAGTCTGACTCACAAGACAGGCAATTCTGAAAAATCCAATCTATTGTTATATTCTTTATGAAAATCATAATTCCCTTCACACTCTGCATAGAGCTGACTTTCACCATTAAGCCTCTTGTGGTTGTTATTCAGTCATGTCAGTTGTGTCTGACTCTTGATGACCCAATTTGGGTTTTCAGAGCAGGGATACTAGAGCAGTTTGCTGTTTTCTTCTGCAGCTCATTTTATAGATGAGAAAACTGAGTCCAACAAGGTTAACTGACTTGCCCAGGGTCACACAGCTAGTAAGTGTCTATGACTGGAATTGAACTCAGGAAAATGGATCTTCCTGATTCTAGGCCTGGCACTCTATTCACTATGCCACGTAGCTGTTCCTATAAATCTCCTATAGGAAGACTTTTCTGAATACCTCAATTTCTATTACTCTCTTCCCTATCCTAAGAAATCACTTTACATACATTTTGTATTTAATTTAATTAGAGGCAGCTAGGTGGTGCAGTGAATAGACCACTGGGCCTAGAGTCAGGAAGACCTGAGTTCAAATCCTGCTTCCAATAATATTTCCTAGCTGTGTGACTCTGGGAAAGATGTTTAACTTCTCTTTGCCTCAGTTTTCCTCATCTGTACAATGGGGTTAATAATGGCTCCCATGGTTGTTGTGAGGATCAAATGTGATAATGTTTGTAAAGCACTTAACACAGTCCTTGATAGAAATGCTAGCAATTATCATTTTTAATTATTAATTTTATGTCCATATAATTTTTTTCTCTAGGAGAATATAAGTTCTTTGAGTGTAAGAACAGTTGAATTTTTCTTTGATTCTTCAGCTTATAGTTCAGTCAGTAGCTATTAAATCTAGGCACTCAATAATGCTTGTTGAATGGAATTGGATTGAATTTAAATGGATTAAATTGAAAGATGAGGCTAGGTGTTGTTTTAGGAAGATTCTTAACGTTATCTTGCAAGACAAGAGACCTAACACTGAGATCCTCTTTTGATGTGAACTGCCAAGGATTCAAACTCTACTCCAGAGAGCATGATGGGCTGGCCTCAAACCTGAATGCCAAACATATGTCTACCTAAAAGACTCTTTTAAGGAAAACTCACTCAAGGTAATCTCTCACATGGAAGTCAGAAGAAGTGGTACAAGGACACTCTCCAGGTCTCTCTGAAGAATTTTAGTAGAGATTGTGAGACATGGGAGATTCTGGCACAGGATTGCCCAGCATGTCATGATGGCACTCAGCAAAGCATTATTGTGGTAGCTCAAAAGAAATGGGAGATGAAGAAATCTAGAGACATCTTCATCTCAAACATTCAAATGGTCTATTTGTGCCTGACCTGTGGTAAAGCCTTCCAGGCTTGTTTTGGACTGATGAGCCATAGTCAAACATATTGTACCTTGACCCCAACATCGTGATGTCATTTTGGTCCTGTTCAAGTATGAAGGATGAATAATAACTCAGCTGAAAGGCAAAGGAAAGAAACGGAAAAAGTAGTTTATGAAGGGAAAAGAATCAGGAAAACAAACTGCCATGGAGCATGTGATAGAGAGATCAGGAAGAACAAAGGAATTATCTTGGATTTATAAAGGCTGAGCTGAGATTTGGTTAGCATGATTTGTACTAATCAAGTGTTGTGTGACAGCTGCAGGCCCATTCAGCAGCAAGGCAGTAAGAGAATGCAAAACAGGTGGTAGGAGTAACCTAGGATTTAGAAAGGAAGGCACCCAAAAGGATAGTGGAGCAAGAGTTCCACCAAGGAGCATGCTGTAAAGATAATATGGATCATTTAGAAATGCATGAGACCTAAGAGGTCATCTACTCCAACACCCACATTTCAGAAATAAGGAAACTGAGGTAGAGAAAGGGTAAGTGAATTTACCAAGTCCACAAAGCTAAAAGTGCCTGAGGTGGTATTTATATCTAGATACTCTGATATCATCTCATGATGTCATTGGTCCTCTTCAAAATGAAGGACAAACAACAACTAACCTCTAGTGGACAGTGCCTTTCCTTAGAAAAGGGCAGTCAGTAAAGAGCTAGACCTAAGGTCAGGAACACTCAAGTTAATATCCAGCCTCAGACACTTCCTAGTTATGTGACTCAAGTCACTTAACCTATTTGCCTCAGTTTCCTCATCTGTAAAATGAGGTTAATAATAGCATCTATTTCCTAGGGCTGTTGCTAAAATAACATGAAATAAAATTTTAAAGCCCTCTGCAAATCTTAAAGAGTTATGTAAATCAGTTTTTATTATTAGAAAGGTGAACTTAAGCTATGGTGTCATACTCAAATAGAAACAGATGGAGAACATATATTGACTTAAAAAACACATATGTCAACATTATGTTGTATTATATTTTAAATTTATTTTGTTAAACATTTTCCAATTACATTTTAATCTAGCTCTTGCTGCACTTGGGACCTGCTGCTTGGGGTAAAGAATGCTGAAGTTAGATACCTCTGACCTTGATGGTCATGATTTTAAAAGGAAAAAAAATGATATCAGAGTAAGATTGATGACTCAAGGGATCAGGGAATGGTGGAATTACACTCTAGAGAATAATTTCAGCAGAGGTGGGTCACAAGGATAGATAGAAAGACTAAAGTATGGTCAGAGGGCTGGAGTTCAGACATGGTGTGTGGAGGTAAAATGCTTGTAAGTGATGAGGAGGATAAGAGTATGACCCTCCCTGTGTGACAGAGACGGAGAAAGGGTAGTCCCCTTTTAACATTCTAATCTTCTTACACCTTTATAAATGTTTATTGAAGTTAATTGAATTAAATCATGGGAGGTGCAAAATGGCAATGAGTAGCCAGAAATGTAATGTATCTATTCTTTCCCGTAACATAGTATTTGTGTTTGTTTTTTTTTTGTGTGTGTGTGTGTGTGTGTGTGTGTGTGTGTGTGGTGTGTGTATTTAGAGGATGTTTGAGGATTGATGAGAGAATCTATATACAATATTGGAAACAGTGGCTAGGGACACACTGTCTTCTTGGGGGGTCAATTTTCAGGGCCTGCAGGAGATAGAAGGAAAGTAAGAAGGAGAGGTCAAATTTGAAAGGTAATTTGTTAGCAATAAGAAAGAAGTTCAATAGGATGCATCAAAAGGGAAAGGCAAAAGAAAATAGGAGGTATGGGAGAGATAGGAATAGCAATGCAGAGAGTGGAGAGTGGTAATAGGGAAGCGAACTGCACCTGGAGAAGACTCAGGTCTTGAATTATAAGAAATTTGAGTGGAGACATAGGCCTTCACACTGTTATCAACTAAAATTCTGGAATTAACTTCTTATACTCTGAGCAAGTTGGAAAGGGGTGGTGGTATATGGGTCGCGGGATGATAGATGACAACATGCCCTTTCACTGTCAACTGTTCACTGGACACATCCATCTGGGTGTCTCATAAGCATTTTAATACCAACATGTCTGAAATAGAACTTATAATCTTTTCCCATAAAATTTTCTGTTTACAGAATTCCCTCCCTCCTTTTTTTGTCAATGGTCTTCCAATCCATTACCCAGATTCATGAAAGAGTCATCCTCAATGCTTCATTTTCCTTCCATTCTCTTATGTGATCCGTTGCTAGGTCCTATCAATTTTCTCTCCTCCTCATCCTTCAAATTTATCCTATTCTTTCCACTGACTTGGCCAACAGACTATTTCAGGCCTATAACTCTTCTTGTTTGGACTTTTGTAATAGCTTTCTATTTGATCTCTCTGTTTCTAATCTCTCACCTCCAATTCGCCCTCCACATTGCTAAATCAATATTCTGAAAGCACAGATATGATCATGTCATGTCATCTTACATGAAAGAAATTTCAGTGTTTCTCTATTTCCCCTAGCATAAAATACATATTATTTTGTTTTATTTCTTTAGTTCACTGAAAGTCCTTCACAATTTGGGCACATCCTATTTTTTCCAGACTTAATTCACATTATTCTTCCTCATGCATTCTGGGTACCGATGATATTGGCCTACTTGTTCTTCTATGTACATCACATTCCATCTCCTGCCTGCATAAGCTATTCCCCATGCCTAGAATGCTGTCTTTCCTTTATTCTACAATTTATATTGTTTTTTGTTTTGTCTATGTATTTCCTCAGCTGGGCAAAATGGTAGTTATTTGATAAATGCTTACTAAATTGAATTGAACTGTAACTTCTGAATGCATGTTTTCAGGCAGAGACTTTGCTAAGAATATTGTGTCATTTTCATTAATCAATTAATTAATAATAATAATAGAAATAATATATTTGAAACTTGTTCCATCATGAGTCTCCTAAGTCTGTAGAAGAAAGGATAGCAAAACATTTGGTTAAACATCCAGATCTTTGAAGTACTGATACATATCTGCTTGGATGAGTTTTTCCACCAAATTGCAAAGTACTTTGTTGGCATTCTATAGATTCAATCAGAATCCACTAGGCATAAAATTGAATATCATCTCTAGCAACTAGAAATCTGAGTTAGGAAACAAATGGGAAGGGGAGGGTTAGAGGTATTTATTTGTTTTGCAAATTTATTCTTCGTGAGAAGTTTATCACGATATTCCCTTAAATCAGAGATTCTTAACCTTTTTTTGTGTGTCTTGAATACCTTGGAAACCTAATGGACTCCTCAGAATAATTTATTTAAATTAATGAAACTAATGAATAAAGGTTTTAAGTGCAAATACCCACATAAAACTATGAAGGAAACTAGTTATATTGAAATATAGCAATGAAAATAATAAGTAATAGTAACAATAAAAGTTCATTGACCCCTGCTTCAAGTGGTAAACTTCCCCACTGAATTCAAAACAAGAATTGATTTCTAAAGGTTCAATTCACTCATAGCTTTTCAAGTAAAATGAGACATATTGACACAAATCAACCCACAATTTTACCTAACACTAGACAGTTGCGACCTATTTATAGTATTTAGTACCTGAAAACTGCAATATAGAGATTCATTTAACCTCATCAAGAACAGAGAAGAAGTAATTAATACATAGATTTTGTCTTATCTCAGAATGTTCACCAGAACAATTGTTGCTAGACTAAGTAACATCATAATATACTTAAATTGGTCTTTAAAAATTGAAGGCCATTTTAAGCCATTAAGACTTGGCAATATACCGTGATGGCTTGGGAATATATTCTATTCAGCCACAAATACAAGCTTGAAACAATAGGATGTCCTGTCACGCCAATATCATGAGAATATATGTATATGTTGGAAGCAAACTGGGATGTTGGTAAGTTGGGTTGTGGTTTAGGAGTGCATGGCTGGAAACAAAATGAATTGGTTCAATTCAATGCGACTTTATTCAGTTTTACAGACATCCATCCACTCAAGATTCAAAGGCATATAAAATAAGAAAACCATGAGGACATGTTTAAAACATGTAGGGTAGCTAATGACAATAAAATATGTACATATTAGAGAACAGTAGAGCTTATGGTTGCATTGTTAGATGTGCAATCATGCTGCTTAGAGGAAGAGAGTCGTGGCGTATTGAAAGTAACACTCAAATTTGAGACAGGAGATTATATAGTTGATGCAAATTAAGCCATTTCACTGTCTGTGTGACTTCAGAAAAACAACATATTTTTCCTCAGTCAAAATATTTTCACCTGTTAAATATATGTTTGGCATAAATGTTTTCTTAGGTATCTTCCAACTCTAGAAAATGTGACTGTATCACTATTTAACAGACCTTAGTTATGATTTAATAAATGAATCAAGATCTAATCATAAGTATAAAGCCTTGTAAAGAGTTGCCAATGCATCGGAAGACTGTGGTACAGTGGAAAATGTGTTTGCTCAGAGCTGCAGTTCCTGATTTTCAAATTCTGGCTCTGACTTTGGCTACCTGTATGCTTTGGGGCAAGTGACAAGCTTTGTAAGCCTCAGCTTTCCTCAGGGTCCCTTTACTTGTAAATGAATGATACTTTGCACCTGGGTTCAAATTCTATTATTTATTATCTGTGTGATCTTGTATTAGTCCCTTAACCCTTCTGGGATGTAGTTTCATAAGCCAATTAAGAATTTAAATTAAATGAAGCTTATTAAGGATACACTATGTGCTAGGACCAGGGGTGGGGAACCTGCAACCTTGAGGCCAGCTGTAGCCTTCTAGGTCTTCAAGTGTGGCCCTTTGACTGAATCCAAACTTTAGAGAATAAATACCTTTAAGAAAAGGATTTGTTCTGTGAAACTTAGATTCTGTCAAAGAATCTCACTTGAGGACTTAGACACTATGCCACAGGTTCTCCACCCCTGCAAGTAGGCACTTCACTAGACAGTGAGGACATCCCCTTATTTCTTACTGCGCTGCACAACTCTGGGACTTCTCTGACTTATAGTTTTCAGTAAATAAATGTGTTGACTGAGTCTATGTTCTTTCTGTGAAATGTGTGATTTGCTAAATTAATACGAATTTGTGGAACTTTGCCATATTTTAATTTAGTCCTGTCTTCTACTAGCCTTAATCAAGGAAGGACATCTTAAACTGAACATGATTAGCTCAAAAATGAAAGTGCAAATAACATGTTAATGTTTTTCGCTTCTATGGACCTTTGCCAGTGCTTGGTGTTTAGTTGTAGAATTTATATTGTGAATACATAAATATAATCCTTCATTTAAAGATTAATGAAAAGGAAACATTAGTGCAATGTTATAGTAGCTATCAAAAAAGATGCATTCATTTGTTTTTATTCCATTTTAAATTGAAGACATTTTATTCCAGCTGTGAACTGAATTATGTTTACCAGTAGGTGCCAGGCTTGGCTCACAAAAGTAAGATTCAAGTAATTGTATTTCAGTAAATTCCATTACAGGGATTTCAGTAAAAACTAGAAAAACAGAGCTTTGGTGTCAAGAAAAAAGGCAACTAATGAACTCTGAAGGCAGAACAGAAAACAAACTCCTGAACAAGCTTAGGACCATAGCAACAACTAGAAATAAGATTAATCACTTCTTTCTGATTTTGATGTTGATTTGAAAGAACCATTGTGCCCATGAAGGGGTATGAGTCGGGGTAGAGAGGTGAGAGAGAAAGTGTTCATGTCAGTGACACTTATTGCAGTTATTCATTTCTCTCCTCACCTTATCTTCACTCCTGTCTTGTTTTTTTTTTCTTCTTGTTTTTCTAATGGATGTGGAATAAAAGTATATGGTACATTACAACCCTGAGGGAATAGACTATTGTGTAGTGAATTGCAATAGGTTCAATTTCCTGAACCGTACACAGATGTGCCTAGGTAACCCCATCATGATATCTGTACTGAATGACTTTTCTTTCTTACCTTCTGGTAAAAAAAGAAACTTCAGAGTCTCCTTTCATATCAAGATTAAGGATCACCTTAGATTATTTCATTGGCAAACACTTCAGTTGCCTATTTCCCCACAGGGTCAGAACTATTTGTTAGGTGTGTTCTTGATGGACTTGAGTAGCATTTCTCCCTCTGCAGCACAGGTTAATGATATGTTTTATTATGTTTTTAGCTTTCTGGAGTGAATTATTCCAATAGATTTCTAAAATATAGTGTCCTGTTGTCCTTGATCTTTTCTATTATATGCAGTGTTGTAAAATCACATAGACTAACAGTCTTAAATGATGCCCAATATGAAAGCTCAGTTTTTCTGTATGCCCTGGACTAGCCTGTATAGTTACTATAGAGGAAACTATAGCAATTGGGAATAGAAGCCATGCATCAGATTTGTTCTGGAATGGACACAGGTTGAGTAGTCATTCACTGAAGTTCTACAGTCATGCACTAGTGTCATCTTCCCCTCTCTTCTCTTTCCCAGATATGTATCCTGTCCCCCACATAACACTAGCTTTTAACATAATTTAGATCTCCATAATGAACCAAAAATACAGACATCTGCTATGTTGATGAAGCCAGAATTCCTCACCTATATACTACAAGAACTGAACTTCAAGCTAAGATGAATGTTTAGGATGAATTTACAGCATATGGAGTATAAGTGGGAAAGCTCTTCTCACAGCTGTTTCGGACATTCTGAAAGACTGCCTTGAGAATACTCCAAAAAGGGAATGAATAGGACATAAATAGGCAAATTATCATCATCATCCTCACTTACATTTACAGAGTGTGTTCACTTTTTTCCAGCTCTTTACATACAAAGTGTCCAGAGAGGGTAACCAGGATAGTAAAGCTTTTCAAGTCCAAGACATAAGAAAATCTGGTGAAAGAATTGGGGATCTCTAGGCTGGAGAAAAGATTTAGCAGAGACATGAAAGTTATCTTCAAGTATTTGAAGGATTATCATGTGGAGGAAGGATTACTTTTGTCCCATTTTTGCCTCAGAAGGAAGAACCAGGGGCAATGGGTAGAAGTAGGAAAGAGAGGAATTTAGGCTTGATGTCAGGAAAAAAATTGTTAAGAAATAAAGATGCTTAAAAGTGAAATCAACTGCCTTGAGAAGCTGTGGTTTCCCCTCACTGGCTGGATGACTACTTGTGAGGTATTTTGTATGGGGGATTGCTTTTGTGTATGGGTTAGATCAATTGGCCGCAGAGATCTCTTCAAATTCTCAAATTTTGTGATTTTGTGATCTCATGTATGGTTATGAAAGTCTAATTCTCTTTGTAAGATTTTCCAATTTCCTCTTTCTGCAGGTAGGGATCTTTCAGGCTTACACTGGGATATTGCCCCTCTTCCTATTCAAGAGTAATGACTAAATAACCTCAACACATTCTTTCCAGTTTGAATGACAGGGAGAATGATTAAGAGGGAAACATTCATTAAATGACATAAGGGAGAATCAGGACAAGGTTATATTTTCTATTTTTGTTTCCATACTTACAATACAAATTTATGTTTGAAGAAAGCCTCATGAATTAATATGCAGTTTTTAGTTATGAAATATATGGCAATGGAATGGCCTTAGTGAATGAAGTTAATTCATGATAAATTGAAGGGAAAATATTCCTTCAAAGCTATGTCTCTCTCCCTTTCCCCCTCCCCCTCCCCCTTTCCCTTCCCTTCCCCTTCCCCCTTCCCCTTCCCCTTTCCCTTCCCTTCCCCTTCCCCCTCCCCTTCCCCCTTTCCCTTCCCTTCCCCTTCCCCTTCCCCCTCCCCCTCCTTCCCACAAAAATGTATATTCATAGAATGTTCCAGTTAGAAGGAACCTTAGGGGAGTAGTCCAGCTCCCTGATTTTATACATGGGGAAAAGAAAGGTCAGTTGGGCAAAGTACCCAAAATTAGTGGTAGAGTACACTCTGAGCCTAGTTTTTCAAAATTCAGGACTAGTATTTGTTTTTATCCTACAACACCACATGGCAGTAGAGCTGTGACTACAAGTATCTAATCCTGGTATAAGGGAGGTGATGACAGCCATAAGTCAAAGCACAGGGGTGGTGTGAGGGTAGAGGAGGAAGCAGCAACAGTGGTGAGAAAGAACAAGCCAACCTGAAATACTTGTGCTTGAAAAGGGGACAGCTTAACCAGGAAGAAAAGGATTTGTGTGTCCAATGTCCTTGGATATAGATATGGCATCACCATTCTATCTATGGTTCTGCATTCTGTACATTGTGTTCTTTTGCACAATGAAATCTCACAAGAGTAGAGATTTAATTACATTATGAGTAAGAATATTTGTACTAATGCAAATTATTATTGCCCCAGGCACCCTTAGTGTCTGCCCTCTGAGATTAACTTCAACCTACTTTGATATATCTTGTTTGGACATAATAGTTTGCATGTTGACTCCCCAATTACAACGTGAGCTCCTTGAGAATAGGCGCTGCTTTTGCTTTGCCTATTATCTTCAATGCTATGCATATTGACATATAGTAAGCACTTAGCAAGTGGTTATTGACTGACTATATTACCAACCCATAATCCTAAAATAAGTTACCTTGGCCCTAAAAGAAATCTGACTTCAATCGGAAATAAAAGTGAACAACATGAACCTCCATATTGTGGCTGTGGGTGTCAGGCAACATCAGATGTATCTTCTCTATGATACTGAAAACATGACAAATGCTAACAAAAATGTGGTAAAATAACAAATAAAATCATTTTCTTCAAAATCAAATTGATTTTTTCTATATCTGACTGAAAATAATCATCACTTAACTTTGAAGTTATTCATGCCTCAAATGAAATGCAACTTTAAAGTTAATGAAGATGAATTTTTTTAGGGATAAAAAATGTGTTAATAATCTGGATTTTTATTTCAATTAGGTATCCATAAAATGTCTTCTATTTTCCTTCAAATCATGTAAGTCAATCTTCAAAACTTTTGCAGAGCACATTTTTAGATTGTGGTTTCATCCTTTCCAGCTTTAAGTTTGTTATGTTTCATCCAAGCCACTAGTCAGGTTTGGATGACAACCTTTCTCTTCTATGTTTCTTCACTAAGGATTCTGATGTGGT
This sequence comes from Trichosurus vulpecula, assembly GCF_011100635.1. Classification (NCBI taxonomy): domain Eukaryota; kingdom Metazoa; phylum Chordata; class Mammalia; order Diprotodontia; family Phalangeridae; genus Trichosurus; species Trichosurus vulpecula. Next base: position 133,340,871 of record NC_050573.1, on the reverse strand, counting down.
TCGTGATATCGACAGTATGTTTTAGCTGCTTTTACTCAATGGACTACTTCCTCATACTGAGAAATCTGACCATAAGCTCCCATTCTTTTAATGTTACCACTCCCTTATACTTACCATACGTGTTCTTCATCTTTGCTCCTTCACTAAGGGGATCTGTCCCTCCATCATGCTCTACTCTACAAGAAAATCAGTCTGATGATCAGGTGGGATTTATGCCAAGAATGCAGGACTGGTTCAATATGAGGAAAACTATCAACATCATTGACCATATCAATAATAAAATTAACAGAAACCATATGATTATCTCAATAGACACAGAAAAAGCTTTTGATAAAATACAGCACCCATTCCTATTAAAAATACCAGAGAGCATAGGAAGAAATGGAGTTTTCCTTAAAATGATAACTAGTATCTATCTAATACAATCAGTAAACATTATATGTAATGGGGAAAAGCAAGAAGCTTTCCCAGTAAGATCAGAGGTGAAACTATTGTTGTTCAATATCGTACTAGAAATATAAGCTTTAGCAATAAGAGAAGAAAAAAAAAATGAAGGAAGTAGAATAGGCAATGAGGAAACAAAAAATATCACTCTTTGCATGTGATATGGTGGTATGCTTAGAGAATACTAGAGAATCAACTAAAATTACTTGAAATAATTAACAATAATTAACAAAGTTGCAGGATAAAAAATAAACCCATGTAAATCATCAACATTTCTATATATTACTAACAAAACCCAGCAGCAAGAGATAGAAATAGAAATTCCATTTAAATTAACTGTAGTCAATTAAAAATATTTGGGTGTCTGTGTACCAAGACAAACACAGGATCTATTTGAACAAAATTACAAAATACTTTACACACAAATCAAGTCAGATCTGAATAATTGGAAAAATATCAGTTGGTCATGGATAAGCGAAGCTAATATTATAAAAATAAAAATTCTACCTAAATCAATTTATTATTCAAAATACCAGCACTTACTTTATGGAGCTAGCAAAACAAACAAAAAATAAAACAAAATTCATCTGGAAAAAAAGGTCAAGATTATCAAGGGAATTCATTTTAAAAATGTAAAGGAAGGGTGGCCTAGCCATACCAGATCTAAAGCTATATTATAAATTAGCAATCATCAAAAGTATTTGTTATTATCTAAGAAACAGAATGGTGGATCAGTAGACTAGATTAGATGCACAAGACACAGTAGTCAATGACTGTAGTAATCTACTACTTGATAAAGTCAAAGACTCCAGCTTTTAGGATGATAACTCACTATTTGATAAATGCTGCTGGGAAAATTGGAAAATAGAATGGCAGAAACTAGGCATAGACCAACATCTTAGACTGTATTCCAAGATAAGGTTAAAATGGATATATGATTTAGACATAAAGGGTGATACCATAAGCAAATTAAGTGAACAAGGAATAGTTAGCTTGTATGGAGAAGAGAAGAATTTGTGACCACACAGAGATAGAGTACATTATGAAATGCAAAATGGATAATTTTGATCACATTAGATTAAAATGGTTTTGCACAAGGAAAGCCAATGGAATCAAGACTAGAAGGGTAACAGAAATCTGGAAAACAATTTTCTATCCAGAGTTTCTGATAAAGGCTTCATTTCTAAAATATTTACAGAACTAAGTCAAATTTACAAAAGAACTAGTCATACCTTGATTGATAAATGGTCGAAGGATATGAACAGGCAGTCTTCAGAGGATGAAACTAAAGCTGTCTACTGTCATATAAAATGCTCTAAGCCACTATTGACTAGAGAAATGCAAATTAAAACAACTGACACCTATCATATTGGCTAACATAACAAAACAGGAAAATGATAAATGTTGAAGAAGATGTGGGAACATTCAAACATTAACACATTGCTGAGCTCTGGTCTTCTCATCAGGAATGCATGGAAGTCCCTCATTTCACTGACTAGCCATATCCTCCCCTGAAAGATTATGCTCAATTTCCCTGGGTAGTTGATCTTTGGTTTTAATCCAAGCTCCTTTGCCTTAAGGAATATTGTATTGCACACCTTCTAATCTTTTAATGTAGAAGCTACAAGGTCCTGCATAACCATGACTATGGTTCCATGATATTATTATTTTTTTTTCTTTTTGGTTACTTGCAGCATTTTCATTTTGACCTATTAATTTTGGAATTTGGGTACAATATTCCTTGGCATTTTCCATTTGGGATCTCTTTCAGGAGGTAATCCTTGGATTTTTTTGATGAATATTTTATCTTCTGGTTCTAGGACCTCAGGGTAGTTTTCCTTGGTAATTTCCTGAGAGATGCTGTCCAGGATCTTTTTTCAACATGGTTTTCAGGTAAATGATTAATTTTTAATTTGTCCCCTCTTGGATATATTTTCTAGGTCAATTGTTTTGTTAATGAGGTATTTTATGTTTTCTTCTATTTTTTAATTCTTTTCTTTCTGTTTGACTTATTCTTGATTTCTCATAGAATTCCACTTTCCCAATTCTAATTTTTAACAAATTGTTTTCTTCTATTAGATTTCATACCTCCTTTTCCTTTTGGCACATTTTACTTTTTAAGGAGTTCTTCTCTTCAGTGAGTTACCCTGATGCATTGTTGGTGGAGTTGTGAACTCATCCAAGCATTCTGCAGAGCCACTTGGCATCATGCCCAAAGGGCTATAAAATAGTGCATACCTTTTGATCCAGAAATACAACTACTAAGTCTGTATCCCAAATAGATAATAAAAATGTAAAAGGGCCCACGTGTACAAAAATAACTATTGTAGTTCTTTTTGAAGTGCCAAAGTATTAAAATTTGAGGGGATGCCCATAAATTGAGGAATGATTGAACAAGTTGTGGTATATGAAGGTAATGGAATTCCATTGTGCTATAAGAAATGATTAGCAGGTAGATTTCAGAAAAAAAACTGGAAAAACTTACATGAACTGATACTGAGTGAAATGAGCAAAACCAGGAGAACATTGTACACAGTAACAAGAACATTATGCAATGATTGACTTTGATAGACTTAGCTCTTCCAAGCAATACAATGATCTAAGACAATTCCAAAGGAACTCATGTTGGAGAATGCTCTCCATATTCAGAGAAAGAACTATGGAGTCTGAATGCAGATCAATGCATAATACATTCTCTCCTTTTTCTTTCTTGTGGCTACTCCCTTTTGTTCTGATTTTTCTTTCAGGACATGACTAATGCAGAAATATGTTAAATGAGATTGTATGTATATAGCTTATATTATATTGCTTGCCATCGTGGGGAGGGAGGAAGGGAGAAAAAAATTAGAACAAAAAATCTTATAAAAGTGAATGTTGAAGCCCAATGGCGAGAAATATAAAGAGAAGTTCTATTTCAAATTATTGTAGATATTGTAAAATATGTGAGAGTCTACCTGCCAAAACAAACGTAGGACCTATATGAACACAATTAAAAAAGATTTTGTCATATAAATAAAGTCAAATCTAAATAATCGGAAAACATCAGTTGCTCATGGTTGGGCCAAGCTAATATAATAAAAATGACAATTTTATCTAAGATAATTTACTTGTTTAGTGGCATACCAATTAAACTACCAAAATTATTTTATAGAGCTAGAAAAATAAAAACCAAATTCATCTGGAAGAACAAAAGTTCCAGAATAATAAGGGAATTAATGAAAAGACATGCTAGGGAAGGTGACCTAGCTATACCAGATCTTAAATTGTATTATAATGCATCAGTCATTAAAACTACTTGGTACTAGCTAAGAAACAGAGTGGTGGATCAGTGGAATAGGTTAGGTACACAAGACACAGTAGTCAATGACTACAGGAATCTACTGTTTGATAAACCCAAACACTACAGCTTCTGGGATAAGAAAACACTATTTCACAAAAACTGCTTGGAAAACTGGAAATTAACATGACAGAAACTGAGCACAGACAAATATCTCACACCACATACCAAAATAAATTCAAAATGGGTTCATGATTTACATATAAAAGTTGATACTATAAGGAATTTGGAAGAGTAAGGAATAGTTTGCCTGTCAGATTTACGGAGAAGGGAAGAATTCCTGAACAAACAAGAGATAGAGAGCATTATGAAAAGCAAAATGGATAATTTTGATTACATTAAATAGAAAAGTTTTTGTACAAACAAAGGCAATGCCAACCAAAATTTGGAGGGAAGCAGAAAATTCTGAAATAATTTTTACAACCAATGTCTCTGATAAAGGCCTTATTTCTAAAATATACAGAGAATTATATCAAATTTATAAGAATACAAGTCATTCCCCAATTGATAAATGGTCAAAGTTTATGAACAGGCAGTTTTTAGAGCAAGAAACTAAAAATATCTACAGTCATATGAAAAATACTCTAATGCATTATTGATTAGAGAAATGCAAATCAAAACAACTCTTAGGTACCACATATCACCTATCGGATTATCTAATATGACAAAACATGAAAATCATAAATGCTGGAAAAGATGTTGGAAAATTGGAACACTAATGCATTGTTGGTGGAGTTGTGAACTGATCCATCCATTCTGGAGAGCCATTTGGAACTATGCCCAAAGGGCTACAAAAAATGTACATACTCTTTGACCCAGTAATACCACTTCTAGGGCTGTATCCCAAAGAAATCATACAAGTGGGAAAAGGACCTATATGTTCAAAAATATTTACAGTAGCTCTTTTTGTGGTGGCAAAGAATTGGAAATCAAGGGGATGCCTATCAATTGGGGAATGGCTAAATAAGTTGTGGTATCTAAATGTAATGAAATATTATTATGCTATAAGAAATGAGGAGCAGATGGACTTCATAATAACCTGGAGAGGCTTATATGATCTGATGCTGAGTGAGGGGAGCACAACCAGGAGAACATTATACATGATTACAGACACACGGTATCTCTGATGACACACTTTGATAGACTCGACTCTTCTCAACAATGCAAGCTTCTAAGACAACCCCAAAAGACTCATGATGGAAAAAGCGATTCACATACAGAGAAAAAATTATGGTGTCTGAATGCAGATTGAAGCAAACTATTTGCTCTCTCATTTTTGGGGGGTCGTTTTTGTTTCTGTTTTGTTTCTTTACTGTGGTTCATTCCATTGACTATAGTTCTTCTTTACAACTCAACTATTGTGAAAATATGTTTATTGTGAAGGTATATGTAGAACCTATATTGGATTGCATGCCATCTTGGGTGGGGAGCAGGGAGGAGAGGGAGAGGGAGAAAATTTGAAGGTCAAAAACTTGAGGAAGTGAATGTTGTAAAGTAAAACTAAAAATAAATTAATCAATATAAAAGTGAATGTTGAAAACTAAAACTAAACTAAAATTAAAATTAAAAAAGAATAGCAGTCTACTTTTTTTTCACTTGTTTTCCTAACAAAACTGGATCTCTTGATCAAACATTTGAAAGATGCACTTCCAAGCCTTCTAGAAGATTCTCTTTACCTTCCTTAGACCTTCCTTGTAAATCCCAACTCCAAGGGTGGCTACTCTCTATCATCTGCTTTCTCATTTACTTCCCTAGGGTGCTGAGCTTAAGAGGAAAAAAAATCAATAAACCATGTTTATTTTGTTCCTTATATATTAATACTATCCAATATCAATTGATTCAACTGTTGCTTTGCAATGCTATTATTTTCATCTTCCTGAACCCATGTTGAATTCCTTTAAAATTCTGTATCAACCTTGTGTTTGCTCTCTTTATACCTTTGTTTCCAGTCCTTTTCAATTTTCCTTGCCTCAGCTTCCTACTTAACAGAACATCCAAGTAATATAAAATTAGCTTCCTTGGTGTCCTCTTTCCATACCTTTCATTTTCTTTATATTTTCCTATATCCTTTCTTCCTTTCCTTCTTTCTCACAGACTTTTCTCTGTAATTTATGAAGAATATTTCCTATGTCTCTCTTTAATTAATCTCAGGCTCCCTGCTTTCCCTAGATGTAGCCTCAATAACCTATCCAAGAACCAAAGACTCAGCTACAGAATCTCTTGCTATTAGGACCTCACAAACAGGAAGGACTGTGGATGTTTAGCCCTATCTCCCTTATTCCATACAGCTTGAATGAGAGATAACTCTACTTTTTGCCATTCACTGGACTCTTGGGGGACAGAGCCTCACTCAGGAAGTTCCAAATCCCCCTTTTATGGCTAAGAAACTTCTCCCTGTCATTTTCCCAATCTTGGTGCTGAAAAATCCCTTTTTGTTTAAGTAAGAGTTAACATACGTAAAGTGCTTTGCAAACTTCTAAGAGCTATATAAATGCTAGTTATTTATCATTATCATTTATCACTATCTTTCCTGCGTTTGTTCCAGTTCTCTCATACAAACTGGCCTCAGACCTTTCCTTCCTAAACTCTGATTCAACTCTTCCTGCCTTGTCCACTATGCCTTCTAAAACATCATTCTATCAATAATACTAGAATGTCCAGTTATATAAAATTAGCTAGAAACTTCTTTTTTGTAATTTACTATACTTTCTGTTATTGTTGCCAATAAACTTTTAATAAAAAATAATTTCAAGCAGATATAATTTTACTTTGAATTTTTTTAAATCTGGCTTTATTTTTTGCCATATGATAAAAGCATAATTGTATGAAATGTTGGTGGCTAGGTCTTTCAAGGTAATCTTTAATTCCTGGCATTCTTTAACAGACTTCCTTTCCTTTGAGACCTTTTGTAGTAGCTCCCTATCCCTTTAGGAAAAAAAATACAAACTCTTCTGTCATTTTCAACTTAGTTCTGGCCTACTTTCCCAGGTTTGTCATAGTTTATTGCCCTTTACTCTCTCTATCTTTTAACAGCTTACTTGCTGTTCTTTGTACTTCACATTCAATGTCCTGTCTGCCTGCTGTATCCTAGATGGCCCCCTTCCCTATTTCTAGAATGAATTCCCTCTTCACTGTTGTTTCATTGACTCCCTACCTCCTTTCAAATGAAACATCCAGAAGGGGAAAGTTCCTGATCCTTCCCCACCTGACTACTCATACCTCTCCCACCAATTGTTTTATGTAATTTGTATAAAGTTGCTGCTTACACTGATTGACTATAAGATTTTTGAAGGTGGGGGCCAATCTTTTTAGCAAACAAATTAGCAAATAAGATAATGTGTGCAAAGTGGTTTTCAAACCTTCAAGCACTATATAAATGCTAGCTGCTGTATCTTTTTGTACCTCCAGTGCCTGACATTGAATGCTGGTTGGTTGATTGATTATTCTATCAATTATTCTGCATCATTATTGGTTATTCAGTTTTCTCTCTTTACTAGCACTTCCCCTTCTGTCCGTAAGTATCTTTAGCTGCCCCCTTGACTCCATACCATATTAAGTTATTAGTACCTCTCTCTTTCTTTCCAATGGCAAAGTTCTTGATTCATCTGCCCCTGCTGCCCCCACTTTCTCATCACCCACCCCTTATTTATTACAATCTTCTCCTCATCTCTTACACTTTGCTGAAAGCTCTCAAAGTCTACCGATAATCTCCTTTATAATCAAGAAGTCCATGGGTTATTTTCACTCTGTTCATGGAGCCTCATGTAGATGGATGGACTTGTAGCATAGTCTCATCCTTCTAGCTGGCTGTTCCTATATTATTCTTAAGGTCCAATTCTAAGGCCACTTCCTCTTAAGGGCCTACCTGATCCTGCAGTGGGAGATTTTCCTTGATACTTCTTTCTATGCATTTCTACATCACTTTGACCATTCTCTCTTGCAATATAGTTATTTGGATATTTTATTACCTTTTCTAGAGTGTTGCGGAGCACCACACATGCTTGTTTTAGTTGCTATTTCATAAATGTTTGCTAAATGTTGAATCATTGGATGCCATGCCAATTCACTTTGTAAATAATTATTACTACTCATCCCCAGTATTTGTCAGTCTAATTTTATAATACCTGTTTGATAAATTATCTAGAACTTGTTGTGTGACAAACTAAAATTTATGAAAGCCAGGATTACCTTCTAAATACTCTTCATTTTATATGTAACATTTTATATACAATATCACTTTGCAGAGGAAACACAGTTATGCATTTATATTGTCCTTTACATACATTCCTATTTTATCATCACAACAACCTTGACAGCAGGTGCTATTAATATTTGTATTTTACAGATGAAGTAACTGAGACATACAGAGGTTAAATGACTTGATCAGGGTTACATAGCTAGTGACTGTGTGCAGATTTGAACTCAGGTCATTCTGACTTTGCATTCAGTTCTCTATTCACTGCAACACCTAACTGGCAAAAGAGGTAGATTCTATAAAGAACTAAATCTTTGATACTGAAATGTGAAAGGTAAAATAATAATAAAAAATAAGCTTCCTCCAATACTTCAATGGCTTATGATTTCATTAACACAGATGTAATTTTTTACTAATTCAGATTGAAACCCAACCATGTTTCTCCTGGACTTTAATCTATGGAATGATATAGGTTCTATAGAGAGGCTCCATTTACTATAGGACTGTCCTTTAGATATAGAGCTGCAAGGAAGTTCAGAGGTCATTTAATCTAAATCTCTCCTTTCATATGTGAGGAAGCTGACCTCTAAAGAGGTTAAATGAATTAAATTAAGGTCACAGAGTAATTAAGTGGCAGAGCCTAGATTCAATTCCATATCCCATGACTCCACACCCTACAAACTTTCTACCATACTCTTACTTTTCTGCTGGACAGCTTCTTCTAGGAAACTTATGAGTCAAAGAAAAACTTGGGAAACTGTTTCAACAATCCGGCTAGCAGCTGTTGTGGGGGTGAAAGACCAACACAAGCCCAACAACAAGAATGCTGCCAAAGCCCAGGTTCTTTTGATCTGCTTTACTAAGGAAAGCAACGTTAAAGGGTTAACAATCTTACTTTAATCTGGCATACAAATACCATTCACTTAGTTCAGGGGAAAAAGACAGCACTGTAAACTACAGAGCAAAATACAGACAAATTACAAACATAGACAGACAAACCAAATACAATTCATAGTTACCAACATCTGAGTTCAGCCCAGGAGCTCATAACAGAGGCTGGCCCAGAGTCATGTGTGCCACCATGTCTGTGGGTAAGAGCTCCAAAAAAAAGAAAGCCAGCCCCTGGTTTTATATTTTTTCAGGGTCAAGGGTGAGTCACACATGCGACTCACCCACATGACCTAAAATCATCACAAAAAGGTGACTTAAACCCACATGATCTAAAAGCCTCTGATGTCCCAAACATGTCACTCAAACCCACGTGTAAACTAGGCCCTCCCCTGAGGCAAGGAGGTCACCAAGGACTCCCAATGTAATCAAGGAAACAAAGGCCAAACTCTTCAAGGGCACCTGGTTGAACTGAGTGCTAAGAGCACATTTTGATTGCCAACACAGAAACACGGTTGGAAAATTAAATTTATATCCATTAGTCTCTAATGTATCTGGCTAGGTGTTTTGGGGGATTTGAAAGGAGAAAAGACATTGCCTGTATTCCTATATGTGATAATGCAGTACTGACTCTAAAATAAATTAATTTTTGTATCACTGCTCATGTAGATACATTTTTTGTTCAATTCTTACACATTATTTAAAGTTCAACTCCAATTCCACTTTCTCAAATAAGTCTGTCTCACCTGCCCCTCCCTTGCACTTGTCAATACTCTATCACTTTCAAACTTAAACAGCAACTTTAAGGCCTTTTAATTTCATTTATCTACCATATTTGTGCCTTTGCACAGTGTCTCCCATGACTAGAATACACTTATTTCTTGTCCATCTGTTGCTTTGATTCCCTAGGTATCTTTGAGCCTTTTTGTTGTCTCACTTTGTTATTAGTTCTCTCTCCCTCCAAGTCAACTGATCACAGGTATATTTATATGCTTATATGTTATATACCTTGTTATATCACCCAAAGGGAATGTAAGCTCCTTGAGATCAGGGCCTGATTTCTTTTTTGTTTATTTTATCATTCTGTTTTTACATACCTAGTGATTAAGGCACCTAAGTGGGACAGTTGGATAGAGTGTCAACTTTGGACTCAGGAAGACCTGAGTTCAAATACGGCCTCAGACAGTTACTAGCTGCATTACCTTAGGCAAGTCACTTAATGTTTTCCTCAGTTTTCTCCTCTGTAAAAATGAGCTGGAGAAAGAAATGGTAACCTACTCCAGTATCATTGCCAAGGAAACCTCTCAAAAAAAGAGGTCACAAAGATGGACATGACGGAAAATCACTAAAAACCAGTCAGTTATTAATACAAAGAAACATGTTTTAAAATATTTGTTTCTATATTATCCCCTTGACCTGTATTCTAAGCAGAAGCCACTCTGTTCCCATCTAAAGTAGGAACCAAAGAAGGAGCTTTAAACTTGGCATTTGGGGAGGAAAGGGTTAAAGATGGAGAAATGGAATTGTTTTTAAGGAAGTTAATCTGACATGATTAAAATACATCTAGAGAATTGTGTTCAGCTTTGGGTTTAATATTTTAGAAGGATATTGACAAGTATTCCTGTGCTCAAAGGAGAGAAACTAGGTGGTGATAAAATTGGAAATTAGATCAAATCAGGATTGATTGAAGAAACTGGAGATAGTATTCCTGGAATAGTCAAGACTCATAATAACTTCATTGAAGTATTTGAAAGTCTGTCATCTGGAAGAAAGATTATACTTCTGTTTGGGCACAAAAGACAGAATTTGGAGCAATGGGCAGAAGGTGCAAAAAGATAGTTTCATATCAGCAAGAAAAGAATAGCAACTTCCTAATAGTAAAGGCTATGCCAAAGGTCAATGGATTGGCTTGAGAAGTAGTCATTTGCCTCTCAGAAAATGTCTTTGAGGAGAGGACAGATTAAGTCTTCTTAAATGTGTTGTACAGGTATTGTTTTACTTTGCTTCTAATATTCCTTCCTAAGTATGATATTCCTTAATGTTTGGATGGAGTTACTGTAAGATATTGATCTTATGACATTGTTACAAAATGGATTTTTGTCAAAAAAGTGGGGGTGGATTTCTTTCCAGTGATTCCTGTCACCCAGAAGCTCTTCACTTCCTGAAATTCCTAATAAATATTTTAGATTTTTTGAGAATGTCTTAAATGCCATGGTTTTTACTTATCCATACATTCTACACTCTTCCTGTACTTTGCATTTTCTTGCTTTCCTTTTGTCTGAACAGTTTCAGAGCTATTCTCTTGTTCTTCAGATTCACCAGGCATTAGATCATCCTCTAGGCTCCTACTCTAGGATAGGATCCTAGACTCCTTCTAGAAGAGATCATAGGATCATAGAATCTTTGGGTACTTCCTTTCTACTTCTCAGCAACCTAAATCCCTTATTTATTGCCTTCATTAGAATGTAAGCTCCTTGAGGGCAGCCTCTTTTGCTTGTGTTTATTTGTATTCTCAGCACTTAGTATAGCAACTAGCACATAGGAAGTATTTATTAATGACTCTATCTATCTATCTATCTATCTATCTATCTATCTATCTATCTATGTCTATCTATCTACCTCTCAGGGTTGTTGTAAGAATCAAAGAATCAAATGAAATAATATTTCTTAAAAAAAGATTCTTAGTACAGTCCCTGATACATAATATAACCCTCCTTCCTCCTTCCTTCCTTCCTTCCTTTCTTCCTTCCTTCCTTCCTTCCTTCCTTCCTTCCTTCCTTCCTTCCTTCCTTCCTTCCTTCCTTCCTTCCTTCTTTTCCTTATCTCTCTAATCATAAATCCATAGCTTGGAGATTTCATAGGACCAAAGATATAGAGGGAACTAAAAGGATAGCCTCATTTTAGGAATGATTGAACTACAGTGCAGAGAGGTTAAACCAGTTGCCCAAGCTTTTACATACTGTCAATGGCAGAGGTAGACTTTAAGCACAGGTCCTATGATGTCAAGTTATGAACTCTTTCCACTACACTTCACTCATGTCTCATGACCCTTTGCTTCATCAATAGCATCAATGAGTCTTGATTATTCTTCCCATTTTCTAAAGGCATTATGCCCTTCCAACTATGTTTTCCCTGCCCTTATAGTTCTAGTGATTCATCTCCTATACTTTATTTTGAGTGAAAGACTTCATTAAATATCTACCTCTGGCACACCTTGTCCTTGTCCTCAAATACTCTGAAGTTGAGCCTAGTTCCCTACATGAGAATCTAGGGTCTAATCAGGCTCCTTTGCTGGTAGCCTAATCGTCTCACAGAATCAGTGATTCTATAGCTTACAGACATCCAGATAAACTTCACAATATAATAACTTCAAACATCCATTCAAGCAGAAAAAAAAACTCCCACTAAGAGAAGTGGGGCCAATTCACCACATGAGTTTAGCAACTAGGGGAATGTCTGTGTAGATGTTCATGTCATATTTCAACTAGCTAACATATAAATTCTTTAAACGATATCTTAAATCCTAGTGTAAAGGATGAACAATAAACAAATTTAATAACAACAAAAAAAGATTGTAACGAAGCACATGGCAAATAAGGCCAACCTAGTCATCAGTTCAGCATTTTACTTTCTCTTTCTGCTTATTCAAGAGCAAACTTTTTCAATTATGAAAGAACTGTTCTTACTGTTAAAAAATAAATGCTTACACTTTAATGTTACAAAGCACTCTCACAGAAATTGTATTATTAAATCTTCAGACTAACACTATAGATTATCCTCATTTTACACGTTAGGAACCTGAGGCTCAGAGAACTTAAAAATTTGCCTGTGTGATCTTAACAACAACAACAACAACAATAACAACAAAGAGTATTTATATGAGACTTTAAGTTTGCAAAGCACTTTACATGTTTATTTTCATCATATACTTGCAATATCCCTGTGATTTAGGCATCATTATTTCCACATTTTACAGTTGAGAAAACTGAGTCTGAGGAAGGTTTACTGTCCTGCTCAGAGTTACACAGCTAAGTGACTGGATTTAAATCCAGGTCTTCCTGACTCTAATTGGATAGTACTCTATCCACCTAGGTTGATAGAGGTAACCTAGGTGCTAAGGGGCAGGGCTAGACTTTGATCACTGAAGGTCAAGTGTTCTTTCTACTAAATAACACAATATACATACCTTAATAATTTTTAAACTGTCTTAAAATGTTGTTTTTGAGACATTGTCTTTGGGCTGACCATTTGAAATATCTTTTCAAACCAATTTAACAAACATCTGTTAAACATTCCCTTGGTGGAGAACACTTGATCCTGGGGAAGAGTTTAGACAACTTCATGGAGCATACAGTATAGCAGAGGAATTTGAAACATACATTGACAGCATATAAAAAAGAAAACAGATTTTAATATTGTATGCCATGGACTATGATGCAGTGGATGACTTAACATATATAGAGCTTTATATTTTTTTATATCAGGCAGCTAGGCAGTTCAATGGATAGAAAGCCAGGCCTAAAATCAGGAAGACTAACATTTCAGAGTTCAAATCCAGCCTCAAATACTTATTAGTTGTGTGAACCTGAGCAAGTCACTTAATTGTCTTTGCCTCAGTTTCCTCTTCTGTAAAAGGAGCTGAAGAAAGAAATATTAAAATACTCTAATTTCTTTGCCAAGAAAACCCCAAATGGGATTACAAAGAGTCATACATGACTGAAATGACTGAACAACATCCTCTTGCAACAACTTTATGAAGAGGACTGGCAGAATTTTTGTCCATTTTAAAGATAAGGAAACAAGACTTCAAGGTTTAAGCTACTTGTTCTTATAGTGCTAGCAAGTGTCAGAGTAGGACTTGGAATTCAGAGTTTACTTATTGTGAATCACCATGTCCTACTGTCTCTGCGTATGTAAAATATGTAGTTTCTATTCACAAGGAGCTTAACTGCATCTCTCTCTCTCTTTCTCTCTCTGTCTCTCTGTCTCTCTGTCTCTCTCTCTCTCTCTCTGTCTCTCTCTCTCTCTCCTTCAGCATTTTTACTGCTTTCAGGAAGTGGTTCCTGACTACTTCTTTTAACTCAGGCATCCTCAAATATGTTTATGAAGATGAAAAAGAAGAAAATAAAAACGAAAGATATAATATTTTTAGGTTTTATTTGTGCAAGGCTGTATAAGAAAAATAGCAGCAGTATATAGAGAACGTACCACAAGTAAAGGCCCTGTCCTTCTTGACACAGATCATCTCTCAATGAAGAACTTTCAAGAGCCATGTACATTAATCCATTGATAGGTACATAACTTCCTATGCCCTTGCTATAATTCTATTGCAAAATATGTCCCAATTGCCTTATTCCCACAAAAATGAAAATGAAAAAAAAATAACTCTTTATTCCCAGACCTCACTTACTTTATTGCTAATATGAACATAAGTACAGGTTTAGTTCCTTTAGCTTCTCTTTCCACCTCTTTGTTTTGTTTGTTGGCAATATTACTTTGATTTTGAGACGTTTACTCTAAAGACCCACTCCATGGCTTTCGCAGAATCTATAAAATTTTAGAGTTGGAAGGCAATTCATAAGACATGTAGGTCAAAGGTGTCAGATATGCAACATGTGGGCCATATTTCAACACTCCTCAGTGTACCCTGAACCAGATTAAAATACAATTGAGAAATATTTAACAAAATAAATAAAAATATATTGTAACATAAATAATATCATTATGTGTTGTGCATGGTTTATTATTCCCATTTCTCTTTAACACTACTGGTGTAGACTAAACTCCTTTTATAATTTACCCTGAGTCTCTAGTGGTTATAGAGCCTTCACCTGATTCTCTTTCAATTTTTTTATTTGTTGGGGTTGGGGTGATTTGAGAGGGCTAGTAGTTATTAAGGCAGCCCGTTTCCCTTGTGTATATGTCTAAATGTTAGGAAGGTTCTTTTTTATTTTTTATCTTCAATTCCAACTTTATGCCCTTGCAACATAGTAATCAAAGAAGCTTGCATTTGCAGTTATAAAGGACTTTAGAGGCTATTGATTTAGTCCATTTTACTTTTGGGGAGATTGAAGTCTAGGGAGTTTAAGGATTTTGCCCAATATCAGATGAACAAGAAGTATCAGAGCCAGGATATGAACCCACGTTCTCTGACATCAGTATTCTTTCCCTTGCACTGTGATGTTTCCTTATATTCCTTTCATTCTAGTTTTGACCTTTGAAGCCAAACAGATTAAGTTTCATAATCTCTTTTCAGTTAATCATTCTATTAGTCAAACTACAATTATTTGTTAAGCATCTACTAAAAGCTAAGTGTTCTGTATAGATGTACAAAGAATGAAACAATTCTATTTATATTCTAAATGCATAAATCGTTTTATACCTCACAAAGTGAATAATATAATAAAGTGAGTGAAGAATAGAAAGTAATTAAATACAAGGTAATTTGAGAGGGGGGTACTAGCAGTTCAGGGGGAATCAGGATATGCTTCCTTCAGAAGATTGCGTTTGAGCTGCATCTCAAAAACTAATATGCATTGTCAAGCATAGCAACATCCCTTGCTGGTTGCATACAGAAATATGCATTTCATATTGTACCCTAAATCTATTACCTTTCTGTCAGCAAGTTGATAGAATGTTTCCTCACTGGTCCTCCAGAATCATGGATGGTCATTGTACTGATCAGAGTTCTTAATAACTTTCAAAGTTGTTGCCTTTACAATGTAGCTGTTATATATAAATCATTCTCCTATTTCTGCTTGCCTTTTCTACTATAGCTGCCATTACTATTTACTTTAAAGTGTTGTGAACATCAACTAAGGCTTTATTTAAAATTTCTTTGAAAATCATATAATATTGAAGAATTAAAAAAAACACAACAACCTTCATCAGAGTAATAGAATGAGACTGAAAATTAAAATGCCCTTATCCTCTTTTCACCACAAACCCTGTGCTTTCAATTTTGGAATTCCAATTTCTCTAAAAGCCATTTTACTGCACACAAAACTGATTTCTAAGCAACAAATGGGTCATTGGGAGATAGGGTCTGAGCCAGAAGCCACAGCATGCCTGCAGTGTCCCCCATTTATAATGCCCGATGACTCTCATTTAGTCAATTGATTTAGTATTGAAATAACATAATAGCTTCAGGGAGACCATTTCAGCATTCTGTGTTTTTCAAGGGCATGTTCTAACTAGAAACCTCCTCTACAGACAGTGTAAACATTTTTGAAGGATATAGAGGAAGCTAAAGGATGCTATGTTGTTGGCCAGAAGTTCCCATCTCTGCTCCACTGCTAGTTAGGGGTGTGACCTGGGAAAAGTAATCTCATTTCACATTAACAAGCCCTTATAAAAAGCTTCCTATGCATAGATGGACTGCTAAATGACTGAGTTATATGATGTGATGATTAGAAGGGACCTCACTGGCCACTGAGTCCAAGCTAAACATGGAAAATTTTCTCATTATAATATGCCTGACAGGAAGATTCCTGGCCTCTGCTTGAGGACCGCCAAGGAAGGGGAACCCATGACTATTTAAGGCAGCCCATTCCATTTATGAATAACTACAATCATTAGGAAGTCTTTCTTGAAATTATACCTTACTTGGATTCTTTGAAAGAGCTAACCATCCCTGCACTTTCTGACTGATAGGGGCAAATGAAATATATCTATTCCCTTCTTCATAAGACATCCCTTGGTTATTTGAAGATAGCCTTCATGTCTCCGAGCTTTCTCTTCTCCAGGTTATTTTCTTCAACTGGTCCTCATATGACATGGATTCCAAGCACCTTCATCATCGTAGATGCCTTCCTCTGAACATTCTACACCTTATCACTGTCACTGAAACTATGACACATAAAACACAATACCCCAGATCAAATTAGACAAGCACAGAATACTATTATGACCTATTTATTCCTGTAAGCCATGCCCCTTAAATTAGTCCCATATCAAGTTAGTTTTTGGGACTGTCACATCACATTATTGACTAATCTTTAGCTTGCATTCCACTAAAACCAAGACATGTCCCCCCTCAATAACAACTGTTCTCCATCCATGTCTCCCCTAATTTACACGTCTGAATTTTTTTGTAACTAAACGCTTGACTTCATATTGATCATATCAGATTGAATATTAATAGATTCAGTCCAATGTTTCAGCTTGTCAACAATGTTTTGGATCTGGATTCTATCATTGACTATGTTTAGCTATCCTTTTAAGTTGTGTTTTCTGTTACTCTGATGAATAAACCATTTATGCCTTTATCTGATAAAAATGCTAAAAGCAGAAGTCCAAGCACAGATCCCTGGGTCATTCCACTGCTGATGTCTTGCTACACTGACATTAAACGATTAACAATTATTCTGAATATGGACTTCCAACAATCTCTTATTTTTTTATTGTATTTTGATCTAACCCATATCTCTACCTCCTCTTCATGAATAGTATGAGATAATTTATCAAAAGATTTGCTAAAATCTAGGCAAAATATATGTGCTTCATTCTCTTAATCTATTAGTCTCCTAATCCTGTCAAAAAAGAAAGTGAGGTTCATCTGACATACCATCTTCTTTCTTCTTTTTCAATAAAATATGTCTATTTATCTCCCTTGCACCTCTACTCGTTACTTGGAAAAAATGAAATATATACAGTCAAGCAAAAAAAAAAATCCTACATAGGTTCAAAAAACTGTTTCAGAGAAACATGGGAAGACTGATGTGAAGATACAGAGCGAAGTGAGCAGAACAAGTAGAACAATTTATGCAATAGCAACAACATTATGAAAAAACATACAACTTCAAAAGACTCAAGAAGTGTGTTTAATGCAATAATTAATCATGAGTCCAGAAGAAATAGAAGGAATCACAATGCCTACCTTCTGACAGAGAGATGGTAGACTCGCAATGGCATAATCTGTTTTTGATGAACCCAAATGGGCTTTTTGTAATCACTGCTTCCCCTGCAGTCCAACCAATGATCCATTCAAGAATTTTCCCAGAAATCAAAGTCAAGCCCATTGGCCTATACTTTAAAGGCACTATATTCTTCCCCTTTTGAAAATTGGGAGAGTGTTTACCAATCTTGTGGTACCACTTGTATTTTTCATGATTTCCCTGACAGTGGTTCAGCCATCACATATCCCAGGTTTTCAGTCCCTATGTAGGCCATCTGGGTCTGGTGACATGATTTCAGGAAAAGAGGCTTTTTTTTCTTTCCTACTATCTCATTACTTATCTTTGCCATAGACATTGAGCTAATCATTTTTTGTTCTATCTTTTCAAATGTAAAAGTCATTCTTCTTTACCAAGTAAACAAGAACAGTTCTATATTACCTCTCAGTTATTGTTATCCTGTCCACTCCCACCAAAAAGATGTGTGTGTGTGTGTGTGTGTGTGTGTGTGTGTGTATTTTTCTCCCAACCTAGTTAAAAAATAATCTTTTGGCTGTCCTTAGCTTATCTTATCAATGTTATTTCATCCTTAGTATTAATGTTCCTGTTAACTGTTTGTACAAGACTATCCTACTCTCTGGTGATCATCCTCTGTTAATTGACCTTGCTTGCTTCCATCTATGGTATATTTCTTACTAAAATTTGAAATAGCCAGTGAGTACCTAGTGCATCTAAATTGATTTCTTCAGACAGATCCCATTTTACCATCTCACTGGAGCTGTTTTACTTTGTGTGACAGAATTTCGTGCTTAAATATCTTGCCTCCGTCCTAGGCTTACTTCTCTTGAAACATTTTAGCGTTTTAGTTCTCACCTGTCTTTTCTGTGAATCCATTGAAAGCTGCCTTCTCCACATATACTATTAATGCCTGCCTATGTTCAGATTTCCTTACTTCTACAAACTTTAGGATGGAATGTTTATTTTCCCCTAAGGCTCTCATCATTTTTATCTCAGCAACTATCCCCTTCCTGGTATTTAGAATTGAACAAGAATAAAATATCACCTTGTTGTTTCCTCTACCTCTTGAAGGATAAACTTATCACTAAGTATGTATAAATATATAATATAAACATACATACATACAATACATATGCCCAAATGCTCTCTGTCATGTTCTGAACCCTTACCCCCCATTTGGTTCCTCAATTTTCACATATGAGTATGCTCTTCTTAATATACAATGTTACTTTAATCTCTGACCCTGTTTTACCTATCCTGTTTTTTTTTTTTGATTCACATATAACCATGCAGAACTATAGTACGTTCATGAGCTTCATCCTACCAAGTGTCATGTATACCTATGAGGCAAAATTTATTTCCTTATAGTATAGGACTATATTCCTTTTGTTGACTACTTAATCTTTGGACATTTGTATGCATATATGTATACATATGTTATATATATATATATATATATGTGTGTGTGTGTGTATATATACATATATTTAAGCATATATGTATGTACACACATATACATATGTAAGTATACATGTACATACATACGTTATCATAAGCCTTATTTCTGATTCCTTTCTAAGCTAAGTCAAAACACAAAATTTAGATAAGGTTTTTTTTTCTTTCATGAAATAACAGTCCAGTAAGGGGGTGTCACATACCCCCTTTACATTTTCCCAATATATTAGAATGTTTGACAATTACTCCCATTTTAAGCATTTACTAGTTGGAGAATTGTTTTCTGAAAACTTTATTTTATCTGCCTAGGTTAGATCGCAAGCATGGATAGGACTAGTAGAACCCCTATCTGTGTGTGTGTGTGCGTGTGTGTGTAGGTTCTCAGAGCTGGAAGGGATCTTTGAAATCATCAAATCCAGTTATATCATTTTACAGATTAGAAAAGAATAATCAAGCTGTTAACAAGAATTTATCAAATGCCTATTATGTGAATGATGAGATATGGCATAATATTTAGAGTTGGCAGCTAGGCAGAGCAGTTGATTGAGTACCCTGGCCAGAGCCAGGAAGATCTGAATTTGAATCTGACCTTAGATACTGGCTTTGTTAACCTGGACAAGTCTCTGTCTTTGCCTAAGTTTCCACTTCTATAGTAGAGGGATAATAATAGTACCTACCTCTCAGGGTTATTGTAAGAATCAAATGAGATAATAATTGCAAAGCACTTTACCAAAATGCCTGGCATTTAGTTGACACTATATATGTGTTAGCTATCATTTTTAGCTATTTTCTAGAAAAGCTGGGGTTCATGCCTCATCTCTGACATATATTAGTTGCATGATCCTGAGCATTTAATTTCCCAGTACTTTAGGCCACTCTCTAAGACTAGTAGAGAAGGTGCCAACCTTTGTGGATATAGGAGTTTCTTTACCTGGGAACTCTCAATACTGATGAAATACTAGGTCCTACTATGTCTCTTGTGAAGTTCTTTTCACTGAGAATTCAAATAAGAAAGTGATATGGTCCCTGCCCTATAGGAGCTTATATCCTACTACTAACACTAACTGATGTTTACATATAGATTTAAGCTTAAATGTTGGTGAATATTTTCTGATGTCTACATAAAACAGTAGATGTTGGCTGAATACCCTTTAATACTATGCTTACCAGGTCTTTTCCGGAGTGGAAATTTAGAAATGTTCATGGGTGCTATCTGAATGGAGTCTTAAGTACACTGACTCTGTTAACAGGGTTTCTCCCCTACTGGGATCCTGAGATGACTAATGGGATGAGTTTTCTAGTTAAACTTAACCATATTGATATAATATCTAAAGCTTCTTCACTAGGTGGATTATTTAATGCCTACAAAAACTTTTTGATACTTGTCGAACAAATGCTCATAATTCTGGTTCTTGGTGGCACAAACGTATGGCTCAGAAAGACCTCAGTTCAAATCAGACTTCTGACACTTAAGACCTGTGAGACCCTGGACGAGTTATTTAACTTCTCTATGCATAAATTTTCTCATCTGTTAAATGGGGATAATAATAATAACACCTTATCTTCCAGGGTTGTTGTGAGAATAAAATGAGATAACGCTATCTAAGACACTTTGCCAACCTTAAACCACTATAAAATGCTAGTTAATGATAACAGTATTATTGTTATTATTACATTTTAATTTCATAGCAATATTGTGAGTATTGTAGCACTTGTAGTACTCACAAATCTTATTATTCCCAACCTGCAGGTGAAGAGAATATAGAATGATAGAGATCTGGTAACTTTCCCATGGTTACATACCTGGTCAGAGATAGAATTCACAGTCAGATTTTCCTCACTCCAGGCTGAAAACTGAAATCTAGATAAATTTAGTAACTTGTCCAAGGAAAATATAGCATATTTTTGGTTCAGCTTGCTTGATTGGAAGATGAAATGTTTTATGGTAGGAACCTGGCTATAGGTTTGTGAATGGGGGGTGGATTTATTACACCCTTTTTATGTCTAAGGAACTGTTCTAAACACTGGGGATAAAAATATAATTAAATTAAATCAGTCCCTATCCTCAAGAAATTTACAGTCTAATGGGGAAAGACAGCAGACAAAAAGGAGCTAAAAAGGGGCAAGACACATGCATGGTTTTTCTTTCTCAGATATCTTGATTACAACTCCTGCTTTTTTGAATTCACTTTATGCAGAATAAATTTTTTTCCATCTCCTCAAAAAATGGCATTGGCTAGGATGTGGCAAGATGGCCTGGTACTAGGCAAAATAGGATGATGATAGCTAATAGAGCCTCCTATGTGCCAGTCACTGTGCTGAGCACTTTATAATTATTATCTCATTTGATCCTCACAACAACCTTGAGAGGTAGATGCTACTATTGTCGTCATTTTACAGATAAGCAAACTGAGGCAAACATGTTAATTAACTTACCCAGGGTTACATAGCTAATATGAGTCTGAGGCTGGATTTGAACTCAAGTCTTAATTAGCAGGCTCATCACCCTACCATTGCATCAATAACTTACCTCTGCAGTTGAGGGGCCACAGGGGTAGGCAGAATCCAAGTTCTAGTGGGAGCAAGATGAGGTGGAGATTAATGTGGGAAGCATGGTTTAGACATTATTATAAACATAATTTACACTAGGTTTAAAAGCTGAGAACTTGCTTCATTTGTCTGCATGCTTTGGATTATTTCCTGCCTATCCAGCTTCAAATACTCTATTATTTAACCTGGGAAAGTAAATGTACCTGGTCACTTGCTTAATAGAGCAATGTGGAGAGAAGATCTAGTTCATTTGCCTCTTTCCCCTAATTTACCTGTACTGTCTCATGACATTTCTTATATTTTTTATGCTGTTCAATAACCAAGAGGCAGCAGGTTGTGGTAAGAAGAGCACTGGATTTGAGTAAGGAGAGCCCTGGCTTCTAATTATTCCTCACAGACTTACATATTGCATGATCTACAGGAAGTCTCTGAAACTTAGTTTTGCCCTCTGTAAAACAGGAATAGAAAGAATTGACTTTTGTTTAGTGCTTTATGGTTTACCAAAGGCTTTAAATAGATGATATAATTTGACACAGCAACATTGTAAGAGTACTATTAGCAGTTTCTCTGTTTTGCAGATGAAAATGACAGAGAATTGGAACTGAAGTTAGAAAGACCTGGTTTCAAATCCTGCTTCAAATTCTGATTAGCTGTCACCTCTGGCAACTTCTTTGCTCCTCTGGAAAATGAGGGAATTGAGTCTGATGGCCTCTAAAATGCCTTCCAGATCGATTATTCTGTGCACCTATTATCCTATCTATGATTTGTCTATGGTCACATAATTCTTAGAAATATTGTGAGACTAAAATTAATATATTTGAAGTAATTTGCAAATCTTGGATTGCTACAAAATATCAACTATCATTGTTACTATATTGTAATTAACTGCAGCACCCTTATTTAATGGTTTGTGCATCTATTCCTTAGTGTCTTACATTCTAAAGTTTTTTGTGTCTGTATAGTTGAGTGTTAAGAAGTTTTTAGTAAAATTCTTGATGACTTTATTGATTAATGCTTTATTCTTTTATATCTGTCTGTCTATATCTATCTATCTATGTATCTAGCTAGCTAGCTATCCATGACAGTGGAGGTAATGTGCCTTAAGGGAAGAGAGAGTTGACTTTATTTCATTTTCTGAGTTTTTTTTTTGGAAGGGAGAGGCGAGGCAGTCAGGGTTGAGTTATTTGTACAAGGTCACACATCTAGTAAGTGTCAAGTGTCTGGGGTCGGATTTGAACTCAGGTCTTCCTGACTTCAGGGCTGGGGCTCTATTCACTCTACCACCTAGCTGCCCCACCTTTTCTTTAGGATTTTATCTTCACTATATTTCATTATACTAGTTTATCAATCTTTCAAGCCTGTGGAGGTAAACAAGATTGCTCTTCCTGCTTAACTGCCAAATTTTGGATTTCTTCCACGACATGAGACCAAAAGGATTGTAGGCTCTGCTGAACTTCACTGCTGCTGGTACTGCCAAACCCACCATTAACGGACATTCTGGTAACCAAAGTTTTGGGCCCCTGTAGGCTGCTTTGTCTAGGCCTCTCCCATGTCCCCTCCTTCACCTTAGCCTTCACCTTTCCAGTGCAGTTCTGGACTTCTGCTGGATGGAGTTAGAATAGACCCCACAACTCCAAGGCTCTCATGCTTGTTAGTTAACAACACACTTGCCAGAATCTACAACTGGTTTCAAAATCATAGATACAATGGTAACAGGTACATCAGCAGCAGCTGCTGGCTGCTCGGGAAGAGGGCTCAGACTGCCGCTGTGTCCCAGCACAGTGGATGAGTCCGGCAGGGCCAGGGGCGTGGAGGTGTGCATATAGGCACAAACAAGATGCTTTTTGACACATACTGGCTCAGTGACCTCGAGCACATCAATGAAGTTCTCAGGGCTTTAAGAAACTCTCGAAGAATATAAGTTAAAGAAAGGGTGTAAACCTGAGAAGGCAAAGGGAGTTTCCTGGGAAATTCTGGGAATTACTTATAGAAATGAAATCACAGGTCCAGTTTCAGTCTCTACAGTGGCAGTGGGGATAATCTGAATAAACGTCACTTCAGGCATCTAGATACAAAGGGACATTTACCCAGGATTTAACATTTGTGTCATGCTCTAAATTAATTTTCCTTTTTTTTCTGTATTTATTGTAAGGTTTCCAATTTAGAGACTGTGATGTTGGGGTGTAAGTAAACTTGATTTTACAGGAAGCAAACTTGAGCCTGTGGTTAATTCCTGGGCTCCTGTTTACTAATTTTTTGGCTCTCCTTTTTCTGATGCCAAAGAGACTTTATTCACTACTAAAAGAAATAAAGTCCAACAAACAGCAGTGTATTGGTCGAGTATAAGGTGTCAATTATAGAGCCAAAGAAAGTTGTTCATTAAGATTTTTGAGAAATACTAAATACCAAAGGGGGTGCACTTAATCTGAACTGATGAGGAGGGAGATCATTTAAATCCTTTCCGAAAGACTTAGATTAACTTTACTGAAATACAATCAGGTTTAAGACTCTGACTCTTCAGTTTATGCACAGGGAGTATATATGTTTCCTATATATAATTTTTAATAGCATTAAGCACAGAGGAAGAAAAGAGAAATGATGGGGATTTATAAAAAAAAAAAAGGAAAAAAAGTTGGTGCATGTTGGGGTAGTCTGAAAAAACTCTAGTTTCTACGACCACTTTGAAAATCAACACGTTTGAACAATGATAGGTTGCCTCAGGTCTAGAAACATTTCTTCCTCTCTCCCTCTGTCCCATTTTTATTTCCCTGAGCCAGGGATCTCTTTGTTTTTCTATAGCTTTACATAATATCCACCCTCCTCTGATACCCTTCTGACTTCCTGGAGTCATTGGCTCTGAGCCCCTTTTCTAGACCTCTATATATGGAAATACCTATATCCCATAAAACAATTATAAGCCTCATTGACCAGTCTCATGCCACAACATGAGAGGTTGTAGAATAATGACATATATCTGATTGAGACCTCTTCCTTATCTATAAATCTTTGCCAAGGGCGTCCATATTCATGTATGATGTGTCAGTTCTCAGCAATAAGGTAGGAGATGACCTCCCATTCAAGGAACTAGGAGTGCTAAGAAATTGGGGTAATTTTAATATGCAAAGTCCAAGCTGGCATCTTACAGAAACATTATTGACACCAACCTCCCCAACTCAACACCACATTCTACCATAGCTTGAGAATGTTCTTTTTCTTTTTAGATTTTTTAAAGATTAATATATTTTTAGTTTTCAACATTCATTTTCACAAGATTTTGAGTTACAAATATTCTCCCCATCTCTCCCATCCCCCACCCCAAGATGGCATGTATTCTGATTGCCCCTTTTCCCAGTCTGCCCTCCCTTCTATCACCCCACTCCCCGTCATCTCCTTTCCCCTTACTTTTTTGTAAGGCAAGATAGATTTCTATACCTCATTGCCTGTACATATTATTTCCCAGTTGCATACAAAAGCAGCTTCCAACATTTGCTTCCCGAACCCTGAGCTCAAAATTCTCCCCTCTCCTCTCTCCCCACCTCACCTCCCTGAGAAGGCAAGCAATTCTTCATAGATTAAACATGTATTATTATGCAAAAAACTTCCATAATAGTCATGTATAGCATGAAGGCAGAATTCATGATTTCAAAGAAAATCATAAATATGCCTGAATGGTTCAGAACCATAGGATATAAGGAATTCTCTAAGTAGAAGGCAGAGGAATTCAAGCATTTATGAAAGCTCCAAAGCAGCAGACCCACGGACCAATGTCCCCAACTCAATATCCTGGCCAATAGCTTCCAGGCCCAATAAGTCCATCTCACAGAAGTAACCAGGAGGTTATAGAAAAACATTATGACAGTAAGCCAAATCATATTCATGCTTTCCCCCAATGCTAGGGCCCTCCAGTAAGAAGATTATCCACTGACCTCAAGCCCTTGCTCAGCACTCTCCTGTCTGTGCTCAGGTCAGCCCTGCTCATGCTGCCAAACCAAATGTTCCTGGACATGGTAGTGGGTCACCTTTTCTCACAGTCCAAAATTTAATATTTTGGATCTCGCATGTTTGCTGTTTTTAAGTCTGCAGACTTGGGGTCATCATTCTGGCTAGAGGTATACTCCCTCCTAAGGGCCTATTATTCAAATTACGTAAGGCAATAGACAAATTATCCTTCCAATGTTGATACAAATTATTAGAACATAATTTTCTCAGCTGTTCTTTCAACAATCCTTTCATTCTTTCTATTAGCCCAGATGCTTGTGGGCAATATGGAATATGATATATCCACTCTATATTATTCAATACACAATATCATTTCATTTCATTACCCTTGAAATGTGACCCACTGTCACTTCAAATCTGCATTGGGGTTCTGTAGTATAAACTTACAATATCTAGGGTTTTACAGGTATTTTTCTGAGATGCATCCTTATAAGGACAAGCCACTAGTACACCTGAATAGGTGTCAACACATGTACATATATATATTTAAATCCTTTATCTTGGGGTAGTAGTCCAATATAATCTATCTGCCAAATTTGGGCTGGAACTTTTCCCCTTGCTATTTCTCCAGTTACTATCCTAGGAACAGTTCATTCTTTTTCTAATTGCCATATGCAACACTCCTTTGTTATTTTTTAACAATGCATTTTTAACAATGCCCTTCCATCCCTTAATGTAGAAACTCCTAAATAGTGTGTTATCCTTATTGTGTTTCCACAATACTCAATTTGTTTCTTTCTAGCTGCTTGCAGTATTTTCTCCTTGACTTGGAACTCTTGAATTTGGCTACAACATTCCTAGGAGTTTTCCTTTTTTGGATCTTTTTCAAGAGGTGATCAGTGGATTCTTTCATTTTTGATTTTACCCTCTGATTCTGGAATATCAGGGCATTGATAATTTCTTGATAGATGATGTCTAGGCTCTTTCTTTGGTCATGGCTTTCAGGATCTGTTTTCCAAGTCGGTGGTTTTTCCGGTGAGATATTTCACATTGTCTTCCATTTTTCATTCTTTTGGTACTATTTTATATTTTCTTGATTTCTCATAAAGTCATTAGCTTCCATTTGCTCTATTCTCATTTTTAAGGAATTATATTCTTCAGTGAGCTTTTGGACCTCTTCTTCCATATCTGCTTTTTAAAGCATTCTTCTCCTCATTGGCTTTTTGGACCTCTTTTGCCATTTGGGTTAGTCTATTTTTAAGGTGTTATTTTCTTCAGTATTTTTTGGGTCTCCTTTAACAAGCTGTTGACTCGTTTTTCATAATTTTCTTGCATCCCTCTCTTTTCTTTTCCCAGTTTTCCCTCTACTTCTCTTACTTTATTTTCAAAATACTTTTGAGATCTTCCATGGCCTGTGGCCAATTCATACTTTTTTGGGAGGTTTTTGATATAGGATGTTTGACTTTGTTGTCTTCTTCTGGCTGTATGTTTTGATCTTCTTTGTCACCAAAGTAAGATACTACAGTCTGAGTTTTTTACACTGTCTGCTTATTTCCTCAGCCAATTACTTGACTTTTGACCTCTTTGCCAAGGTATGACTCTGTTTCCAGAGTGAAGAGTGTGCTATCCTAAGCTTCAGGGGATTTTCACTGCTGTTTTCTGAGTTACTTGTAGGCGCCTATAAATTTTCAGATCTTTTGAGGTGGTTTGATCTAAGGAGAGGTGTTTACTCCTCTCCTTGCCTATGCTCTGGTCTGTGAGTTACCTCAACCACTCTTTTCTGCCTCGGAACTGCTAGGAGGACTCCCTCTCCACAGCCACCACAAGGTCTGCCACACCAATGCTCCTCCTCACCCCAGAACTGTCAACCAGGACTGTGACCCAGATCCAAGCCAGGAACAGCAAGAGAATCCTGCCTCAGTGCCATCAAAGCGATCCCTGCACTCCTGCTCTGATTCCCCCCACTGTCTGTGGGCATGGAGCTCCAGAAGAAACCTCTGCTGCTCCTACCGCCACTGCCACTGCAGCCACCTCTGCCACCCCAGGGCTTGGGGTAGATCATGTCCTTCCCTCACCCAGGTCCAACAGAGTTTTCCCGCTGACCTACTAAGTTGTCTTTGGTGTTTGAGGGTTGAGAAGTCTGGAAACAGGCACAGCTCAATGATTCATTGTCCTGAGGCCTGCTGTGCCTGGTCTTCTCTAACCTGGTCTGTCTTGGCACAGCCCACACTGGGCTGCACTCTGTTCCCAGCACAGTACAATAGACCCTTCCCTGTGACCATCCAGGCTGTCTTGGGTTGGAACCTTGGTTCACTCTGTCATTTCATGGATTCTGTAGATCTAGAATTTGTTTAGAGTTATTTTTTACAGGTGTTTGGATGGATTTGGGGGAGAGCTCAAGCAAGTCCCTGCTCTGCCATCTTGCCTCTGCTCCAGCTTGAGGTTTTTCTAATGCCTTTGGTTGTAACCTTGTTTACCTCCCTTCTCTCTTTCTCTTCCTCATTCTTTATTTTCCATGTTGTTGGTTATTTTTTTCAAAAAACATTTAGTAAGTACTTGTTATTTTCTGGGTAACATTGTAGGCCTAGGGAACTCAAAGAAAAAAAAAATAGAAATGTCCCTATGCTCAAAGAGCTTGGGGTGGCTTGTAGTGGTGAAGCAGAAAATGGAAGAGTGAGAAACAACAATTTATACCCAGAGAGATAAATAAGGAACTCCTGTATAAGGAAGTTCTCTCTGCCAATTCAGTTCAGTACCTTCTCTATAATTTATAGTCTTAAAGAATTGTGTGTATATGCACACACAATTATATATGATACAGACATATACATGTATATACTTCACACAATAGAACATATACACGTGTGTGCACACATACACAGGGAACATACTTGTGCACCTGCATGCACATATACACATTATATATGTGGCTTTTTGTGTTTACATGTGCATACACACATTTATATAAAATATTTATACACAAATACACACATATAGGTAGTGTATGTGTGTGTGTGTATGTGTGTGTGTAAACTCAAAGCATTATTTTACAGGGAGCATTAACATCTTGGGAAATTAAGAAAGACCTCCTGCAAAAGAAGGCACTTGAGCTGAATCTTGAAGGGAGTTAGGAATTGCAAGAGCTGGTGATGAAGAGGGAGAACATTCAAAGCACTGGTCATAACTTATGCAAATTCAAGAAAACTAGAGATGGAATATGGATTGTTCTTGCCCAAACTTAAGTTTCTCATTTTGGGTCTTATGGGATGTTTTGTATGTCACATATATACATACACATACAAGTCAAGCTGCTTTCAGTATTCCTGGACTATCTTTTGTTATGGGAAAGCCTTATAACTACCTCTTATGGCTATTAGGATGATCAAATGAGGTAATATTTATAAACTACCTAGGGCAGTGCCTCAGTAGCACCTTAGTGCTACTCTCTTTAAGACTCAAGGTAGTTGCAACAGACTGGGGCAGAGTTGTAGTAGAAAAAGAACTGGATTTAGAATGAAGAGAGATGAGTTTTCCATCCCACCTCTGACACTAAATTTTTAACTATGGATAAATCACTTAACTATTATGAATCACAGTTACTCTTCTGCAAGTGACAATACCTGTACTGCCAGCCTGGAAGGGTATTGTGTCTTTGTGTACAAAATAAATTTGCACTTGATGGGTCAGACACTGACAATTTCGGGGACTCTAGCAATTTCCATTACGCACTGGGCCATTTCAACAGGGTGTCCCAAAAATCTCAGTCCAGTTTTAAGTTTAAAATTGCACCAAGATTTTTGGGACATCCTGATTAAAGCATTAATGATTGCAGAGCAATTTGCATATGTTATCTCATTTGAGTCTTATGACAAGATAAGTTGGGTTCCTAGAAAGAGGACTGGCTTTGTAGTCAGAGCACCTGGATCCAATCTTTGTTTCTGACACATAAGAGCCATATGACTTTGAGTGCCTCTTTTGGCCTTATTTTCCTCATCTGAAAATCAGGATGTTGGCCTAAATATATGACTTCTGATGTCCCTACCAGCTCTAGTATAAATCTATGTTCCTTGTGATTTAAGAACTACAGGCATTGTTATCCCCATTTTATTTTACAGATGAAGAAATTGAGGCTTTGGGTGGTTAGGTGACTCAGTTATGACAACAACTAGCTGTTATAAAAAGGCAGGCAGGACTTGAACACAGGTCTTCCTTACTTCATCATCTGCTACATTATTATCTTATTATGATAAACTAGGTCCATCTAAACAGTTAGACTTTGGTTTAAACTTTCCAGAACTGCCAACCAATACAGATATTATCCAAATAATCTTCATTCTTGTTAGCACTTAAATATTTCATTTTTATTTAAAAATGCATCTTCCTTGAATATATATGGTATAAAACTATGTTGGTTAATAATATCCTTTTTGAAGTGAGGATGATTTGCTCATTTAAGAAAATTCACTTTTAATATATTTGGCTTTGCCTATTCCTTCTTATAGTATCCTAAGGAACTAATAAAATGAAGTATATTGTGAAGGAACCCCTCCTTGGATTACAATGCCGAAGGCTATGATTGACTTAATGCAAATTTATGAGCACTTATACAGGATCCCAGGCAAAGGGAGGTGAGCTTATCCTCTCATCTCAGTCAGTTTCCCGTTTATTGCTCCTTTTCCTTAATCTTGTGCCCATTCACTGCATGGGGGGGCAACTGCATTTTTATGTGTGCCATGGTGTGATGTCTCTAATGTGACTCATTAGTCTACTGAGAACATATATAGAACTAGAGCAAAACCAGGTTGATATTTTTAAAGCTAATGAGCTACTGATTAGCATCCGACTAGCTGTAGTTAGCAAGATATATGCCCTTCCAATGATTTATGTTGATTAACATAATACAAGATTCCTTCTCATCTTTGAAGATATTCTTTTCAGCCAACTCTGGAAAGTAATTCTTCTGATGCAGTTAATGGGCATAAAAGGCAAGCATAATTTATAAATAAAAAATGAGAAAGTCCTTTTCTGTTAATATGGCATATTTATAAGCAGAGGGAATAGTAATCAACAACAACAATAAAGATACTTACAAAGTGCAAGAAGTCAAAATATAGCATACCTATTAAAAAAAAACTGGAGGCCCCAGGTAAGCAATTGGAAGCTACATATCAGGCATGAGTCAGAGGTAGGACCTGAGACCAGGTTTTCTTCTTTCTTGAGGCACTAGACTGTGCTCTCTCTCTCTCTCTCTCTCTCTCTCTCTCTCTCTCTCTCTCTCTCTCTCTCTCTCTCCTTCCTGAGCATAAACTCAGAACAAAACTATTGTGTAGTAGAAAAAGTTTAGGTTTTGGAACCAGTGGACCTTGATTTAAATATAGACTCTGCTATTGTTTTCCCTGAATAAGTATGGTCCAGTCTTCCAACTTCTCTAGCCTTCAATTCCTCATCTATGAAATAAGAGAGTTGGAAGCTTTCTCAGCTCTCTTACAAATCTAAGTCTATAATATCAGTGACTTCTTTTATCCAGATACCTGGGGTAGGAATTTACAAACCCTGGTTTGTAAATCTTGTGAAATTTTGTCCTACTAGAGTAGGTGGGATGCTCCTTTCAGAGACAACAATGGGGTTTTGAATATGTTCAGTACCAGTGTATTGTTAATAAAAGAACTAAAATTTAATGTCTTGAAGGAACAAGCACATTTATTATTAGTGTGTCTGATCCTTTTAATAAATCACTATCATATGCCACTTCTAAGATAAATATATTATTGGGAAGTGGGAGGAGATTCTGACAGGATCAGAGTGTTCTAGATATTGAATTGGAAAGAAACTAATTTTGTCATCTACCACCTCTTTTATAAGACAAAGCCCATAAAGAAGAAATAGTTTGCTCAAGATCTCATAGGAAGTAATTTAATGCTATTTCCAAAGATGAATAACCTTTCCCATGCTCACTTTTTGGGCCAACAGATGTTAGCTGTTTACAACAGGAGTAGCCTATTTTCTCCAAATCAGATATAAATAACACCTCCTCAACTGCCCCCAAGACCCCTTCCCATCCCATATATCTGGATAAGTGAAACCATTCATAATAAGAGACATGAAAGCTTCTGACTCCCTCATTTTATAGATGAGGAACTGAAGCCCAGAGAAGTTAGAACACTTGTGTGAAATTATTCAGAGAGAAAATAGCAGATTAGATATTTAAATCCAGGTCCACTGGCTCCAAATACTCCAACTTTCTCACTGTACAATAATTTCTTCTTCTTCTTCTCCTCCTCCTCCTCCTCCTTCTTCTTCTTCTTTCCAGCAGAATAAAAATCATCTGAACTAATCTACAGGCCCAAATCTGAAAAGGATATATGAAGGTCAAGGATGAAACTCAGTGCCATAACCTTAAATTCTCAACTTCTACCAGAAAGTTCATTTCAAGGTTTGTGGGAAAGAAACAGTGATTTTGTTGATTAGTATGCTATAGTAGACTAAGCATAGAATTTGGAGTCAAAACACCTGGTTTAAGTTTTATCTCTTTCCCTTTTTCAGTGAAGGTGGGCAAGTCTCCTAGACTCTTTTTCTGACACATTTCAGTGCTGACCTCCTCTATTGAGTTTGCTTTTAGGCATTTATTAAAGCCAGCTCTAACTTGAATGGTCATTAATACCTAAGAAATTGGCAATCAAACCATCGATTGGTTTATTGGTTTTTTGACTTCCTGATTTAAGAAAGTGTTGATAATGCAGATTAAAGTGTTTTTCAGAAGGTTGTTAAACATTTACCAGCACACTCCTCTATTGCTTTGTAAACATTGCCCAAGTTCAGCAGAAGTGCCATAGAAACCTCAGGGAGTGAAATTATCACCAACCTAGAGACATGGTGACTATAAGCCGATGATGATAAAATAACAACAATAATAATTAATTATTAATAACAATTTATATAGGACTTTAAGATGGGAAAAATATAGTAGCTATCTCTTTTGAGCCTTGGAAGAGCCCATTCGTAATCCACTAAAACCTGCAGATGCTTTTCGGACAGTTCCTAGCTTCTATCTAACTTGAGAGAAAGAGTTTCCTCTCCTTAGAGAATTTTAAGCACATACTGGATGAAAATTGGTTAAGTATATTATAGTGAGGGTTCCTTTATAGAGGGTATGGGTTCGTCTAGATGGCTACTGAGGTTCCTCCAAACACACATTTTATGATTCTATCTGCTGCAACTCTGGGAGCTTCACTTTCCAGAAATGTAAAGTGGGAATAACAGTATGTGAACTATCTTGTTTCTATGAGGCCCAAATGAAGAAATGTTTGATAGTAACTAATAATAACTAGCATTTACATAGCACTTCAAGGATTACAAAACACTTTGCATATGTTGTCTCATTTGATTCTCACCACAATTCTGTGAGTAGATGATTTATCTCCATTTTATAAATGAGGAAACTGAAGGTGAGAGAGTCACTTGCCTAGGATCATACAGTCAGCTATCTGAGTCCTATCAATGCAGATGTTATGTTGTTGATACTACTACTACTACTACTACCACTACACTACTACTACAACTACTACTACTACTACTACTACTGTTACCATTGCTACTACTATTAATAGTACAAGTACCACCACTTCTACTACAACTACCATTACCACTACTACTCCTACTACCAGTAGTACTACTACTATTATTACTGCTACTACTACTACTACTACTATCATTTAGTTAGCTAGCATTTATATAATGGTTTTAGGTTTGTAAAGAAATTTACAAATATTGTCTTGTTTTACCCTCACACCAACCCTGGAGGGAGGTGCTGCTATTATTTATATTTTTACAGATGAGGATACTGAGGCACAGAGAGGTTAAATTACTTGCTCAGGGTCACACAACTCGTAAATGTCTTAAGCTGAATTTGAAGTTATGTCTTCCTAACTCCAATTCTAGCGACCATCTACTTTGCCACTTGGTATGAACAGTTACCACAATGTTTGTGTGGAATGAAGTATTTTTTGGGCATCCTTAGGGCATAGAACACAATAATATGAATTTCCCTTATCTGTTTTACCACTGTGCTATATCTTTTAGCTTGTTGAAAATTTAGGAAGTGGCATGATAGCCTGCTATGTTTCAGAAAACTGTTAGACATTGATGTGGTCAAATAGAGTCCCTCGAGGGGCATCAACAAGAATCTTGTGCTCCCCGATTTCTCACTTACCAAGCTGCTATTGTTGCTGGAGATGTCCTAGTGTTGTAATGTGAACAGTGTGGCCTACCTAGCTTTGCCATTTACTAGCTGTGTGATTTTAGCTTCAGTTTTCTAGTAACTATGATGGGGGAGAACATTAAACATACGCACATGCATTTGTTAAGACTTATATAACTCTTATTCCCCATTGACCTGACCTCCCTCAGTTGCCTATGACCCTCCCTAGATTCTGCTCATCTTACCATGAAATCTAGTTTCCTTGAAGTGTCGGCTTAAACATCCTCTCCTCTTCGGGGAGTTTTCTGATCTTCCTAGTTGTTATTCCTTTATCTTCATATTTCTTTGTGTTTACATTGTATACATTTTGTTTTTCCTTCATAGAATCATAGATTTAGAGATGGAAGGGATCTAATCTAATCCAAATCCTTCAATTTTGCACATAAGAAATCTGTGGCTTGATGAAGTTAAATGACTTGCCAAACTCTTTATCTTTGGAGGCGTTGGTTTCTCCCAATCGAATGGAAGCTCCTTGATAGCAGGGTTGTTTCATTTTTTACTTTGTATCTCAGTATCTATCAAAGTGACATAGTGACATCATATGACATAGTAGTCACTTAAATTGTTGTTGAAGTGAATTAGCCAACCAATAATTGTTTATTAGGCACCTTTCATATGTCAGGTAGTAAATTTAATTGACAGTTCAGAGTATGGTACAGCAGGCTGAAATATTTATGTTGAAAGCCACGGCGAAGAAGTGATTGCTTAATGTTTAGCAATTAAGCATTCTCACCATTTAACCTTCTGTAAACAACTCAGTATACACTATTTATTCCTGAAAATCACTCCGGGAACCAGCAAGACAAAACTAATATTTTCATGTTTCTGGCTCATGCTGCTGGCTGGAGCTTATATGTGCTTCCCCTAAGAAACTAGTGGAGCTCTGATATGGGACCTAAATGCCAAAACCACTTAGAAAGCAAGCAAGTTCAGTGAGCCCAATTAGCGAGGGGCATAACTTTGACTAAGCGCCATCCTGCATGATCTTGAGCAGTAAAATGGTTTGGTGCCCTGAGCCTGGACCCTGCAGAACACACAACAAAAACAAGCTGTAATCAATACAGTCTGGCTGTGAGCTTAGAGGGGCAAAGCTTACTGCTTAGCATAGCACTTTCGCAAAATAGAGGAATATTAAATTCATTCATTTCATGTAGAAAACTACTAATAATGTTGGTGAACCACTTCATCCTTGATATTCACTAATTAATTATTAACTTCATTATTTTGCTCATTGAAAAGCTAGTACTTAACCTTTTCCTAATTTTATTTCTTTTATTCTCCTCCTCCCCCCAACTCAGTTTAGTTCAAGCTTAGGGGTATTTCAGTCCCTTGAGAAACAGTATACTTCAATTAGATGACACTAATTACCAAGATGCAGAATAGAAATGAATAAAACTTCCAGGAAGATGCAGAATTATTAGTTTTCTAAGTACATTTTCACTTTCGGGAATACTTTGTGTTTTGATCTCATTTGGAGAGGATTTAATATGTGAGGGTCATGAATAACAAACTGAGCGTATGGAATATTGCCTTAGAATAAACCAGAGATCATTTGCCCCATAGTCTGCCACACCTTCCCTCTACAATTACCTTCCATTTAAACTGGAGATTTCTGCTGTGATAATAGTCATTTAAATTCTGTCTCCCTGAATTTAAATGTGAGCTTCTTGTGGACAGAGACTGTGTTATTATGTCTATTTGTATCTTCAATTTTAGCACAGTGTTTGACACATAGTAAATCATGAACAAACCCATTTTCACTGACAGAATAACCTGTCTGCTTATTAGGACAAAAGTAGAGATGATGTGGCATATAACTCTGACCTTGTTTTGCTGCTAATATTATGCCTAGAAGAGCTCAAGAATAGAAGAACCCTAAATTTGGAAAGGATGTGAGTATACATACATTAGCCTTTACCTAAAAAAGAATGTCCCCTACAACATACTGGACAAGTTCTCATTCAACTACTCAAAAGCCTAGGACTGATAGCCCTGTTTCCTGCCCATCTGAAAGACAGTGCCTTGGCCCTTGTTACAAAAGCAAAGACTTTAAACAATTTGTCAATTATTTAGGACTTAAAATTAAGTGAAGTATGAAGGAAATAGATATTCATGAAACAAGGGGAATATATAAATAAAATTCTTTAAGCGTTTTGGGGACTTTGAGTCTGGATCTATGATCTCTTGAGTGTAGGGAATTCCAAATTAACAAACATTCTACCAATGCAAATCAGTCCCTGCTTTGAAATTTATGGCTTTTATTAGAGAGTTGTTGAGATATTGAGAGGTTAAGTGACTTACTTAGGATTATATCAGTAAGTACATACCACTTTCTCTTTCTCTGTGATAAACCTCCTGTCTTCTACATCAAGCTGCCTCTCTGGTCTTGGACGAAATGAATAAAAATAATCAGCCTTTTTACCATAAGAAATGGAGGCAGAACTTTTACTAGAAAAATTACATCTACCACCTTAAAATAATAAAATGGCATTTATGTTTTCTTTGGTAATTTCCTGCTGTTTCCCAAATGCCTATTCCTTTGCCTTTACATTCTTTTGACCTCCAAAATTTCCCAACCTAATCTGTTATTTCATCTATTGTTATTGGTGGTATACTGGTATCTTATATTATATATTCCCCAAGTCAAAACTTTGGCTACTCACCCTCACTGAACAGGATGAGACAGTATTGCTGAATAATCACAGATAAATCTGGTATTTGAATACTCATGATTTGTTAGGGGATTTAAAACTGGAAGGGACTTTAAAGATCAGCTAGGCCAACTTTTTCATTTTATGAAATTGTTGGCTGTGGTTGCCTTCCTTGACCACTATTGCCTGCTCCTTCATACACCTCCATGTTAGCCACATAACTCCACAGTCAGTCAGTCAAAAAACATTTAATATACAACTGTTCCCAAGGAGCTCACTGTCTAAGGGGGGGCCCTAGGTAAGCAATTATGTAAAAACAAGATAATGGGCAAGGAATTGTAATGGTCTCAGAGGAAGATGGATTTCAATTAAGAAGGATTGAGAAAAGCTTCTTGAACAAGGTGGGTCTTTAGTTGAGACTTGGAGGAAGCCAGGTATTCCAGGAAGTAGAGATGAAGGAGAGAATTCCAGGACAGATAGTGAAAATACTTGGGAGGGGGAAGTTTCAGGGGAAAGGGAGTAAGTCAGTGTCACTGGATTACAAATTTTATGGTGGGGAGGCAAGGTGTAAGAAGAATGGAAAAGTAGAAAGGGACCAGGTTGTGAAGGACTTTTAAAAAGTCAGGCAGAAGGCAGCTAGGTGATGCAGTGCATAGAGCACCAATCTAAATTTAGGAGGACCTAAGTTCAAACCTGGTCTTAGATACTTACCAGCTGTGTGACCCTAAGCAATTTTTTTGCCTTCCCTCACCCCCCAAAAATACATAAAATGCCAGGTAGCTAATTAAGTATTTGATCTGGGAGGTGATAGTGAACCACTGGAGTTTATTAAATGGGGAGGTGATACAGTCAGATCTGCACCTAAGATTCCATTAGCTTTTTTAGCTGCCATATAACCCACCTTATTGATTCATAAAATCTATCTTATCTTTGTCTTCATCTAGTCATACCATCCCTTTCTTGTTCCCTTGACTCCAAGAGTTTACACTTATTCCTCTTAAATTCAGTGTGGTACATAGGGGAAAGAGCTCCAGACTGATAATAAAAAGAAACCTGTTTTAGAATCCACCTCCAAACTTTTCTAGATGTGTGACCATGGAAAATTATTTAACCTCTCAGGACCTCAATGTTTTTTACTTCTCTTTCTTTACCAAAGTAGCATGGCTTAGTAGAGAAAATTCTATACTTGTAGTCAGGAGATAACTGGTTTTGAATCTTGCCTAGAAGAATTAATAGCTGATATGACTGTAAACAAGTATAAAGGTGAATTCAAACCTAAATGTCTCCTGTCTGCCAGACTGGAGCTCTTTCCTCTCATCCATAGATGAGAAAAATGAACTTCCTAGTTTCTCAAAGCTCTTTTTTCTTATTTATAGAATGGAGAGAGTAGGAGTTTAAAGTAGCAGTTTCCGAAGTATGGTCCAGGGACCACTATGCATTTCTAAGAACCTTTGAAAGGATCCTAAAGATAAAACTATTCTTATAATAATAAGATGTTTTAATTTCTTATATCAAAATTATTAATGGATATAACCTATAAAAAACAAAAGTTCCTTGGGGCCTGAATTTTTCAGAATCTAAAGAAGCTGTGAGACCAAAACTTTAGTGAACAACTGCCTTAGAGGGTCGCTATGAAAATAAAATGAGATAATGTGCCATACTTTATAAATCTTAAGGCACTATATAAATGCCAGATAGATACAGGTATATAAATGTCAATCAATCAGTGGTAGCTGGGTGGTATAATAGGCCAATAGACTTGGAGTGATGAAGATGATTTCAAATCCTACCTCAGATTCTTATTCACAATGTGAAACTAGGCCTGTGGTTAAACTTCGCTTAGCTGAACTTTTCAAAGTTCTCATCTATAAAGTGGGATTAGTTCACAGGGCTGTTGTTTGTATTAAATGAGTATATACATATAATTGCAAAACTAAGAAACTATATAATGTTATTATTATATATTGTTATTAGTTTAGTTAGTTACTATTACTAGCTATAGGATATATAATGCTATATATGTATATATATGATATACATTATCACTAGCTATTATATACCAAATATGCATTGCTTGTCGAGCAATCTGCTAGGTATTGGTTATAGAAAAAAAAGGATAAAATAGGCCGTGCCCTCAAGGTGATCACATCCTATAGGAAGATGCTATTATTTATTATATTATTAAATTTTATCCTATCAAAATTAGAAGAATGTCCTAGCCTGTAAAGACATTTTTGGATCATGACTTTATCATCTAGCTTGCTGGTTCTCCATCTCAGCTTCATGACATCTAGGAATGTGAGTAGTATGAAATCTGAGGTATTTAACAACTATTTGATGGTAATACTAGATAGCATGGGGCCAAGAATAAATTCCTGAGACATTGCACTGGACACACCTTCTAAAATGAGCAGAGTTATTGTCATTGAGTACGACTTAAGTTAAACTAAACTGCATATTATTACCCATGCTTGTTCTATTTTTTCTCTAAATATATACATGCATATAGAATGTGTGTATATGTAATATATATTACATATATACACACACATACACACACACGCACTTTATTCTTAGAATGACTTTGCCTTATATCTACCATCCTATAGCATGAAGTCCACAGAATGTATATATTTTGAATCTACTTGGATTTACACACATTCTGTCCCCTCATAAAATGTAAGCTCTTGAAGAGAGGAACTTTCTTTTATCTTCAAGACTTAGTGCAATATCTGTCACATTTAAAACATATAATGTTCCTGAATTGAAACAAAGAGAACCCTGCCCTTATCTCCCCATCTAGATTAATCTCTCCTACCTTTGAATGTTCACTGTACTTTGTTTACATTTCTCATGCCCTTATAGTCCTCTGTTTTATATAGTTATTTCTGTACTTCCCTATCTTCTCCAACTTCTTGACATTAGATTGTGAGCTCTTTGTAATGCAGGACAAGGTATGTGTCTTCTTTTAACTTCTAAATGTACCCCTTAATGCATAGTACAGGGTCTCACATATTGCAATCATCTCAGAAACTTTTGTTGAATAAATACAAATTACTTTGTAAATAAATGAAAGACTAGGAGCAGGTGTCCCACTGTGCCTTCTCATCTCTCCCATTTTTTCTCTTGTTTTCTTTCTGTGCTAGGGACTCCATTATCCTTTCAGTTTATTTATGTAAATATCACTGTTAATGCTTTTGTTTATTTATCTCTTTCATAGAAATTCCAGCTCCTGTCAATTCATACTGAAAATTAATTTGTAGTCACTACATTCATCTAATCATGAGAATTCTTACTTCTCATATCTTTCTATTTTAAATGAGTGGACAAATTATCCCTTCTTCCATCTTAGCATCAAGTGGGTCATTTAAATAACACTTCTCAGATTTTGAAGCTCCTTTTCCATCTTTCCTTTATCCTTCTTTGTCTGCACCCGATACATCACTGTTGTAGGTAAATTCCAATTTGGAAGCTTCCCCATTCAAAGTAAATCGGCAAACATAGTCCTAGGGTATTGTCTGGGGACAATGAAAAGTTACATAACTTGCCTAGGATCACACATGCATTTATCAGAAATGGGATTTGAACATAGCCTGACTTTGAGGCTGGCTCCCTACCCCCTCATATTATTTTACTTCTGTGATTTTTCTTTTATATTCACCCTCTTTGTGACTCACATAACCACTACTTTTAGTTCAGGCCCTCTTCACCTCTTACTCATTCTACTAAACTAGCTTCCTAATTTGTGTTCTGACTTCCAATTCTATTATCTTCAGCATATGTTTCCCATGGCTGCCGTATAATCTTCCTAAAACATAGGTCTGAGCATGCCACTCTCTTGTTGAAGAAGTTACAGTGACTACCTCTTGCCTCTGGGATAAAATGATTAAATGTAAACATTTTTGTTTGGTATTTAAACTCCTTAATACTCTGGCTCCAGTCTATATTCACATACCTCCACATACTTTACTCTGCCCCATATTTTGTATATTTCAGCCAAATAGACATACTTACCATTACTGATTTACGTGATAATGTTAGTTATAGTTAACATTAGCTCTTTCTTGATCCCTCATCCCCCACTATTTCCTGCTCAGTTATTAATATGACCCATCTCCAAATTAATTTTTCATTAACTTTGAATATTATTTTAATCTAATAATATGTATGTATACGTGTATATACATGTTGCACTTCTCTGTTAGAACGGAAGCTCCTTAATGATAGAAGCTGGCTCATTGGGTCATAGATCTTGAGTCATGGGGGGACCTCAGAAGTTAATTATTCTAGCTTCATTTTACACATGAAGAAACTGAAACTCATTAAAAGTGACTTGTGCAGGATCACATAGATTGTGTATGTCAAATATGGAATTTAAATCTGGGACATTTGATTTCAGAGACAGATTTTTATTTTTGTATTCATATGCTCAATTTATAGCATAGTACCATGCCTATGATACTACTTGATAACTTCTTACTGAATTAAATTAGATTGAAAGGGCCAAAGAATAGTCAATAGGGTGTTTGCTTCCCAACAACTCCAGGAGAAATGATAGGAGCAGAAAAGAGGTCTGTACGCAACAGTTGTAGATCTGAGTAAGGCCTTTGATCCTGTCAGTTGCAAGGGCTTATGGAAAATTATGTCAAATTTTGGTTGCCTGGAGAAATTCATCAGTACTGTATATCAATTTCATGACAGCATGTTTGTCTGGATTCTAGATAGTGGAAAATGTTCTTGTGCTTTCCCGGTCACCAAGGCATTGTGTTTGTTCCCATGCTTTTTAGCATGATGTTTTCATCCATGCTGTCAAATGGTTTCAATAAGGATGAACATAACATCAATATCAGCTACTGCACTGATGGTAAATTCTTCAACTTGTAAAGACTACAATCCAAGATTAAAGTGGAGGGAATATTGGTGCATGATTTTTTGTCTGCAGATGATTGTGCACTCAATGTAAACTCTGAAGCTGAGATGCAACAAAGTACTGATGAATTTTCAGCTGCTTATGCTAATTTTTGCTTAATAGTTAATGCTAAGAAAACATAGGTATCCATCAGCCACCATCACACCATCCATTTGTGGTACCACCAGCTACAGAAAATGGAGTTTTGAATGCTGTAGATAATTTTTCCAGGGATGTCCATATTGATAATGAGGTTGACCTATGCATTGCCAGAGCTATCTAAGTGTTTGGGAGGCTCCAAAGGAAAGCATGAGAGAGAAGAGGTATTAGACTGACTACCAAACTGAAGATCTATGGAGTCATTGTGCTGACCTCATTTTTGTGCGTCTGTGAAACTTGGACAGTATACCACTACCATGCCAGGAAATTGAATTGCTTCCATTTGAATTGTCTTAAGAGGATTCTGAAGATCACCTGCCCAGATAGCTTACCAGACACTTGACGTTCTTTCTTGAATGGAACTGACAAGCATTTGAACTCTACTGCAGAGAGTACAAGTTTGATAGGCTGGTCATGCAGTTCAAATGCCAAACCTACACTTGACAAAAAGACTATTTTATGATGAACTCACATAGAGCAAGTACTCACATGGTTGTCAGAAAAAGCTTTATGAGGACACTCTCAAGGTCTTTCTTAAGAATTTTGGAATGGGAGATACTGGTACAGGATGGCTCAGTGAGGCATGCTCTCATTAGAGAAGGTGCTGTGCCCTGTGAGCAAAGCAAAATTGAAGTATGTCAAAAGAAATGTGAGATGTGAAAATTTAAAGAATCAACTCCAAATGTTCACGTGGACTATTTCTGCCCAGCCTGTGGTAGAGGATTTTAAGTTCACATTGATCTGATCAGCCCCAGTCAGACACACTGTAACTTGACTCTAACATAGTGATGTCATTTTAGTCCTCTTAAAGAATGAAGGACAACAACCAACCAAACAAAACACCATGGATTTGAAGGTAAAAGTGTTAGTTTCTTTTCCAAGATCTGTGTAAGAACAATATTGCTTACAGCTGCTGTGGAAGTGGAAGACCAACAACACCAGCACACAAGAGGGCTGCTAGCATGCGTTCTTTCATCTTCTTTTCTAAGGAAAGCAACTTTAAGGGGCTTATGGTCTTACTTTAATTAAACATACCTATATCATTCACTTAGTTCAGGTAAAAAGGCCAGCACTCTAAACTTCAGAGAGAATACAAACAGAAATTACAAACATGCATTATATAAACAGAGCAAATAAACACAAA
Source organism: Trichosurus vulpecula (assembly GCF_011100635.1). Lineage (NCBI taxonomy): Eukaryota > Metazoa > Chordata > Mammalia > Diprotodontia > Phalangeridae > Trichosurus > Trichosurus vulpecula. The sequence goes on along the minus strand of NC_050573.1, from coordinate 133,298,031 downwards.
CCAGTAGACAGGCTTCTAACCAGACAGAGAAGCACAAACATCTGGATTTTCAAAGCCAGAGGGTGGGGAGGGCTCTGTTCCAGCTAACCACAGTCTCATCTAGTCAAATCACACAACACTCTTCTAGCAAGAGCACCCAAAAGAAAACACCAACCTCATATCTCATATACCCTTCTCAGGGTCAGAGGGCATCACAAACATCAGATTCAAACCCATGTGAACTAGGCTTTCTTGTTTCCTAAGCGAGTCATTAAAGACTCTTGATTCAATCAAAGAAACAAAGGCAAGACTCATCAAAGGCACTTGATTACCTCAGTGCTGAGAAGCACTCAAACAAAAGACAACAAAATCCCCACTTTTTTTGCCATTGCATTTGAAAGGCAAGACTCAAAGACACTTGATTACCTTAGCATTCCAAAAAAGAAAGCAGTAAAAAAAATACCCTCCCATCCTTCTTATCATTACAATCTGTATGTATGATCTGTTTGACCTTGAACATAATATTTTACCACTTAGCGTTAGTTTCCTCAACTGGAAAATTAAGGAACTAAACTTGGATCATGTGAACTCTAAAATCCTGATAATATGGTAATATATGGAAAGAGATACTACTACTAACAGTAACATTCATTTATTTTGGAAGTCTTCGGTGATTGACCTTCATTGTTGGCTGTATACAATATAAATACTATTGGGAAATTTGGATAATTTTCCAGATATTTTTGCTCTTTTTTTCATTTAACTAATTTAATTAATTTTACTTAGTGTAAAAAAATGATGGGGTATTGCAGGAATTTATCTTGGATCTCCTTATTAGGATTTTTCTTTTCTTTCTGTTATGATAATTTTATGTCTCTTAAATGCCTCTTTTCCAATAAGTCCTTTCTTTCTTTGGTATCATTCACTGCCCTAAAACCTAATCCAGTGTTTTGACGCCTTATGTTTAGTGCCAAGACTACTCCCTTATTTCTTTTTCTTTTGCTAAGAACAGAGAATTTTTAGGATACCACTTAAAAATATACTAATAATTATCATCTCTACTAATTGCTAATTAGCTACTTAGTGTAAAGTTTACTAGACTTAGGTTAAGTTACCTATCATATGTTGGTTAATTGTTGTTTTTCATTCTTGGAGAGGACCAAAATAACATCACTATGTTGGAGGCAAGATACATTGTGTCTGACTGTGGTATAGGGTAAATGGATTCAGCATTGATTGATGGCAGTCAATTGAGTATGCTATGGAAGCATTCAGCCAATCTCTCCAGGATCATGTCTTATTACTAATAAACGTGGCTCCATCAGCACTGAGTAGATGAGTTGTACCATAGATCTTTGATCCATAAATAGTATTCAGGACATCAAAAAAAATATTTTCGGTTTTTACTATCAGTATAAAACTGAATTTCACCTGCCTTCTTACTGAGACAAGAATTCCTCATCTAAGCTTTGCTTACTCTTCACTTTTGATTGAATTAAATGCTTCCTTCTTAGAGACAGGTGAACAATCCTGCTGGTACACCCTGTGGAGTTCTTATTTTTTTGTTCATCAGCTTTTGAATTTCCTCATTATTTTTATCAAACAAATTTTGATTTTTGTGAGTATTCTGACCCAGCTGAATAAATGCACTGTTGTACACCAACTCTTTGAGTACTGCCCATTCATTTTCTGTTCCATTATTGCAAAGTGTGTGTTGGCTCAGCTTTTCCTTCAAGTTGGTAATAAACTGTTTTTGCTCAAAGAAGTGATCTAATCTATTGATATTAAGTCTTATGGTAGTCATCTTGCTTTGAAGGCACTGCTTTTGTTGAATGTGAATATTTAGCCTGGAGAGGATGTCTGTGATCAGGCCGACATTCCACACCACCCAATACCTTCATGACTCTGAGCTCCTGTCTCTTCTCCTTACAATGACATAGTCCATTAAATACCAGATTTTGCTGTGAGGATGCATCCACAAAGTTTTATTGTGTTTAGGTAAAGAGAAGACAATGTTGGTGAGGAGCAGGTCCTGAGATACACAATTCTTCAGTAATACATGACCATTGTTTTTGCTATTTTTGACTCTACTCCTCACAAGGACTCCCTGCCATGTTTGGTGGTTTGTGCCCATTCTCACATTAAAATCACCCAGAATTATAAGCTTGCACTCTTTCAGAAAATTGATGATGAAGGTCTCCATAACATTTTTCTTTGACCTCATCAGGGTTTGTCATGATGGGAGCATGTGCAATGAAGATGGTGAGATGCACTTTCCTGAAAGTTGCATTTGCATTGTCAAAAGCCTCTCATTCACTCCTTTTGGTAGGCATAAAAGCTTGTTGACTAGATTAGGTTTGTTGGCAAAGCCCATACTGGCTTCACAGCTCTCCTCTTCACTGTGGCCAATCTAGAAAAACATGTATCCAGCTGCTGCTTCAGTGAGCTGACCTTCAATTGGATTCAATGCTTGGTGAGTTTTCTATTACATGTAGAAATACCATGGCATTGAGGAGGACAAAAAGATAAACATTGATTTCATTTTGAAGTTTAAAATCTGTTGAATATTTATATATCACATATATACAAGGATTTAAAATGCAAAATGGAACACAGTTAAGCAAAAAAGGGACTTATGGGGCATTAGAAGAAAAGACTTCTCTAAGTAGAGTAGAAAGATAAGGGATTAATCCCTAGTATAGTGCCTACTATGTACTAAGGGTTTTCTTTTTTTTTTTGCAAATATTGTCTCATTTATTCCTTACAACAACTCTTTAAAAGAGGTGCTATTAGAAATCCCATTTTATAGTTGAAGAATTTAAGGCAAACAGAGGTTAAGTGACTCACCAACGGTCACACAGTTCCTATGTGTCTGAGGCAGGATCTGAAATCAGGTCTTAATGACTGAAGACTCATTGCTCTACTACCCCACTAGATGCTTCCTAGAGGACACCAAGATTAATCCTAGATTAATCAATGAAGGCTTCATAGAGGATGTGACATTTGATTTAGATCTTAAAGGGTGTAGATTTCAAAGGACAAAGAATGCAGACTACATACAAAGCTGAGGGAATGATATGAGCAAAAGTAGAAAGGTCAAAACATGGGGCATGTATGGAATATAGCTTGGCTGGTGTAGAGTACATGGAGGAGAGTGTGGTAAGATATGGTGGGCTGAAACTAGATTATAGAAATCCTTTAAGGCCAAGTTAAGTAGTTTAAGCTTCAATCAATATGTATTGACTGAATGATAATATCAGAAAGCTAACCCAACAGCAGAGTTAACTAAAAATGGTATAAATTAGAAACTGGTGTCCAGAGTAACAACTAGCAAAGTATTATAATAGTCGAACTAAGTGTTAGTGACTATGTACACCAAGTAGTAGCAATGGGAATGGGAAGCATAGGGTATTTAAAAGTTTGGTTGTGATGGAATCAATAGGTCTTAGAGACCAGATGTGGAAATAATGGAAAGGAAAGAAAGAAAAGAAAGTTAATGAGAGCCTGCAGTTTTATGTGTTTTATGGCTTTTCAAGGTACCAAATGTGAATTATCTCATTTTAGCCAACAGCCCTGGGAAGCAGGCACTGTTATTATCTTAATTTCAGAAACGAGGAAATTGAGGTTGAGTGAGGATAAATGTCTTAGCCAGGGTCACACAGCTCAATATATGGGATTGTAGATTTTCATATATAGTATTTAAGGGCATTAGGAAGATAGTTGACCTTGGGCAATCCATAGTTTACTAAAAAAAGATTAACTAAATGCAGAATGTGTCACTCCTATACAGGAGTGAGTTATATTTTTTTGTTTCTATATAAACCTCTGGATAATTTTCCTTTTTAAAAATGTTTTATTGATTTTTTTTTCTTATTACATACATTTACAGAATATTCTCATTCTGTTACTGGTCTCATAATGTTTCACATTTCCATCATCATCCCACTCCTCTCTATTAAGAAAATGATAGAGAAATCTATTTTCACTCCTTCTTACTCTCCAACCCATTAGAAAAAAGTAGAAAAAAAAATGAAAGAAAAAAATATTTATGCATAGCCAAGAAAAAGAAATCCACCAATGGCTTTATACAGACATTACACAGATAAACGATAGATAGAAATAAAGATAGATGGAGAGAGAGAGAGATGGATGGATGGATGGTATGTTTCATCATTGAACCTTTGGAATCATAGATGTTCTTCACCCTTAATCATAGATCCTATAGCTTTCAATTAAAACAAATTACAGTGTTGTTATTAAAGGATAAATTGTTCTCTTGGTTCTGCTCATTTAATTCTTCATCCTTTTATAAAAGTTCTCAACGTCATTCATTTTTATGATGTTGATGCTATAGTATAAATTATTTTTCTGGTTCTTCTCACTTTACTCTGTATCCATTCATATCAGCCTTTCCATATTTTTCAGTCATCTTTTTTTCTTATTTCTTATAACATAATAGTTTTTCATCACATTCATATACCACAGCTTATTCTGAGATTCCTTAATTGATGGGGGTCCCTTTCTTTTCCAGAGTTTCTTTTTCACACACACACACATACACACACACTTATGTAAATAAAGGAAATTTTTCTCTTTCTTTGATCTCTTTTGATTATAAGCCTAGCAAGTAAAAGAAAGAAGAATCAGTCTTTTATGAACAAATATATTTAGAGGAGGTTTTTTTTTGTCATGGTGAAAAATGAAATAAAGGGCATGCCCATCAGTTGAAGTAAATTTGTTTTTGAAAGTTAGTCTGAATAGTTTTCTATCCACAGATGATAAACACAACAAAGGGGGGAATTGGTGAAAAATATCTGTAATGTTTGTGGTATTTTCAGTGTGTCAGGTAACTTCTTTCTATTCAGTTTCTTTAATTTTTAAATGAGAATAAATATTCTCTGAATCAATAAGAATGTTCTGTGGGAAAGGGGCAATACAAATATCAAATATAATTATTCATGAGCCTAAAATGTTATGTAAGCCTAAAGTTCTAGAGTTTTTGCTTAGTAAGCTATTTCTAAATGCCTGGGCTATTTTTTTTCTTTTTTAAATCAGCTACTTCTAAAAACTAAAAAGGTGCTGTCTGCCTTCTGTACTACCTATGTGCCAATAGCACTCACTGAGGACAAAGCTACTTCTTCACACCTCTGAATACAAACCCAAGCAAAAAAATGAGGGAAATGCATTACTTTCATGTTCAGATAATTGAAACATTATAAATGTTAGAAATAGTTCAATGGAAATATTAAAAAGTACACTATTTATAGATGAGACTCAAACTATATCTTTACCACGGCAATGACCTATTGAAGAAAGAGTCAGATGGCTTCAGTCAAGACTAAGCATTGAGCTCTGAGATTATTTCTGCATGATACCAAAGAAATTCTCTCTCTCTCTCTCTCTGTCTCTCTGTCTCTCTCTCTTGCTGTCTTTCTCTCTCTGTCTCTGTCTCTCTGTCTCTCTCTCTCTCTCTCTCTCTCTCTCTCTCTCTCTCTCTCTCTCTCTCTTTCTCCCCCCATTCCTCTTTTCCACACTGGTGTATTTCTTGCCTTGGCAAATTTGCTTTAGCTAATCCTCCTTTTCCTCCTCCCATCCTTTAAGGTCTGGCTTCAAGCCCACATCTTCTGTGACATCTTTGCTTATGACTTTACCCTTAGGAGATTTCTTGCCTCTTTCAACTACTGTGAAAGGTATCAGAACTCAACGTCTAGTACAAGGAAATTACTATCGAAATTATCCATTAAAACATTTTTGTCCACATGTCATCAAAAAGCAAGATAATTGGAAACTTCTCATACCTGAAATAAATAAAGGGGCATGGTATCATAAAAAGGACAATGCATTTGGAATCGAAGAGTCAGGGTTAAAATTCTGCCTTTGACACTACCTTTGTGACCTCAGAGAAGTCATTTAACCTCCATGGAACTAATTTTTCTCATACATGAAAGGAGAGTTTGGATTAGATGTCCAAGGAGTTCTGCACCGCCTCTAGATAGTATAGGATTCAATAAAGGATTCTATGATCCTTTGACAAGGGTTCAAATCCTAGCTTTGCTACTTGCCATTTGTCTGATTGTTTTCGATCCACTAAACTTCTTTTAGTTTTTAAGTTTTTAAAAATAACTATTGTTGCTTTACCTGTAAAATTTATATTTTACTAGTTGCTATCTAAAGTTTCTTTCTTCTCCAAATGGATGATTTTATGAAAGTGGAGGAGAATTCAATATATTGATTCGAGCAGAATGTAAAGTTGTTGATTACAGAACTTACCTTTTTTGGAAGGATTTATCATTACTTGCACATAGTATGTGTTTAATAAATGCTTTTTAAAATTAACTAAATTGAATTATACTTGACTGAGAAGAAGAAGAAGCTAAACAAATATTTTTTCTTATCATTCTTGCCTTTCAAAACCATGGGGTGAAGATTGGCAAGATTATACAATCATAGGATTTAGAGAGGAAAAGAATCTTAGAAGCAATTTAATTCAACTCCATGAATGATGGAGCCTGAGCAGAGAGCTTTCATTACTGGTATGCGGCACATCTTCTCTGTTTGTAATAATGAGGTGTTCTTTTAATTTTTTCCCTTGATGAATAAATAAATTCTAGTTCCTTTTATCTCTCCTTCTATTGTGTAAGATGACTCATTTGATTTAATGTATTTTTTGTTTTACTGAACATACTTTTTATTTTTTAGTGCCTATAATTATGGTATTGAGATAAACTAAATAAGACAAGATATCTTCCTCTTAAGTAGCTTACAGACATAAAAGAAGTACAGATATAAGAAGTATTTATGTCATGAGGAATTGAAAAGATAGGAAAAATATGAATAAATGTTGTGGGGGTGGAAAGGAAAGAATACTTGGAGATAGAACAAATTGATTTTTATTTCATTCATTTTCAGTAATAGTGAAACGGTACATCATGTTAATCTGTGACCAGGAATTCTGATATATCAAAATCTCTCTCTCTCTCTCTCTCTCTCTCTCTCTCTCTCTCTCTCTCTCTCTCTCTCTCTCTCTCTCTCTTCCTTCCCATATATATATATATATATATATATATATATATGTATATATATATATATTGTATGTATATCACTTTGATATGTATATACATATCACTTTGTATTAACATATCAATATACAGTAAGAGACACAGAGAGACAGAAAACAGAGACATAGATAGATAGATAGATAGATAGATAGATAGATAGATAGATATGTTGATATTTTGTCCCATGACAAAAGTCATGATTTAGTGGCTTGAAAATGATCAGAAAAGTGGTAAGTTGCAAAGCTGGGATTTAAACACTTATCACAGGATCACAGAATCATACATCTAAAGGTGGTAAAGAACTCCTTTAACTTCTAGTAAAAACCCTCATTTCATATATGAGAAAAATAAGTTCCATGGAGTTAAATGACTTACCCAAGGTCACACAGGTAGTATCAGAGACAGAATTTTAACCCAGATTCCTTGATTCCAAATTTGCTCTCCTTTTTGTGATACCATGACACTCCTTTTATTTTAATAAAATTTAATTTGATTTTAATATTTTAATTTAATAAGAAGTTTACAATTATCTTGCTTTTTGATGACATATAGACAAAAATCTATCACTATATACTGATATATCAATATAAAGTGAAATATGTGCATATCATACATTCCTACAGATATATCTGCATATGCAAATATGCATAGATCTCTGTATCTATATCTACGTCTATCTATGTATCTATGTGTCTATCTATCTATATGTAGAAAAATCCTCAACAAGACTTTTAAGCACCTAGGATGGGTAAGGGATTGTGCAAAGTGATGGGGAGATAAGTAAAATTTAAAAAAAAAAACACTCAACAAAGGAACTCAGTCTCAAAGAGGTCATAATCCAATAGTAGAAACAACATGCAAACATGATTGATGTAGTTGCTCTGAATTCCATAAATTCCCTAAAATGTGAAATAGCTCTTACAAAGTCATGTACTTCATCAATTAGTTCTGTGACTCAAATAAAATTCTTCTTCATCTTGGCACGTGTGGGTGCATGTGTGCATGCATATTGTAAAATTTATATATAGTGTTGGGGAACAGAGGAGAGGAATTTGTATAAGCAAATTGGAGCACATGGAAATGCTTCCCTTCACCCACCAGTTTCCAGGGAAGAATCTTCCTGTAGTTGCAGTGAGCAATAAACCCTTCCTAGGGAAGTGTCATGCTGTTCAATATGTGGTATGTGTGTGTATGTGTATGTGTGTGTGTGCACACATGTGCAAGTGTACATGTGCACTTGAATGGGGTTGAATACTGGCTAATATTTTTAGTGAAACAATCAATTCCTCTCCACCCCTCATTCTTAGGTATAGTAAAAGAATAAAAATTGACAAGCATTTCAATTTAGTTTTCAGGTACAATGTGCTTTCATGTTCAAGGAGAAGGTACCCTGCTTTCCCTGCCTCCAGGCCTCTCCCTTCTGTTACTGATGACATTCTATTAATAGCACTGTGTGCACTGGGTGAAAGTTGAAAAGAGAAAAATTTAGATTTGATAAAAAGAGAATCTTCTTAAAAACTGGAGCCGCACAGCAATAGAGTAGGCTTCCTTAGGAGACAGTGCATTCTACCTCAGTGGAAGTCCTCAACTAATGATTGAATGACCATTTGCCAGAAGCATTGTAGAGAGAATTCTTTTTAGGTTATGGGTTATATCAGATGTCTATTGAAGTCCTTTCCTACTTAGAATTTTTTAAATTGCTTTCTATTTTCTCAAATTAAGATAAAAAGGAAATGCCACCAACAAAGAATATTTTGGTGAGGATGAGTTTAAGCCAAAGGGTAAAGGATATATTAGATCCTTTCCAATTTTGATGAGATTGTTCTGGCATGGAGATTGGTTAGGAAGCAAGTGGATACTGACCACATGAAGATAGGGAGAAAGTATCATTGAGGGAGAATGGGGGTTAAAAGTGAATACTTGAGGCATTCTAGACAAATGAGTTTTTGATTTAAATCTTCTTCTGCCTTATCTTAATTTATGCAAGAACAAAAGTAACTGCTATATCCAAAGGTAAATTTTTCCCTTCCCAGTCCAAAGATGCATATATTTTTGAAGAAGGTACAACACTTGGCTTGACTTTGTGTACTCATAGTCCTGGCTAGGCTTCCCTCAATGAGTAGGATACATGTTTTCCCTCAATGAGGTTTGATTGACAACTCAGTATGAGTGGTAACTCTACTATCTGCCTGCAGTCTAATGGTGCACTTCTCTAACTTTTTTTAATGCTGATTGCAAAATTGTAAAGCAAAGGTCTTCTGCTTAAAGTGACATAAAATACTGGCAATTACAAAAACAGTTTTGTTTTCAGTCAAGCAATGGGATATGAAAGATAAAGCTTACTCCATTTTATGCCAATATTCTGTCAAGCACAAAGGGGGTCAATCAAACCTAATTAGCATGTCATCGATTTAGCAATCCATGTGTATGCACATGTACATATATGTACATGTGACCACATCATTATATAGCATGCTGTAACATGCCATAGTACTGTATATCATATATTTTTAATATATTACTATATATCATAGATATATATGACATCTACAATGTATCATTATGTAATGTGTATATGTAATGTATTTAATATATGGTAGAACATATATATTTATCATGTGTGTCATCTATATGATATATCTGTATATACATTTGAAAGAAAATTAAAACAAATTTTATAGTAACAAGATCTACTCCTGAACCCTAGAGAACTGGCAATATCATTCAGGGGAGAATTGCTCTAATTAAATCTCATATATAGACATTATACACATCCTATCTGTGATTCAGCATGACCAGAAGCTCAGCAATGGCTATATCATCCTGTTTGAAAAAGAAGCTGCTGCTGACAAAGATATTTCAACTATGCACCAATAGTTAAAAAAATTACTGCCTACACCACATTCCCTCACACAGTGACTGTCGCGGTTTAATCTATCCTTTTAATAGTGTCTACAGCTGTTACCAAAAGGGCCGATCACTGTCATGATTTTGTAAATAGGATATTTTTTTTTTCCTTTAAAGGAGTGCCTAGCTCAGTTGAGAAGGGTAAAATAGAAATTTTCCAAGTTTCCCTGTAAGACTGGTCCAGAGACCATGCTATGATTTCCTAGAGTCTGTTTTGGGTAATGGAAAAAAAGACAGCTGTGATTTGGGCTGTATTTTCACATATATCTTCACACTAAGAATGTGATTAGTCAGGTGAAACTACTTCAGTGTGAGTTGCTAAATATTTCACTTTCTGTATGAGACAGAACCCTGACGCAGTCAATATCCCTGTTACTAAAAACGAACATGAGTGAACTTGGGACTTAGACATAGAAAATGCTGAACCCAAATTGTATTTCTTTAAAGCTCTGTTCCCTTCCCTGAAACCTGCCTATTCCTTGCCAGTCACTAGCTGGCTTCCTGTGGAAAGCTCAATTAGAGAGATGGCCCAATTGCAGTGGGTCAATCATAGCTTCTGTGGATCCACAGGTGACAAACAGCATGATAATGGAAACAGAAATAGAGCATTGAAGGCTATCATTTTGTTGCTGCCTAGCTTCAAGCCAGTGAGAAGTAAAAGAAGGCGCCCAAACAGGATGATGTCTGCTAAAAGCCTATTTAGGGAACATATATTAGTAAAACTAAGTTATAGAGGCTTTGTTAGAATGCTTAGAGAATTATCTTGCCTCCATGGTGGCATGAAATACATTCTGAGTTGCTTAAGGGAATCACTCTGAAACTTTAGATTACACAAAAAGTTCTAAAGAAGGCACGATTATTTTTTTTTCCTTCTGGAGATGACAGAGGTGGTTTTAAAAAAGAGCACTAAACCATCTAATTACCCTTTCATTCAATCACTTAACATTTTTGTCTGCTGTTTTTACATTTACCTCATTATATTTTTATTGAATGTGTAGTGAATATGTTTTTCTTACTTATAAATAGGAGTTCTAAGTTAAAGAAAATTATCTGTTACCCTTTGGAAATAGCTTTACAAAACTCTTTACTCTGATGGGAACCGTCAATCACTTAATAAGTATATTTTAAATACTTATAATAAGCCAGGTATTAAGCAGGTGTGGGTATAAAAAAGTGAAATAGTACCTGCCCTCAAGGAGCTTACATTCTAAGGGCAGGGTAATACATGTGTGTGAATTCAAACAAATAAGGTCATTTGGAGAGGATAAGGTAAAGTTTCAACTTGAAAGTGGCACAAGTGGAATTTTGAAGAAATGCAGATATTCTGAGAAATGGAATTGAGGAAGGCAAGCATTTCATGAAGTCAGGGCTGCTACTAAAAAGCTACAGAGATGAGATAGAATGTGATGTATGAGGAACAGTCTAGTATGACAACTTTAGAGAGTGGAGGAATACTATATAAGAAGACCGTAAAAGCTGTGAAGAGCTTTAAATGACAGAGGAGTTTGTATTTGATCACTGAAATAAAGGGGAGACATAGGATTTTATTGAGTAATTGTGTGATATGGCCAGATCTGTCCTTTAGGAAGATGTGGTGATAAAGTGATTAAAGCTCTTTCCCACCCATTCAATAGGCCTCAGGTGGGGCCAGTGAAGAGAGGCCTGATGAGAGGCAGGTCTACACCATTGTGATGCCAATCAGTGGTTAAAGGTCTTTCCCACACCCTTTTGCTAAGTAGATGCTAAGCTTCAGGCCAAGACCCTTTTGCTGATTGATTGTCAAGCTCTTGAGACCCTAAAAAGAGTATAGCAACCCAGAAGATAGTAGTAGAACCCAGTGTAGAACTGAGAATTCAGAATCCAGACCAAGGAGGAGAAGTAAGAACTCCTAGACAACAGAGCTGTGGAAAGAGTGCAGAGTGGAGAGTGGAAACCAAGGTGCTGCAGAAACCAGAGAACTGGGGGTGGAGAGAATGCAGGCAAGCAGACAGTTAGGATTCATGAGTGCTTCCTTGGAGGCCCCACCAAGAGGGAAAGTTACAGGATAACTTGGTTCCTTACTGTAATATTGTGTTATAATTTCCTTGTTGCTCCATTGAGGTAAGCTTATTCATTTTGGAGTATAATCACTGCTATATCAAATGATGCTCTAGTGTCTAAATAAATGTTATAAATCCTCTACCTTCTACCTAGAAGGTTTTTCATACTTTGCAATTCTGAACCATACAGGCATGTTCACGGTCATGCTTGAGGTCATAAATCTTGCCTTACTGATACAGAAGATAACTCTGTGAGCCATGTTGAGGATGGATGCAAGTGAAGAGACACTTGAGGCAGGGGAATGAAATAGGAAGCTATTAAAATAGTGTAGGTGAGAAGTGATAAGAGCCTGTACAACTGTGGTAGCTATGTGAGCAGAGAGAAGGGGACACACATGAGAGATATTGAGGTGATAGAATAAGATTTAGCAACTTATTCAATATGTGGAGTGAGTGAGAGTAAAGAGTTGACAGCACCTCAAGTTGAGAACTTGAATAACTAGAAAGTTGTAAGATCTCAATGGCAAAAGGAAAGTTTACCATAGAGATGAGGAGGAAATATAGTCACTTCAACTATGGACATTTGTGTCTGAGATGCTTATGGTGGATACAATTTGAAAGGTCCTTCAGGTAATTAATAAGGTTGGACAAGAGCTAAGGGGAAGCTTCAGTATGTAGATTTGACTCTTTCTAGTCTTCTTACACCTTACACTCCCTTCACATACTTTGTAATTCAGTGACTCTGGCTTCTTTGCTGTTCTTCAAACAAGACACTCCATCTCCCAACTTGGGACATTTTAAATGACTGGCTACCATATAGAATGTTCTTCCTTGTCTCTACATCCTAGCTTCTAAATCCTACTTTATATAAGAAGCCTTTCTCAATTCCTTTTAATTCTAGTGCATGCCATCTGTCTATTGTCTAATTTATTCTGTATATGGCTTACTTGTACATAGTTATTCGGGTGTTGTCTCTTTTATTAGATTGTGAACTCCTCAAGAAAAGAGACTATCAGGGGTGGAGCCAAGACGGCAGCTGGAAAGCAAGGACTTGTTTAAGCTCTCCCCCAGGTTCCACCCAAACAACTATAAAAAATGGCTATGAACAAATTTTAGTGCTGCAGAACCCACAGAATAACAGAGGGAAGTAGGGCTCCAGCCCAGGAAAGCCTGGATGGTTGCTGGGAAGGGTCTATGGCATGGAGTTGGGAGCAGAGCAGAGCACAGCCCAGCATGCAGCACACCAGGAACAACCAGACCGGCAGCCAGGCAGAACAAGCGGTAGGGCCCTGAATCATTGAGATGTGGCAGTTACCAGACTTCTCAACCCACAAATGCCAAAGACAACAGAGAAGGTTAGTGGAAAAACTGCTAGAGGGAAAGGAGTGCATCATGGGCCCTAGCCCTGGGGGCGTGGAAGTGATCCAGCATTAAGGCTGCTTCCAGAGCACCAGCTGTGTTTGCTTCTGGAACCAGGTCCACCCTGCAGGAGGAATTAAGCAGTGGATCAGAGTAGAAGTGCAGAGCCTGCTTGGATCTGGGTCGAGGCCCCGGTTGGCAGTTCTTGGGGGAGGAGGAGCTCTAGTATGACAGTGTTTGCTGTGTAGAAGTAGTTCTGAAAACAGCAGCAAAGGCCATTAAGCTTGGGAAAAAGTAATCTCTACTCTACAAGCAGTCATACACTGACAAAAAGCTGAAGGGTCAAGTGTTTGGCTGTGAACATGAACAGGTTACAGCAACTGTCTCAGATTCAGAGTTAGACTTTGGAATCTTTCTTTTGTGACAAAGAAGATCAAAACATACAGCCAGAAGAAGTCAAAAAAGTCAAAGAGCCCACATCAAAAGCCTCCAAGAAAAATATGAATTGGTCTCAGGCCATGAAAGAGCTCAAAAAGGATTTGGAAAAACAAGTAAAAGAAGTAGAGGAAAAATTGGGAAGAGAAATGAGCATGATGCAAGAAAACCATGAAAAACAAGTCAATAACTTGCTAAAGGAGACCCTCAGAAATACTGAAGAAAATAGCACCTTAAAAAAGAATAATTAAAATGGCAAAAGAGCTCCAAAAAGCCAATGAGGAGAAGAATACCCTGAAAGGCAGAATTAGCCAAATGGAAAAGGAGCTCCAAAAGACTACTGAAGAAAATATTGTCTTAAAAATTAGATTGGAGCAAGTGAAAGCTAGTGACTTTATGAGAAACCAAGATATTATAAAACAGAATCAAAGGAATGACAAAATGGAAGACAATGTGAAATACCTCATTGGAAAAACCCCTGACCTAGAAAACAGATCCAGGAGAGATCACTTAGAAATTATTGGACTACCTGAAGCCATGATCAATAAAAAGAAAAAGGGGGGGGGGAGCCAAGATGGCAGCTGGTAAGCAGGGACTAGAGTGAGCTCCGTTCCGAATCCCACCAAAAACCTATAAAAAATGTCTCTGAACCAATTCTAGAATGGCAGAACCCACAGAACAGCAGAGGGAAGCAGGGTTCCAGCCCAGGATGGCCTGGATGGTCTCTGGGTGAGGTCTATCCCACACAGAGCTGGGAGCTGGGAACGGAGTGGAGCAGAGCCCAGCGTGAGCAGCATGGAACAATCAAACTTGGAGTCGGGCGGATGGGGCCCCTAGCTCCCTGAATATGTGAGCTGCAGCAGTTACCAGACCCCTCGACCCACAAACACCAAAGACTGCGGAGAAGGTTAGTGGGAAAAGCTGCGGGAGTGGAAGGAGTTCAAGGTTCGGCTTCCAGCCCCGGGGGCATCGGAGGTGGGGCAGCTACAGTTGCTGCTGCTTCTGGCCCCAGGCCCACCTGGTGGGAGGAATTAAGTGGTGGATCAGAGCAGGAGTTCAACAGCCTGCTGAAGATCTAAGCCCAGTCCAGACTGGGGGTTCTTGGGGAAGGAGTAGTGCGGGTCTGACAGAGCTGGCACCTCCCCCCCAAACGTGGAACATAGAACTCGTTAGTCTACAAGCAATCATACCCCACTGAAAAACTCAAGGGTTAAGTTAGTTGGTTGGGAATATGGCCAGGCAGCGAAAACGCGCCCAGATTCAGTCTCAGACTTTGGATTCTTTCTTTGGTGACAAAGAAGACCAAAACATACAGCCTAAAGAAGACAACAAAGTCATAGAGCCTACAACCAAAGCCTCCAAGAAAAACATGAACTGGCCCCAGGCCATAGAAGAACTCAAAAAGGATTTGGAAAAGCAAGGTAGAGAAGTAGAGGAAAAATTGGGAAGAGAAATGAGAAGGATGCGAGAAAACCATGAAAAACAAGTCAATGACTTGCTAAAGGAGACCCAAAAAAAATACTGAAAAATACACTGAAGAAAACAACACCTTAAAAAACAGACTAACTCAAATGGCAAAAGAGCTCCAAAAAGCCAATGAGGAGAAGAATGCCTTGAAAGGCAGAATTAGCCAAATGGAAAAGGAGGTCCAAAAGACCACTGAAGAAAATATTACTTTAAAAATTAGATTGGAGCAAGTGGAAGCTAGTGACTTTATGAGAAATCAGGATATTATAAAACAGAACCAGAGGAATGAAAAAATGGAAGACAATGTGAAATATCTCCTTGGAAAAACCACTGACCTGGAAAATAGATCCAGGAGAGATAATTTAAAAATAATTGGACTACCTGAAAGCCATGATCAAAAAAAGAGCCTAGATATCATCTTTCAAGAAATTATCAAGGAGAACTGCCCTGATATTCTAGAGCCACAGCGCAAAATAGAAATTGAAAGAATCCATCGATCGCCTCCTCAAATAGATCCCAAAAAGAAATCTCCTAGAAATATTGTTGCCAAATTCCAGAGCTCCCAGATCAAGGAGAAAATACTGCAAGCAGCCAGAAAGAAACAATTTGAGTATTGTGGAAACCCAATCAGAATAACCCAAGATCTGGCAGCTACTACATTAGGAGATCGAAGGGCTTGGAATGCGATATTCCGGAGGTCAATGGAGCTAGGATTAAAACCTAGAATCACCTACCCAGCAAAACTGAGTATCATGTTCCAAGGCAAAATATGGATTTTCAATAAAATAGAGGACTTTCAAGCTTTCTCAGTGAAAAGACCAGAACTGAATAGAAAATTTGACTTTCAAACACAAGAATCAAGAGAAGCATTAAAAGGTAATCAAGAAACGGAAATTGCAAGGGACTTACTAAAGTTGAACTGTTTTGTTTACATTCCTACAGGAAAGATGATGTGTATGATTCATGAGACCTCAGTATTAGGGTAGTTGAAGGGAATATGCATATATATATATATATATATATATATATATATATATATATATGTTTATGTATATATATATAAGTGAATGTGTATGTATGTATATAACTATGTGTATATGTATGTATGTGTATATATGTGTGTGTTTATGTATATATGTATATATATGTATATATATGTATATATATGTATATATGTGCATATATATATATATATATGTAAAAGAGAGAGAGCAGACACAGGGTGAGTTGAAGAGGAAGGGAAGATATCTAAAAGAAATAAAATGAAATTAAGGGATGAGAGAGCAACATACTGAGAGAGGGAGATAGGGAGAGATAGAATGGGGTGGATTATCTCGCATAAAGGTGGCAAGAGGAAGCAGTTCTGTGGGAGGAGTGGAGAGGGCAGGTGAGGGGGGAATGAGTGAACCTTGCTCTCATCAGATTTGGCCTGAGGGGGAATACCATACATACTCAGTTGGGTATCTTACCCCACAGGAAAGAAGAGGGAGGAAGTTTAAAAAAAAAATAAAAGGGGGGGGAATGATGGAGGGGAGGGTAGATGGGGGTGGAGGTAATCAAAACAAACACTTTGGAAAGGGGACAGGGTCAAGGGAGAAAATTCAATAAAGCGGGATGGGTTGGGAAGGAGCAAAATGTAGTTAGCCTTTCACAACATGAGTATTGTGGAAGGGTTATACATAATGATACATGTGTGGCCTAGGTTGAATTGCTTGACTTCTTAGGGAGGGTGGGTGGGAAGGGAAGAGGGGAGGGAATTCGGAACTCAAAGTTTTAAAATCAGATGTTCATTATTAAAGCAAATGTAATAAAGAATGCAAAATAAAAAAAAAAAAAAAGAAAAAGCCTAGACATCATCTTTCAAGAAATTATCAAGGAAAATTTCCCTGACATACTAGAGCCAGAGGATAAAATAGAAATTGAAAGAATCCACCGTTCCCCTCTTGAAAAAGATCCCAAGAGGAAAACTCCTAGGAATATAGTCACCAAATTCCAGAGTTCTCAGGTTAAGGAGAAAATGCTACAAGCAGCCAGATAGAAAACAATTTGAGTATTGTGGAAACAAAATCAGGATAACACAAGATCCAGCAGCTTCCACATTAAGGGTCTGAAGGGCTTGGAATATGGTATTCTAAGGATGTCAATGGAATTAGGATTACAACCAAGAATCACCTACCCAGCAAAACTGGCTATAATGATCCAAGGCAAAATATGGATTTTCAATAAAATAGAGGATTTCAAACTTTCTCAATGAAAAAACCAGAGCTAAATAGAAAATTTGACTTTCAAACACAAGAATCAAGGGAAGTGTGAAAAGGTAAACAAGGGAGAGAAATCATAAGGGACTTACTAAAGTGGAACTGTTTTGCTTACCTTTCTACATGGAAAGATGCTGTGTGTAATTCATGAGACCTTTCTTGGTATTATGGTAGTTGAAGGGAATATATATATATATATGCATATATATGTATATATATATATATATATATATATGTATATATGTATATATGTAAAGATATGTAAAGAGAGGACACAGGATGAGTTGAATAGGAAGGGATGATATCTAAAAATAAAATCAAAGGGATAAGAGAGGAATATATTGAGAGAGGGAGAAAGGGAGAGAGAGAATGGGGTAAATTATCTCACATAAAAGTGGCAAGGAAAATCAGTTCTGTTGGGAGGGAAGAGGGGGCAGGTGAGGGGGAATGAGTGAATCTTGCTCTCATCAGATTTTACCTGAGGAGGGAATAACATACACACTCAACTGGGTATCTTACCCACAGGAAAGTAGGGGGAAGGGGATAAGAAAGGGGGGATGATAGAAGGGAGGGCAGATAGGGGGAGGAGGTAATCAAAAGCAAACACTTTTGAAAAGTGACAGGGTCAAGGGAGAAAATTTAGTAAAGGGAGGACAGGATAGGATGGAGGGAAATATAGTTAGTCTTTCACAGCATGACTATTTATGGGAGTGTTTTGCATAATCATACATGTGTGACCTATGTTGAATTGCTTGCCTTCTCAGGGAGAGTGAGTGGGGAGGGAAGAGGGAAGAGAATTTGGAATTCAAAGTTTTAAAAGAAGATGCTCAAAAAAGTTGCTTTTTTGCATGCAACTGGGAAATAAGATATACAGGCCAAATGGGGCATAGAAATCTATCTTGCCCTAAAAGAGAATAAAGGGAAAGGGATAGGAGGGAGGGGGAGTGGGGTGACAGAAGGGAGGACTGACCGGGGAATGTTGCAATCAGAATATATGTCATCTTGGAGTTGGGGGGAGGATAGAAATGGGGAGAACATTTGTAACTCAAAATCTTGTGGCAATCAATGCTGAAAACTAAAAAATATATTAAATAATAAGGTATGGAATAAAAAAAAAGAAAAGAGACTATCTCTATCTTTCTATTTCCTGTACTTAACACAGTGCCTGACACATTGTAGATAAAATAAATGTTTATTGATTGAATTTCTTGATAATTGAATTCAACTTAGAGTGTAAAAGGAGTAGGAGAGAAGAGTGTTCAAGAGAGAGCCTTAGGGTATACATACAGTTTTTCTGCAGGGCATAGAGAGTGTTCCATCCAACAAAGCAGATCTAGAAGGCATGATCGAACAGTTAGGAAGAGACCCTGGAGAGAACATTGTAATAAAAACCCAGGGAAGGAGAGGATAGTCAATAGTGTCAAATGCAGCAGAGAGGTCAAGCATTATAAAAACTGAGAAAAGACCATGAGATGTGGTACTTAAAATTATGAGTACCTTTGGAGAGTATAAGTCCAGTTGAGCCATAAAGTCAGATGGCAGAGAGTTTAGAAAGGACTAGAAGATGAGAAAATGGAAGCATTGAAGGTAAACTATTTTTCCAAGGGATTTGGCTCAGGAAAGGAAGAAAGAAATCTTTAAAAGAAGATGTGATGGTTGGGATGACATGAAGGGTATATGTAGAGAGGTTGCCTTTTGCTGGGAGAAGCACAGTCATTCATTAGAGATTGGAGTAAAGGAGGGGATAATGTCAAGAAGATGTGAGACTAACGTGAAGGCTTGCAAAATAAGGAGAGGGGAACTGATACCTCTGTCTCAATTTGCACTATAAGATACCAAAGGGCTCATCTAATATAAGGAGTAATTTCAGATCCTTGACAGGGAGAAGAGAAGACTGGAAGAGTCTTTGTGATCCTAGAAATAGAGAACCAATTAGGAAGTCAAAGAGGGTTATCTTTGCTTTAGGAAGGAACCAGTTGAGATTAGATAACAATTTTTTCATGGTCTCAATTTTCTAAGTACTCTAATTAAAACTTCTTTTATTGTCTTTATCAACAAAGATTAGATACTGTATTTATCACTCGACCTATCAAACAACTTCAAATATAATAGGAAAGAAAAGATAGTTAAGAATACCATTAGAAAAATCTATAAAGAAAATACAAACTTTAGTAGGAATCAATAGGGGAAGGCTAAGGGGGGCTGGTGTTTACACTTTTGGTAAGGAGGAGACATTGAAGTGAAGGAATTATTTCATTTTGCCTTTGTATTGCTTTCATCTAGCATAGTGCTTTGCACATAGAATATTTTTAACAAGCACTTTTTGAATTGGATTAAATTGAATTGTTTCGATCAGGAATATGTTTCAAAAATTCATAACCATCAAAGAGGAACATAAGGGCAAGAAAGGTATGGAGTTGGGTATAGCAGAAGATGAAAGCAAATAACAGGGGTATGAGAAATTGTGTCTTGGCTGTCAAATACTCCTCTTTCTTTGGTGTCCAAAGAGCTAAATTTTAATAGTTCAAAGGAAAGAATTATGCCTAGGAACTGCAAATTTTTTAAAAATGCAAATTTTAAAATTGCCTTATATGACAACTGTTTTTATTTCCCCCTTTTTGCCTATATAACAAAAGTTTTCAGGTATAGTCCTGGGAAAGAGAAATTTAATTTTTAATCTACGTTTTTTTAAAA
Source organism: Trichosurus vulpecula (assembly GCF_011100635.1). NCBI lineage: Eukaryota > Metazoa > Chordata > Mammalia > Diprotodontia > Phalangeridae > Trichosurus > Trichosurus vulpecula. The sequence goes on along the minus strand of NC_050573.1, from coordinate 133,277,835 downwards.
CATTATAATAGATACATTAGTTTTTCTCCATTCCACTTTCAAAGTTCAGAATATCGAATGTTAAATAAATATTAAACAAAACAATAAATAGGGTAATTTCTTTTTTCCAAATCATTATTTATTTAATATTTTTAGTTTTCAGCATTAATTTTCACAAGAGTTTGAATTACAAATTTTCTCCCCATTTCTACCTTCCCCCCCCACTCCGAGATGGCATATATTCTGATTGCCCCATTCCTCAGTCAGCCCTCCCTTCTGTCACCCCACTCCACTCCATCCCCTTTTCCCTTACTTTCTTGTAAGGTATGATAGATGTTTATGCCCCATTGCCTTGTATCTTATTTCCTATTTGCATGCAGAACCTTTTTTTGAACATCTTCTTTTAAAATTTGAGTTCCAAATCCTCTCCCCTCTTCACTCCCCACCCACCCTCCCTGAGAAGGCAAGCAATTCAACATAGGCTACATGTGTATCATCATGCAAAACCCTTCCACAATACTCGTGTTGTGAAAGACTAACTCTATTTTGCTCCTTCCTATCCTATTCCCCTTTATCCAATTTTCTCCTTTGACTCTGTCCCTTTTCAAAAGTGTTTGCTTTTGATTACCTACTCCCCCTATCTGCCCTCCCTTCTATTGTTCCCCCTTTTTATCTCCTTCCTCCTTCTTTCCTGTGGGGTAAGATACCCAGTTGAGTGTGTATGTTATTCCCTCCTCAGGTAAAATCTGATGAGAGCAAGATTCACTCATTCCCCCTCACCTGCCCTCTCTTTCCTCCCAAAAGAAATGATTTTTCTCACCCCATTCTATCTCTCCCTTCCTCCCTCTCTCAATATATTCCTTTCTCATCCCTTATTTTGATTTTATTTTTTTAGATATCATCCCTTCATATTCAACTCACCCTGTGCCTTCTGTCTATACATATATATGTATATTCCATTCAGCTACCCTAATACTGAGGTCCCATGAATTATACACATCATCTTTCCATGTAGGAAGGTAAAAAAAAGAACCACTTTAACTTCAGTAAGTCCCTTACGATTTCTCTTTCTTATTTACCTTTTCATGCTTCTCTTGATTCTTGTGTTTGAAAGTCAAATTTTCTACTCAGCTCTGGTCTTTTCACTGAGAAAGCTTTAAAGTCCTCTATTTTATTGAAAATCCATATTTTGCCCTGGATCCTTATACCCAGTTTTGCTGGGTAGGTGATTCTTGGTTTTAATCCTAGCTCCATTGACCTCCTTGGAATATCATATTCCAAGCCATTCAATTCCTTAAGGTAGAAGCTGCCGGATCTTGTGTTTTTCTGATTGTGTTTCTACAGTACTCAGATTGTTCTTTCTGACTGCTTGCAGTATTTTCTCCTTGATCTGGGAGTTCTGGAATTTGGCGACAATATTCCTAGGAGTTTTCTTTTTGGGATCTTTTTCTGGAGGCAATTAGTGGATTCTTTCAATTTCAGTTTTACCCTCTGGCTCTAGAATATCAGGGCAGTTCTCCTTGATAATTTATTGAAAGATGATAATGGCTTTCAAGTAGTCCAATAATTTTTAAATCATATCTTCTGGATCTATTTTCCAGGTCAGTGGTTCATCCAATGAAGTATTTCACATTGTCTTCCATTTTTTCATTCCTCTGGTTCTTTTTTACAATATCTTGATTTCTCATAAAGTCGCTAGCTTCCCCTTGCTCCAATCTAATTTTTAAAGTAGTGTTTTCTTCAGTGGTCTTTTGGACCTCCTTTTCCATTCTGCCTTTCAAGGTATTCTTCTCCTCATTGGCTTTTGGGAGCTCTTTTGCCATTTGAGTTATCCTATTTTTTAAGGGGTTGTTTCCTTCAGTATTTTTTTTGGTCTCCCGTAGCAAGTCATTGACTTGTTTTTCATGGTTTTCTCACATCACTCTCATTTCTCTTCTCAGTTTCTCCTCTGCTTCTCTAACTTGCTTTTCCAAATCCTTTTTGAGCTCTTCCATGGCCTGAGACCAGTTCATGTTTTTCTTGGAGGCTTTTGATGTAGGCTCTTTGTCTTTGTTGACTTCTTCTGGCTGTGTGTTTTGGTTTTCTTTGTCACCAAACAAACATTCCAAAGTCTTAGTCTGAATCTGAGTCCATTTTTGCTGCCTGGTTATGTTCCCAGCCAACTACTTGACCCTTGAGTTTTCTGTTGGGGTATCACTGCTTGTAGAGTATAGAGTACTTTGTTCCAAGCTTGAGGGCATGTGCTGTTGTTTTCAGAGCTATTTCTATACAGCACACTCTCCCACACCAGAGCTATTCCTCCTCCAAGAACTGCCAACCCAAACTGGACTCAGATCTTAAGCAGGCTCTGCACTCCTGCTCTGATCCACCACTTAATTCCTCCCACCAGTTAGGCCTGGGGCAGGAGGCAACTGTAGTTGTAGTGCTGTAGCTGCACCACCCCCGCTGCCCCTGGGGCTGTGGCTGAACCTCAAACTCCTTTCACTCTATCCCCCACAGCTTTTCCCACTAACCTTCTCTGTTGTCTTTGGCGTTTGTAGGTTGAGAAGTCTGGTAACTGCCACAGCTCACTGATTCAGTGTGCTAGGGCCTGTTCTGCCTGGCTCCCAGTCTGGTTGGTCCAGCTCTGTGTGCAATAGACCTTACCCAGTGACCATCCAGGCTGTCCTGGGCTGGAACCCTGCTTCCTTCTGCTATTTCATGGGTTCTGCAGTTCTATAATTTGTTCAGAGCCATTTTTATCAGTCTAGAAGGTCCTGGGGGAGAGCCCTAGGCAAGTCCCTGCTTTCCAGCCACCATCTTGGCTCTGCCCCCAAATAGGGTATTTTCAAAAAAGAAGGTGAATGACATAAGAACAATTATACACTGTAGCAATTTCACAAATTATTGTTTCTTTAAAAATAAGTCATACAATTTATAGAAGTTTAATTATTTGTTTTGTTCAAATATCTATAGTTTATTATCTGTTTGTTTATATTTCATATGTATGTCTCTATATGTTTATTTTTATGTTTTCTCCACAGAGTAGACACATCCTGGGGGGATGAATTTTTGATTGTCCTATTAGGTGGAATTTGAACAGATTGAATGGCTGGTTGTAAGAAGAGTCATTAATAGCTGAATATTACTTGGAAGGTCAGTACTAGATTAAGTATTTTTAAGGGTTTTCTATGTGCCAGTCTCTTTGCTAAGTGATGATGATACAAATATAAGCAAACAAGATAGTACCCACCCTAAGAAGCTTACATTATAATGGAGGAATACAATACTTAAAAAGAAAGTTGGTTAAGTAGAGAGAAAGGAAGAGGGAGAAATGTACTTAGTGGGGGTACAAAATGAATACCGAGTAAGAGAAAAAGTCTGGAGAGTGAGTTAAAGTTTGAGTGGTAAAACAGGGCTTAAGTCCTATCTGAAACAGTGATTCTCACAAGAAATTCACTAATCAGAAAATCAGGGTGTATTTCTCTCTCCCCAGGACTGTGTGTACATACGTATGTTTGTGTCTGGGTGTGTGGGGGACAGGGGAGCATGCATATGTATGCCTACATGGAGTTGAAAACTTACTAATGGAAATTTAAGGATGAATGACACCATGACTTTCCTACATTTTGTGACAGGGGTACAGTAATTTAGCCCAGCACTCCATTTTAATGGGAATCTCACAAAGATGAGTACAGAAACCATCTTTGTGATACTTCACTGATGTTTAAATAGGTCTGGCAATCAGAAATATTCAAGAAGAGAAAGCTCTTCAATCTTTTTCTGTGCCTTCTATTTTCATGGATAAAATACAGCATTTTCTACTTTTCACTGATGTCCCATTCTACAATAATTTCAAAGTGTCCAGTGAATTATGTATTATTGAGTTCCCCTACTGTCAGACATGAGCTACAATATACAGCTCCCTATGTGACTAGCTGTTCCACATTTGCCATTTTTAGATTTGGGATGAAGAGAAGATACTTAGAGGAGTTAAAGGACTTTCTGAAAAAGCCATCAGTGGAATCTCTGCCCCTGAAGTGGCTCACATCGTATGCTTCCTTTGTTATGTTGGCAGGGCAAGAAAGAAATGAGCCACTTGAAACTGAATTTAAATATCATTGGGACCAAGACTCAAAAGAACTAAAGATTTTTCTGGCTAAAATCCTTAACCCTCAAACTCTTATTATTTCTGACACACTTATGAATAATGTTAGGGTTTATTATAAAGCATATATTCTCAGGAGTTTACAGAAGCTAGCCAAATGAAAGCCATATAAAAACAGAACTAAGACCTACTTTTCCATTGACAAGCTTATTTCCCCAGTTCAGTTACATTTAGTGATTGGTTTATGAGGCAACATAGTATAATAATTAAAGGGAAGGTCTTGGAATCAGGGAGGCCTGAGTTAGATACATATAAGATCTGAGACCATGGACAAGTCACAATGCTCCTCAGTATTTAAGGCATCTCCTTAAGATTATCAATTGGAAAAGGGTTGTAAATCTGTATAGGTGAAGGGAGTTTAAAAAATTGGGAGTGTCCTACCCCAATTTAATCACAGATCCTGATACTATTCCAATGGGGTGGGGGTGGAGAAAGCCTATTTTTGAGGCAAAGCTGGCAAGTCTCTCCAATATCCTCTGTTCATTTAAAGCAATCTCCCTGGTGCAAAACATACAAAAACCCCATAAATCCTCCTCAGTTCTTGCTTTCTCTGCTGGTCGTCCTACTCAACACCAATGTTCTTTCTCACCCTTTTGCTCACCAATGTCTCTCTTTTCCTTACTATTTCCACACAATTCAATACATATGGAATAGGGATTGGCACATGTGCAGAGGGCCTCTGACAACAGGTCACTGGCAGGAACTCGGGGAGCATGGTTCTAGAAGAGTTGTGATGATGTTTTTGAAAGTAACTTGGAGACTCTTGTGTATTTCTGAAACTGGTTCTGCTAACTTTGTAATAGCATTAGTTTCTATGATTGTAATTAAGGAGCCAGAACTGGGAGACCTTTGTCAGATATTACTTTGCCTCATCCATTCTCTGTGGCCAATCCCTATAAATGGATCTCCCCAGTAGCTGACTTCTTTGCTGATGGCATCTTGTGAGAGATAATGCTGTAAGGCTTTGGTCCTTCTTCATTTTGTGAGTGACATGTACCCCTGAGAAAACGGATCTTTTGATCTTTTCCATTTCAGGTGAAGTATTTAATATGGAGGCTCAGACTTTGTGAGCTTTGCAAAGTCATAAGGGACTCTGAGAGTTGGACTCTCCACACTGGGCTTTGTGGCTATCTATCATTGATGCTCCAAGAAGCAAAGAGTGGCATTCAGGAGTAACTTTCTGGATACAGTTTACAGGTAGCTGAGAAAAAGACTCATCAGAAAGTCCTGCTTCTTATAGATGTAAACCTGATGGGACTAATGCTACATAGAAATTGTGCTGAGTCTGAGCCCACTCTTCCCTAAGACCAAAGTGGTATAATGAAGAAGAAACCTATAAGGTATTGAGGAAGGATGTTTGTAATTGTATAATTTCATATCTTCAAGTAAATGTTCTTTCATAAAGGTAAATTGATGCATAACTTTAATGGAACTATGACACTAGTCACTGGTGCTTAAGAGTGAGGCGAACACAACTGAAATGGCGGGGCTTGAGCTAATGGAAGTAGAGACTCCCCAAATCCTTCAGACTACCCGCAGAATCCTGAGTGTGAGATATAGCCTGTCTCACTCTGTTAAAGTGAGGCTGGAAAGCACTCAATATACATATATCTTGTTGCAAAAATGTTATTCCTGCCTATTAATGACATGGAGGAGGGGCCAAAAGGAGAATATTATAAAATTTGATAACTAAAGAGAAAGAAATATCATCATGTTTCTCCGAAGTGTGGCTTCTTGACTACATATATTATCTAACAAATTTCCTACTTTCCCAGTATTTTTGTACTTTACTGGCATCTATATACTCAACAATCCATCTCCTTACTCTCTTCTTTTGAATTGAGTACTCCACATGCCTGTAATATTTTGTCTCCTCATCTCCACTTTGATTTGCCTTGTTTCCTTTCAAACTCAGCACAAATTCTACTTTCTGTAAGAGGCCTTTCCCAAGAACCCTCTCTCCTCCAGTCCTTGCCTTCAAGATTATCTTTATAGCTTGAATGTAAATAGTTATTTCTATGTTATTTCTCTTATTAGGATGTGAACTTTTCAAAGATGGGGACAATGTCTTTCATTTCTCTTGTATCCTTAGCATTTAGAATAATGCCTGGAACATAGTAAAAATTGAATACATACCTGTTGACTCATTGACCAATTTTATATGTGATAGCTTTATACACACACATTATCCTTTCCAATTTATTTTGTCAAACATAATGAGCTATATTTGATTATGAATTTAGAAAGGTTTCTAGAGTTCCAGTTTAACTTTTTAATTTATTCTGGAACATATGTTTTTTCATGTAACCAAATCTACTTTACTATTAGTAATCTCAACCAATAAGAAAACTTGAGGACTGAAATTGATGGCACACAGATATGAACTATTACCCAATAATCTGAACTGATAATTATGACCTGAAGTTAGAAGTCTTGCCTAAGTAAAGAAAAATGCTTTAATTCATTGCTTTTACATGATTTTGCTTTCAGCAAAGGGCTATTTGTTATTGAGGTTTTATTGATTCATTGATTTTTGACATTTTTTCTTTCATTCAAACCTCAATGCAATCAAGTAGGAATAGCATGAAGCATTATTTCTTTTTTTGCTTTTAGTCAGAAAGAACAACTGATTTTTTTGTTTATTTATTTTCAATTTTCAATGTTCACTTCCAAAAGATTTTGAACTCCCCCTATCCTGTCCCACCTTCCATATATTCTATTCTCTCCTTTGATCTGTCCCTCCACAAAAGAGTTTGCTTCTGATTACCCCTTCCTCCAATCTGTTGTCCCTTCTTTTATCTCCCCTCTCTCTTCCCCCCTGCTTTCCTATAGGGATAGATAAATTTCCATTTTCAATTGAGTGTCTATGTTATTCTCTCTTTAAATCAAATCCAATGAGAGTAAGCCTCATTATTCCCTCTCACCTCATGCCTCTTCTCCTCCACTGAAAAAGCTCTTTCTTGCATCTTTTATGTGAGATGATTTACTACATTCTGCCTCTCCCTTTCTCTTTCTCCCAGTACATTCCTCTCAACACCTAATTTCATTTTTAGGTATCTCCCTTTATATTCAGCTCACCCTGTGCCCTCATTCCACACACACACACACACACACACACACACACACACACACGTGCATGCGCACGTGTACATATATATATATTCCCTCTAACTAGCCTAATACTGAGAAAGATCTGATGAGTCACAAATATCATCTTCTCATGTAGGAATGTAAGTAGTTGAATTTTCATAAGTCCCCTATGGCTTCTCCTTGTTTAAATTTTTATTTTTCTCTTGATTCTTCTTTTTGAAAGTCAAATCTTCTATGCAGCTTTGGTCTTTTCAACAAGAATGATTTGAAGTCCTCTGTTTCATTGAAATTCCATTTTTTCCCTGAAGTATTATAATCAGTTTTGCTGGGTAGGTGATTCTTGGTTTTAATCCTACCTCCTTTGACCTCTGGAATATCATATTCCAAGCCCTCCAATCCTTTATTATAGAAGCTGCTAAATATTGTGTTATCCTGACCGTGTTTCCACAATACTTGAATTGTTATTTCTGGGTGCTTGCAATATTTTCTCCTTGACCTGTTAATTCTGGAATTTGGCTACAATATTCCTAGGAGTTTTCCTCTTGGGATCTCTTTCAGGAGGTGATCAGTGCATTCTTTCCATTTCTATTTTACCCTCTGGTTCTAGAGTATCAGGGAAGTTTTCCTTGATAATTTCTTGAAAGATGATGTTTAAGCTCTGTTTTTGATCATGGTTTTCAGGTAGTCCAATAATTTCTATTAATTAATTAATTAATTTTCAGTTTTAGTTTACAACATTCAGTTCCTCATGTTTTTGAGTTTCAAATTTTATACTCCTCCCTCTTCTCCCCCTCCCCACCCCAGAAGGCATGCAATCCAACATAGCCTCTACATATACCTTCACACTAAATATATTTTCACAATAGTCAAATTGCAAGGAAGAACCACAATAAATGAAATGAACCATGAGAAAGAAAAAACAAAATAGAAACAGCAACAAAGGAAAAACTAAAGCAAAAAAAGAACAAATAGTTTGCTTCAATCTGTATTCAGACTTCATAATTCTTTCTCTGGATGTGAAGCACTTTTTCAAGGTGAGTCTTTTGAAGTTTTCTTAGAACCTTGCATTGATGAGAAGAGCCATATCTATCAAAGTTACTGTGTGTCTGTAATCACGTATAATGTTGTCCTGGTTCTGTTCCCCTCACTCAGCAACAGATCATATAAGTTTTTTCAGGTTATTATGAAGTCCATATCTTCCCCATTTCTTATATTATAACAGTATTCCATTACCTTCATATACCACAGCTTGTTCAGCCATTCCCCAATTGATGGGCATCCCTTTGATTTCCAATTCTTGGCTACCACAAAAAGAGCCACTATAAATATCCTTGTACATATGGGTCCTTTTCCCGCTTGTGTGATTGCTTTGGGATACAACCCTAGAAGTGGTTTTGCTGGGTCAAAGGGTATGCTCATTTTTATAGCCCTTTGGGCAAAGTTCCAAATTGCTCTCCAGAATGGTTGGATCAGTTCCCAACTCTGCCAACAACGCATTAGTGTTGCAATTTTCCCATATCCTCTCTAGCATTTATGATTTTCCTGTTTTGTCATGTTAGCCAGTCTGACAGGTGAGATGTGGTAACTGAGAGTTGTACTGATTTGCATTTCTCTAAACCATAGTGTTTTAGAGCATTTTTTCATGTGCCCAAGATATCTTTAATTTCTTCCTCTGCAAACTGCCTGTTCATATCCTTTGACCATGTATCAACTGGGGATGACTGGTATTCTTATAAATTTGACACAGTTCTCTACATATTTTAGAAATGTGGCTTTTATCAGAGACACTGATTATAAAAAAATTCCCAATTTTCTTCTTCCATCCTAATATTGGTTGCATCGGCTTTCTTTGTACAAAAACTTTTCAATTTAATGTAATCAAAATTATCCATGTTGCATTTCATAATGCTCTCTATCTCTTGTTTGGTCAGAAATTCTTCCTTTCTCCATTAATCTGACAAGTAAACTATTCCTTGCTCTTCCAAATTCTTTATAATATCAACCCTTACATGGAAATCATGAACCCATTTTGACTTTATTTTGGTATGAGGTGTGAGATATTTGTCTGCCCAGTTTCTACCATATTAATTTCCACTTTACCCCACAGTTTTTTGTGAGATAGTGAGTTTTTATCCCAGAAGCCGGAGTCTTTGGGTTTATCAAAAAGTAGATTCCTATAGTCATTGACTACTGTGCCTTGTGTACCTAACCTACTACACTGATCCACTGATCTATTTCTTAGCTGGTACCAAGTAGTTTTAATGACTGCTGCTTTATAATACAGTTTAAGATCTGGTATGGCTAGGCCACCTTCCCTACCATTTCTCTTCATTAATTCCCTTGATATTCTGGACATTTTGTTCCACATGAATTTGGTTATTATTTTTTCTAGCTCTATAAAATTATTTGTGGCAGTTTAATTGTTATGGCATTAACAAGTAAATTAATTTAGGTAAAATTATCATATTTATTATATTAGCTTGTCCCAATCATTAGCAACTGATTTTTTTTCCAATTATTTAGATCTGGCTTTATTTGTGTGAAAAGTGTTTTGTAATTGTGTTCATATAGTTCCTGGGCTTGTTTTGGCAGGTAGACTACCAAATATTTCTCTTTGTAGCTCTTGCTGTTGGGCTTCATTAGTAATATATAGGAATGTCAAGAATTTATTTGAGCTTATTTTATATCCTGCAACTTTGCTAAAGTTATTTATTATTTCAATTCATTTTTTACTTGATTCTCTAGGATTTTCTAAGTATATCATCATATCATCTGCAAAGAGTGATAACTTAGTTTCTTCTTTGTCTATTCTAATTACTTCAATTTCTTTTTCTTCCCTTATTGCTAATGCTAACATTTCTAGTAACATATTGAATAACAGTGGTGACAGTGGACATCCTGGTTTCACCTCCAATATTATTAGAAAGGCTTCTAGGTTACCCCTATTACATATAATGCTTGTTGATGATTTTAGGTAGATGCTATTTATCATTTTAAGGAAGGTTTCACTTATTCCTATGCTCTCTAGTATTTTTAACAGAAATCCGCATTGTATTTTGTGAAAAAAAGCTTTCTCTGCATGTATTGAGATAATCATATGGTTTCTATTAGTTTTGTTGTTGATATGATTGATTATGCTGATAGTTTTCCTAATATTGAATTGGCCTTGCATTCCTGGAATAAATCCTACTTGGTCATAATGTATTATTCTTAAGGTAAGTTGTTGTAATCTTTTTGTTGTTGTTGTTGATTTGTTTTTGTTTTTGTTTCTTTGAAAGGGGGAAGGAAGGGCAATTGGGGTTAAGTGACTTACCCAAGGTCACTCAGTTAGTAAGTGTGTCAAGAGTCTGAGGCTGGATTGGAACTTAGGTCCTCCTGACTCCTGACTGTGCCACCTATCTGGCACAAGTCGCTATAATCTTTTTGCTAATATTTTAAAATTTTTGCATCTATATTCATCAAGGAAATTGTTCTATAATTTTCTTTCTTTGTTTTGACTCTTCCTGGTTTAGGTACCAGTACCACATTGGTGTCATAAAAAGAATTTGATAGGACTCCTTCACTTATTTTCCAAAATATTCTATAAATTATTGAATTAATTATTCTTTAAATGTTTGATAGAATTCTCTTGTAAATCCATCTGGTCCTGGAGATTTTTTCCTAGGGAGTTCATTGATGACTTTTTCAATTTCTTTTTCTGAGGTGGGGTTATTTAAGTATTTTACTTCGTCTTCTGTTAATCTGGGCAATTTATATTTTGTACATTTTCATCTATTTCCCTAAGATTATCACATTTATGGGCATACAACTGGGCAAAATTATTCCTAATTATTGTCTAAATTTCCTCTTCATTGGAGGTGAATTCACCCTTTCATTTTTGATACTGGTCATTTGCTTTTCTTCTTTCTTTTTTTTAAATCAAATTGACCAAAGATTTATTATTTTATTTTTCAGTTCAATAGTTTTCTTAATTTCAACATTATTAATCTCTTCTTTGGTTTTCAGTATTTCCAATTTGGTATTTAATTGGGGATTTTCAATTTGTCCACTTTTCTAGCTTTTTCAGTTGCATGCCCAATTCATTGATCTCCTTTTTCTCTATTTTGTTCATGTAAATATTCAGAGACATAAAACTTCCCCCTAACAACCACTTTCACTGTATCCCATAAATTTTGGTATGTTGTCTCATTGTTGTCATTCTTTTGAATGAAATTATTGATTGTTTCTATGATTTGTTGTTTGACCCACTTATTCTTTAGGATTAGATTGTTTAGTTTCCAATTAATTTTTAGTCTATCTTTTCATGGCTCTTTATTACATATAATTTTTATTACATCATGATCTGAAAAGGATGCATTGACTATTACTCCCTTTCTGCACTGGATTGTGAGGTTTTTATGCCCTAGTATATGGTCAACTTTTGTGTATGTGCCCTATACTAATGAAAAAAGGCTTATTTCTTTCTATCCCCATTCAGTTTTCTCCAGGGGTCTATCATATCTACTTTTTCTAAAATGCTACTCACCTCCTTGACTTTTTTTTTGTTTATTTTGAGGTTACATTATCAAGTTTAGAGAGGGGGAGGTTTAGGTCCCCCACTAGTGTAGTTTTCCTGTCTATTTCTTCCTGTAATTCCCTGACCTCCTCTAAGTATTTGGATGCTATACCACTTGGTGCATATATGTGAGATAAATATTGCTTCATTGTCTATGGTGCCCTTTAGCAGGATATAGTTTCCTTCCTTATGTCTTTTAATTAGATCTATCTTTGCTTTTGCTTTGTCTGAGATTAGAATTGCCACTCCTGCTTTTTTTAACTTCAGCTGAAGCATAATATATTCTACTCCAGCCTTTTACCTTTACCCTGTGCCTATCTCCCTTTCAAATGTGTTTCTTGTAAATGACATATTGTAGGATTATGGTTCTTAATCCATTTTGCTATTTACCTCCATTTCATAGGAGAGTTCATCCCATTCACATTCACAGTTATGATTACTCTCTGTGTCTTTCTGTCCTATTCCTTCCCCCCATTTATGCTTTCATTTCTCCTTTCTCCCTTCTTCCCCTAAAAAGAGTTTTCCTTCTAACTACCATCTCCCTCAATTTTCCCTTCTTATCAGCCCCACTCCCTTATCTTACCTTTTTCCTTCCTCCTTCTTCCCTCCCTTCCAACCACCACCCCAATTTGCTTTCTGCTTTCCCCTCTTACTGCCTGTAGGATAAGTTAGATTTCTGTACTTAACAGAGTATATTATTCCCTCTTTGAATCAAATCCAATGAGTAAAGCTGAAACAGTGCTCATCTCCCTCTCTTTTTTTCCTTAACTATGTTTTTTGTGCCTTTTTCATGTGATGAAATTTACCCTTATCTACCTCCTCCTTTCCTTTTCTCCCATTACAATTCCTTTGTACCCATTAGTTCCTTTTTTATCATCACATCAGTTAATTTATACCCATACTCTTTATCCATGTATATCCCTTTTAAATGTCATAATAAATATACAGTTCTCAAAATTAACAAGTATCATCTTCCCATATAGGAATGGAAAGAGTTTGACCTTATTGAATAACAAGGTTTTTTTTTCTATTTTTTTCCTGTTTACTTTTTCATGCCTCTCTTGAGTCCTGTATTTGAAAATCAGTTTTTTTTTTCCATTGAGCTATGGTTTTTTTATCAGCAAGGTCTGGAAATCCCTTATTTTACTGAATATCCATCTGCTTGCCTGAAAGATTATGTTCAACTGCTGGGTAGTTGATCCTTGGTTGTAATCCAAGATCCTTTGCCTTCACAGTATCATATTCTAATCCCTCAGATCTTTTAATGTGGAAGCTGTAAGATCCTGTGTGACCCTGACTGTAGTTCCTCAATATTTGAATTTTTTGGTTTTGGCTTCTTGTAGTATTTTCTCCTTCAACTGATAATTCTGGAATTTAGCTACAATATTCTTTGGCATCTTCAATTTGGGATCTTTCAGGAGGTGATTGGTAAATTCTTTTGATGACTATTTTGCCCTCTGGTTCTAGGACATCAGGAAAATTTTCCTTGTTGATTTTTTGGAAGATACTGTCCAGCCTCTTTTTTTCATTGTGGCTTTCTGGTAGAGCAATAATTCTTAGATTTTGTCTCCTGGATCTATTTTCCAGGTCAGTTGTTTTTCCAATGAGTTATTTTACATTTTTTGCTATTTTTTTTGTTCTTTAGATTTTGTTTGAATGATTCTTGATACCTCATAGTGTTATTAGCTTCTACTTGGCTAATTCTAAATTTTTTTTTTTGCTAGCACAACTGAGAATTTCTTTTATAATGAAGATTTTTTTATTTTTAGTTTACAACACTCAGTTCCACATAATTTTGAGGTCCAGATTTTCTTCCCCCTCACTCCCTCCCTCCCCAAAACAGCATGGAATCCAATACCTTTTCTACGTATAATTTCGCATTGAAATTACTTACACAATAGTCAAGTTTTAAAGAAGAATTATGACCAATGGAATGAATCATGAGAAAGAAGAAACAAAACCAAAACCAAAAAAAAAAACAAAAAACAAAAACAAAAGAGAAAAAAAGAAGAAAAACCCAGGGGAAAAAAATGGAGAGCATACAGTGTTCCTCAATCTGCATTCAGACTCTATAGTGCTTTCTTTGGATGTAGATAGCTCTCTCCATCACGAGACCTCTGCAGTTGTCTTTGAACCTTATATTGATGAAAAGAGTGAAGTCTATCGGGGTTAGTCATCACAGAGTCCATATCTCTGTGGTTGTGTATAATGTTCCCCTCGTTCTGCTCTGCTCACTCAGCATTATATCATGTAGGTTTTTCTGTGTCGTTATGAAGTCCATATCTTATAGCACAATAGTATTCCATTACCTTCATATACCACAACTTGTTCAGCCATTCCCCAATTGATGGGCATCAACTTGATTTCAAATTCTTTGCTACTACAAAAAGAGCCCAATTCTAATTTTTAATGAATTATTCTCTTCAGTTAGCTTTTGTACCTACTTTTCCATTTGGTCAATTTTTCCTTTTAAGGAGTTACTTTCTTCAGATAGGTTCTGAACCTCCTTATCCATTGGTCAATTTTACTTTTTAAGATATTGTTCTCTTCAGTAATTTTTTTTTTCATTTTGTCATTTGTATTTTTAAAATCATTGGCCAATTTTTCTTCTACCTCTCCAATTTGGTTTTTAAATTCTTCTTGAGCTATTCCAAGAATTGTTTTTGGGCTTCAGACCAATTTATATTCCCTTTTGAGGTTTCAGATGTGGGTATAGTGTTAACGGTGTCCTCTTTTGAATTCATATTTTGATCTTCCCTGTCTCCATAGTATGATTCTATTACTTTTTTAGTCTGCCTCTTATTCATGGTGGTTGCCTTTTCCCTGGCTTTTAAAGTGGATCTCTGCTTCCTGGGCACAGGGGGCTCTATCCCACATCTCTTGTGGTGGGAGCTAGGGTCTTGGTTCCAGGCTTTGTGTCCTGTGGCTGGAGCTAGCTAATTTGTGTTGAGGCCAGGTCTTTCTCAGTTTCCCCTGGGTTACCCTGAAGCTCACAGCATGATATGTGAGGGAGAGGTGTTCTGGCCACTGGAAGTCACCTCTTCCCCTAGGGCTGGATAGGCTCAGCCACTGGTGGACCCTGGTGCTGGAGTCTGCTGGTTCCCATGGCTATGTAAAGGCGCTCCTGGGGTCCTGGCTTTGGTGCTTGCCAGTTCCACTCCCCTGGGACTCTGGGTCTGTTGCTGGTCTGTTGAGATGGGGCTTGCTGTAATGACTCTGGTCCTGCCCTGTACTCATTTAGCCACTGCAAGAAGGGACCCTTCCCTTTAATCTCCCTAGCCTCCTGAGCTAAGATACTGCTGTATTCATAGGATGCACTATTGCAGGATTTTTCCTGAGGCAATATTCTCTAGGTTTTTCAAGGTTACCAATGGGTTAAGGACATTACTTTACTCTGCTATCATGGCTCTGGAAATTTCAAGTATGTGTCTTGCCTGTGGGCTTATATTCTCAGAAATATCTGCTGCTGATGCACTTCTGTCTCACCCAGTTCTGAGAGACCTTTGCCCTGTGCTGAGAGGTTTGGGGATTGCTACTGCTACCAGTGATGGAGTTTGCCAGCCCCTGCCTGCTTCCATTCCACTATGGCCGAGCCTGAGCTAGTGTGGCCCAGGCACTCTGTGATCTCCCAGACAGGCACAATAGATCCTTCCTGTTGACCTTCCTGGCCTGTCCTGGGATGGAAATCTGCCACACTCTATATCCCAGGGGATTCTGCTTCCTCAAAATTTGTTCAAATTTGCTTCTTAAGGGGATCCAAAAGAATTTATGGGAGAACTCTAGTGATTTGCTGCTTTCACTTGACTATCTTGGCTCTGCACCCCAGTCCAATAATTTTTAAATTCTCTCTCCTGATCTATTTTCCATGTCAGTTGTTTTTCCAACAAGATATTTCATATTGTCTTCTATTTTTTCATTCTTTTCATTTTGTTTTATAAATTTTTGATTTCTCATAGAGTCATTAGCTTCCATTTGCTCCATTTTAATTTTTAAGGAATTATTTTCTTCAGTGAGTTTTTGGACCTCCTTTTCCATTCAGCCAATTCTGCCTTTTAAGGCATTCTTCTCCTCATTGGCTTTTTGGACC